>NC_062225.1:37593266-38219535 GCF_902686445.1 Sciurus carolinensis | reverse complement strand
TGGAATAACTTGAGGAGTATTGGTGTTAATTTTTTTCAAATGTCTTGTAGAACACAACTGAGAATTTATCTGGTCCTGGACTTTTCTTGGTTGGTAGGATTTTGATGGTGTCTTCTGTTTCTTTGCTTGAAATTTCTCTGTTTAAATTGTGTATGTTCTCCTACATCAGTTTGGATAGATCATATGTCCCTAGAAATTTGACAATGCCTTTAATGTTTTCTATTTTATTTGAGTATAAATTTTCAAAATAGTTTCTAATTACCTTCTGTACTTCAGTAATATCAGTAGTATCTGTTGTGATATTCCTTTTACATCACAAATTTTAGTAATTTGTGTTTTCTCTCCTTTTTAGTGTGGCTAAGGGTTTGTGAATTTTATTTACTTTTTGAAGAACCAATTATTTTGTTTTGTCAATTTTTTGAATTGTTTCTCTTATATCAGTTTCATTGATTTCAGCTCTAATTTAATTATTTCCTGTCTCCTCCTGCTTTTAATGTTGATTTGTTATTTTCTGGGGTTTTGAGATGTAATGTTAGGTCATTTGCTTTTTGACTTTTTATTCTTTTAATGGATGAGCTCAATGCAATGAATTTTCCTCTTAGCATTGACTTCATCATAGTGTCCCAGAGATTTTGATATGTTGTATCAGTGTTCTTATTTATCTCTAAGTTTTCTTTTAATTTCACCCTTGATTTCTTCTTTTATCCATTCTTCCCTCAGTAGCATGCTACTTAGTCTCCAGGTGTTGGAGTATCTTCTATTTTTTATTTTATCATTGATTTCTAGTTTCATTCCCTTATGATCTGAGAGAATTCAGGGTAACTTTTTTTTGTATTTGCAGAGAGTTGCTTTGTGGTATATTTTAGAAAAGGATCCATGTGCTGCTGAGAAGAAAATATGTTCACTTGTTGATGGATGAAATACTCTATATAGTTCCATTAAGTGTGAATCATTGATTGTATCATTTAATTCTATAGTTTGTTTAGTTTTTGTTTAAAAGATCTATCAGTGGTGAGAGAGGTGTGGTAAAATCACCCAGTATTATTGTGTTCTGGTATATTTGATTCTGGAAATTGAGAAGGGTTTGTCTGATGTATGTAGATGCTCCATTGTTTGGTACATAAATATTTATGATTTTTTGTGTCTTGTTAATGTATGGTTTCCTTAAGCAGTGTGAAATGTCCTTCTTTATCCCTTCTGACTAACTTTGGTATGAAGTCCACTATATCTTATATAAGGATGGAAATTCTTGCCTTTTTATGCATGTGAGTGATATGTTTTTTCATCCTTTCACCTTCAGTCTGTGGATATCTTTTCTTATGATAAGACTCTTGAAGGCAGCATATTTTTGGATCTTTTTTAAAAAAATTCAATCCATGAGTATATGTCTTTTGATTGATGAGTTTAGATCATTAATATTCAGGGTTATTATTGAGATATTATTTTTATTCCCAGTCATTTTTATTTATTTTTGGTTTTTAATTTGACTTACTTTCTCCTTTGATTTATTGACCTTTTCTTTAGTATAATTGACCTTTTGATTGACCTTTCCTTTAGTATAATTCCTTCTTTTGCTGGTTTTCCTTTTTTTGAAAATTTCCTCCCCATGGAATATTTTGCTGAGAATGTTCTATGGTGTAGGTTTTCTAGTTGTGAATTCTTTTAACTTTTGTCTATCATGAAAGGTTTTTATTTCATCTTCAAATCTGAAACTTAATTTTGCTGGATATAAAATTCTCAGTTGGGATCCATTTTCTTTCCAAGCTTGCTATAAGCTATTCCAGGATCTCCTGGCATTGAGGGTCTGGATTTAGAAATCAGCTGAGATCCAAATTGGTTTCCCCCTATATGTAATTTGATTTTTTTTTCTCTCAAAGCTTTTAAAATTCTATCTTTAGTGCCTTGGTGTGGGTCTGCTATAATTTTGTACATTTGGGGTCCTGTAGGCCTCTTGTACTTGATTTTTAATTTAATTCTTTAGATTTGGGGAGTTTTCTGATATTAGGTCATCGAAGATTGTACATTCTTTTGGTTTGTATCTCCATGCCTTCATCTATTCTGATAAATCTGAAATTTGGTCTTTTCATGTTATATCATATTTCTCGGAAATTCTGTTCATGTTTTCTTACCATCTTCTCTGTGCAGTCAACTTTATTTTCAAGAATATGTATTTTGTCTTCATTGTCTGAGGTTCTGTCTTCCAAGTGATCTAGTCTGTTGGTGATACTTTCCAATGAATTTTTAATTTGGTTTATTGTTTCTTTCACTTTGAGGATTTGTGCTTGATTCCTTTCTATAATCCCTGCCTCTTTATTGAAGAGGCATTTCACTTCCTGTATTTTTTCTCCCATACCATACTTTATTTTGAAGATCTGTCTAACCATGTATTTTCTAAACTCCATCTCTGACATTTCTTCTACTGTGTTGTCTATGGATTCTATTGTTGGAACACCTTGGTTTGTTTGAGGCACTTTGTTCCCTTGTGTTTTCATGTTGCTTGTGTGTCTTCTCATCTAGCAGTATGGAGCTTAGGCAGTATAGATTCTACCCTGTGGACTTTCAGTGTCCCTGAAGGCTTCCAGTACCTCACCTTTAAGGGGGAGACCAATATTAACAACACCCAATGCAAATGATATACCACCTTGAACCAAATGGCTCCTCTTAAACTGTTTAGAGTTTTGTCACAACAAACAGAAATGAAGTATTCAATTATTATCTACAATATAAACAGAAATTTGCTGAAAGGGTTTACCATTTTAAATGATGGACAAAGAGGGAATAGAAGTAGTGTAAGATGTGATGCTTATGAGGGAGAGGGAGAGAAGCTAGAGATAAAAAATTATAGTAAGAGCAAGGGAGGAATTAATAGAGATGGCTTTAGTATGAGAAAATTAAGAAAGAGAATCTAGGGAGACAGGTAGGTGAGAGAAAAAAAATATGTACAGATTTTTTAAAAAATAAAAATATAGGAATAATCAACAAAATTGTTGTGCACTATTCAGACATCTCATTCCTAAATTGATGTATAAAAATATTTGGATTCAAAGATGGTAGAGGTGTGAGACAGAGGGCAAAATAACAAAAAGAAGGAAAGTCTCAATGGAAAATTGAATGATTGCTTCCATTGACTTTCAAAAATGTTCTCAGCTTCCCTTCTCCACAGATAGGTGGGGTTGTATGAAGTTTGATGTTAGCTCTAGTCCAGTGGGTGCTGGACTGGTTGGGTGTGTGAACCAATAGCAAGATGCCCTCACATGCTTTTACTGTCTTCCCACCGACCCATTGTAACTGGCCCCTCTCATCCCTGTGCACTTCAGGACTCACTCAGGTGGAGAGAGCCCAGTTTTCTCCAGTTTCTTCAACCTGTGCTCCCCCTGGGGAAATGGCCCTAGTCTCTGGCTTTCCTCAGACTTGCCAGACCCAGACTGGCCTACACAAACCCACCTGCAATCGAATGGACCTGAGCTTCAGCTTCCACAGCTTCTCTCTTGCTGCAATCCCAAGATCTCAATGCTCTTTCAACTTGCAGAGAGATCACCAGGCATGTCCTCACACAACAGAGCGACCCTGAAAAGAGGCAGCCAGATGGCAGCCACTACCACAACAAATAGACCTCAGGTGCAACCAGACTTGCAGGTACCCCAATGTATCTCTAGGCCCTGGCCTGAGTCCCCAGACCAAGGTGACCATGCCCTGAGGTGGCAGCAGCCAAGGGAGAAAACCTTCAGGCTGCAACTGTTTCCAAAAATGGTGGCAGCCACATGTAACCAAACCTGTGGGTACTATAACAATGAACTTCCAGGCAACAGCGTGCAACAGGCAATCTGTGGGTGGTCTGCAGGCAGTCTGCAAGCTAATGGTGGACAGTCAGCAGGTGGGTGTTGGGCAGTAGACAATGGGTAGGTGAAAGGCGGGCGATAAGCAGGCAAGAGATGGGCAAATGGGCAAATGGCAAATGATAGGTGGCAGTCAGTGAGCAAACTGCACTCAAAAAGTAGGCAATTTGCTGACAGATGGTGGGTGATCCCTGTGAACAAATGGGGTACACAGCAGGGTATCAGTGAGCATTGAAGACTCTCTCACAGAGAAACAGTATTTCCTCTGCTTGAATCCTGAGTTATGGAGCAACAAGAAATGTAGCCTTCCTCCAGTCCACCATCTTGGATTATCCAAGAGGAAGTTTAATAAAATACATACTAATAAATGGGAACTTTGGCAATAGAATATAGCCCAATGGTGAGAAGGCAAAGACTTGAGAATTCAACAATTCTGCTGGAAATGCCAGTTGAGATTCTTGACCTTGAACAAGTTATTAAGCATCTGAAAACCTAATGCTTCTTTATTTTTATAATAATAATACCTAGCATTTATTAGAAACATTTATTGAGGCAATTATTCCATCAACCTTTGTTGAAAACTTTGTCATCTTTCCTCTCATTGAACTACCTTGACCCTTTTGACAAAATCAGTAATAGTATAGCATGTGTATATTTCTAGATTTTCCATTACGTCTTTTCTTTGTGTATTGATTTTTATTCCTGTGCTACATGTAATCTCATTTTGATTATTGTAGCATTGTAATAATATTGAAATGAAGTTGTAGGTCCTTCCAAGCTTTTCTTCTTTAATATTGATTTAACTATAATAGGATTATTCACTTCTATGTAAATTCTAGAATTAGCATCCTATTATTAATGCATTTCTTTCTCATTGCATCTCTTATGTTTTATATTTTACAAGTGGTTACTTGGTTATTTGGTACCCAGATATTTGTTATTACATTTTATTAAATTTAACAGGGTCTTTAGCACTATCAAGCTCCTCCTTCTTTGTTTCATATGAGAATTGAATTCTGCTTTATTAATAGCATCATGATCCCTGTTTTTTCTATTTGCATGTTTTAACTCTCTTCATTCCTTTATTTTGGTATTTAATAATCAGTGTATTTTAGAAAGTCTCTCATATTCTGCCTATAATTAAATTTCTATTTATGAGTCAATTTGAAAAATACTAATACTCCTTAACTTAGAAGCACTGACACTTTTTGATATGACTGATAGGTTTGGTTATAATTATGTCAAATTCAAAAATTTTGTGTATTAAGATTACTGTGTATTTTTTTATATTTACTCTGTTGATGTGATTTTTTTTTCTTTGCTTAAAGTGCATGCAAGACTTTTTGTTTGAGTGTTTTATTGTTCTGTCGATGATTAGAAAAATTTCTGTCTTTTTTCCAAGTAATTATCTATCTATAAATTATTACCTTCTATAAAATGTTAATTCTTTTTTCTCTTACTTAATCTTTTATGATCTGATATGCTAGTTTCAAAGGAATTCTTTGACTCCTTCATTACCTATACAGAAGCCAGTGATCTTACTCCAATTTTCGAGTTGCATTCTTTCTACTTCATTGTAATCTGTAAGATTTGCACATTATTTTACCCAGAACTTCACTTGCAGGATTTTAGTTCTAATACTATATAATGTAAAATATTCCCCATCAGTCCTTTAAACAAAGTTTTTGTTTTAATGAAACTTATTCTAGTAGATAGTTAAGGAAGGGCTCCTGTGTGCTGCATTTACTGACTTCTTGCACATTTAATCATTTGTTCTACAACTTTGGTACTTATAGCACAGCTGCACTGGTTATAGGACCTTTTATTCACAAGTCCTTTCCTGAAGCCTCTTTAAAATACCATGTATAACTATTATGTTCTACTAAAAAAGTAAATAGAAATTTTTAAAGTAAAAAGAAAATAAAAGTGAAATGCTAATACACATTTTCCTTGTTTTTAATTCTATTTTAAGAAGTCTGATGCTAGCTTTACTCTCATGAATTATTTCATGTGTTTCCTGGAGGCCCTTTCCTTCAAATGCAACAACTTCATCATATTTCAGAATTGATTATTATAAATTTACTTTCCTAGTACCCATGGCTAAGATGTAAATTAAAATCCTCTTTCCAAAAAGTTTGTTCAGCTTATGAACCTAAAAATTAATTCCATTCCACCAGTTTTATTTACTTCTCAGTAACTCCAGTGCATGACAGTGTTGAAACGTCTTTTCCTGTCTTCTATTTCAGTTCTTTTTACTTCTTTCTTTTTCTCATTGTCATTCTCATAGGTATTTCCTTGCTTTCCTTCAATAACTCCTATTAAGTTTTCATTTCAATCTTTTCTCCATTGTCTACTTCATAATTTAATCTATATTTTGTATATTTTTGGTTTTTTATTCTGTCTTCCTTGATTTTATCAGATCTTTTTGCATTTGTCTATCCTTTTTTATTTCTGTTCTTATTTTTGTATTCTAATTTAATACATATTTTTAAAAATTTCCAAATTTTTGTTTCAGAATATTGAATTTAGTCTGATGGGGTTGTGACAGGGTTTTCAGCTTTCTAGTTTATTTGGGAAGGTGTTTGGTTTGCTTTTTCTGACCTTTATAGTGGTTTGGTATCAATACAGTCAGCCTCTTCTATATATGTTCATTTCATAGACAGTTCCTAGTTTGAAATACCCTCTTGCATCCATGGTGCCTCTCCTGTGTTCTTTTGTTTATGGATAGTGGTGGTAATGGGAAGAGGAGGAGCAACAAGCAAGAGCTGCTTTTCATTCATTTCCACAGGGTCTTTAATTTTCTCCCTTCCCTTCCTCTTTCCTTTCCCACCATATCTCCACCTAATATCTCCCTTTCTCCATAGATCTGCTTCTTTGTCAGAAGGTATGTCCATCAGTTCAGCCACTTCTGCTTTACTTGCAATCCCTCCCCTGAACTTCATGTTGTGTTTAGCCAATCCCAGCCTGCATATAATGTTTTAGCACTTAGCATTGGACTTTCTCTTTCTAGGAATGATTTTGTCTGTGCCTTACTCAGTCTTGTTGGCCTTGCTTGTCTCCTGTTTTTCACAGGAGCTTCACCTCTATGACCCTCCACACCCACAGACTCATGACTTCCCATCATGGCTCCCACATGTGCAAATTTGGAAAAAGGACTTGATCACTATAAAGCTCCATTTTTCAGTTGAAAACATATCTCTGCACAGTGCTCAGTGCTGGCACATGACAGGAACTGCTGTGATTCTTGGTTATGAAAGTAAAAACTGAAAGAAAGGCTAAAACTCTAGACAGAGTTTCTGGGGCCATCAAGCTGCCCCAGTAACCTCCCTTACTTAAGAGAAATAGGGAGCTCTTCTCCATTGCAGTAATAGAGAAACCCACAGAACCAAATACCCAGAGTCTTGTTCTCACTAAACTTAAACCTCCCAAAGCTTCTTTGCCCACCCAAACACACACCAATGCTCAACAGGAGAGGAGAGCAATGCTGCCTCCATGTCTTGCTGTGCCTCATTAGTGCTGTTGTCTACCAGAATGAACAGAAAAACTGTCACCAGGGGGAAAACACAAACTACAACATCATTCTTTAAGGCACAGAGCCAGTCATGTGGTCAATGTGATTCCCAATGTTTGACACAACACTATTGTATCCATGTAGCTGATGAGAACTGTTCAACTTATTCCCAGGTCTGGACCTGGCCAATAAAATGCCTTCTCCTAGAACTCTGAAGACTCATCTACCTGTTCAGATGTTACCACCATTCTTCTGGAAAGAGAATTCAAAGGTAAGTTTTGCTGGATACAGCCAAAGAATGTCTCTCTTTAAGTAGTGACAATAAAAGACAATAAAAGGCCACTAACCAGAGAACTACATGGAACATAGTAGCTTTATGCCACATTACCATACCCTCCAATCTGGATCCATCTTCCTTTCCAAATACTATTTCTGTAAATATATTGGGAATTTATTCTGATAGTCAACTAAGCCACAGTGATCAATGAAACAAAGCAGGCATTTCCCGAGGAAGGTTAGTATCTTAGTTTGGGTCCTCCAAGAAGCCTAGGATATGGAGGAGTTAGATATGAAAGAGATCTAGTTGGGGAAAAACTTGTGAGGGGAAAAAGGTGGAGACAAAGGAGTATGGAGAGCCATCAGATCATGATGCAGACCTGATCCTATGGGGAAGAGGAAAGTAAGGAACTCTGGAGACATTTTTAATGAAGCCCTGAACAAAATTCAGCCACATTGATACAAGTCCTCCAGTCAAAGTCAACCATCAGAGAGTCCCTGATTGCCTATGTGTCCGTATCATGCTCACTCTTTAGCTAAGAGAAGCCCTTCAGAAATGTGAACTTTCAAGGACAGACAAAAGGTTTAATTCCATTACACTCCATTTATGTATGATCTATCAAAACGTATAAATGCATTCTACTGTCATGTACAACTAATAAGAACAAATAAAAAATTAAAAGTAAAAAAAATAAAAGAGAAAAAAAAGACACACAGGTCCGAGAGCACAAGCCAGGAACTGGCTGAACTGGTCTCCCAGCTGTCTTAGCAAGACTAATAAAGTAACAAACCATCTTGTGTGCTCAGCAATGACTATGGGACATGAAGAAACTGCTTCTCTGCTAAAAAAAAAAAAATTACAGAATCAGCCCCAGGAAACTGAACTATAAGAGGAAGAGAGTTGAGTCAGAAGGACTGAGTTCAGGGCAGAGACTTTTGTTCCTTTGGGACATGGATGAGGTCCTCTCGAGCCAGTGTATATGCAGCTTAGCTGTTTTTCCCATGTGCAAATCACAATCAAACCCCTCACAAAATTCTTTGGTCCAAAATTCTTTGAACAAAGTTCCAAGTTTTCAATTCTGTGAACATTTCAATGAAATTGGTAGAAGTGCATTAAAATACAATAGAAATCATAAGCTAGAGCTTATGTATTATATATATTTTTTTTCATATATAAGAATATTTTTCAAGTACTATAATCATTCACCTGTTACTTTTCTCAAAATAGTAGAGTAATAAAATCATAATAATTATTTCAAGGTTGACATAATTACTATGTTTTTCACTTAATTGAAATTTTTATAGGTGTTCTACATCTGGCACAAGGGTACAAAATGAGTTAGACTTTGGTAACTGTGATCTTTCTGGCGGGCAGAAGCTTCCACATAGAGTCTCTCCTAACTCCAAAGAAGGTAGGTTTTACCTGAGTCTCAAAAATTTCCACAGAGGGACATGAATCAGAAATCAGGGGAAATCCACTTGTATGACCTTGTGCTCAAAGTAAGGCAGGGACTAGATAGGAGCCAGGCACAGAATTGAAGGAGGTGCTCATGCTAAGGGTTTATATGACCCTATAGTAAGCCTATATCTTTCTAGATCTTTGTCTGCCTTACCAAGTCCCAGTCTTGGTGGAGACTAGTTTTTGTTTCATGCTTTCATTTTTCCATTTGATAACTATAGCAATCTTATTGACTGGTTAAATAAGGGATCCGCTGTCATCATACTATGTAGCCCATTCTGGTTGGGAGATAAGACATGTTCTTCTCCTAAAAGTTACACAGATAGGAGCTGGGGAAATAGCTTCGTGGTAGAGCACATTGAGCAGCTTCGAAATCCTGGGTTTTATTCTCAGCAACACACACACACACACACACACACACACACACACACACAGAGGTAGACCTAAAGCTAGCCCCACCTAAGTTTCAATAGTATAGCTAAGAAAACTGGGGGCACTGAGAAGTTTGTTAATTTTTTCTTTAAAATAAAAGGGGAAACTGCTATTAAAGAAAGACAAATTAGACATGTTATCTTAGTCTGTTTTGTGCTGCTATTACAGAATACCTGAGACTAGCAATTTGTAAAGAATAGAGATATATTTTTTATGGTCCTGGAGGTGTGGAAGTCCAAGTTCAAGGACTCACAACTGGAGAGGATCTTCTTGTTGTGTGATAATATGGAAGAAGGCATCACATGATGTGAGACAGCAAGAGGGAGTGAACTTTACTTTCACAACACACAATAGTGCCAAGATAACAATAATCAGGACTAAATCACTTCTTAAAATTCTGACCTCTCAAAACAGTTACACTGGGGATTACATTTCAAACAATAAATTTTAGGGGACACATTAAAATAATAGCATATGTAGACTACCTATTGTGTGATACCACTTATATTTATTTGTATAAAATATCCAAAATAAACAACTCAATGGTGATATAAAATAAATTAATGGCTACCTAAAGCTGATGAATAGGGGGAATGAAGTGTAACCATTAATTGGTGCAGAGTTTCTGCCACCTCCTCCTGTTCCTCCTCTTCCTCCCTTTTCTTTTTCTCCTCCTCCTTCTTCTTCAGTGTGTGTGCATGTGCGTGCGCACGTGCATGTGTGTGTGTGTGTGTGTGTCTGTGTGTGCATGCCTGTTGCTGCTGGGGATGGAACCCAGGCCTTCAAGCATGCTAGGCAAGTGCTATACCACTGTGCCATACACCCAGGATTTCCTTATGGGATTATAAAAATGCTCTAAAATTGATTATGGTGATGGATACAAAACTAAAATCACTTTAAATGGGTACAGTGAATTAGAACTCAATAAAACTGTGGTTCTTAAAAATAAAAAAGAATAAGAGCTAGTTCATAGCACAGATGACTTTCCAATGGAACCTGAGAAAGGCTTCAAGAAAAATATGATATTAAAGCTGATACATTTAACTTTATGGAAATAGATCAACAAAATCATGTACCCCATTTATGTACAATTAATCAAAATGCAGTCTGTAAAAAATTTTTAAATATAAATAATTTTTAAAAAGGAATATTTTGGACAAGGAGAATAACAGAACAAAGAGGTAGGAAATTATGAGATGCTTTCAGGGAACATTATGTTGTTCAATTCAACCATGGATGGCATCATGTTAAAGAAGACCTTGATTCCAAATGGAAGCACCAGGCTTTGGGCCATACCGAATGATGGGTAACTGCTCTGGACTGAGCTTAATTTATATGCTGAACATAGGAAAGACCAGAAGGAAAGACATTGGTAAAAAGGAGAGCTGTTAGAAAGTTCTGCAGTGTATCAATTCATTGATGTGAATGCAGAGGAAGCAATCAGAGCAGTAGTTACTAACTATAAATTCTGGGGTTGTAAGAACTATGGATTTGTTCCTTTTCTTTTTTTTAATTCCGTTAAATTAGTCATACATGGCAGTAGAATGCATTTTGACACATTACACATAAATGGAGTATACCTTCTCATTCTTCTGATTGTACATGATGTGGATTTATACCAACCATGTAATCATATACGTACAATGGGTAAAAATGTCTGATTCATTCTACTATCCTTCTTACCCCCATACTACCTCCCCTCTTGTCACTTCCCTCTGTCTAATCCAAAGTAACTCTATTCTTCCCTACAGACCCCCCCACCCTCATTGTGAATTAGCATCCGCATATCAGAGAAAACATTCAGCTTTTGGTTTTTTGGGATTGGCTTATTTTGCTTAGCATAATATTCTTCAGCTCAATTCACTTACCAGCAAATGCCATAATTTCATTCTTCTTTAAGGCTGAGTAATATTCCATTGTGTATATATACAACATTTTCTTCATCTATTCACTTGTTGGAGGACACCTAGATTGATCCCATTGTTTAACTATTGTGAATTGAGCTGTTATAAACATTGATGTGGCTGCATCACTGTAGTATGCTGATTTTAAGTCCTTTGAGTATAAACCAAGGAGTGGGATAGCTGGGTCAAATGGTGATTCCATTCCAAGTTTTCTGCTCCATATTTCTTTCCAGTGTGTTTGCACTAATTTAAGTCCCACTGGCGGTGCATGAGCTTACCTTTTTCCTCACATCTTCACCAATGCTTATTGATGCTTGTATTGATAATTGCCATTCTGACTGCACTGAGATGAAATCTCAGTACAGTTTTTATTTGCTTTTCTCTAATTGCTAGAGGTGTTGAACATTTTTTTTAAATATTTGTTGATTGATTGTATTTCTTTTTCTGTAAAGTATCTGTTCAGTTACTTAGCCCATTTATTGATTGGGTTATTTGTTTTCTGGTGTTAAGTTTTTTGGAGTTCTTTATATGGTTTATTTCTTATTTACAGTTGTCCTCAATAAATATGTGTTAACTTAAAAAATGATACTATTAGGTAGGTGAAGGAGTCTAAGGTGATGCTTCAGGTGTGAAAGATGGCAGCCCCATGACCTGAAAGGGATTGAGGCAAGGTAATGAGGTAAGAGAGGAGTGGCACACATGCAGGTGGCTCTGGAATTGCAGGTACCCACACAGTTGGACATGGTACTTAAACTGCAGAGAAAGATCATGAATTAGTCCTAAGAACATGTGAGTCAACTAAATGAGGTTGAGTGTTGACAGCACTGTAATAAGTGAATTGGAAAGAGAGTAGAAGAAAAAATAGATTGCAATTAAACAAAGAATATTCCCTTTGGGAAAGGGAAGGAGGAAGATATGTCTGATGTCAGAAAGGGTCAAAGATGTCAAACTTTGGCAGGAAAGGCAGCTAGGCACACAGTTACATCACTGGAGAATAGATTCTCTGGGGAGAGGTCCAAGGATTTCCCAGAGGGTAGGGAGAATTTGACAAAGGACCAGCAGGGTTGTTGGCATGCATTATGGAAAAGGATTTCAGAATATGCCAAATGGAGGCATAGAAAGAGGTTTATTTAGGAAAGTAGATATATATTCAAGAAAGAATGAGGGCAATCTTAAGAGAGATGCGTTTGGGGGTAAAGCAAGGAATGAATGCACATTCAAGGGAGAATGCAGGCTATCTCCAGAGGGAAATAAACAACCCATTGGTATGGGGAGTTAATATTTATAGCAGACCTATGCTAGTGGTTGGACTGGAGGTGGAGTCAAGGGCAAAATTACATAATTTTGTACAAGTTTTCCTGTGCTTGAGAATTTCCATCATTTTGTAAGGATAATGACAAAAGGCAAGTTGTTCAAGAATTACAACTGTTCCTGAGTGCATTTGGCATTTCGATGACTCACAGATGTGTGACTCAGTGTACCTTTGAGACTCAGTGTATGTTTCTTTTATCCTAAACCCCTCTCTTTGTTGCACTTATATTCCAGAAAGAAAAGCACTGGGTCAAGAACAAGGTTGGGAGTTGGCAGAAGAGTAGCAGTCAGGGAATATTTAATGCATGATCAGTTTGATTTCCCAGACAGCCTTATGAGGTTAACAAAAATTAATCTGTCTTCATAAAAGTAGACCTTTTTTAAGATAAGGCAAGGTGCAAATAAATGCACATCTAAATTCTGCACTTTTGCTGTGTTTCCTCTGCATGTAGGTGTTAATGAATACTGTTCAAGGAGAAAGGAAAGGAGCACCAGCATTTGTAAGCAGGATGTGCTGGGAAGGGTGTTTCCACTATCATTGTTGTTTTGAAGCTTAAAGCAACAATTGGAGATGAGCTCCATCACCTACATTTATAGATGCAGAAAGTGAATCTCTGGCTAAGGAGATCACCAAAGGAGCAGGAACCTATTTGGTGCTCTTTCATTTCCTCCCATTAATGAACCCAAGTTCATTTGCTCACCACTCATAAAGGGCCCAATGAATTGAGGACAAATCATTGGGGTAAGGAAAAATATTTATTTGGTAAGCTAGCACAACTGAGAAGATGATGGACTAGCATCCTGAAAACTCCTCTTAAAACAGGTTTTAAGTACCTTTTATCTTTAGGTAAAGGGAAAAGAAGAGGGACTTAGGTTAGGAAATGATTGATAAAACCCAGTGGCTGATAATCTGTTGATTTGGCAGATTATCATGGCATCCTCAGTAGTGAAAGGGGAGGAGAGAGTCAGATAAGTCAACTTTGGGCTGCCAGTTTAAATGATTAACAAGGGCTATGTGCTCATAGACTTTGACTAGTAAAGGAGAGGACCTGAAGGCCATGGGACTCTTTTCTCTGAACCAAAAGCCTGGATACACCCATTCCCTGCCCACTGTGGATTCTCTGCCAGTCTGAGGAGGGAGGAACCAGATCCATGGAAGTGCTGGCTTCTGTTGGAGAACTGTGGGAGCCCACAGATGTGGCCACTGGGAGGTCATTGAAGGAAAGGAGTAGTCTGCTTACTGCCATCATTCCTCCAAACAGCCTTGAGTTTCCAGCTCAAGAAAACTGAAATTTTCAGAGCAGTCAAGGCCACAGTTGAGTGACCACTGTACAATGAAAGGTGATTCTTCATCAGGCAGATAACAACGGGGTCTTTTCTTCAGAGTTGGACTCTTTCAGGAATGACTGCAAGGTACCACACCAACAGGAAAACCTCCCAATGTGCTTTCTACTGGCTGAAGGTCATTCAGCACAAAGGTTATTTGAGCCTCTGTGATTGCCATACCCAGGGTACTCCACCCTTTTTCTTGGAATGTAATTTCTATGTCTACTGACCTTTGAGATGCTGACTCTCTGCTGGAGCTTAAAGGTAAGATTATGGCTTAAAAGAAATGCTGTACTTACCTCATTGTATTTTTTCATCTTTTGTCATGTAGGTATTTCTGTATAGTTTAACTCAAGGCAGCAAAGATCCTAAGGAAACTGAAAAAAATAGCATAAAAGATGTGTGTAACAGACATCAGAGTAACTATGTTAGATCTAGAAATTCAGGTAATAACCCTCTAAAACTTTCTCCTTGCAATACCATCTCTCTCCTCCACCAGTGCTTATGTAGCCAAGCAGGGGATCTGAAGGAAGGTGAAAAGGGCTTGAAATTTCTCCCCTGGCAGATCCCTTTGCTCCTCAGCACTATCCAGCTATCTCCACATTCCTGCTGAACCTCCTTTCCTGAGCTTCAAGTCTGGTTGCACCATACCCTGTGAAGGCCTCCAACACAATCAGGCAGTTGGCAAGATAGCATATTACAGCCCCATCTTTAACTTCCCTAGTCCTCAGAGAAGCATTGTTCTCAGCACCCTGCATACTGTGGCCTGTTGAGCTCCAGGTGCCCTTCCATAAACAGATGCTGATTTAGGATGGGGTTATATCTTGATAAATTCATCATAAATTGAAAATGTCATAGATTAAAATGCATTGATACAACCTAACTTACCAATCATCCTAGCTCAGCAACACAGCACACTATAGGGCATCAATTGTGATCATGGGGCTGGCTGGGGGTTGGGGCTCTTTTCCATTGTCCAGCATCTTGAGAGGATTTTATCACATATGCTAATCCTGGGAAATGATTCAAATTCAAAATTCAAAATTCAAAGTAGGATTTCTACTGAATGTATATGGTTATTTCCTCCTCATAAAGTCATAATTTGTCAGTTGAATTTAATTAGAAATTGCTTCTTAACTCACATGCTGTCCTGAGCACACCTTGGCCCTCAGCACCTGCCTCAGTACAACGTCAGCAGCAGTGTTGGACAATATGCTGACTGAATGACTCTCAAATCATGCCCTGACCAGAACTCTAAACCCACCTATATACCTTTCCAAAGGTTCCAGATGTAGAGGACCCACAGGTGGCTCAGATCCCACCCTCGACTTGAACCTAGCCCATGCAAAATCTACTATCTCCAGTGCTCCCATTTGCAATGGATAGACTCTCTGACTCCCCAGTTCACTAGCTTGACTTTCCCTGATCTCCCCTCCACCTCACATTAATCATTAAGTGCTACTGATTCTACCTCCCAAAGATCTCTTAGGTCCCTCATGTCTCCCTATCCCCATTGCCACACCACTAAACAAGGACATGACCACTGTATTAGTCAGATTTTTCGCTGCTGTGACTAAATTACTTAACCAGCACAACTGTAGAAGAGGAAAGGTTTATTTGAGGGCTCACAGTTTCAGAGGTTTTAGTCCATAGAAGGCATGCTCCATTCTTTGGGACTCCAGGTGAGGAGAAGAGCATGGCAGAGGGAATCAGCTTGCATCATCAGGAAGCAAAGAGAGAGAATCTACACTCTCCTGATGCAAAATATATACCCCAAAGTCATGCCCCAATTCCAATCTCCTCCAGCCACACCCTACCACTTCAATTAATCCAGCCACACCTTACCACTTCAATTAATCCCACCAGGGATTAATTCAGTGATTGGGTTAAGACTTCTACAATCCAATCATTTCTCCTCTGAACCTTCCTGCATTGTTTAACATGTGAGCTTTTGGGGGACATCTCACATGCAAACCATAACAACCACCAACCCTGTCTGAATTACTGCAGAACTCTCCCACTGGTCTCTGTTTGAATCCTTCCAGTAGGTCGCCCAGAGTAACCTTTCTAAAGTGCAGTGTGTCACCTTGGGCAGTGTCCAGTTTCACCTGTTTGGTGACCTCCTATTGCCCTTAGGATAGAAAGCATACCCCGAAAGGTCCTTGATAAAGTTTGAATGTGGTGTGTGCCTCCACACCCAACTCATGTAGGTGTTTGATCTCCAAGATTGTGTTAATAATTAATATTACTAATAATATTAATAATTTTCACATTTTAAATAAAAGGTGGAAACTTTATCTTACTATAGTGTTTAGAGGTAGGAACTTGGGAAGTGATCAGATTAGGTTAGGTCATTAGGATGGAGTCCCCAGTCAAATATTAGTGACTTTATAAGAAGAGATAGAGAAACCACACAAAGAAATACACATATACTTCCTCTGTGATATGTTACAGCCTGAGTTGACCCTTGTAAGAACCTGTCCAATGTTCTTTGGACTTCCAGCCTCCAGAACTGTAAGCTGAACAAAACTATTTTCTTTATACAGTAATCTGCCTTAGATATTTAATAATAATAACACAAGCTGACTAGTACAGCCCTCACCTGTTTCTCTTGTCTGAATATGCCAGTCCCTTCCCATGATACTATCTAGATTTCTATTTCTATATATGAATATATAGATATTATATATGCATATTTACTAGAGTAATTCACAGTTTAATACATTACTACAAAGTAAACATCCTTGTATGTGGCAACCAGGACAGAATAGATGGAAACTTGCTGACTTAAATATATTCAATTAGGTTGTTTTAAAATCTAATGGCTCCTCTTTATCTTTTTTTCAAATACCTTGCAATTTATTTGAAGTATGTGTATTATTGTCCTATAGGCTTTCATGTGGTTTACATTTTTAATTGACTTATTTTTAATTGGTTTGTTATAAATATACATAAAAGCAAAATTAATTTTGATATATTCATATGTGCACATGACTGAGATGGGTTAATTTCATTCTATTATTCCTCCCCTTTCCCATCCCTCCTCCCCTCTCCTAATTCCCTTTCCTCTACTCCACTGTACTCCCTTCTATTTTTCTGAGATTCCCTCCTTTTTAAATTGCTTATTTATTTCTAGATTTTGCATGTAAGAGAAAACATTTGACCTTTGACTTTCTGAGTCTGGCTTATTTCCCTCAGCTAGGTGTTCTCCAGTTCCATCCATTTACAAGCCAATGACATTATTTCATTTTAATTTATGGTTAAGTAAAATTAAATTGCATGTGTGTATGTATATGTTTGTATAGAGATAATATAGATGATGATAGATTGATAAATGATAGATAGATAGATAGATAGATAGATAGATAGATAGATCACATTTTCTTTATCTAATCATCTGTTGACAGGCACCTGGAATGATTCCATAACTTGGATATTGTAAATTGTGGTGCTAAAATATTGGTATGAATGCATTGCTATAATATGCTTATCTTAATTATTTTGGATAAAAACCCAGGAGTAGGATAGCTTGGTCATAGAGTGGATTCATTCCTATTCTTTTGAGGAATCTCCATATGGCTTTCCAAAGTGGTTGTACTAGTTTACAGTCCCATCTACAACATATAACTATACATTTTTCCTCACAACCTCACCAGCATGTATTATTTATATTTTTGATGATTATCATTCTAATTAGAGTGAAACAAAATCTCACTGTAATTTAATTTGCATTTTCCTGATTGCTGAGGATATTGAACATTTTTTTCATATAGTTGTTGGTCATTTTTATTTCTTCTTTTGAGGATATCTTTTAATTAATTTTTAATCTGTCTACTAATTGGGTTGTTTGATTTCTGTTTTGGTGTTTTCTTAAGGTCTGTCTGTATTCTGCATAATAAACTCCTGTTGAAAGAGTAACTAGCAAAGATTTTCTCCTGAAGGTGCTCTCTTCATGCTATTGTTTCCTTTGCTGTGCTGAAGTTTTTTTCAATTTGAAGCAATGTCACTTATTGATTCCTGGTTTTATATCTTTGTCTACATTTTTCTTTCATTGTTGTGATATATTTTACCATGAAATTCCTTTAAACCAATAATTGCTTACTGATTTGAGTTCAATGTTTTTGGAAGGAACACTTCATTAGTTATATGTTTTCCACTGAGAGGCATACAGTGTCCAGTTGTCTTTCATTTCATGATGTAAACATAGTCTCTATTCTCCAGGGCTTGTCTCTCTGGGAGTGGAAGGCAATGTGAAAACTTGGCCTGACCAAGCTGGGCTCCCAGTGCCCTCATCATTCCATGGAGTGACTGAGCCGGCTTCTTTTATTCAATATCCAGCAATCATTTACTGTTACATTTTCTGTAAAGACTCTTTCATCTCTAAAGTTCTGTCATTCATATTATGCAAGAATTAAAATGAACTAATTTATAAAGGCATTGAGTCCAGCACATGACAAATTAAAGTGTTTGATAAATGCTGGACTTTGACTATTATCACTTTATTAATAGCAGTATTAAGAAATATCTTCTGAAATCCCCCAGAGTCAATTATTCTTCAGTAATAGTGACCCACTCCTCCTATCCTCCCCCTTTTGTTTATTTAAAAGTCTTCTTTTCAATACAACTTCTTTCAAAATAAAAACAAATGCAAAAATGGGCAAAGACTTTGAAAAGAAATTTCTACAATTTAATGATTAACCCATGAGAATATGTTCAATATTATTAATCATTAGGGATATGCAAATCAAAACGACAATGCGATAAAATGTCACCCTCATCAGGATAACTATTTTTTAAAAATCCAGAAAATATTAAGAGTTGGTGACAATTCAGAGAAATTGGAGCATGTTTACTGCAAGTGAGAATATGAAATGATAGAGACACTGTTAAAATGGTGTAATTGTTTTTCCCCAAGTTAAACATATAATCCAGCAATTTCATTTCTGGGAATATACACCAAAGTATGAACAGTGGGAATTCAAAGAGATATTTATGTACCCATCTTCATAGAAGCATCAGTCACAATCACAAAAGGTGGAAAAAATCCAAGCATCCATGGATGAATGAATGGATAATCAAAATACAGTACATGCAAGTGCTGAGTATCATTCAGCTTCAAAAAGGAGGGAAATCCAGCAACATTTCACAACTAGGTTAATCTTGAAACCATTAAACTAAGTTAAGCCATTCACAAAAAGACAAACACTGATTGACTTTATTTAGGTAACACATCTAGTGCTCGTGGAAACACTGTGGTGGTTGCTAGTGATTGAGGAATGGGGAATGAAGAGTTAGTGATTAATGGGTTTGGATTTTCCATTTAGGAAAAAGAAAACATTCTAGAGGTAGGTAGCAGTGATGGGTGCACAACAATGTGAATGTAATTAGTGCCACTAAATTATACAGTTAAATGGCTAAAATGGTAACTGACAGTCCAACCACCTGTAACCTTCTCTCCTGCCTTCATGTTTATGCACCTGAGCAGTCATACTCATTCTTCCAAAGCCTCTTCAGGCATTTCCATTTCAGTGGTTTGGACATTACAAGGACCTCTTAGGACCTCTTCTTTTAGAAGATACCTATAAATTCAAATTAAAGCACCACAAATGTACTTTCACATATATAACTAGGGTTAGAAGGAAATGGGATGACATAGGGACCAAGTGAAGAGGGAGCTACAAGAAGGGCAGGAGCAGATGAAAGTTTAGATGACAGCTAAAAGGCAGGTGCAATATCAAGACCAGGGGAAGGAAGAGTACTCAATACAACATAACAAAACAAAGAGGAAACCAACTCCATGACTTAGAAAAAATATGTGGGGTAGAACTAAACCCCTAAAACCTCATAGAGATGAAGGCAGGAAGGAAGACACATGTCCTCTCTACAGGGGCCCTGGAGCAGTGGGGCCCATTTGAACAGAGTGGCTGAGTTTGAGCAGAAGACCAGACAGGACCTGAGGAAAGAGATGAAAGGTAGGACAAGTTTTAAAGCTCCTACTGAGAAGTATGACTTTAAAGGCCTCTAGAAGTGGTTTTCCAACTTTCTTTTTAGTACTAGAATTCTCTCTTATTTAAAAAAAATTGTTGGAACTATATGATCCAGCAATTTCACTTCTAGGCAAATATCTAAAAGAATTGAAATCAGGGACTGTAACACAGTTTATAGCAGCACTAGTCACAATAATCAAGAGGTAGAAGCAACCTCAGTGTGCATTAACAGATGACTGGATAAAGAAAATGTAGTATACACATACAATGGAACACAATTCTGGCTATGCTATAAGATGATGAACACAGAAAACATGTTAAGTGAAATAAACTAGATGTAAAAAGACAAATACTGTGATCCCACTTATATGAATATTTAAAGTAGTCAAATACAAAGAGACAGAGAGCAGAATTGTCATTGCCAGAGACTTGGAGAATTGTGGAGTTAGTTTTAAAGGGCACAGAGATTCAGTTTGGGGAAATAAAAATATTCAAGAGATGGATAGTTATACAGCAATGAAAAAATACTTAAAGTCACTGATATGTACACTTTGAAATGGTTTAAATGGGATTTGGAGTGTATCTTAGTGGTAGAACATGTGCCTAGCATGCCTAGGGTCCTGGGTTCAACCCCAGGCACACACCCAAAAAGGTTAAGATGGTGGTTGTGTGTATTTTATCATAATTTCCTAAAATGTTATCAGAGATTCCCATAAATAAAATTGATATGATCAGAAAGTTAAAGTCAATGTTAATGCTAATGCTAAAGTGAAAGTTTGGGAAGAAAGTGTGAAGAACTGTGGAGATGAGAGATCATGCCAGGCTTCCAAGCAGAACTGTTCCTCAATCAGAGTTGCTCAAAAGCAGCTATGATTTAAAAGCACTAGGTCTGCATGCTGCAAGGTGAAACAAGAATGTCAGCTACAAACCTGACCCCTCCCTGTTGAAGGTCTCAGTACTCATTCTCTTTCCTAGTGCAGAGAATCCCTACTCCTCAGGGCCAGCAGAACAACCATTCCCATAACACTTAACGATTACCCAATAATCTGGTTTATAGCAGTGGAGGGAAGTTTGCATTCAGAACAATATTCCTAGCATCACAATTTTTTAAAAGGCATAATATGGTTTACATGTGTGCCCAGAACAAAGGACAAGAAGTACAGAGAGGCATCTTTTCCACAGGTTTCTTCCTGACCCAGGTTCATCCTTGAAAAACAGGCAGTGAGAGAACAGGGCTTAACTTCTCAGTGGACTTGAGGGTGCTTTGACTACAGGCTTTGAACAGGAGACCTGATCACCTGCCACACCTCACACTATGCAAAATGAGAGTTTGTGTGAAAGGGTACTTCTAAGCATAACTTCCTGATGTACATTTAAAGTAGAATGTTATGTTATATTATTTTTTTCTTTATTTTAGATATACCCTCCTTTCTGTGGTCAGCTTCCTGACCCTTCATAGAGATGGATCTCTACCCATCAGATACAAGTCAGTGTCCAAATTCAAGTGTGCCATCTAACAACATCAATTCACTCCAGATCCTTAGAGCACTTTTGAGTCTCAGCGTTAACTCCTTTGGCTCTCCACTGGTGATTTAGAGAAGCCTCTGACTGCTACACTAGAATTGAAACTCCTTAGACAGAAGGTGTTTGTTTTCTTTGTTGCCTTTTCCTGTAACCTCAAGTTCAACACAATATTGCATAGAGCAAATATCCAATAAGGGTTATAAATGAAAGAGTAGAAATCATGACTCACATGCCAGCAAGTGTCTATGGTTTTAGAGATAAAGAAAAGTGATTGGGGCACAGGCCCATCACAGGGGATTGGCTGTGACTGGCTGGGAGGTGAGAGCCCTGCTCTCTGGTCCTGATGGGCTCCATCTCAACAAGATATAATTGTCCATCTCCTCATCTTTGAAGTGAGAGAATAGGTTAACTCAAAGCTCCCTTATAGCTCTCAGGTTGTCATTCTACAAAAGTGAAAGTAATATCTATAATCTGTGAAATCCCAAAAGAAAGTCAAGAAACAGAGAGATAAGTGGGTAATGGAATATTCTGGACAGAGCCTAGAACTTAAGTTCTCCACACAGTGCTTACACCATACAGATGTATCTTCTTGAGTTATTTTAAAGGTGGGAATAAAGCCAATAAGATGCCTGCTCCACGGATACTAAGAACTCACCTTCCTAGTCAGGTATTGCCACAATCTTTCTAGGAAAACAACTGTAAGATAGGATCACTTCAGTCCCCTAGTGGCAGGGGGAGGGGAAGCCCACACAAAGTGAGGTCTCCAGACCCTAATTCATAACTTCCTCCTCCATATCTTTACCTCTTCTCTACTTCTGAAGGGTTGACAACTTGACAACAGTAAGGGAAAATGCAAAGTTCTATACTCAGTAGGATATTCACTTGAACAGTTTCAAATAAGACTTGAAGGCGGAAGCTATACTAAATTTCTAGAGAGAATGAGACCTGGGGAGGCATGAGTATTCACTGCTCTGAAGAGCAAGACTGGCTGGGAAAGGAAGAGGGGAAACAGGGGCCAGAGGCTGGGTCATGGGGGGGAGGAAAAGGGGATAAAGAAGCCTTGCAGATTGTTCAAAAGGGCAAATTGATGGACAGATGGAGCAATGTTCTTCAGTAGGCACTTGCCCACAGCCTCTGGGATCCTTATTTTATTCATTCTCATACATTATCATGTACATCAGAGTCTGGGAAATTTCTGTCACAATAGAGGCAGGAAAATATGCTTGTTGAATCTACAAAGGATGAGATCTGTGTAGCCAAGGGGAAGCAAGAGCACAAATTAAATATTCATCCTTGCTAAGAAAATGGGGCATTGTTTTTTCAGAGGTGGAAATGAAGAGGTGGGAATGACTAAGAAGGTAATTTCTGGATGACAGGAGTGACAGAGGGACTCACATCAAATGATGTGACTTCCTTTTGGTAAAGCTGAGTAAGGGGTGAGAACTTCTGATTCCAAGATAATGGCAGACCAGATATCCTGAAAACATTTGTGTACAACACCAATGAATGCTGCAAGATATAGGAAAATTTCATTTTAAAATGCCCAACTGAGATGGTTTAAAAAATGAGGAAAGTCCCTAAGTTCTAAATATGAGGGAAGTAAAACTCAAGAGGAAGTAAATTAGGCCTGGATGTGTCCTGGGGGAAATTTAATGTCCTGGATAATCCATAAACTTGAGTTTTAATGGTTGCAAAGGCACAAGGCCAAAGCACAAGGTATAAGAAACCAGAAGAAGAAGGAGAAGAAGCTGGGACACTGGAAGGTTGAATTCTCAATGGGTGGGTGTAGAAGGTGAAGGAGACCCCAGGGAGAAGACCCCAGGGAGCCTGTCTTCAGCAGGCTCTCAACTCACCTGAGAATGTGTGGCCATAGCCCTCTTTTCCTAAAACTTTGAGATTCCATTTGTCCTTCCTTTTGTTGTTCAAGAAAATACAAGTTGACTAATAAGCATACAATAAACCCTACTGCCAGTGTCCCCAGGATGACTTTCAGGAACATTGCCTGGAGGAATACAGTTTCTGTCTAGGCCCCACGAGATTCTCATCTGAGCTCACCAGCCCACATTACAAAATACAGAAATGACCAAGCTACTGAGATAGAGATAGAAAGACAAATGATAGATAATTATATAGGTAGGTAGATAGAAAGATAGATAGATAGATGATAGATAACAAGCAACAGAGTTAGATTTTAAGAATGTTAGGTAACAATTTATTGTGTACAGAAATGAGAGAAGAGAGCAGGAGATATCACTTAGTGGTAAGGTGTTTGCCTAGCATACAAGGTCCTGGTTTCAATGACCAGCACTGGAAAGAAAAAAGAGAAAAAGAAGAGAAGAGAGAAAGAAGAAAAGAAGGAAAGGAGGAAAGAAGAAAGGATAAGTTATGTAAAAAAAATAAAAGATTTAATCAAAATTAAGTACAGGAATAATATATAATTAGAAATAAATATTAAATAAATGGGATTTATATAACTGAATATATATCATTTATTTAATTTTAAAACCCAACAATGGGCTAATATGAAGTATAAATACAGATAAATATAGAATTCATGAACTTAGAGAGGGAATGGATGAAGGTTTGAGGAGAGGCAAGAGTCTTGTGACTGGAGGTCAGAAATATAAGATGAGACTCACACACTGGCAAGCAACAAGGAAGTGAAAGACAGCTGAGGTTAAAAAGCTTAAGAATTCAGGTGCTTTTCAAAAAATCAACATTTAAAAATCTTGTTCATTTGTGCTTGGCAGTTTGGTAAGTTGGAGAAGATGGGTACTGGACTTAGACAACAGTGGCAGAGTAACCAATTTTGCAAGCAGGGCTTCTCAATCTCAGCACTTATTTTATATATATTTTTTGCTTAAAAGACACATAGGATTTGTTTAACTGGGTATGATAAGTAATGCAGACATGGAAATGACTGTCACAAAGAGAGTTTTGTGCTCATAATTTCCTAGAAACAGGAGGCACAGCATGCCACATAGAGCCATATGGAGAAGAACCAGGGTCAGGCAGGAAGCAGAGAGATGAGAGAAAAATACATTATTGTAATTTCTGCAGGATGGGGACAGCAGAAGTAAGGTAGGCAGGCTTGGGGTCAGGTAGTTTGAACAATTTCAGCAGACTCTGGGGCACAGGACTGTGTCTAATTGTCTGGTACCTGGTCCTGTGTTGAGTGGGCAGGTAGCAAGTGGTTCAGAGTATGAGAGTTTCCTAAAGGAGGAGGTGGAACTTTGGGTTCTGAATTGGTTGGTTGTATATTTTCTATCACTAGGAATGAGCTACTCCTAGAAAGGAAAATTCCCCTAAAAATAGGAAGGTTCCAAGATGCCAAAGCATCATGCTAGAGAATATAAAAGATGCTTTAATACAAATAAATATACTATTGACATTTTGAGCCAGATAATTCTTTCCTGTGGGTGGGAGCAGGACTCTCCTATATATTGTGGAGTGTCGTGCAGTATCCCTTACCTTTACTCACTAGATGCGAGCATCACTGTCTCCAGTGTCACAACTAAAATTTGTCTCTACTAATTGATAAATGTCTTCTAGTAGGAAAAATTATTGCTGATTGTGAACCATTGGTTTAAGGTAAAAATCAGCACAGCATTGAAATAATTGTGCATGGATCCTGGGTGACTCATTGAAAGATCACTTTGGAGTTGATGCAATCAAAGTAAGTTTACCTACCTATCTCATTTTATCGTAATGAGACAAAACTTGGTTAAAGTGAAAGGTTGTGAAGAGGAGGATGTGAAGTTGTGGTTAAAGTGAA
The DNA here is from genome assembly GCF_902686445.1 of Sciurus carolinensis. NCBI lineage: Eukaryota > Metazoa > Chordata > Mammalia > Rodentia > Sciuridae > Sciurus > Sciurus carolinensis. The sequence continues at coordinate 38,194,194 of NC_062225.1, read as the reverse complement.
ATCTAAAGCAATGCTTTGTAGGGGCAGAGCTGAAGTGATTAGAGAAAGAAATAATAAAGTTGGAGAGACCAGAAGGAAGATATAACTATTTCTTTGTTCCACAGTCTAAACTCTAACTGAAGCTATCCTGATTTACTAGGAAACCAACATGAGGTCATTAGAAGGCTCATCCACCTGCGTGTGGCATGTTTTTTAGTCACATGACAGTTCCACTTTCTAAAGGAGAATTTTGCCCCTGCTACCAAGTGGGAAATCGGGGATCAGGCTAATTGATTAAATAATTAATAGGACCAGGTTGGAAATAGAACATAATTGTCAAAGAAGCCTAGAGAGTGGACAGGGAGGTTACAAAGCCAAGTCACATTGCCAGCTCAGAAAAGCAAAACAGATGTGTGTAGACATCCTCACACACTCACTTGAAGATTCAATCCAAGTGAGCTCTATGAAAATCCATTTTTATACCATCTTTCATCCATCTATCTCTACCCTAAAGTTCGTTTATGTAGCTCAAAATACCAAAGACAGTATGGTTTCCTACTACTATTTCCAAAGGATGAATAAAGTGCTACCTGACCCTGGCACCTGGGAAGAGTATTTTGAAACCTTCATTGATGAAAAAGATAAAAGAAGATGCTTCACAAACCTGTATTCCCATTCTAGTGAGACTGACTCCAGAGAATCAGACATACATTTGACTCTCTAGAACTTTATGTGCCTCTTTAGGTAAGTCCTGTCATGGACTGCGACCAGATGGAGCAGCTTGACCACTTTTCTGTTATAGACCCACAGTCCTCAGCAAATATCTCCCACCTGATCTGAAAGTCTTTATTCTGGGTCAGATGTGCTGTAGAAGCACTGTCATTCCAAAGGGTATCCCTGTCTCAGTGAGGGTACACATTTGTACCATGAAGACACCTTAGGTAGCAAATAACCCCAAGCCTATCCCAGTCCACATGACCCTCAAAATCAAACAGATCAGGACCCTTAGGAGGTATCTGATCCAGAGTTTGTCCTCTCTCTTCAGTGCACTTCAGATCAATGAAACCCCTGACCCTCAGATGGTTTTGTACCGTCCTTATTGTAGACTGCTCTTTTTGTCTCTTCTAGTGAGTTGGGGTTCCTGGTTTGACCATGTGAAAGGATGGTGGGAGAAGAAAGACAGATATCAGATTCTCTTCCTCTTCTATGAGGACATAAAGAAAGTGAGTAAAGAACCACTTCAGACATAGGGCCAGAGAAACCTGAAGTTGTTCAGGGCTGTACTTCTGAGAAGGAAGTCTGGAAGAAAGGAATGATATCTTTCTGCCACTCTCTTCATTCCAATGCTATGTCACCCTCACCAGAGAACCCAGAACATGAAATTCAGAAGGTGGCACAGTTCATGGGAAAGAACTTGGGTGAAACTGTGCTGGATAAAATTGTTCAGGAGACATCATTTGAGAAAATGAAGGAAAACCCATGATGAATCGTTCTATAGTTCCTAAATCTATTCTGGACCAGTGTGTGGGGCCTCTATCAAATGCTTAGTTTGCCTAGTAACATTGCCAAGAGGATATTGGGTTTCATTAATTTCAAAGCAACACATTGACTACTCATTATCTGACTCTAGTAAGGCTGGGTACTTGATCTCATTGTAGAAGACAGCTCTACAAACAGTAAAGGAAATGCAATCTTGGAAATGACTAAGGGCATGAGCCACTGTTGATCCAGAATTCACAGGGAGCCCTGAACCTAAGCATCTGGGACCTCAGCAGCAGGAGGTTACAGCTCTTTGCTCTAAGACTCCATCACTTAAAAGGCTCAGCTACCATCCACATCTATGCATGTCTTCTGTCACGAACAGTGTCCTGTCTCTTTGCACATTGTGCCTTTATCCGATACTATAGCTTCTGCTGCCTCAATTTCTGCTTATATCTTGGTCTTGACCATGACCCAAACCTGCCCTACATCATGATTTTCAACTACAACTACTGCTGAGAACTGCCTCCTCTTAGTATTTCTTGCTTCCAATTCTCAAAAGAGGGATTCTAATTGGCCCATCGATCTGTACCTGCAGAGACAACCGTTATTCTCATCTCCATCCTATAGATTAATTTTACTTGTCCTCGAATGCCATGTGCATGGAACCACACAGTACACTTTCTTATGTCTGGGGTCAACATAACATCTTGAGATTCCTTCATGTGGTATATTTCCATAGTTCATTTGTATTTTTGTCTGTATAGTGCCTAATGTGTGAATGGGCACAGGTGGGCTAGGTCATGCCAGGTCAACAGCTCCTGGTACCAGTTGTGATTACATTTAGAAACCCATTCTTCTGCACAGAGTCCCAAAGTGCTGCTTCTCATAGCAGATAGCTGCAGATGGAAGGGAGTCCATTGACGGCAGTGGAATGAGTCAGGCAATGGACAGGCCAAGCCTAATGTGGGTGCTCCACTGCTTAACTCAGGACTGCTCAGTCTATCAATAAGAGAATGACACCCCTCTCTGTTTTCCATCTTCTAGGAACCGTAGGGGATTGAAAAAACCATTCACTGTGACCCAGAATGAAAAGTGTGATGAAATCTATAGGAAGAAGATGGAAGAAATCACCATAAACTTCTGCCTGGAACTCTGAGCAGTTAGTAAATGAAAGGGTGGAAGACAAGAACACCATGCTACCTTCAATTCTCTGCCCCAGCCAAACGAATCTATGAAAGCATATTGTAAATGTTCATTATGGTACAAACCGTGTCTGTGATTATGAAGAGCATGTCACAACTTTGCAAAAAGTGTCATGTCTAACGCCTATTTTCTCCTCTATTCTTTCCAAAGTAAGACTAAGACATCTTAATAAACTCGGTAAAATATAAGAATTAAATACTACAAGGATCTTTTAATCCCCATTCTTTTGGGAAGTGTATTCATTTTCTAGGGTGTAATATAACAATACCTTGAGAACAAGTACACAAATATTAGATAGAATATAAAATAACAACATGAAATTCTGTTGTCTGACCTGACACTTAGGAAACACTGGTCTGGGCTTAGTCCTGGGGTTCTTCCTGGTCACAATGGGAAGGAATATAACCCTGGTGCAGCCAGTGCTAAGAAAATGTGCTCTGAGTACCCTAACTGTAAGCAGGGAAAGGTCACAGAGTAAATGTTGAACATCCAAAACCTAATTAAGAGAGACCTGGTGCTAGGTCATTTAGCAAACAAAAAACATGAGGGTGGTATTTGTGAGCCCCGGTTGGATTCTGGTAAAGGCAGAAAGTAGGATACACAACTGGTGTCAACAATGTCAGTCCAGGTGTGGTGCTAAACTTGGAGACTCCTGGACCTGAGCTTCACTGCTGTACACTCTGGGGAACACTTTCTAACCAAGTTAGGTGTCCTTTTCACCCAGTCCCCATATTTGCCCCCATTGCTCTGCATTTACTCATCAATATGCTTATCTGTACATCACACTACATTGTAAACCTTGTGGGGCTCAGTTCCATGTCTTATTCACCATGTTACTTCCAGTGCCTAATGCACTTAGCATGTGCCAAAAAAACTTGTTGCATGAGCGAATGAAAGAACAACTTACATGAAGGTAGGCACATTTAAAGTTACCTAGTTCCAACTTTGACCCTTTCCTTTAAGACCCAAATCAGATGGTGTACTAAGTCAAATAAATCACTGCTAAAATTTGAAACTGAATTCTCCCACAAAGTCCCATGAGTTAAAGGCTTGGATTTCAGTGTGTCCCTATTGGGAGGTTGTGAACCCTTTAAAAGGAAAGACTTAGTGGGAGGTATCCAAGTCATTGGGAATATGCCCTCAAAGAAGATAGTGGGACCCCAGGCTCTTCTTTTTCCTCTCTTACTTCTTGGACATGAGGTGAGCAATATCTCCCTGCCATGCATTTCCACCATGCCTCCCTACACAGGCCTAAAAGTTATGTGTCTGCCCAGTCATGGACTAAAACCTCAAATGTATGAATCAAAATAAACCTGATTGTATCAGGTATTTGTTACAGTGACAGAAAGCTGATTAACACGATCACCATGCATTGGCAATTCTAAATGATGTCAATGATAAAACATACCCCTCTGGAGAAAAAGAAAAGGATCTTCCATCAGCCCGACTTCTAAACAATTGTTTAGAATTAAATTCATACAGTTAAAAACACTCAGTTTGTAAGTTTCAAATTAACATTTTTATTATGTACCCATATCCTCACTGGATTATAAAATTTATTTGGTTCTATGTCTTATTCATCTTTGTAAGGAATTTGATTCAGAGATTCAACTGGTAAAACCTTCCATACTTGTACTATGGAAGCTAGAAGAATTCATAACCAGAAAGAAAGCCTGCACTACAAAGCATACTCAATGAACTATTTCATGAAGAAAAAAATGATAAATAAAAGTGAAAACCAGCATAGGGATGCATTACACTAGAAGAATGATCAAAAGAGAACCAAGCCTGAATTACACATTAAAATTAAATAAAAATGACAGGAGATAAAAGCCATCTCCCTGTAAGGAAAAAAGCAAATGAAGGAAATAGGAGAGGCAGCTCAACAGTAACACGCATTTATTTGGGACAAACCTGCAGATGGGGGCCCAGTGGAGGCTGAGACCCATCTTCCACTTACAGCCTGGGGTAGATATAGGGGCATGAGGGAGTGGAGAAATTTTGGTGGTTAGGTCATTGGTAGGAGGTTGTCAGGGAAGGGTCTTTTTGGTCATCACCTGTATTCCTTTTTTTAAATTTAAGTTTATTTATTAATTAAGTTGCATATTTTCTTAATGATCTAATGTATTTCTGACATATATTTTCCATTATTTATTTATTTATTTTAATTATTTTTTTATTTTTACAGACAGCATTTTTATTCATTGTACATAAATGGGGCATATTTTTCATTTCTATTGTTGTGCACGATGTGGGCTCATACCATCTGTGTAATCTTACATGCACATAGGGTAATGATTGTCTGTATCATTCCACCATTTTTCATACTTTCCCTCTCTCTCATTTTCCTCTACCTGTATTGTTTGAGGTAGTCACTGTTTCATGTTGAACCAGGTGTTTTCAGAATTCCAATCTCAGCAATTCCCTTTCTCTGTATGACGATGAAGTATTATTTGAGATTTCTTTGCTTGATGGTAGAGTATTGTCTGGGGTTTAATGTCAGGCTAAGTCAGTGACCATACGGTGACTCTTATTCTAAGATGGAGAATATATTTTGAAATGGTGTTGCCTGTGTTAAGTTCTACCTAACATGCCTGCCTTTTTCTTTTTATTTGATAAGTAAAATTGAAGGGAGGGGTGAAGGGAGAAGGGACAGTGACGTCTCTTACACTACCTCCCACTGAGAGGGGGCATCAAATGAGGACTCTGGTAGGCATTGTTATTGAGCAATTCTAATGGAGTTCAGTAGGAGAATGTGCTGGATCATGCGATCAGTAGTGGAATTGATGGTTCTCTGTGGAAAGGAGGTGAAAAACTGAAACAGGGAGGGCCCAATAGCAAGACTGGTAATTATACAGAGAATTGGGAATAGGAAAGGGACTGTCCAAGAAAACATAGCTAGGGGAGAAATTCATCCTATATTTCATGAGGAAGAGAACTGATCAAACTTGTTAGCCTGTTCTCTTAATTGTTAATGCCATCCCTCGCCAGACCAGACTTGTTAGGGCAAAAGCAGCAGGTTTCTTGTAGGAAGACACAGATACCTCCTTTTTCTATGGTTAATAAATCTAGACATCCTCTGTTGTGGAGGACAATTGTTGCCAATGAATCTATTTGGTCCTGAAGCATAGATAGTTGTGTTGAGATTTCTCTAAGGCTACCTGCCATTTCTTTAGATAGTACTGCAAAAATGATAGGTGGGAACTCCTACTCCTGCCAATCCTGTGCCCACTGTTGTCGTTATGCCCAGGATTAACAGGAGAGGAGCAAAAGAGATAGTTCCTTGTGGTCTGAGTAGGGTGTATACAGGGAAAGGAGTTGGTCCTTCTCAGTGGAATATAGGAGGGGTGGTGTGAGAAAGTCCAGGGTGCAAGATTCTGTCCAGTTACTCGGTAAACAGATGTGTTATTTTCACTTTGGGAGAAGGTTCCTTGATTATAGTCAGGGTAACCATAGAGGTGATAGGAGACTACTTGTTTTAGATGCAGGCTACTGTGGTCCCATGCCCACCCCTGGTAAAAGGTAAAGGTGGGAGCCATGTGTGCAGCCCCAAGAGGCAGGAGACCAATACTGGTGTTTGAAAGATGGGGCTTTTCAATTAAAATTTGGTGTGTTTGGAGGTTTAAGAATACCCACCCAGGTAGAGGATGGAGTTTTCAGTGGTCTAGATAGGGGGTAGGTTTTATGTTTAGTAGAGGCACTTTGGTTAATGGACCTCTACCTTGGCTAGGAAGGAAGAACAAGGACCGGGTTTTGGTTATAGGTAAATTGCAAAGAGCACAGAGAATGGAACCTCTCATAAGTTTGCCTGTGGGCCTCTTATAGTTAATGTGTTCAGAAGTGTGATTGTGTATAGTTATGCAATGAGAGAGGAAGGAAGCCCACTGGAGTTTCCTTTTCCGTGAACTGGATACAAAGAGGAGTCTGAGAAACAAGGGGCTTAGTAAGGCACAAATCTGACCTGTTATGGGAATAGTAATGCATAAGGCAAAGTATTTGGCAGTCATATATCAAAAAGTGATGCATTGAATGACTGATTCTCTGAATTCTGTTCTGTCTTCTCAGTGAATGTGAAGGAATCCTTTGGTGTTTGCCCTTGTGGTAAGAGGAGCTGACTGGGCTACATACACTGGGGCCCATAGGGGTAAACAGATCCAGCAGAGGGGACTGGATGTGTTAGTAGAATTTAATTTACCAGCAGGTCAACAGAGATTTTAATAAGTGCAGACATGTAATGAGGTATTGGGGCAGATAAAAGGAAGCAGAAAAGAGAAGAAGGAAAGTTGAATATGTGAGAAGTCCCAGTAAGTTCCTTGAAGTCATGGTTCATGCATGAATTTGGAAATTTGAGCTGGAGTGTTCAGGGGTTTGGGAAAAGATATCAAGCAATATCCTGGCTAGTGAGGATAATAAATTGGTAAAAGTTGGGACAACAAAGAGATGGGTAATAAAGAGAAATGAGTTTATAAGGCAGAATCTTTTTCCTGTAGCTCTTCATTTGTCAAGTATATAAAAATGGGGCTTGTGAAAAAGCAAGAATATTTTATAGAGCAAGGAGGAGTGTGGGGGAGATGAATTGTTGGGTGCTGATGAGTGGAGCTGTTACCTTTTTAAGCTTAGATGGTGTATCTGATGTGGGAATAATTTCGGTTTGACTGCTGTGGGTGTTTTTTCAGGGCTACCTGATGTGGACTGACCTATTCTGGTTTAAGGGGAGTAAGGGAGTCTGTGTTCTCCGCACCAGGTGTCCTGGTAGTTATTCGTGGATATAGAAAAAGACAAACCACAAAATAATGTGGCCTAGGGAGAAGGAATGAGGGAGTCACTGTTTTTCCTAGTAACAAGACAGGCCCTGGGGAGGAAATTTCCATCACGTCTGAAGTGACAGTTTCTGAGAAGAGGCCAAAGCATTGATCCCACCGTAAAACTGACCCTATACCCTCCATGTGGCCCAGTAAAGATAGCCCAAACAGACATGCTCATTAACTGAGTCACCTCTCAGTGTAACCTTATTAAGCCTAATCCCCAAATTTTGGTCAGTGGCTCATTTTGCACCAGGAAAATGGGTCCATCAGAGTTGTTTCTCTGTTCCTGCATAAAAGTTGCATTAAGCTGATCTGTAAAGTTTGTGTCCAACTTGGTCCTTTTGCACTAACAGTCACAACGGAATCTCAGAATTGTCAATAGTTTAGGAAAGAATTTTTCTTCATGTTGTCTGCTTAGGTGTTGCCTCAGGTATAAGGTTGCTCAGGTATCAGGAATAGGAAGGGATGAAGAAAGAGGAAATCCCTGGAGCTCAGAAGGACAACCAGAGAGAAGCTTGAAAGGGCTTAGTTTGAGAGGTTTTCAGGGGAGGATTCATAAATGAAGAAGAGTCAAAGGGAGAAGTTTGGTCCAGGGAAGTTTAGTTTCAAGCATTAGTTTGGTCAGGTGTGATTTTAGGAGGGCATTTTCACATTCTACCTTTCCTGAGGATTGGGGGCAGTATGGGATATGGAGACAGTGATTTACAATCCAAAATGTAGGAACCCCATGGTTAATTAGGTTTCCTGAAGAAGGGCTGACAGAAGAGGATGGGAATTGACCTTTTCCCCAGTCATTGGTTTCTTAACATAACATTTTTATAATTTCATTTTACAACCAAGTCTGATTTTACTATAACAAATAGGTGAAAAAAGGGGCAAATATCCTGAGTGAAATTGGAAATGGAAAACCAAAAGAATAGATTGGGGATTGGGGGAACTGAGGAGAATCATTTTTTGGTGATCTATTAGAAATCAGTTATTTTTTAAAAGGGAGTCCAAGATTAGAATTTTTTTTTTCTGAGGCAGAATAAGATGGAATAGGGAAGAGAAAATAGGGAGTATGGAGTCCTGTGATGGGGACTATTTTAGGCTTTGTGTAAGAACACTGGTGGCCAATGGGGGAAGGGTCTTGTCAGCAACCTGCTGTGCTGCTACATCTGCTAATTCTTTACCTTTGCCTATCAGGCTGGTTGATCCTTGGTGTCCTTTGCAATGAATTACTGCAACTGCCACCCATTTCGTGGGCTTAAGTAGGTTGTGAATGATGGGTGTCCCTCTGGTGGTTAAAAATCCTTGCTCTTGCCGGATCAGGGTATGGAAGTGAAGCATGTGAAAGGTGCACTTGGAGTTGGTGTATAGGTTTACTCTTTCCCTGATATAAAGGGAGTACCTTGGTTAAAGCTATCAATTCAGCCTATTGGGAGGTGGTTTGGGGAGCGAAGACACCTGGTTGTATAAACTAATCATTGGATGTTGTGGTATATCCTGCCTTAGGATGAGAATTTCTGAAGGAACTTCCATCAATAAACCATGAAGGAGCACTGAGTAAAGGAATATCTAAGATATGGGAAAAGTGGGAAAATATGGTATCTAGAATGTCAAGACATGAGTGAGAGGGAAGAGGGTCTGGGTTATCTGAGAGAAGAAGTAGAAGGGTGGCTGGGTTAATGGTTTACAGTGATGGAAAGATATCAGTGGATTGTCTACAAAGAAAGCATGTATTTGTTGAGGTCTGAATTGGGGGAGAGATAGTACATAGAGATGGCCATTTAGTTTCTTCAGGTTGTGGAAGAGAGGATATGTTGATATAGAGTTAATTTGTTGGCCTCTGAGGCTAAAAGAGCTGCAGCTCCAAGTGCCTTCAGACAAAGGGGGCCTGCCTTGAATTGGTGTGTCTAATTATTTTGACAGATAGCCACTGCCTCGGGGGAATTCCCAAACCTCTTACATAGGAACCCCAAGGCTATGTTCTGGGCTGCGAAGACATATAGAGAAAAAAATAGTTATTGTGGGTCTGAAAGACCCAAAGTAGGGACCTGTAAGAGGGCCTGCTTTAACTTTTGGAAGAATTATTAATGAGAAGAGAAGGTTGGGTGGCTCAGAAAGGTCACTGTGAGAAGCAGATAGAAGGGCTTACAATAAGGTCAAAATTAGGAACCCAGAGGTGGAAATAATCTGCTAGCTCTGGAAAAGAGAGAAACTCACATTTGATAGTAGGGTCAAGAAGGTCCTCAATGAGTTGTGTGCAGGCAGTAGGAATGACTCAAAACCAAGGAGTGAAAGTGAGGGAAGGTACAGTAGCCTAATTTATTTAGAAAATTTTAAAGGAGGCTAATGTATTTAATAGAAAGATCATGGGATGGACTACAGAAAAGTAGATCATCTATATACTGCAGAAGGAGACAAGGGGAGAGATTAAGATTAGTTAGGTCATGATATAAGGCCTGGCTGAACAAGTGGGGGCTGTTTCTAAAGCCCTGAAGAACGATGCTCAGGTAAGCTAGGTATCAAAATGAGTATCAGGGTCCATCCACCTAAAATCAAATAGATCTTAAGAAGAAGAATCTAAAGGGATAGTGAATAAGGCATCTTTAATACCAAGCACTGAGAATTGAGATGTAATTGAGAGAGTATCAGAGAGCAGGGTGTAAGGATTAGGGATTTCAGGATGAATTGGGACAACAGCCTGATTAATCAGGCAGAGGTCCTGGACTAGTCAGAAGTACCATGGTTTTTTTGACAGCCAGAATTGGGGTGCTATGAGGGGAGTTGGTGGGTCAAGGACTGTTAGTCTTGAGAAGGCAAGAAATGATGGATTTGAGACCTCAAAGGCTGTGGGTCTGAGGAGATACTGAGATTATCACAAGGAGGAGGCAGGTCTTTGTAGGGAAATCTTAACAGAAGTATGGCGGATAGTCACGGGGGCTTGGAGGTATCCCATACTGTGAATTACACCTCAGGGAAGAGCACTGACAGAGGTGTTAGAGGGGAAGAAAGAGCATCTGGTCAGCTTAAGAGTATAAAGGAAGCAGAGGAGTGTGAGGAATTATTGTGGTTTTGTTGGAAATTAAAAAGAATGGAAGCACTGGGTTAGGATGTCCCCACCAGGGTTAGGAGTTGGGAATTGGGGTACAATTAGGAAGGAGTGAGAGAATGGAGTATCGAATAGGTTACAGAATAAAGGACCTGTTTGTCTAGAGGTGCTGGATTTTCTGCCAATGCCAACAATAGAGGTGGAGGAATCTTAGAAGGGACAGGAAAATTCTGGTAGCACTGAAAGATTTGCCCTCATGTTCAGTAAGAAAAAGATAGTCTTACCAGATACTGACAGCATTACCCTGAGTTCAGACTGAGTGATGCTAGTCAGGGTGATGAGTCCAGAGGACCATTAGTCTTCTGCTGATAGGCTGTCCACTGACAGGTGGAGGATGTATGCCAACCTGGGGTTTGTGTCCATAGACCTGTGGGAATTGGAAGCAATCAAATGAGAGGGAAGAGTCTTGCTGAGTGCATTCCAATTTCCAGTGTCTCTTTAGTAGCAGAGAGGACATGGCCCAAGCAGAGGCTTAGGGTTAGGGCATACATTTATCCAGTGTCCCTGTTTACCACATTTGAAGTATGTTTATAACGTCTTTGGGGCCCTTGTCTCAGTGTATCTGCCAGCATTTGGTATTTAGCTTGATCTTGTTTGAGTTTTTGTGTTTTTCATTCCTTTTCTCTGTTTTGTATACCTTAAAGGCCAGTTTTACAAGTTCATGTTGAAGGGTCTGTGGTTCCTTCTCCAGTTTTTGTAGTTTTTTTCTGATATCTGGGGCACACTGGGAGATGAAATATGAATGAAGATAGAATCTGCCATCTTCTGAGGTAGAGTTAAGGTTAATATATTTAATCATTTCCTTCTGAGGTGGGAGAGAAAGAGGGCAAAGTTTTCATCTTTGCCTTAGGCTATTTCATTAATCTTTTCATCATTGATTACCTTTAGGATAGACTTTTCCATGCCTGCCTGTATGCAGGTGAAGCCAGAAGTCAAGACAGGCAGTGTAGAATAGGTGATCTGATTGGATGGAGAAAATGGAGGCCAATTTGAATTAGAAACCAACCCTGGGAGATTGGAATGTTCATGTTCTCAGAGTCCTTTGATACCATCAGTTCCAAAAAGTTGTTAATGGAGAAACTCCTGAGCAGACAGGGAGCGACTAATCAATGCCTCCTGAGCTGCTGCTCCATTCCTGTCTAGCACTCTACCTTGGCCCTTCCAGTCCACTTGCTAACCCCTAACCTCTCCCAGTCACTATGCAGGTTGAAGGGAAATGAACAAGATAAGGGAGAAGAAAGCAGGAGAACAAAGGAAACTTTAGTCTCTAAAAGGGCAGGGCCCTCTCACTTCTTGGGATACCAGAATACCAGCTATAATCCCCTTCTCCCTCCCAGGAGGAGTCTGTGTTACTACTTTTAAATAAAACCTGCTTAATATGCTTGCCTCAGTGTGCTTCTCTAATGTTCAAACTTCAACATTTGAGGAAGCAGAACTCGTCACTGATAACGAGTTATCACAGGTAATTAGGTGGCCTAACTTACTCTGTCAGCAGAATTGATCTGCTGGGGAACTGCTGTGGTACCAATGTGGTTATTGACAGGATTTGGGTGGTGGAGGGTGTCTGCATGAGCTTCAGCTGCTGACAAGATGTGATCCTTATCCTCAAGAGAAAGACAGGAAGAAAGGATGACATAAATGTCATGCCAGCTGAGGTCATAGGACTGGGTAATGTGTAAAAATTTCTTTCAAAATGTGGTGTGGTTTGAAGCAAAAGAGCCTAACATTTTTTCTGTCTAATGTCCATTTAATGTGACAGGGACACATCTAATACCTTCTGCTGCTGCCGTCTCATGGAGGGGAGGGACTTTGGAGGGAGCAGAAGGGTTCATTGGGGGAATCCCATGGGTGTGAGTGTGGTGAAGGGAAAAAAGGGGTGAAGGTGGGTGAGGATGGGAATAAGAGGTAGTCGATTCTGAGGCTGAGGGGGAAGTAGTTCATCTGCAGGGTCAAAATCAATGACTGAGGAAGAAGCTAAGGAAGCAGAGTTAGCTGAGGAAACTTGTTGGGACTAATGACACGTTAACTAATTCAGGCTGACTTCTTACTCCCTGCCGAGTGAGCAAGATCAAGGCCTCAAAGGCAGTTTCAATAGTTAATGACGATAAATCAGACCACCATCAGGGATTGGTTAACAACAGTTCTGTGAACGTGATCAGCTCGTGCTTGCCATATAGTCCTATGGTACTCTCACCTGCATGAATCCCCGTGCTTTGCTGACCTTTAAGCTAATTGGTTCCCACCTAGCCCCCACCCTACATAAAAGCTGTGCGGTTTCCTCAATAAATGAGATTCCTGCTGTGCCTCATGCGCTGACAGACCTCCCGGCTCTGGTGTCTCCTTTGCGGCCGACACTCATCATCCTGCTCGGCCCCGTATTCTCCTCAGGTGGGCCCTGAGGAGGTACATTGGACCTTGTTGCCCGATAAGGAGCAACAGAAACTGAGGGAGGGGTGTATTTCAATAGATACAGAAAAAGCATTGTATAAACACCCATTCATGTTTAAAACACTAGAGAGACTAAGTATAGAAGAAACTTACATCAGCATTGTAAAGACTATATGAGTAACCCAAAACCATCATCATAAGGAGAAAAACTGAAAGCATTTCCTCTAAAAATGGGAACAAGACAAGATGACCATTTTAACCACTCCTATTCAACATAGCCCTTGAAATTCTATGCAGAGCAATCAGGCAGGAGAAGAAAATTAAAGAGATACAAATAGGAAAAGAAGAGCTCAAATTATCTGTTTGCTGATGACATGATTCTCTATTTAGAAGACTCAAGCTCCACCAGAAGACTTCTAGCACTGATAAACAAATTTAGTGAAGTGTAGCAGGATACAAGATCAGCATACAAAAATCTATCACTTTTCCATACTCCAATAACAAACCTACTGAAAATAAAATTAGGAAGACTATTTCACTAACAATAACCTGAAAAGAAATGAAATACTTTTGGACTAATCTAATAAAGTATGTTAAGGGCTGCTATAATAAAAACCATAGAACATTGAAGAAATAATTGAAGGAGAGTTTAGAAGATGAAAAGACCTTCCATGTTCTTTCATAGGCAGAATTAATATTATTAAAATGATCATAAACCAAAAGCATTATGTAGATTTAAAGCAATTCCCATCAAAATATCTAAGACATTATTCACAGAAGTAGCAAAAAAATCTAAAATTTATTTAGGAAAATAAGAGACCCAGAATAGCCAAAGCAATCCTGAACAAAAGAGTTATTCTGGTAGCATCATAATACCAGACCTCAAAATATACTACAGAGTTATAGTAACAAAAACACCATGATACTGGCACCAAACCAGACCTATAGAACAATGGAATGGAATAAAGAAACAGAGATAATCCCACATATCTACAATTATCTAATACTAAACAAATGTTCCAAAAACATTTGTTGGAGAAAAGAGACTTTTAAGCAAATGATAGTAAGAATACTGAAAATCCATATGTAAAAGCACGAAACTTGACCTCTATTGCTCACCCTGCATTAAAGTCAACTCAATGTGGATCAAAGACCTAAGAATTACACCAAAAACTCTGCAACAACTACAACAAAATATAGGCTAACATTCCAGCGTGTTGGCACAGGAAGCAATTTTCTTGACAAGACTCCAAAAACTCAAGTACTAAAATAAAAAAATCAATCAGTAGAATATCATCAAATTAAAAGCTTCTGAACAGCAAAGGAAATAATTAAAGGCATGAAGAGAGAGCCTACAGAATGGGAGAAAATCTTTGCCACCTACTCCTCAGAGAGGGCTTTAATATCTAGAATATATAAAGAACTCAAAAAACGACACACAAAAATATCCAAATAAGTCTATTAATACGTGGACAAAAGAACTAAATAGTTCTCAAAAGAAGAAATATAATTGGTCAGCAAATACATGAAAATAATGTTCCACACCTCTGGCAAACAGGGAAATGCAAATCAAAACTAAACTAAGATTTCATCTCACTCTGGTCAGACTGGCAATTATCAAGAATACAAATAATAAAAAGCACTGGCAAGGATGTGGGGGAAAGTGTATATTCATGTATTATCAGTGGTACTAAAAGTTAGTACAACCACTATGGAAAGCAATGGAGATTTCTCAAAAAACTAGGAATGGAAACACCATATGGTCCAGCTATCCCACTCCTCAGTATATATCCAAAATATCTAAGTTTATCAAACTTTAGGGATACAGCCACACCAATTAGCAAAGCAGCATAATATCCAATATAAACAACCAACGAAAGTGCCCTTCAACAGATGAATGGATAAAGAAAATGTGGTATATACACAATGGAGTATTACTCAGTCACAAAGAATGAAATTATGGCATTTGCAGGTAAATGGATGGAGCTGGATACTATCATGCTAAGTGAAATATGCCAGACTCAGAAAGTCAAAGATCATTGGGATTTTAATTGGAATTGCATTGAATCTGTATAGCACTTTTGGTAGTATGGCCATTTTGACAATATTAATTCTCACTATCCAAGAACATGGGAGATCTTTCCATCTTCTAAGGTTTTCTTTAATTTCTTTCTTTAGTGTTCTGTAGTTCTCATTGTAGAGGTCCTTCACCTCTTTTGATAGATTGATTCCCAATTATTTAATTTTTTTGAGGCTATTGTGAATGGGGTAGTTTTCCTAACTTCTCTTTCTGAAGACTCATCACTTATTTATAAAAATGCACTAGACATATGAGCATTGATCTTATAACCTGCTACTTTACTGAATTCACTCATGAGTTCTAAAAGTTTTTTGGTGGAATTTCCTAGTTCCTCTAATTATATAATCATGTCATCAGCAAATAGGGGTAGTTTGAGTTCTTCTATTCCTATTCATATGCCTTTAATTTCCTTGGTCTATCTAATTGCTCTGGTTACAGTTTCGAGGACAATGTTGAATAGAAGTGGTGAAAGAGGGCATCCCTGCCTTGTTCCAGTTTTTAGAGGAAATGCTTTCAGTTTTTCACCATTTAGAATGATATTGGCCATGGGCTTAGCATAGATGGCCTTTACAATGTTAAGGAATGTTTCTACTATCCCTAATTTTTCTAGTGTTTTGAGAATGAAGGGATGCTGTATTTTATCAAATGCTTTTTCTGCATCTATCAAAATAATCATGTGATTCTTGACTTTAAGTCTGTTTAAATGGTGAATTACATTTAATTATTTCTGGATGTTGAACCAACCTTGCATTCCTGGGATAAAACCCACTTGATCGTGGTGCACTATCTTTTTAATATATTTTTATATGCTAAAATTTGCTAAAATTTTGTTGAGAATTTCTTTGTTGATGTTCATTGAGGATATTGGTTTGAAATTTTCTTTTTTTAATGTGTCTCTGTCTGGTTTACGTAGCAGGGTGATACTGGCTTCATAGAATGGGTTTGGGAGGTTTCCCTCCTCTTCTATTTCATGGAATACGTTGAGAAGTACTGGAATGAGCTCTTCTTTAAAGGTTTTGTAGAACTCCACTGTGAACCCATCTGGTTGTAGACTTTTCTTTGTTGGTAGGCTTTTGATGACTTCTTCTATTGCATTACTTGAAATGGATTTATTTAAATTGTATATGTCCTCCTGTTTCAATTTAGGTAATTCTTATGTCTCTAGAAACCTGTTGATGTCTTTGAGAATTTCTATTTTGTTCGAGTATAGATTTTCAAAATAACTTCTAATTATGTTTTGTATTTCACTCATGTCTGTTATGATATTTCCTTGTTCATTCCGAATTTTAGTGATTTGGGTTTTCTCTCTTCTTCTCTTTGTTAGTGTGGTTAAGGGTTTATCAATTTTGTTTATTTTTTCTAACAACCAACTATTTATTTTGTCTATTTTTTCTGTAGTGTCTGTAGTGTTAAGTCATTTATTTGTTGATTTTTTTCTTCTTTTGTTGAATGCACTCCATGAAATAAATTTTCCTCTAAGTACTGCTTTCATAGTGTTCCAGAGATTTTTATATGATGTGTCCTTGTTCTTGTTTACTTCTAAGAATTTTGTTATTTCCCTCCTGATGTCTTCTGTTATCCATTCATCATACAATAGCATATTATTTAATCTCCAGGTGTTGGAGTATGTTTCTGTTTTTTTATTCAGTCATTTATTTCTAATTTCAATCCATTATGATATGATAGAATGAAAGTAGTGTCTCTATCTTCTTCTATTTGCTAACATTAGCTTTATGGCATAATATATGGTCTATTTTAGAGAAGGATCCATGTACTGCTGAGAAAAAAGTGTATTTGTTCTTTGTTGGATGGTATATTCTATAAATGTCTGTTAAGTCTAAATTATTGATTGTGTTATTGAGATCTCTGGTTTCTTTGTTCAATTTTTGTTTGGAAGATCTGTCCAGTGGTGAGAGAGGCGTGTTAAAATCACCTAGTATTATTGTGTTGTGTTCTATTTGATTTCTGGAATTGAGAAGGATTTTTTGACATACATGGATGAGCCACTGTTTGAGGCATCGATATTTATGTTTGTTATGTCTTGCTGATTTATGCTTCCCTTAAGCAGTATGAAATGTCCTTCTTTATTCCTTTTGACTAACTTTGGCTTGAGTCCACATTATCTGATATGAGGATGGATACTTCTGCTTTTTTGCTGAGTCAATGTGCATGGTATGTTTTTTCCCATCCATTCACCTTTAGTCTTGGGAATCTCTTTCTATGAGATGAGTCTCTTGCAGGCAGCATATTGTTGGATCTTTCTTCTTAGTCCAATCTGCCAGTCTCTGGCTTTTGATTGATGAGTTCAGGCCATTATCATTCAGGGTTATTATTGAGATATGATTTGTATTCTTGGTTTGGCTCATTTTTGTTTTTTGACACAACTTGGTTTCTCCTTTATTTGGCTGTTCCTTTAGGATATTTCCTCCCTTTGCTCATTTGTATCACTGTTTTTCATCTCTTCCTCATTGAATATTTTGCTGAGAATGTTCTGTAATGCTGGCTTTCTTTCAGTAAATTCTTTTAGCTTTTGTTTATCATGGAAGGATTTTATTTCGTCGTCAAATCTGAAGGTGAGTTTTGCTGGGTGTAAGATTCTTGGTTGGCATCCATTTTATTTCAGGGCTTGAAAAGTGTTGTTCCAAGTCCTTCTAGCTTTTAAGGTCTGGATTGAAAAATCTGCTGATATCCCTGTTGGTTTCCCCCTGAATGTAATTTGATTCTTTTCTCTCAGAGCCTTTAAAATTCTGCTTTATTTTGTATGTTAGGTATTTTCATTATAATGTGCCTTCATGTGTGTCTATTGTAATTTTGTGTATTTGGTGTCCTATAAGCCTCTTGTACTTGATTTTCCATTTCACTCTTCAGATTTGGGAAATTTTCTGATATTATTTCATTGGATAAATTGTTCATTCCTTTGGTTTGTTTCTCTGTGCCTTCCTCAATCCCAATAATTCTTAAATTTGGCCTTTTCATGATATACCATATTTCTTGTAGATTCTGTTCATGATTTCTTACCATCTTCTCGGTTTGGTCAACTTTGTTTTCAAGATTAAATATTTTTTCTTCAATGTCTGAAGTTCTGTCTTCCAGGTGTTCTATCCTATTGGTTATGCTTTCTATGGAGTTTTTAATTTGGTTTATTGTTTTCTTCATTTCAAGGATTTCTGTTTTTTTTTTCAGTATCTCTAACTCTTTGTTGAAATGATCTTTTGCTCTTTTAACTGTTGATTGGTGTGGTCACTCAATGCCTGCATTTGTTCTTTCATCTCATCATTCATTGCCTGCATTTGCTCTTTCATCTCCCTATTTGCTTCCCTGATTGTTTTAATTATGTACATTCTGAACTCCCTTTATGACATTTCTTCTGCCCTGACGTCATTGGGTTTTATTGATATAGCATCTAGATTTGTTTGGGACATTTTTTTCTCCTTGTTTTCTCATATTGGTCAGGTATCAGTGGAACTCTGAGATATTGCAGATTTCCTCTACTGGCTTATAGTATCCTTGTAGATTTCCAGTATATCACCTCCTAGCCTTCAGTAGACTGAATTCTTGGAGCAACTTGATAATGCAGTGCTCCACAAGAAAGCTGCCCCTCTAGGGCTGGTGGCCTTCAGGTGGGGTATATTCCCTGCTAGTGGGCAGAGGCACCTCCACTTGTTGACCAATGGTCTGCCAAAAGTGAACTAGACTTCAGGCTGGAGCGTGGCTGGTCTGGGCCTGTGTCAGGCCTGCTGCCCAGGCCAGGGGACCCTAGGTGTGCGTGGAAGCCTCTCGCTGGCCAACCCTGCTCCGAGAAGCTGCCTTGGTCTGGGCCCACTGCTGGGTCCAGTGGTGGGGTCTGGCAGTGTGCGGAATGGGGAGACTGGCTGTTCACAGAAGCCTTTCACTGGCCGACCCTGCTTCAAGAAGTTGCTTGTGGACTGGGCCTGCTTCCAGAGGGAACCTGGCTGTGCACGGAAGGGAGAGCCTGGCTGTTTGCCGAAGCCTCTTGCTGCCCAGCGCTGCTCTGAGAAGCTGCCTGCAGTCTGAGCCTGGTGCTCAGGATGAGCCTCACCCAGTGGGAGAGACTCACCCAGTGGCTGTGAGTTGGACCCAAGTCCCTCAATAACTCCTCTTCTTGAATCCTTAGTTCTGGAGCAAAATGAGATGCAGTTGCCCTCTAGTCCGCCATCTTGGTTTCCTTAAGTCTTGTTTTATAGCAAGATCATGACTTGTGAAATCTTGCAGACATTCTGAGTCATTCCAAGAAGTTTGGAGGTTCCTGGGAGCATGGGATGTCATTCTGTTTTGTCTTCCACACGATGTGATACCTGGTGAGAACTTGAAGACACGATCAGGCCATGGAGTCTCCTTCCTTGGGGAAGGGCTACTTAAAGAAGCCCTTGTTCCTGTTTACCTTCTGCTACAGGAGGATACAAGAAGGTTTTCGGATTGAGCACCTGACTTGCAGCCTCCAGAATTTGAAAAATAAAACCTGTGCTTTAAGTTACCCAGTCTCTTGTATTCTTACATCACAACACAATTCTTTGTGAGTGAATCAGCAATCCCCTTGCTTTTGAATTGTGCCAAATACATCAAACACCCCTTTGCAATTCAGAGGCATTAAGCACAGTCCTATTGTTGTGTAGACATCACCACCATCCATCTTCAGAATTCACTGGATGTACTCTTGCCACCAGACTACTTTAGTATCTTCCCCATGCCTAAGAATAAAACATTCTTCTTTATGTTTATCTGAAGTGGATTACTGGGAATTCTTCTTTATGTTTTTAAGAACTGGATTATTGGGAATCAAAGATAAATGAAACCCTACACAATTTGTCTTTCTGTGGACACCATCAAATTTAAATGCATGCAGTTCATTTCACTCCTGGGGATCCAACTCTGCAGGTGTCTCAACTGGGTCCTCAGTACGAGGCAGTGGTGACTGTGTGCACATGAACTTTGTGTCCATGTCAGTGGCAGCTGTGATCCCAGGCTGTAGGGTATTTGGTCCCAGGCTCTGTGGGTTTTCAGGCCAATGTGCACCAAGGCCTTGTGTATGGTGGGCTCTGTAGGTTCTTGGAGGAACAGTCCTGAGATGGTAGGAGGGGCCATCACAGTGGCGGAGAGGACTCTTGTCTAGCCAGGCATTGCGTCATGGGTCACGACAGACTAGAAGTATGAGCAAGGCCTGTATTCTCCTGTACTGAGAGTGGACCCAGCCTACGTGCTGCGAATTGTTGTGGCCTCTTAAATCGTAGGACCCAGGACTCCCAGAGGAAAGGGCTAGTCCAGAGCCAGTGGAACCTCAGTGTGCATAAGAGCACTTTTGTGCTGGGAGGCAGGGAAACATTGTGATGACACCTGATGCAGATATGCATGCTTCAAGGCCAGGTAGAGTTGCTGAGGAGCAACCTTGGATGGCGTGTGGATTCCCCACCTGCACACACCTAGAACATCCCGGGGCTCTGAGAATCACAGCAGCAGGATGAGCACTGAGGGAGTTCACTGTGTCTGCATAGAGTGAAATGGACTTTCTTCAAGTCCCCCAGCAATTCCATATAAAACCACCTCTGATCCCAGAGTCCTGGGCATCTCATTGAGGCTCACTGGGTTCCCACACAACTCTAACTTGCAGATCCCTCTTGGCTTCCACTCTACTTATTCCTTTAAAGATGAAGCCCTGGAGGGTGGCATTCCCATCTTCCAGAGGTTTTCAGACATATTCCATAAATTTCTGGGTCCTGAAGGTTGAGAATTGTAGGATGGGTGTTCAACAAGCAACATGGGATCCATAATCCAATCACATCAGGACAATCAAGAAACTTAGGAAGGAGAGAGATAGGACTAATCAAGGCAGATGACTCAGGCAGGGCAGAGTAGAGAGTGGAATGGAGAGTTCTGTCATGGGGCAATTGTGACGTGGAAAAATGATATGCTGGTGGTGGGTGTGGTTTCCCCATGCTTCCCAAATTCTACAGAGGCTGAAGATGCCCAGAGTGTTCTTGAATAAACACAGTGGGAGGCCCATTGACCACCATTTTCCTGTGGAAGAAGTATGAGGTCCCTTTATACGTAGGAGCCTTGTAAGTGAAAGCCTCACTTCTGTTGAAAAATAGGTTGGAAAAACAAAGTGCATGGGCCTATGACCCAAGGGCCACCCATGTTCCCAGAATTTTCTGGTAGGCGTAGTTCTCCATCCATCCATCACTCACCCTCTAATGTCCTTGGGTCTTTAGAAAATGCTGTCCCAAACCTGGGTTTCCTGAAAGAGAAATCATCTTGGGGTCTTGGGGGAATAGGGTCATGAGGTCTAAACAGGGGGTTCACACCCTAAGTATCTCAGAGAGTCCTTTTTGGAGCCCAGTGGTCTTCATTTGGGAATGGGTTAGGGTACTAACCTTGGTTAGGGTGAGGACACCCTGGGACCAACAGAGGGAAAGAGGGACAAGGGACCAACAGAGGGAAAGAGGGACAAGGGAGACTGATATTCCCCATGGATTTGAGAGAAATTACTACTTTGCACCTGGGAACCTGGAACCTCATTGCCTTGAGGACACCCACACTCAGGTCATGGTTTTGAGAGAAGTGTCCTTTCTGGGGTACAGTGCTGGTTTTAACCACTAGGAACAACAATGCTCTTCATTATAATGGAGTAATTGGAGCCAGGGAAGAGGGCCTGTGTTCTTGCTATGTCCCCAGCAAACCATGTCATGGTTCCTCTCCTCGCTAGCATTCCTGGATAAAAGAAGCCACTCAGACAGGAGTTTCCAACGTCCTACCATCTGTTCACTCACCCATCTGATCTGGCAGTCACCCATCCAAGGGTCCTGTCAGCTTGGGCATAGCTCAAAGAGTCACCAGTATGAACTCTGCACTGCAGGAGCTGCAGATATACCAAACTCAAAGAAAATGCACACGAAAGAAAAGAGCAAGAGCCAAGGCCAAAATAGGGCCAGGAATGAAAAGGAAAGCTGGAGTCACTTGGGAGGGACTCATAATCATTTCAGTGGGCTGGCATTTCCTTTGTAATGAGAGCAAAATGAGGGGAGCCAACCCTGCTCATTTTGGAAGCACTATGTTGGGAAAGGCCTGGTCATACAGGATTGAGTTTGTCCACAAGAGGAGGTTGGATTAATGGCATCCAAAGAGGCTCAGCTGGACACCTCTGTTTCATGCCTCAGAAGGCTGGACTGCAGACTCCTTTGAGGCTTAGCTGGGAGGATCTGCCTCTGGGCTCATACCCGTGTTCTTGGGAGGATCCAGGTTGGGTGAACCTCAGTGCTTCTCTGATGGGAGGATGGGCAGTGTCATGCCTTTATCATAGGGTTGTGTTCACAGGACATCTCATGATGAATCAATTTGATTGCCTGAATCAAGAATGAAAGTGAGAGAGGGAAGAAATAGTGGAGATAGGGATCCAGACAGAAGTCATAGAACTTCCTAGAACTCCATGATAATTGCCCGCATCTAGTCCCATGAATCCAGAGACAGAATCTGATCCACCTCAAGGAGAGGGTGTACTGGCTTGGGCAGTAGAATGCTGTGGTACCTCAGAGTATTTGTGAAGCTCCCAACACCTAACCTGAGAAGTCACTGGTGCCCATTTGAAATCTCATGAGAACTCTTGGGAGGTCTGTGCCAGGGAGGTCAGCCTCTGAATCTCATTCCCCTCAAGCTTGCCATGGTGCAGAGTGGGAACAGCAGCCCAAAGGGTCTGACCTTGTCCAGGATGCTATGGGGACACAAGCCTGACTGCGTTGGGGTGCATTCTTTGTCTCTCCACTTCTTGTGATTGGACAATTTTTAAGTTAGTGCTTTCTCAACCTGAGTTTGTGTCCTGTCTATGGTTTTCAGAGATAATACAGGCATTTATGGGCAAATATATCCAATAGCATCCTAGAAATCAAAGGTTACATCGATATGCTTAAATGAATGGGGACTCTGGGGAGCCCAAGAGAGGCACAAAGTTTGGCAGAGGGTCAAAAATCTGGTGAGAAGCAGGATCCGTTTGTGAATTCAGGTTTGAATCCTCTAGTTAGAACTGTATTGAGAGCCAAGGTGGGCAGGTTCTGGTGTGTAGTGGTTGGTGAACATGTGTTCAGTTGTGCACATGATGTATGTTGAGATGGCAGAAATTAGCAGCCCATGAGATTTTCAGAGTAGTCTTGTGGGGATAAGAGTCTGAGGTACAGGCACCACAGGAAGTGACATCAGTACCTTGATGATGGATTGATGGATCAAATGAAACATGGAACCCTGGTAACCAGGAACCCACTTCATTGAGCAAACTATCCCAGTTCAGGTGGTTAGAGATACTAGAGTGAGAAGGATGTTCTCCTGTTGTTTCAAAAATGTCAAGCCTCAGGACCCCAGGAATCTCAGGAGAGATGCCATGCTCTTGTGTGAGAAAGATGGGTGAGGTTTCATAAGATGCCAGAGTCTATGGACAATTTCCCAGAGAAGCTAAGCAGCAACACAGAACAGCACAGTGTTGTGCTGTGAGCATAGTAGGCCTGCATTTATGATCCCTTATGAGTGGCCCACCACACATACTCTAATCCTCAAGTCTCCTCTAAAGCATGCAGGTGGGAAGCATCTGCTTGGTTCATGTCAGCTTAGAGGAGCAGAGGAGACAGAAGTACAAGACTGGCCTGGTAAGCCTGGCAGCAGGGGCACCTCTCGGTGCTTACCACAGGGCAGAAAGGAAATACATATCAAATGTCATGGACTATTCCTGCCCTATAGAATTGTAGCTTCTGTGTGTTCAGGAAGGATAGATGGAAAGAAAGAAGAGAGGTCAGTGTTAAGGGCTTGACCTGAGAGAAGGGAGAGCACCAGCATGTCTACCCCCATGTCTGAAGGAGTCTATGTTGGGAGGCAAGAAGTGCAGGCCAGAATGCAGGGGCAGGTATTGGTGGGAGATGAGGACAGAGTAGGGTCTAGGGTGCAGGTTCTATTATATGGGATGGAGAATGCTGGTGCCCATGGAGAAGGACAGTGGTGTCAGTGTCTGTATGTCCCTTCAATAACAAACTGAGAGAGTCTGTTGGCAGAATTTATATGAATGCGGAGTGTACACCCTAATCATCTCGGTGTCCAGGTGCAGAGAAGTCATTTTCAATCACTTCCCCTGCTGGGTCAGGTGCCCCATTACACCCCATCTAGCACTGAGGCTCTGGATCCAAGAGGTTTCATGGCTGGCATTAAGTCCTCCATGCATGGTCTTTTCTGTGAGTCTGTTTTGTGCCCTTGCTGTCATGACCCAAGCCTCTAGGGTTTCTGCCTGGGCTACCCACAAATGTAGCATCACAGAGCAGACCTGGCATATAGGAGGACACTGGCCCATTTCTTTGACCTTGGTGGGCAGAGAGTGTGTCTGTGCACAGGCTATTTGATCCTTTAACCACCAGTGTAATGAGGATCCACACAGGACAATGGCAGGCACGGGTGGACACTTTTTGAAGGTTGGGCTAGTAGAACATCAGAAGACCCCAACATGATTATATGCAGGCCACCCTCAGGTAGCTGAATAACAAGATTGTGCCCAGGTGTTTAGACCTGAAATGTCTCCTGAAAGTCCTTGACCATCATGCTCTGGTAGCCAGTTCAAGACCCATTCCATGATAACCTATCTCCCACCATGATACAGGTAACCTGCCATTACAGGCTCTGGCTGTCATACTCAGTGCCCTGGACCAACACTTGCTATAGGAAGAGAATCTGGAAGACCACGAGCTCAGGAAAATCATCTCATGTCTTCAGAGTATGTGGCACAATCAGATGGCAGGGAGCAGTGGTCAGAAAGTGGACACAAGACAACTTGCAGCCCAGAGTATTAGTGTCTGACCCCAAAGAACACTCAAACTGGACATGGTGGACCTCGTGCACAAGCCAACTGCACTGAGCCTGCTGTAAAAGTCTCTGGGTTCTATACATTGCCCCACTGGCTGATACAACACCACACCTTGTGTCCCCCCTGGACCTGAACAGGTATTTAGTGCTAATATCCATGAGAAGCAAGGAGGAAATTTTCCTGAAGGGGCAGTATGGTCCCATGACTCGCTGATATGTGTCCAACATGAAAAGCCCTGCCCTTGTGGAGGATGGGTAGTATTCTAGCAGGCCAGACCAAGACTCAATCAGAAACAAGCACAGGTCAGTACTTAGCCAAATTCCCATATCCCCAGTGCCTGTGTCCCCTCCCCTACAAGATGTCAGAATAGCCCAATTATTATGTCTAACTAAAGTCAGATGATGGCTCCCTAAGCACATATACCACAAAGCTGATCTTGAAATAATGTCATTGATATTTTATTTGGTGAGCCAAACACCCTCAGGAACCATGACCCAGTCTGTCCACAGTGAAACCCCCCATCCTGAACAGTTGTATGGTATATTCACTCCTATCTTAATCCACGAACTCTGTAAGGTTTGCAGAGTCTTACAGAAGAGGAAGGTGAAGCCTAGGTAGGCTAAGCAAGTCATGTCAGAAGTACACACATTCAACCCAGCATTGATTGAGAGCAGGCACTAGGCCAGAGAATGGCTGCAGGAAACAGGTATTCAAAGGAACATCTAGCTGGGTGTCTGGACCCCACAGGGTGTTAGGGCATCCACGGACAATAGCAAATGGTTGCAGTGAAGCAGGCCCCCTCCTGGTCCTTGGAATCTTTGTTCTCCATAGGGCAGCATTTAGGATGTGGCCTCCATTCTAGGAAGCATGTTTCAAATGGAGGCGGTCACTACCAATGACAGAAGCATCATTTATTTTGGTGTCTGTGTTGATCAGCTGTTTGTCACTATGGGAACACCTGAGGAAAATGATGTGGTGAAGGAATCAAATGTTTTGGCTTCAGGTTTCATAGTTTCCCATTTGGTTCTGAACTGAGACTGTTCATAATGGCAGAAGTGTGTGGTAGAAGAAAGTGACTAAGCTCTTGCCAACCCAGGGCATAGAATGAAGGAGAGAATGAGGGTGATAGAGGGAGGGAGAGAAAGGCAAATAGGAGAAGGAGGAGGAATACTATGAGGACAATGAGGATGAAGAGCAGTGAACAGGGAAAAGATAGAGTTGCTGAGGGCACACCAATCTTATGCCCAACCTACCTCCAGTTCCTACCACCTCCCAGTGGGTGCATTCCCCTTCAATGTGCATTTCATGATAAGGTCAGAGCATTCACCATCAAATACTTTTTCTCAAACCCACCTGTGAACATGGTTGCATAGCATACCAAACCTTCAACACAGGAGACTTTTGCAGAAGATTCCAGATGTAAACACAAGCAGTATGTGCCTTAGGCAGATCCAAGCTGACCTGGGATGTTCTGGAGGCCAAGGTCCTTTGGAATCAACAGACATTAGGTCTGTTTAGGATTCCTGAAGAGTTTTTCCTCAGGGAGGACTAATGAGGGCTATTTTGGCACTGGAGGTGAACTGCAGAGCATGGGAGAGAAGCTGCCTCAAGGTACTTCAGTGTCCTTTTAACTTAAAGGAAATAGACAGTAGAGTTCTTTATTAGTGTAAGTGAATAAACTTCTGTTTTGGGGGGTGTACCATAGATTTAATTCAGGGGCACCCAACCGCCAAACCATATGCCCAAACCTATTGTGTATTTTATTTAGAGACAGGGTCTCACTGATTTGCTCACCATTGCCTGCATTTAGTCCCTTGAAACCAAACAGAGAGACTGATCTACCTCCAGGAGAGGGGTGTACTGGCTTTGAGCATAAGAATGATGTGGTACCTCAGAGTATTTGTGAGAATTCCACTTCCTAGCCTGAGAAGAGGCACTTGTGCCCATTTGAAACTTCACGAGAAGCCTTGGGAGGTCTGTGCAAGAGAGATCAGTCTCTGATCTAAATCCCCTCAGGTTGCCATGGTGCAGAATGGGAACAGCAGCCAAAAGGGATCAACCTTGTCTAGGATACTATGTGGGACACAAGCCTGACTGA
Source organism: Sciurus carolinensis (assembly GCF_902686445.1). Lineage (NCBI taxonomy): Eukaryota > Metazoa > Chordata > Mammalia > Rodentia > Sciuridae > Sciurus > Sciurus carolinensis. The sequence continues at coordinate 38,167,221 of NC_062225.1, read as the reverse complement.
GTTGGGGTGCATTCTTTGTCTCTCCACATCTTGTGATTGGACGATTTTTGTGCCTTCACAACCTAATAGTCCTGTCTACGGTTTTCAGAGAAAATACAGGCATTTATGGGCAAATATGTCCAATAACATCCTAGAAATCAAAGGCTACATGGATACCCTGAAACATGTCGGGACTCTGGCGAGCCCAAGTGAGGCACAACGTTTGGTGGAGGGTCACATATCTGGTGAGAAGGAGGGTCTCTTTGTGAATTCAGGTTTGAATCCTCCAACTGGAACTGCAGGTTCTGGTGTGAGGTGGTTGGTGAACATGTGCTCAGTTGTGCACTTGATGTGTGTGTATTGAGGGGGCATAAATCAGCAGCCCATGCAATTTTGGGAGTAGTCTAGTGGGAATAAGAATCTCAGGTTCAGGCACCACAGGAAGTAACCTCAGTGCCTTGATGATGGATCAAATGGAACATAGAACCCTGGTAACCAGGCACCCAGGACACTGAGAAATCCATCCCAGTTCAGTTGGTTGGAGATCCTTGAGTGAGAAGGATGTTCTCCTCTTATTTCAAAAAATGTTGAACCTCAGGACCCTAGGAATCACAGGGGGCCACCGTGCTCTTGTGTTAGAAGAAAGGATGTGGTTTTGACCTAGATACCAGAGTCTCGGGACAGGTTCTCAGAGAAGCTCAACAGCGACACTGAACAGCAAAGGATGGGTGAGCATAGTAGGCCCACATCTATGATCCCTCATGAGTGTCCCACCACTCATACTCTGACCCTATTTGTGTGTGTGTATGTGTGTTGTGTGTTTGTTGGTGTACCTGTGAGTGTCCTGATGAGAACTGTATCACTCTGCTGTTACATTATTGTATTGGATTAAACCGATTTTATGTTGTTACCTTTTCCATTTTTGATTCCACCATTCTTGGTCCAAAACTGGAGTGAAAATGAACTGGTTTTGAAGATGGATGAGCCCTGCAGGATGGAGACCATTGTAGATAACAGACAGGAAGAGCTCATGAAGCAGCTCATGCCTGTGTTTTCTGGTAGGAACCCAGACTTGGGCAGCACCTTGAGGTCTATTTACTCCAGTTTCATCACCACCCAGCAGATGCTAGAACTGCTATTCCCAAGGGAAGAGCAAGTGTACAGCAATCTCATGCTTGGGTCTTGAGAATGCCATCAATGTGTCAGAGACCCAAATAGTTTGTGAGAGCTAGGGAGATCAGAGGTCCGCACTTATAGGCTATGGTCAGTACCAAGTGGGACAAGTCTCCCATGTGCCTGCAACAGCATTGTGGTGGGGAGTGAACTCCCCTTCTCAGGAGGAAGTCAACATCCTGTCTTGCCAGCTGGTCCATAGAGGTGTGTGGAGTAGCCTACACACATTAGCCTTGCCATTCAAGTGTGTGTACTCAGAGTAATTCTGGGTGGACTCAGTTAGGCCTGGGGTTACTTTCTGGTGTGATGTGACCTTCCTTCATGAAGAAGCTCTGTGCTAGGGGCGTCACTTACATTAGGCCTTGGAGGAAGTCCTTTTACATTAGAATGGATGTTCCAGATTCCATAGTGGGGCAGAAATCTTCTTTGGTATAGCCAGACAGGAGTTGTGGGCTGTCAGCTGCCATGTCCAATGATATATGTGTGAAGAATCTGTGCTCTTGCTTTGATGATGAACATAGAGAAATTTCTCACTGTGGGAAGACATGTTGAAAGGCATGTGGCATAATTCAGTGAAAAGTGTGGTCAAAGTGTCTGCTATCTTGTCTCTTGTGATGAGGTTCAGCCCCAAACCTCAGGTGTCATAAATAGATATACTATGTGTGTCAGCTTCCCTGCCTCCTTGAGACATGACCATCTTGTCCTCCTCCAGTGAACATGGTAAACAAGTCAACCAACACAAACATGGGGTGGACTTGCAGTAAGCAGTGAGGGCTGCTGTTTCCAGAGTAGGGGGCTGCCAGGTTATTTCACACGGCAGGGCTGCACAAAGACTAGTTCCCACAATTATGTTTGGTGCAGGCAGTCTAAGGTCTAGGGTTTCAACTGTAGGAGGAGGAAAGCAGAGAGCTACAGGTGGAATCATGGATACCTGAAGAACTGAGAGGAAACTTTAGCCTCAGAGGAAGTTCTTGTGACAATAGATCATCCCACCACAGCCCATCCCAGTGTGACATCTCCTGCCTGTCCTCTCCCAGGGTCACAAAGATGTGGTCTTTGCAATTTGAAAAACAGAGTTCATTTGATTCTCAGGGGGACTCAGTGAGAACTCACAGAGAATGAGGAAGCAAAGCAGTTCAAGCCTGGGGATGAGGTATCCCTGGAGCTCTGCTAATAATGAACCCAAGCACAGACCCTAGTGGATGTTGCCTTTCAGTTTGGAGAGCATGTAGCAAACAATGAAGAGTGTCTGGCCATCCCTGAGGAGGGGAGAGCTGGTCATGCCATGGTTCTAAAGGTCTTTCAGTGTCAGATTTTTGCCTAAGAGCTGTCCTGTCACTGTGTGTACAGCCACTGTGTCTTACATGTGGCAGACTGACCTGTGCAGAGACAGGAAAGGGAGAGGATGCCGTGGCCAGTTTTGGTGGTGGAGACTGTGGGGAAAGAGAGTCCCGGCTTCTGCTGACTGCACACCTGCTTGCCCACAGTGCTGTGCCACTCATCCCGGGTACCTGGATGGAACAGTACAGTAAGGCTCTCCATTGCCTCCAGGCCTCATGATTCTCCAGCTCTGCTGCCTTACCTCCATCTGTAAAAAGGTGGCTTGAATCAGTAACACCAAGCACACCACCTGCTGGCCTAGCTGGAGTATGGCAAGTCCAGCAAGGCAGAGGCTTACTGGGAGACCTGGGGTGCGTATATGAGGGTATAGAAAGAAAGGTCAGCACTAATTTCCAGATTATATAAAGAACTCAAAAAACTCTACACCAAGAATACAAATAATCCAATCAACAAATAGACTAAGGATATGAACAGACATTTCACAAAAGAATATCTACAAGCAATCAAAAGATTTATGAAAAAATGTTCAACATCTTTAGTAATAAGAGAAATGCAAATCAAAACTACACTAAGATTCCATCTCACCCCAATTAGAATGGCGATTATCAAGAATAGAAGCAACAAGAAGTGTTGGCGAGGATGTGGAGAAAAAGGTGCACTCATACATTGCTGGTGGGGCTGCAAATTAGTGCAGCCACGCTGGGAAGCAGTGTGGAGATTCCTTAGAAAATTTGGAATGGAACCACCATTTGATCCAGTTATCCCACCCTTTGGCCTATACCCAAAGGACTAAAATCAGCATACTACAGAGACACACCCACAAGAATGTTCATAGTTGCTCAATTTACAATAGCCAGATTGTGGAACCAGCCTAGGTGCCCTTCAATTGATGAATGGATAAAGAATCTGTGGTATATATATACAATGGAATATTAGTCAAGCATAAAGAGTAATAAAATTATAGCATTAACAGGCAAATGAATGAAGTTGGAGAATATCATGCTAAGTGAGATAAGTCAATCTGAAAAAACCAAATGACGAATGATCTCACTGATAAGTGGATGATGACACATAATGGGGGGTGGGAGGAAGGCAAGAATGGAGGAAGGAGGGACTGTATATAAGGATAAGAGGAGTGGGAGGGGTGGGGGGATGAAAAAATAACAGAATGAATCAAAAACTATTTCCCTAGTAAATGTATGATTACACAAATTGTATGCCTCTACTTCATGTACAAACAGAGAAACAAGATGTTTCACATTCGTTTACAATAAAAATGAAAAAAAAAAAAAGAAAGGTCAGAATTTTGTCCAACATGGTAGAATGTATATGGCTGGTGTTGGACTGGGAACAAGGAGAAACCATTGTCCACTCAGGCCATGACCCTGTCTGGGAATACGTTCAGTGTGGGCTCAGGGGCTGAGATCTTCCTGGAAGACAGGGGGTTTGTCTGTTAGGCAATGCTCAGGGCCAGGCTATCATGTTGGAATCTTCTCCTCTAGTTACAGAATCATTTCTAATGCCCATCACAGGGCTACATCCTTCTGGAGGACTCGCTCTGGAGCCCAGTGAAGTGGCATCACCATCTCCAGTGGCAGAGCTCAATTCCAGTTTCTCCGAAGTCTCTGCAAGAGTTCTACAGTACATCTGTATAACCAGTGAGTGGGAGAGAGCTGCAACATTCATGTCCATCTAGAAAATCAAAGGCGAACAGAGTATAAGAGCAATTGTGGTGAGCCAATCAGCAGAGGATCTCCTGGGTGCCCTCACTGGGGAAGGAAGAGAACATAGCAAACAGCTTCAACTAGGCCTGCCTTCTTGAATTAGAGCTTCTGTAAGGTCAAATAGAAGAGAAGAGAATGAAGAAGACAAAGGTCAGCGTTAAGAACTTGACCTGAGATGAGGGAGAGCAGCAGCATGCCTCAGCTCCAGGTGTGAGTGGGCGGTTGTGGGTTTTGCTGTCTGGAAGTGCAGGGGTAAGTACTGTGCTCAGAAGAGGTCAGAGGAATGCCTAGGGTTCAGGCTGCACTCTCTGAACCTTGATGTGTAGAGTTAGTTGAAGGCTTGGAGGAATGTACAGAGGTGTAGTAGTCATACCTCCTGTGTGTTGGATGGCATATGTCATTGGTGGAATGTGAAACATGATTAGGTTCGATTATTCCTGGTCACAGATAACTTGGACTTTCCAGGAAACCATGAATGTCATAGTGTGAACATACCTGAATAGGGAGTTGGTGGCTCCCTTTGCAGAAGATTTCTGGGTATGGGGTTTAATTCCTAACTCTCCAAGGGTTCAGCTACAGAAAAGTGCTGTTCCAACATTGCCCCTGCTGGTTCCACACCTCATTACACCCCATCGTGTACTGAGAACCTGGAGACCAGCAGCTCTCTTGGCTATCATTAAAGAGTCACAAGCATGCTCTTGTTCCTTGGTATGTTTTATGTTCTGGTTGCTAGGACTTAAGCATCTAAGCCTGCGTCACCCACAAAAGGAGCCTGTATACCAGAGCTGAGATGGGATACAGGAGCAAACTGGACCATTCCTTGTACCCTTTACCCTTAGGGAATAGCAGGTTCAAGCTGATTGTTGTACCAGGATGGGGCTAGCAGCACATAGGAAGATTTCACATGAACTCTTGAAGGCTTCAGGTAGCATGATAGCAAATGGTGCCCTGTATTAAGAGCTAAGCTGTCTCCTGAATGACCTTGACCATTGTCTTCTGGGTGGTACTCCAAAACTCATTCTCTGATGAGATTTCTCCAACCCTGATCAGGTGACCTGCCAGGATAGGGCACCCTTGGTCATATGCAGGGCCTTAGATGAACACTTGCTCAATTAAGAGGATCTGGAGGATTTGAGCTGCTGCAGATTGTGTGTGTCAGAGCATAAGAGCAAGTGGGTCCATCAGATGGTGGGGAGACATGATTAACTGTGGGCTCAGGACAACTCACCACCTAAAGAAAGAGTGCTGTGACCCAATAAAGAGTCAGAGTGTGGTGGGCATTATGCACAAACATAGTGTAATGACGGGAGTGTAAATCTGTTTACCCTGGTACTGCTGGACGTCCCTATTGAGAGTCCTCCCCTGTCCCTGATCAGGCTTTCAACCTACATATCCACAAGGTGCAAAGGAGATAAGCAACCACTGGGTGTCCATTTAGGCAGCCTTTCATGACAGTGACAAGTATGTGAGAAAAGCTCTTGAATGATGAAACTTTGTTTTAGGCACCTGGCTTCCAATCTTTCCATTCTTTGTGAACTGACACCATTTAGGAGATCCAGGACAGAGACCATATCTGGCAGAAACATATGATGGAATAGAACACTTCACAGCTTGGAAACTGGCACTGGAGAGACAAACAAGAAGGATGAGGAACAAGAGGAAGAGGAGTAGGAGGGGAAGATAAAGGAAAGGAGTTGAAGGAGGAGAAGATGAAGAAGAAGCACATGAAGAAGAACACAACTAGAAGGAGAAGAGGAAGAACAAGTACATCAATAACCACAATAAGAAGAAGAACAAGGACAGACAGAACAATATCCAGAAACACAAAGAGAACAAGAAAATAACAATAAATATATGGATTGTTCTCTGCTCCAAATGAGCCTGTGTTGATGGTTTGAACTTTGTGTCTTAGCAAATGGGAACTGTAAAGACAATTTTACTTCCCTTTCCCCTTGCTGTTATCAGTTGCCCCCAAATAATTGGTAACACCATGAAGATGTGCTCTAGTTCATCAAAACTGAAAATTTCTCAAGTGCTTTCTTTTTAATGGTAAAATTAACTATTTGGGCATAGAGGTATGCTAGCAAGGAGCTATTTTGGTTGTTTGTCAGAGGACTTCTCTTCATGTGTGTTAAGTAGTGTTTAGAAGAATAAGAGGTGCTGAGAGAATAATTGTGTTCATTATTCCCACTTCATGATAACTCTCCTGTAAACATTGTTTTGCATTATTGGGCACCACGTTCCTTTTTCTCATCTGTTGCTTTACAAATATTTGCCAAGTTGCCTGAGACAGCGTGGTCCAATAAAGTTAAATTGAGTTTGGACTGAAAAAATACTATGAATATGAAGGTTAATGATGAGGAGGAAATGAAGACTCAGTTGACTCAAAAGTAAAAATTGAAAAAACATGGTTTTTGAAGGAACACCTTTACTGTAGACATCCTCCATCCATGCAAAACATACCTCAAATTTGTATCATCTCCCATTAGTTTCTTCATCTATGAATGGATTATTCCACCAGCAAGGTCAAAGCATCCACCATCCAATGATATCCCAAATCCTGTGTGTGAACACTGCTATATGGGGGAGACAAGCAAGCTTCAACACAGGAACCAGTGGGGACAAATCATGATGCAAACTCCAGCATTGTCTCCTTGGTAAGTTCCATCTGAACTGAGAGTTTCTGGAGTCCAAGTTCCCTTTTCCTGGAAGTTGGTAGATTGCTTTACATCCTGTGCATATTCTTTCCTCAGGGAAAACCACTGAGGATGTCTTCAGTGGATCATTAACTAGATGGCAGGGGCCTCAGGTCTAGAGCTCCAGCTTGACCTGGCAGAGGCTGTCAGTTGCAGGGGGTGTCCTGTTGTGTACTCCTTGAGTGTCACTCACCTTCCACACCTTTCCCTCTCCCTCTCCAATGCTGAGGATCCTTGATGATGCCAATGTATTCTATGACATAAATTTCTGTATGGACTTTGATTTCATCCTCAGGAAAAAACTCACCAGGAAGTGGGCGAACATCAAGAGAAAGGAGGTAAACACCCACATTATATTACTCACTCTTACTCCTGGTGCTCCTCCATATCCATCAGGGTGACAAAAAGCCTCAGCTCCATGACATATGTTCTAGAATTTCCACAGAGCAAACTGACAGACTGGGGTGACTTACAGTTTCTCGGCTCTGCTGATGTTGCCATCACCCACAGTTCTTGGAGGCAACTTCTGCAGTGACTCCCAGGATCGCACGTGCCATGACCAGCAGCCCTTTGGTTGCAGCTGGGGCACTGCACAAGGCCACCAAAAATAAGGAGTCCAGTATCAAGAATGTCACTGACAGGAAATCCGCATTGCCTGACTACAAGAAGCACATAGAAGACACCCGCTTTGTACATGTTCACCTCCAGGAGCACAGCAGGGGGGATTCCAAGTTCATCCTGTTAAGTCTGATAGCAGGGCTGTCTCCTGTGTGCCCACACTGTGGGAGGCAGAAAATGTACTAAACCACAAGGGCTGGATGATCCAAAAGGAAGAGAGAGGTCAGCATTAAGGGCTTCCCCTGAGAGGAGGGAGGGAACAAGCTTGTCCAGCTCCAGGTGTGAGTGGGACTGTGTGTTGTGGGGTTTGCAGGCTAGAAGTGCAAAAACAAGTTCTGGGGACAGCTGCGATCAGAGAAATATCTAGGGTGCAGGTGGCACTATCTATGCCTTGATATTGCTGATGAATGAATTCTGTACAATGGGAGGTTGGAGCAGAGTAAGTGGAAGTGATTTCTCATTTGTAAGGAGGGGCCTTGCAGGTGGTAGAATGGAATGGGCTCTCCTTAGCATGATTACGTGTGATATTTTGTGACCAGAGTCACATGAAGTTCATGCCAACTCCCAGGAAAGTCAGCATTTGTGTGTCAGTGAATAGGGAGTTAAAGGGATACTTTGCAGAATTTGTATGGAAGAGGACTACACAGGCAAATTCTGCAAGTGTCCAGCTGTAGAAGAGACATGTTCAATGACTGTCATAGATGAGTCAGGTACCTCATTCCAAAGAGGCCATCACTGAGCCCCAGAGAGCATGGACTCTCATGGCTACCATTAAGTAGTGAAGGGCACACACTTGTATTGGAGTCTGTTTTGTATACTGGCAGTCAGTTGCGAATTTTCTAGGCTATCTGCCTGATCCAACCAAAGATGCAGCCTGCATCCCATAGCTCACCTGGAGTAGAGACCCCGGGTCCATTCCTCCATCTTGGTGGGACAAAAACGTTTCTGCACACAGGTAGATTGGTCATTTTTCCCTGTTGGAATGTGTCTCCACACAGGCATGGCAGGTACAAGCAGACATTCGTACCAGGATTGGCCTAATGGCACATCACAAGACCCCATGAGAATACAAGGAGGCCACCATCAGTTAGGAGGATAACAAGTTGGCACACGTTCCATGGAGCTGAGTTGTCTCTGAATGTCCTTGAGGACTCTCCTCTGAAGTGGTGCTCCAAAACCCATTGTCTGATGACTTTTCTCCCACCATGATACCAGGATAGGGTTCTGGACATCATAGGCTGGGCCTTAGACAAACACTTTCTCAAGGACAAAAATCTGGAAGACATTGAGCTGCTGTGAATTGTGTCAGTGCAGGAGAGTAAGTGGGACAATTAGATGGTGAGGAGTCACAATCCTCATTGGGCTCAGGATAATTCCCAGGCCACAGGAAGTGTGTCTTGGCAAGAAAAAACAGCCAGTGTGGTGGGCTTTTGCATGAAACTAACTGTAAGGATGAGGACCGTAATATTGGCAGGTTCTCCCTGCTGCCCCAGGAGCCGCCAAACCTCCCCAAAACATGTCTGTCCCTGGGCCTCATCAGGCATTGTAAAACTAATATCCATGAGGCACAAAGAGTAGAGGGTCCTTGAAGCTGTTGTTCGGTTCATGGTTCACTGGAAGGAGTTCCTTCCTAGTAAAATGAGGACATCAATGGCTAAATTTGGGATCAGCCTTGATGTTGACTGAAGCAGCACATGTTCAAAACCATGTGTGAGACACGAGACGTCCAGCCTATTGAGAAAAATTTCAGTAATCATAGTCTCTGCTGACAGGACTCAGTCAAGAATACAGAAAAGACAGGGGACAGCCTGTTTGGGTTTTTTATTCTTTCTTTCTATTTGAAAATTTTCAAGTCCTCTGTGCCTGGGTGCCCATCTCCAAAAGAGATCAGAATATTCTCATTTCTATATTTTGTCCAACATCATATAAGGGCATAATAAGTGCATAGATCACAAAGCTGATCAGGAAGTAATGTTATTGCCATTTCCTTTCTTATGAGACAGACTCTCATAGCATTCAGGATACCAATCTGTCCACAGTAGATGCCACCATCTCCATGGCACATGTGGTCCGTTCTCCCACATTTTCCCACACCAAGCTCGTTTCGATAGCCACGTCTTACACAGCAAGAAGACTGAGGTCAAGATATTACAAGGAACCAGGCAAGATGGCAGTGGCCAGGAATCTCAGTAGCTTGGGCAGCTTCCAGTAGGATCAAGAGTTCAAAGCCAGTCTCAGAAACTTAGTGAGACTCTCTATCAAAATAAAAAGGGCTGATAATGTGTTTGTGTGCTTATGTCCCTCTGGGTTCAATTCCTGGTACAAGATTAGTGAAAAACTTAAGATATAAAAAATGGTAGTCAATTAAAATGATATAAGAAGTAGAAACATGCAAACCAGCAATTGTTGAGAGCAGGTTCCAGTCCAGTGGAGGATTGTGAATAATTGATGTCCAAAGGGAGGAATAGCTGATTGCCTTGAAACCACTAGGTGTGATGGCATGGATGGATTATGGCAGGAAGATTGCAGTGATGCTGGCCTTCCCCTAGACTTTGGAAACCTTGTTTATATTCACAAATTTTGGGCATGTGTCCTCAATTGTAGAAAGTGTGGTTGAGTTGAAGGTGTTCACCACCGCAGGTACAAGCATGGACAAAAAGCGGGTCAGCTGTTAGGCAGGCTTTCATGACAGTGACAAATCTGAAGATAGGAAGAAATTATACTTTGGCTCCTCGTTTCACTACTTTCCAATCATTGAGAACTTATTCCATGTTAGGGTCCTAAACAGAGGCTGCATTCGGGCAGAAGTGTGTGGTAGAATTGTGCTACTCAGAGCATGGCCAACTACACTTATAGAAAGGATGAAGAGAATGAGGAGGAGGAAACATAGGAGCTGGATTGGAAGAAGACCAGGAGACAAATTGGAATAAGAAAAAAGAAGAAGGAGGAGGAGGAGGAACAGAGTAGTATGAGTAGCAGTTGTAGTAGTAATAAAAGTAGGAGGAGAGGATGAAGAGGAGGAGGAGGATAAAAAGGAAGAGAAGAAGAAATAAGAAGAAGAACAAGAAGAATTAAAATAGAATCAAGAAAAAAAACAAATGTGAAAAAGAAAATTCTTGGGGAAAAGATGAAACAGAAGGATGACAATAGGGAGAATCAGAATGCAAACTGAACGATCATGAAGAAACACAACACAAAGGAGATCTCAACTAGAAAACAATATAGGTCTTCAGGGCACAAACCTGCTTAGGTTGAGGGTTGAATCTTCTCCATTCCCACCTGCTGCTAATGTATAACTCCTGTCCTTATTGTAGCCATCTATGAATGGATTAATCCACTGGCAAAGTCAAAGCATCCAACAAGAAATGCTTCCCCCAAACCCATTTGAAAACATTGCTCCATTAGGGGGAAATGATGAAGCACATAAGGCTTTGGGGGAAATCCTGCTGCAAACCCTACCAGTGTCTCTTTGGCAGGTCCAACCTGAACTGGGAAATTCCTTGGTTCAAGGTACTTTTTCATTGAAAGGTGTTAGTTTGGTTTAGATCCGGTACATAAACTTTCTTCAGGGAAGACTCACTGAGGAAGAATTTAGGGGAGGTGTAGCAGGAGTGGAAGGTTGTCAAGACTGTGGCTCAGGTCTCACCTGACAGACTCTAAGCTGTTGGGGAGGTTTTGTGGTAGAATCCTTGAGTGTCACCACCAATCTCTACACCTCTTTTTCTAGAAATAAAAGTCCTTGACCATGCAACCATCTTGTTCTCCATGAACCCTCAAATCAAAAATTATTCATCATGAGAAAAAGGTCCATTGATAAGAGAGCCAAGGTCAAGGGAAAAGAGGTAAACACCAGGCTTATTTGCTCTTGCTCCAGGTGCCATTGTAAATCCACACAAAGAGAAAAGGAACCTCAGACTCTGGACATATGTTCTACAATGCCAGGAGAGCAACCTGACACGTGGAGTGGATGTCAGTTTCTGGGCTTTGATGATATTCCATCACCCACAGTTGTCAAAATGGACCTTGAAGACCTCTGCTATGGCGTATAACATCAGCCCAGTCTTCAATAGCACCTCAGTGAAAAGGCTCAGCCCAAATCCATGGGCACAAAACAGATGAAGAAGTCCAGGTCCATTGGAGGCATAATATGCAGATCCTCATGACCCCGGTAGAACAAACAGGTAGGAGAGAGCTGCCTCATGCAAATCAGGCTAGAGCAGCAGAGTGAAAAGAACTTTGAGATAGTGCTGGTAAGCCTGGAGACAGGGTCGTTCCCTGCGTCAATCCCAGGGCAGGGAGCAAACAAAAATCCAATACATTGGGCTACTCAGGCCCTCTTGGAGTTTTTTAATGGTCAGGAAAGATAGATGGGAATAAAGAAGAGAGAGATCACTGTTAAGGGCTTTACCAGAGTTGAGGGAGAGAACAACTATGTCCACTCCCAATTTGTGATGGAGTTTGTGAGTTGGACGACAGAGTGCAGACCAGAAGTGCAGGGACAGGACTTGACAGGGAGATGAGAAAAGAACAGCTTCCAGGTGGCAGGCTCCATGGTGTGGGATGGAGAATGCTGGTGCACAAGGAGAAGGAGAGCAACATGAGATTGTTCCTGCCCCTTGAAATAGGAGCAGAGGGACTCTGCAGAATCGATATTTATGTGTATGGAGCACACTCCGTCTTCAGGTAGCCTGCACTACAGGAGCTCTTTCCAATCACCACACTTGCTGAATGAGGTGTCCTCCTCCATCCCAGTCAGTAATGAGCCTCTGGAGGCCAGGGAGCTCTCATGGCTATACTTGGGCATTCATGTGCATGTTCTTTCTGAGTGTGTTTTTTGTGCCTTGGCAATCAGAACCAAAGACTCTTGGTTTTCTGCCTGGGCCACACACAAATTCATCCTGCATTCCAGAACAGACATGGGATAGTAGAGGTCACTGACCCATTCCTTCCATCTTGTTGGGATAAGAGTGTTTTCATACCCAGGCTGTGGAGTCCTTTTACCCTGATTGAAATGTGGCTCCACAATGGGCAAAGGGAGGGACAGGCAGATCATTGCAGGAGGATTGGTGTCATATCCCGTTTCTGCCTGGGCCACACAGAAATTCATCCTGCATTCCAGAACAGACATGGGATAGTAGAGGTCACTGACCCATTCTTTCCTTCTTGTTGGGATGAGAGTGTTTTCATACCCAGGCTGTGGGGTCCTTTTACCCTGATTTAAATGTGGCTCCACAATGGGCAAAGGGAGGGACAGGCAGATCATTGCAGGAGGATTGGTGTCTTATCCCTTAGGAAGGCCCCAGGTGACTACCAGGAGGCCTTCTTCAGGTAGTGGAGTAATGATATGGTGCCCTTGTATTTAGAGCTGTGGTTCCTCGTGAATGTCCCTGATGTTGTTCATGGGTAGCTAGCCAAGGACCCATTTCCTGAAGGCCTATCTCCTATACTGATGCAGGTGCCATGGAATGACAGGGCTTCTGCCGTCATTTGCAGGGCCGTGGAACAACTCATGCTATTGGAGGAGGATCCAGAAGACTATGAGCTGGGGCAAATCATCTCCCAACAGCACAGTAAGTGGGAGAGTCCGATGGTGGGGAGCAATGTTGAGGAAGTGCACTCAGGTCAACTCATAGCACAAAAGATTAGAATCTGACCCAGAAGAACACTCAAACAGAAATTTGTGGGCTTGTGCACAAAGAAACTCCACTGGCACTGGTGAAAATGTCTCTATGTTCTCTGGTCAGTCCCAAGGGCTAGTGCACCTTCCCACCAGGTGTCCAACCCAGGACAGCAACAGGCATTCAATGCTGACATCAGTGAGGAGTCAGGAAGAAAGCATTCTTTCAGGGGCTATGTACGCTCATGGCTCACTGAGAGGAGTGTTTTCAGAGGATGATGGAAACACAGGGGCTAAGGATGCAGTTGATATATATTTTGACTGAAGCAGTACACTTGTGTATGACCAGAAATCCACTCCCTGTACAGAGCATTGCCAGTGTTCTAGCAAGCAGGAACAGGACTAAATCTCAAAAAATAGCAGACTGGGAAACAGCCTCAACAGTCTGACACTGGACAAATTACCAAGTCGTCTTTGCCTGAGTCCCCTTGCATGGATTTAATCAATGAAACCATGCCCTTTTCTTTCACTAAAGTCAGATGAGGGCTTTCTAGGCACATATTCCACAAAGCTGATCTGTAAATAATGCCATTGCAGTTTTCTTTTCAGTGAGCCAAAACCCTACAGCAGTCATGGTCTTAGTCTGTCCACACTCAAAATTCCCATCCCAAACTGACCTCTGAAACATTCTCTCAGATCCTAATCCACAAACTCCTTGAGTTTAGTAGAGTTTACGGAAGCAGAGGGCTAAGGTCTTGGTAGGATCAAAATGGATTGAGGATGGGTACTTTGTTAGAGGAGGGCTTCAGGAGAGAGGTGTTCAGAGGAGGGACTTGCTGGTTATCTGAAACCCACAGGGGATAGTGGCATCCCTGGTCCATAGCCTAATGTGGGATTGAAGCAGTCCCTTTTCTGGTCCTTGGAATGATTGCTCTCAGTAGGGCAGCATTTGGGGCGTGGCTTCATTTTAGGATGACTGCTTCACATAGAGTTGGCTACCAACAATGGCAGAACATGGCTCAAATGAGGTGTCTGAATTGGTCATACTTTCTTTACTGTGACAATAGTTGAGGAAAATAACTTAGAGGCAGAATCCTGTTTTGGTTCTGGGTTTTGTAGCTTTCCATTTGGTTGTGAACTGAGGTTGTCCATAGTGACAGAGCGTATGGAAGTGCAACTCAGTTCTTGCCAACAAGTGGATTGATTGTAAGAGAGAGAAGGAGGCTGAGAGAGGGAAGGAGAGAAAGACAGGAAGAGGAGGAAGAATACCACTAGGAGAATGAGGATTCAAAGGAGCCTGCAGCAAAAATATATGGTTGTGAGGGCACCCCCCTGTTCAGGTCTTCCTCCAACTTTGCCCAACCTTCTTCCATTTTCTCTCACTGCCCAGTAGTATCTTCATCTTGAGTATTTCATGATATCATCAGAGCAGTCATCATGGAATGCTTGCCCCCGAACCCACCAGTGAACATGGGAAATTGGTGGACAAGCCATGAGCACCTGAGTCTTTTGTGGGGGACTCTAGATGCAATCCCTAGGGCCATCCTTTGGCCCATTCAAGAATTTTTTTGTTGTGGAGACCAAAGCCTTTGGAAGCAACTGATATTAGGTCTGTTGACATCCCAAATCCTGTTTTTTGTCAGGGAGTACTATTGAGGATGTCTTTCATGGTATTGGAGCTGACTTGGACAGCTCTTTGGTCTGTGGCTAAGGTCTTTCATGGTAGAGGCTGGCAGATGTTTGGGTGTTCTGCTGTGCACATGTCGAGTGCCACCTACCACACGTGCACCCCTCTCTTCCCAGAAATGAAGATTACTCAGAATGCGAACGTTTTCTATGCAATGAATCCCCATATCTGGTATGTGTTTGTCCTGAGGAAGAGGACCTACCCTCATGAGGAGAACAATGACTGGATCCATCCCATACCTCCCACTTATGAGGCAACTGAGGCACGATGTCACCACTGGAACCTTTGCAGAACATTGTGCTCTTGTCTGTGTGGGCAGTGCTGAGGCATCACATGATGAATGATTTTTCATTCTTGAGATTTATTTCAGAAATATTTGCTTGACATTTTGAAGTCATCAAGTCCATATATAATTTGTCCTTAGATCTTTGTTATTTGTAGCTTTAGGAACACATTTCTCACTATGTTATATATTTGCTGTTTAAACTATTTGTACTTCTTAAAATATAATTTTTCTGTAATCTGATCTAGTTTGATGATTTGAATATATTCATTTTAGCAGTGATTCTTAGAATAAACATTCAACCCCAGATAATAGAAAGTTTCATTTGATCAAAGTGATATTTTGGTATTGGGAGTATGGCAGATTGCATTTTCTGAGTCAATTTCCAATAGGAACAATGAAATGTTGGATATGATCACACACACACACACACACACACGAAGATACATGCACATATGAGCACATACCCTAAGAGATAGATAAAAAGGTTGATTTTGTTCATGCTTGGTAAAAAGGTTTCCAATTTCAAGGATTTTGGAATATACTTCTTTATTATTATATAAGTAGTCTTATGGATGAAACCGATGTCTGACCCAGTCTTGCCTGTGTGCCTCACACACACCTTTAAGGATAACCTAATGTAATTTTATGCAATCTATTTAGTGCAAGTGTGTTTTGACTGTGAACACTGCCCTGATATCAGGTGTGGAATTTTCTACTTGTAGCATCATATTAGGACTCCAGTGTTCCGACTTTGAATTATTTCAGATTTTGGTTTTCCATAAGAGGAATGACATATACCATACATAAGTCTTTTAAATTCTACATTTAATGATAACGAATGTCTAGGAATCTGCAGAGCATTGAAAATGAATGAAAGCCTACTGTTGCCTGGGCTGGTGTGTAGAATCCCTGGAGCACTTGAGCAGGTGTGAGGGCTGCAAGGGTCTTGCAACAAAGGCCAGGTCAGATGGTCCTGCATAAAACAGGTCCTGGAAGTGTCCACCAGAGCATAAGGACCAGGAAGAATTATACCCCCACCCAGAAAATGTGAAGTTACCTAATAAAGTTGTTTTTGGAGGTGGGTCTATTTACATAGGCTGTAGTGAGCACCCAGGAATAGGAAGAACAAGGTTTCCCAGTGTGGAACTGAAATGAGTCCCAGTTTGTTAGGCTCCACTAAACCACAGGCCACATGAAAGAATTCAACCTCACCCGGGCTTCAAATATATCTTTCCATCAAGTTCCAGAGAAAATGATTGTGTCATGATTAGCAATTACCCAAAGTCAAGGAGAGGAGACATCAAGCATGAGAAGTCATGCAAGGCAGCAAGATATCCACAAAGATCAGAAAGTGTAAGGGACACTAATATAAAATGTTCTATAACTTTACAGAATTGAAAAGATACCTAAAAAGCTGAACAGGCAGCAAGAGACATAAACAAACATGTCTAAAGGAGGAAAATAGAATGAAGTTTATGTGCCAGAATGAGATACTCCAGTAACAAGTGAAATATTTGAAGAAATAGTGGTGAGAAATTTCTAAATTTTTGAACATTGGTCAAAAGCTTCAGTAGAGCAGGAGATGTTAACCCGCATCTTAGTAATTGCTAGTTAAGACACACCAAGAAACAACAAAACAGACATGAAAACAAGCATAGAAACAAAACTCTCAGCAGGAAGATAAGGAAAGTGAGTGTTGAAAGTGTGGATGTTGTGTGATTGAACCTGACTGCATCCAACCTCTGGGAGAGACACATTCCAAACAAGTCCATGTGGAAGAGTTGCAGGGGTTAACAGAGTCCACATGTGAACCAGGACACAACAGGCTTCTTACCACTTTGCTCATGACAATGATATTAAGGGAGAAAGCCAGAAAGATGATTTTCAAAACCCATGTGCTTGGAAGTATAACAATACATGTAACCAAATCATGCATCCAAAGACAAATGATAATTCAACTGAGAAGATTTCATGATCCACTCTTTCACACCAAACTCCTGTGTTACAACAATTGGAACATGAAGCACTTGCCTTGGGTGGCGTTGGAGAGAAAAGGTTGTAAAGGTTAATTGGGGTCCAGCTATAAGTGTTAAGAGGAGAGCAATAAAGAGGCAAGCACACAGAATGGTGAAGAGAAAAAAGTGAAAGAGCCAGTCCAGTTTATTATTTATTTCAGGATCATATCAAGTTAATTAGGTTACATAGTACAGTTACCTTTGTGCTTGCTTCTTAGAGTCCATTAGTACCAAAGGTTATTACAATAAGATAATGGCCTCAAGACAGAGTAGTGAAGAGCATTTCTAAGCCATTCACAGGAGCGCCTTTATCCTGAGGAGTCTGCTCCACTCAAAGGACTTTCACTCCTCTTTACATTGATTGACCTGAAATCCCTACAGAAGTTTCAAAATGCAGCTAAGGTGCAGGTGGCCAAGGCTGTCTCCCATTCGATAGGCTCTCTCCTCACATTCTTGTTTTCTTTGCTCTGAAGAAGCTTTTTAGGTTGATGTCATCCCATATATTGATTGCTGATTTGACTTCTCATGCTTCAAGAATCTTGTTAAGGAAATGAGTTCATGAGCCAAAAGATTGGAGTTTAAGTGTCCATTTTCTTCTAATACTGTGCAGGGATTCTGATCTAACACCCAGGTCATGATCAACTTTGAGCTGTTTTGTGCAGGGTGAGAGACAGGGATTAAATTTCACTCTAACACATGTGAATTTCCAGTTTTCCCAGGAATATTTGTATAAGAGGAGACTATCCTTTGTGCCATATATCCTTTGGATCCTTTGTCTAGGATGAACCAACTGTTTAGTCATGAGTTTTTCTCTGTGTCTTCTATTCTGTCCCATATATGGTTTTGTGTGTTTTGGGACCAATTCCATGCTGTGTTTGTTACTGTAGCTCTATAATACAATTTCAATGGAGGAAGGGATAAAGAGAATGTGGACTCTATAAACAATGGAGTACTACTGAGCCATAAATAAGAATGACTTTATGATATTTTCAGCAAATGGATGAAACTGGGTACTATTATGCTAAGGAAGATAAGTCACCCACTAAAAGTCAAAGATAGAGTGCTTTCCCTGATGTGTCAGAGCTCACACATCAGGGCACAGGGCACAGACAGAGGGGAAGAATTAAAGTTAAGTAGAATAGACAATGGGAATAAAGGTAAGGGACAGGGGATAGAAAAAGACCAGACAGTAGAATGGATCTGACATGACTTATCTATGTACTTATGTGAACACACCATGGGGAATCTCACCATCATGCATATCCACAAGAATGGGGACTTAATTAGAACAAGTTAGAGTTCACACTGGTATAATTACATCATAATGGACTCTCCTGTCAAGGACAATTGAAAAGAACCAATGACAAATACAAATAAAATAACAAATGAGTATGAAAAAGACCCATTTTCCCTCCAATGAGTCTCTGGGAATAGCTTCAAAACACTTTGCCACAGTTGTTTTAAATATAATGAAACATAAACCTGTTCTTCCTTTTCTGGTAGATGAAACACATCTGTAAGATGAGGTATCAATTCAGTCTGACCATCTGGGCTTCATCCACTTTTCATTGTTACAGACACCATCACATCATCCTCTCCCATTTCTATGCCTCCCAAGCATATTAGACATAGGCAATAATATAAATCCTGGCTGAATTAAATCAACCACTGCATGGACAACTGACAGTCTTGGACAGGGAACTTGGAAATCTCCAATGGTGACTTTTTATGCTCACAATCTTGAACAGAACATGAAGGTTTTCATTTTATGAACGCTGTAAAATGGTGTCCATGTGTCAGGTCCTGTGCCATCACTGGAGGACCACCAAACCAAATCAGAGTCTCCACTTTAAGAAGCCTACAATTAATTAGAAACAGATGTGAAAGGAGACAGTGCAGATAATGAAGTGAAAGGAGAGGAGAAGGACAGAAGGTGAGTGACTTGCCAGATTGATGTCCAGATGTTCGTCTTGGACACCTAGTTTTTGCTATGAATGTCTTAGAGGGAAGACTAACTTTTCCTAGGTGATCATTTAGGTGCAAGACGGATTTTAAGGAACCTGTTCCATGTTGATAGTTTTGTCATTGAGGAATTGGCAAGACCAATCTTATGGGTTCTTACAACTCCAGCAGCTTGGGTGCAGGTTGTTTCTCTCAATATGT
This sequence comes from Sciurus carolinensis, assembly GCF_902686445.1. NCBI lineage: Eukaryota > Metazoa > Chordata > Mammalia > Rodentia > Sciuridae > Sciurus > Sciurus carolinensis. Next base: position 38,147,922 of record NC_062225.1, on the reverse strand, counting down.
TTCAGGGGATCCCAGAACCCACATCAGAAGGGTTCTGTTAAATGTACATTCTCTGACACCAAGGCACAGTTCCTGTGTCAAAATGTCTGGGTGTTGTATTTCAGTAATCCTTGCTTCAATAGGATTGCTATTCAGATGGGTCCTGATGCATGACATGGCAATTTATGATCTTGAGTGAATGATAGTGTGAATGTGATACTTAAACATTGTGTGGAAAATGCATTTCAAGTTTGAATTTTATCTTTTCCCAGGCTAGTGACATGCAATATGCAAGATGATATTCTTCTTTTTTCAAAAAAACTCATATCTTCTTTTTATATAGATGGAAATAAACTTTCCAAAATGTATTTTCTTCATCAAAAATACCAACAAAAAATTATTTCATTGGTTTTCACAGTTTTGCTGATGAATATAAGCAGGACAGGAAATATCTTCATGGATAATGACAGAAGAAAACAGATAAGTCTGCTGCCACTTTTGCTGGTCTGATACTGTCATGAGCCCAATACAGGAGTGTGGAATATTTACCTGCTGTCAAGCTTATGAACCTGCAGGCTCCACACAAGAATGGAAGCAGCACCACCCACATGTGGAACAATGGTTAAACTTTTACTGTACCCTGTCCCTTTAACTCCATTAGATAAGGGATAATCTATACTAAAATGTGTTGGATGGGCTTACAATATTCCCTGGTAATGAAGCCAGAATTAGCAACAGGCAGGTAGTGTAGAATAGTTAGTTGAGTTTTATTGAGTCAATGGAGGCCAGATTGGTTCCAGGAAGTTGTAGACCACCCCTGGGAAACTGGAATATCTTGTTTCCAGAGCCCTTTGATTACAAAGATTACCAGCCTATACTACCCCTACTCCAATTTTTAGACAGTGAGGTGTTAATTAATGCCCCCTGGGCTGCTTCCTGCCTGGATCACCATATTTGACCCTTCCCCCTGCACATCTTCTTCCCACCTTTTGGCCATCCCACCAGAATCTCCTGGTTCTAGTCACTTAGGCAGGAAGGAGAGAGATAAGCTATGAGGGAGCAGGAGAACAAAGAAAACTTTAGTCTATAAATGGAGACATGGCTCTTTCACTTTTGGGACAGCAAAACACCAGCCATGGCCCCCTTCTCCTTTCTGCCCCTGACAATTCACTGTAGCTACCTTTAAATGCAACCTGCTCTATGTGCTTGTCTCAGCATGCTTCTCTCATGTTCAAACTTTATCTCCCTATTCACCAACAAGCAAGTGCTGACTTTTCCAGAATTTGGTAACAAAGGTCCTAAGACCTAATTAGACATAAGTCTCAACTGTCAGAACTTCCCTCTTTGAATTCTGCAGCAGCTCCTTACTGGAAGAATATCAATCTGGTCTGTCTGTACAAAACCCCAATCCATTCGTACTTCCCATTACATCAGGTGTTATCCTGTTGTAGAGGAAAACTGAGAGCTCTTTAACCACATTCACTTGTTGTTACTACAGCTTAGTGAACAACACAAGAAGAGGAATGGATTAACAAACCCATCATTTGCTCTATGTGCCTGTCAGTATGCAGCCCAAGATGAAATGGAAAAAGGACAGGCTCTCTTAGGGAGTGACCACCCATCTTCATTGACTGTTTTGGTCAACTCAGTGGAGACAATTATCTTATTATTCATTAAAAATTATTTTTTGTTCTTTATATATGTGTGTATATTTGTGTTTGTGTGTGTATGTGCACATGTGTGTGTTCTCACTGTGTAGAGTCATGGGGTGCCATCCATGATCAGAAAATAAAACCAGGCTTAGTCAAGCTATCAGACTCAGAAATCTGGCTCTCAAGAACTGACAATTATGAGAAACTGTTCTGATTGTCTGGAGTGTGTGGTTTCTGTGCAGTAGTTCACCACTGGAATTTGCAGGTCCTACATGTGCCAATGACCGGCTGAAACAAATTGGCTTGCTCAACTCCACACCATCCTGTTCCTCATGGAAGAATCTCCTCCCTATCCCCTTTCAATCTGTATTACTATAAATAAAGAGAGAGTGGGCTCCTCCATTTCGTTAGAGCCAGACCCTTTAGCATGGCTCAACCCATCACGCCCTCTGATTCAAAAGATAATTTTCTCCTGTGGTTTTTTTCAACTAAATAAATTTCTCAGTGATTCATTTTCAACTAGCCCATCCCTCCAACAGGAACCATTTTCCTCTACCACGTGGAACACACTGCCAGACTGAGTGGATCATGGATACATATATGTATTTATTTCCATTTCTAGAATTTTTTAAAGTAGAAATATTTTCCTTTTCTTTCTTTTTGGGGTTGGGGTGTCCAATTTTAGTTCTGTATGTTTTGGTTCTCTTGTTTCTTTCTCTAACCTTTCATCTCTTGTTTTCTTTCTGCCTTTACTTTGCATTTTTTCTATATACTCCTTCTTATCTATAACCATTACTTGCTACATTTCTTCTGCATTTCCTCTCTTCACTTATTGACCATTCTCAACTTTCTTTTACCTTCCTATCACATGTGATTTTCTCTCAGTGAAATTCATTTTAACAAATTTTAGATCTATTTTGATTATTGAACTCCTGCTTCCACCATGTACATTGTTGCAGCTCATGGTACTGTTGATGGCATAGTTGACACTTGCTATTTATGTTAATGCTGAGTCAAGTTCACACCTGCTTATTGTTTTTGCTTTTGGGAAATGCTGACCCTTCCATTATGTTTTTGTGATAGTGTTGTAGATGTCAAGTAAGCACCAGGTGTTTATATTAATATTGCATAGTGATTGCTTTGCTTTTTTGCTGTTGTTTGATTCTCCCTGTTCTTCAAAATGCTAAGAATGTACCCTTCCACTGTATTTTAGTACAAAAATTAAAAGAAAATAACAAACTAATGACCAAGTCTCAAGTAGGAGTTACTAGTGGGAGCCTTCAGGTTCCAATCATGGACATCCCCTCCTACAGCAAAAATGAAGAGAAAAAAAAAAAAAAAACACGAAATGAGATATCTTCATCAAGGTAACTCTGAAATGCTTTAGCAAGAGAAAGTTGAACCCCAAAAAGACCCACACATAGGAGATGAAGCGATATCCATCCCTAAAATACATAAAACCCAACACAGGAATACAAAAAGTGTGGAAAAACAAGGTAATCGGATACCTCCTGAAGTTCATAATTCTTCAGCACCTGGCTCCAAAGATATTGGAATGGACAAAATATCAGATAAAGAATTCCAAAGTATGCCTTCAAAGACAATCAATGAATTCCAAAAGAACACAGAAAAACAACAGAATTAAGGAGTTCAGTATAGGATATAAATGAGAAATTGAATGAGAAGAACACCAAATGATTGAAGATCACCAAAGAGAAATCTTGGAGATGAAAGACACAATGAATCAAATAAGCTGTTTACTTGGAAGTCTAATAGATTCAAGTTTCAAGATGTCACAGTGGAGAAGGTTGCTTTCCTAAATATTCCATGGTGTGAAACAAAGAAAACAGAGAGGAAGACTTCAGCAAGGTGAATTAAAACAAAAGGGGTTCAGTGGACTTTGTGGAATTGGAATACTGGACATTCAAAGGAGATTGGGGACTCAGGAGGTTGCATATAGTAAAATGAAGAAGTAATCCCCAGCATCACCTAGGTTGCTTCTTATGGAGGCACAAGCCTCCACAAGCAAAGGGAGGAAAAAGCATTTGACAAAATATAGCACCCCTTCATTTTCAAAACACTAGATTAACTATGGATAGTAGGATCATACCTCAAAATTTAAAAAACTATATGTGTAAAACCCAAGGTGAACATCTTTCTAAAATGATAAAAATTGAAATTATTACTTCTAATCATTGGAAAAAGACAAGGATGCCCTCTTTCACTACTTTTATTGAACATCATTCTTGAAACCCTAACATGGTTATTTAGGCTGAAATGCAAAAGAATAGAAAGGAAGGAAAAAAGAAAGTAAAAGAAAGGAAGGAATAAAGAAGGTGAAAGAAAGAAAGAAAGAAAGAAAGAAAGAAAGAAAGAAAGAAAGAAAGAAAGAAAGAAAGAAAGAAAGAAAGAAAAAGGAAGGACAGAAGGAAGGAAAGAAGGAAAAAAAGAAAGGGATACAAGAGGAAATAAGAACTCGAAGTATGCCTATTTGGTGAGGACATGATTCTACATTTTGAAGACCCAAAAACTCCACCTAAAAACTTCTAGAACTCTTAAATGATTTCAGCATAGTCACAGGATTTAAAATTAACAAAATCAATTGGGTCCCTGTATTTCAATGATGAATCAACTGAAAGAGAAAGCAGAAAAACTATCCCATTTACAATATCATCAAAAAAGGAAACTAAGATAATTGGGAATCAATTATCTGAAAAAGGGTGAAAGATCTCTACAATTAAAACCACAGAACACTAAAAGGAAATTGAGAACATCTTAGAGGATGGAAAGATCTCCCATTTTCTTGGGATGGAGAATTAATATTGTCAAAATGGCCATACTATCAAAAGACCTATACAAATTTTCTGCAATTCTTACTAAAATTCCAATGAAGTTCTTCATAGAGATAGAAAAAGCAGTCATGAAATTCATTTAGAAAAATAAGAGGCCCAGAATAGCCAAAGCAATCCTTGGCTAGGAGAGTGAAATAGGAGGCATCACAACATCAAACCTTAAAGTATACTACAGAACTAGAGTACCAAAAATGCCATGGTATTGTCACTAAAACAGACATGAAGACCAATGGAACAGAATAGAAGACATGGAGGAAAGACCACAGAATACAGTAATCTCATACTAGATGAAGGCACTATGAACACACATTGGAGAAAAGATGGCCTCTTCAAGAAATGGTGCTGGAAAAACTGGAAATCCATAGATAGCAAAATAAAATTAAACCCCTATCTCTCGCCCTGCACAAAACTGAACTCAGTGTGGATCAAGGACCTGGGAATTAGATTAGAGACCCTGTGCCTATCAGAAAAACATGGAACCCAACTTTCCATCCTGTTGGCTCAGGAATGGACTTTCTCAACAATTTTCTGTCCTGTTTAGATTTATAAGCAAAACCTCAGAAACCAATGGGATTTTTTTGTTATTGTTTATTGAAAATCATACAGAAAACACTACTTGTATTTTTGGTGAAGAAACTACATTTCAGAATGTTTATTTCCATCTACATAAAATGTGGATATGAGTCTTTTGAAAAAGAAGAATATCATTTACTATATATGGATCTCCAGTTTTGCTATCTTTTCTCCATTGTATGTTTTTGGCTCCTTTGTGTAGTATGAGGTGTCTGTATTTATGTGGTTTTGTCTGTGTGTCTTGTATTCTGTACCATTGGTCTGCTTATCTATTTTGGTGTCAATACCATGCTGTTTTTGTTACTATTGCTCTGTAGTAGAGTTTAATATCTGGTATTGTGATACCTCCTGTTCCACTTTTTCTACTCAGGATTGTTTTGACTATTCAAGGTCTCTTGTTCTTCCAGATGAAGTTCATGATTTCTTTCTCTATTTCTATGAGGAATGTCATTGGGATTTTAATTGGAATTGCATTGAATCTGTATAGCACCTTTGGTAGAATGACCCTTTTGACAATGTTAATTCTGCCTATCCAAGAACATGGGAGATTTTTCCATCTTCTTAGGTTTCCTTCCATTTCTTTCTTTAGTGTTCTGTAGTTTTCATTGTAGAGGTCACAATGGATCAAAGACATAGGATTTAGACCAGAGACCCTGCATCTAATAGAAGACAAAGTAGGCCTGAATCTTCATCATGTTGGCTTAGGATCAGACTTTCTCAACAGGACTCACAAAGCGTAAGAAAGCAAAGCAATAATTAGTAAATGGAATGAACTCAAACTAAAAAGCTTTTTTTCAACAAAGTATACAATCAAGAATGTAAAGAGAGAGCCTAAAGAGTGGGAGAAAATCTTTTCCACATGCACCTCAAACAGAGCACTTATCTCCAAAATTTATAAAGAACTTATAAAACTTTATACCAAAACTACAAAGAAACCAATCAATAAATGGGCCAAGGAACTGGAAAGAAAATTCACAGTGAAAACATACAACTAATATATATATATATATATATATTATGTATATGTATATATATATAAAAATGTTCAACATTTCTAGTAATTACAGAAATGCAAGTTTAAACAACTCTAAGATTTCATCTTACTCCAATTAGAATGGCTATTATCAAGAACACAATAATAGATGTTGGTATAGATGTGGGGAAAAGGCATAGTTTTACTTTCCTGGTGGAGAGGCAAATTGGTTCAACCACTCTGGAAAGCAGTGAGGAGAATCCTCAGAAAACTTGGAATGCACCCACCTTTTGACCCAGTTATTCCACTCCTTGGTTTATACCCAAAGGACTTAAAACCAGCATACTACAGTAACACAGCCACATCAATGTTTATAGCAGCTCAGTTTAAATAGCATGATTGTGAAACCAACCTAGATGCCCTTCAACAGATGAATGGATAAAAAAACTGTGTTATATATACACAATGAAATATTATGCAGCCATAGAAGGAGGATATTATGGCATTTGCAAATAACTGAATGGAACTGGAGAATAACATGCTAAGTGAAATAAACCAATCCCAAAAAATCAAAGACCGAATGTTTTCCCTAGGTGGAGAATGATATACAATGGGGGTGGGAATGTGGGGAGTGAAGAATGTGGGGAGAGAAGAATGGGAAAACTTTAGATTATGTAGAAGGAAACAAGGGGGAGAAGGGATATGAAAAATGGTGGCATGAGACAGACATCATTACCCTATGTACATGTATGATTACTCGAATAGTATAAATCTACATCACGTACAGCATAAAAAAATGATGTACCCCATTTGTGTACAGTGAATCAAAATGTAGTCTGTAAATAATTTAAAAATAAATAATTGAAGAAGAAGAATATCACCTTGCATATTGCATGACACTATCCTGGGAAAAGATACAAATTCAAAATCAAAGTGCATTTTCTACAAAATGTTTAAGTGTCTTTCACACACATGATCCAATCTATCTTTGGAACTTGGTGGAAAGATATTTGGAGAATGGGTGAGGCTGAATTGTTTCACGTGGCCTGTGATTTAGTGGCGCCTACCAAATTGGGACTCATTTCAGTTTCACAATGGGGCACCTTGTGCATCCTATTCTCCCGGGTGCTCACTCCCACCCATGGAAATATACCCACTTCCAAAAACAACTTTATACAGTAACTTCACATCTTTTCGGTGGGAGTATAGTTCTCATTGGTCCTTATGCTCTGGTGGACACTTCTAGGACCCGTTTTATGCAGGACCATCTGACCTGGCCTTTGTTGCAAGACCCGTGCAACCTTCACACCTGCTCAGGTGCTCCAGGGATTCTGCACACCAGCCCAGGCAACAGTAGGTTTTCATTCATTTTCAATGCTCTACAGGTTCCTAGATGCATGACATTCATTATCATCAAATGTAGAATTTAAAAGACATATGTGTGGACTATGGCATTTCTCATCTGAAAAACCAAAATCTGAAATAATCCAAAGTGAAAACATTGGAGTCCCAATATGATTCTACAAGTAGAAAATTCCACACCTGATATCAGGGCAGTGTTCACAGTCAAAACACATTTGCACTAAATAGATTGCATAAAATTACATTAGGTTATCCTTAAAGGTGTGTGTGAGGCACACAGGCAAGACTGGGTCAGACATCGGTTTCATCCATAAGACTACTTATATAATAATAAAGAAGTATATTCCAAAATCCTTGAAATTGGAAATCTTTTTCCCAAGCATTTCAGTATGAACAAAATCAACCTTTTTATCTATCTCTTAGGGTATGTGCTCATATGTGCATGTATCTTCGTGTGTGTGTGTGTGTGTGTTTGTGTGTGTGTGTGTGATCATATCCAACATTTCATTGTTCCTATTGGAAATTGACTCAGAAAATGCAATCTGCCATACTCCCAATACCAAAATATCACTTTGATCAAATGAAACATTCTATTATCTGGGGTTGAATGTTTATTATAAGAATCACTGCTAAAATGAATATATTCAAATCATCAAACTTGACCTGATTACAGAGAAAAATATATTTCAAAAAGTAGAAAGAGTTAAACAGCAAGTATATAATACAGGGAGAAAGATGTTCCTAAAGCTACAAATAACAAAGATCTAAGGACAAATTATATATGGACTTGATGACTTCAAAATGTCAAGCAAATATTTCTGAAATAAATCTCAAGAATGAAAAATCATTCATCATGTGATGCCTCAGCACTGCCCACACAGACAAGAGCACAATGTTCTGCAAAGGTTCCAGTGGTGACATCGTGCCTCAGCTGCCTCATAAGTGGGAGGTATGGGATGGATCCAGTCATTGTTCTCCTCATGAGGGTAGGTCCTCTTCCTCAGGACAAATACATACCAGATATGGGGATTCATTGCATAGAAAACGTTCACATTCTGAGTAATCTTCATTTCTGGGGAGAGAGGGGTACACGTGTGGTAGGTGGCACTCAACACGTGCACAGCAGAACATCCAAACATCTGCCAGCCTCTGCCATGAAAGACCTTAGCCACAGATCAAAGAGCTGTCCAGGTCAGCTCCAATACCATGAAAGACATCCTCAATAGTACTCCCTGACAAAAAACAGGATTTGGGATGTCAACAGACCTAATATCAGTTGCTTCCAAAGGCTTTGGTCTCCACAACAAAAAAATGCTTCTTGAAAGGTCCAAAGGATGGCACTAGGGATTGCATCTGAAGTCTCCCACAAAAGACTCAGGTGCTCAAGGCTTGTCCGCCAATTTCCACATGTTCACTGGTGGGTTTGGGGGGGAAAGCATTCCATGGTGACGGTTCTGATGATATCATGAAATACTCAAGATGAAGATACTACTGGGCACTGGAAGAAAATGGAAGAAGGTTGGGCAAAGTTGGAGGAAAACCTGAACAGGGGGATGCCCTCACAACCATATATTTTTGCTGCAGGCTCCTTTGAATTCTCATTCTCCTAGTGGTATTCCTCCTCCTCTTCCTGTCTTTCTCTCCTTCCCCCTCTCAGCCTCCTTCTCTCTCTTACAATCAATCCACTTGTTGGCAAGAACTGAGTTGCACTTCCATACGCTCTGTCACTAAGGACAACCTCAGTTCACAACCAAATGGAAAGCTACAAAACCCAGAACCAAAACAGGATTCTGCCTCTAAGTTATTTTCCTCAAGTATTGTCAGAGTGAGGAATGTATGTCCAATTCACACACCTCATTTTAGACATGTTCTGACATTGTTGGTAGCCAACTCCATGTGGAACAGGCATCTTAAATGTAGTCCACATCTCAAATGCTGCCCTATTGAGAGCAATCATTCCAAGGACCAGAAAAGGGACTGCTTCAATCCCACATTAGGCTATGGAAGAAGGATGCCACTATCCCCTGTGGGTTTCAGATAACCAGCAAGTCCCTCCTCTGAACACCTCTCTCCTGCAGCCCTCCTCTAACAAAGTACCTGTCCTCAATCCATTTGCATTTTGTTGTGTGTATCTCTGCTATGAAATTCTGAGCCTACCAAGACCTTAGCCTTCTGCTTCCATAAACTCTACTAACCTCAAGGAGTTTGTAGATTAGGATCTGAGAGAATGTTTCAGAGGTCAGTTTGGGATGGGAATTTTGAGTGTGGACAGACTAAGACCATGACTGCTGTAGGGTTTTGGCTCACTGAAAAGAAAACTGCAATGGCATTATTTACAGATCAGCTTTGTAGAATATGTGCCTAGGAAGCCCTCATCTGACTTTAGTGAAGGAAAAGGGCATGGTTTCATTGATTAAATCCATGCAAGGGGACTCAGGCAAAGACGACTTGGTAATTTGTCCAGTGTCAGACTGTTGAGGCTGTTTCCCAGTCTGCTATTTTTTGAGATTTAGTCCTGTTCCTGCTTGCTAGAACACTGGCAATGCTCTGTACAGGGAGTGGATTTCTGGTCATACACAAGGCTTTAAAGTGTACTGCTTCAGTCAAAATATATATCAACTGCATCGTTAGCCCCTGTGTTTCCATCATCCTCTGAAAACACTCCTCCCAGTGAGCCATGGGGCCACATAGAACCTGAAAGAATGCTTTCTTCCTGGCTCCTCACTGATGTCAGCATTGAATGCCTGTTGCTGTCCTGGGTTGGACACCTGGTGGGAAGGTGCACTAGCCCTAGAGACTGACCAGAGAACATAGAGACATTTTCACCAGTGCCAGTGGAGTTTCTTTGTGCACAAGCCCACAAATTTCTGTTTGAGTGTTCTTCTGGGTCAGATTCTAATCTTTTGTGCTATGAGTTGACCTGAGTGCACTTCCTCAACATTGTTCCCCACCATCGGACTCTCCCACTTACTGTGCTGTTGGGAGATGATTTGCCCCAGCTCATAGTCTTCTGGATCCTCCTCCAGTAGCACGAGTTGTTCCACAGCCCTGCAAATGATGGCAGGAGCCCTGTCGTTCCATGGCACCTGCATCAGTATAGGAGATAGGCCTTCAGGAAATGGGTCCTTGGCTAGCTACCCATGAACAACATCAGGGACATTCACGAGGAACCACAGCTCTAAATACAAGGGCACCATATCATTACTCCACTACCTGAAGGAGGCCTCCTGGTAGTCACCTGGGGCCTTCCTAAGGGATAAGACACCAATCCTCCTGCAATGATCTGCCTGTCCCTCCCTTTGCCCATTGTGGAGCCACATTTCAATCAGGGTAAAAAGGACCCCACAGCCTGGGTATGAAAACACTCTCATCCCAACAAGAAGGAAAGAATGGGTCAGTGACCTCTACTATCCCATGTCTGTTCTGGAATGCAGGATGAATTTCTGTGTGGCCCAGGCAGAAAACCAAGAGTCTTTGGTTCTGATGCCAGGGCACAAAACACACTCAGGAAGACCATGCACATGAATGCCCAAGGATAGCCATGAGAGCTCCTGGCCTCCAGAGGCTCATTACTGACTGGGATGGAGGAGGACACCTCATTCAGCAAAGGTAGTGATTGGAAAGAGCTCCTGTAGTGCAGGCTACCTGAAGACGGAGTGTGCTCCATACACATAAATATCGATTCTGCAGAGTCCCTCTGCTCCTATTTCAAGGGGCAGGAACAATCTCATGTTGCTCTCCTTCTCCTTGTGCACCAGCATTCTCCATCCCACACCATGGAGCCTGCCACCTGGAAGCTGTTCTTTTCTCATCTCCCTGCCAAGTCCTGTCCCTGCACTTCTGGTCTGCACTCTGACGTCCAACTCACAAACTCCGTCACAAATTGGGGGTGGACATGATTGTTCTCTCCCTCAACTCTGGTAAAGCCCTTAACAGTGACCTCTCTCTTCTTTATTCCCATCTATCTTTCCTGACCATTGAAAAACTCCAATTCAAGAGGGCCTGAGTAGCCCAATGTATTGGATTTTTGTTTGCTCCCTGCCCTGGGATAGAACCAGGGAATGACCCTGCCTCCAGGCTTACCAGCACTATCTCAAAGTTCTTTTCACTCTGCTGCTCTAGCCTGATGTGTATGAGGCAACTCTCTCCTACCTGTTTGTTCTACCGGGGTCTTGAGGATCTGCATATTATGCCTCCAATGGACCTGGACTTCTTCATCTGTTTTGTGCCCATGGGCTTGGTCCAAGTCTTTTCACCAAGGTACTATTGAAGACTGGGCTGATGTTAGATGCCATGTTAGAAGTCTTGAAGGTCGATTTTTACAACTGTGGGTGATGGAATATCATCAAGCCCAGAAACTGACATCCACTCCACGTGTCAGGTTGCTCTCCTGGCATTGTAGAACATATGTCCAGAGTCTGAGGTTCCTTTTCTCTTTGTGTGGATTTACAATGGCACCTGGAGCAAGAGGAAATAAGCCTGGTGTTTACCTCTTTTCCCTTGACCTTGGCTCTCTTATCAATGGACCTTTTTCTCATGATGAAATAATTTTTGATTTGAGGGTTCATGGAGAACAAGATGGTTGCATGGTCAAGGACTTTTATTTCTAGAAAAAGAGGTGTAGAGATTGGTGGTGACACTCAAGGATTCTACCACAAAACCTCCCCAACAGCTTAGAGTCTGTCAGGTGAGACCTGAGCCACAGTCTTGACAACCTTCCACTCCTGCTACACCTCCCCTAAATTCTTCCTCAATGAGTCTTCCCTGAAGAAAGTTTATGTACCGGATCTAAACCAAACTAACACCTTTCAATGAAAAAGTACCTTGAACCAAGGAATTTCCCAGTTCAGGTTGGACCTGCCAAAGAGACACTGGTAGGGTTTGCAGCAGGATTTCCCCCAAAGCCTTATGTGCTTCATCATTTCCCCCTAATGGAGCAATGTTTTCAAATGGGTTTGGGGGAAGCATTTCTTGTTGGATGCTTTGACTTTGCCAGTGGATTAATCCATTCATAGATGGCTACAATAAAGACAGGAGTTATACATTAGCAGCAGGTGGGAATGGAGAAGATTCAACCCTCAACCTAAGCAGGTTTGTGCCCTGAAGACCTATATTGTTTTCTAGTTGAGATCTCCTTTGTGTTGTGTTTCTTCATGATCGTTCAGTTTGCATTCTGATTCTCCCTATTGTCATCCTTCTGTTTCATCTTTTCCCCAAGAATTTTCTTTTTCACATTTGTTTTTTTTCTTGATTCTATTTAATTCTTCTTGTTCTTCTTCTTATTTCTTCTTCTCTTCCTTTTTATCCTCCTCCTCCTCTTCATCCTCTCCTCCTACTTTTATTACTACTACAACTGCTACTCATACTACTCTGTTCCTCCTCCTCCTCCTTCTTCTTTTTTCTTATTCCAATTTGTCTCCTGGTCTTCTTCCAATCCAGCTCCTATGTTTCCTCCTCCTCATTCTCTTCATCCTTTCTATAAGTGTAGTTGGCCATGCTCTGAGTAGCACAATTCTACCACACACTTCTGCCCGAATGCAGCCTCTGTTTAGGACCCTAACATGGAATAAGTTCTCAATGATTGGAAAGTAGTGAAACGAGGAGCCAAAGTATAATTTCTTCCTATCTTCAGATTTGTCACTGTCATGAAAGCCTGCCTAACAGCTGACCCCCTTTTTGTCCATGCTTGTACCTGCGGTGGTGAACACCTTCAACTCAACCACACTTTCTACAATTGAGGACACATGCCCAAAATTTGTGAATATAAACAAGGTTTCCAAAGTCTAGGGGAAGGCCAGCATCACTGCAATCTTCCTGCCATAATCCATCCATGCCATAACACCTAGTGGTTTCAAGGCAATCAGCAATTCCTCCCTTTGGACATCAATTACACACAATCCTCCACTGGACTGGAGCCGCTCTCAACAATTGTTGGTTTGCATCTTTCTATTTCTGATATCATTTTAATTGACGACTGTTTTTTATATCTTAAGTTTTTCACTAATCTTGTATCAGGAATTGAACCCAGAGGGACATAAGCACACAAATACATTAGCAGCCCTTTTTATTTTGATAGAGGGTCTAACTAAGTTTCTGAGACTGGCTTTGAACTCTTGATCCTACTGGAAGCTGCCCAAGCTACTGAGATTCCTGGCCACTGCCATCTTGCCTGGTTCCTTGGAATAACTTGACCTCAGTCTTCTTGCTGTGTAAGACTTGGCTATCCAAACCAGCTTGGTGTGGAAAAATGTGAGAGAATGGACCACATGTGCCATAGAGATGGTGGTATCTACTGTGGACAGATTGGTATCCTGAATGCTATGAGAGTCTGTCTCATAAGAAAGGAAATGGCAATAACATTACTTCCCGATCAGCTTTGTGATCTATGCACTTATTATGCCCTTATATGCTGTTGGACAAAATATAGAAATGAGGATATTCTGATCTCTTTTGGAGATGGGCACCCAGGCACAGAGGATTTGAAAATTTTCAAATAGAAAGAAAGAATAAAAAACCCAAACAGGCCGTCCCCTCTCTTTTTTGTATTCCTGACTGAGTCCTGTCAGCAGAGACTATGATTACTGAAATTTTTCTCAATAGGCTGGATGTCTCTTGTCCCACACATGGATTTGAACACGTGCTGCTTCAGTCAACATCAAGGCTGATCCTGCATTTAGCCATTGATATCCTCATCTTACTAGGAAGGAACTCCTTCCAGTGAACCATGAACCGAACAGCAGCTTCAAGGACCCTCTACTCTTTGTGCCTCATGGATATTAGTTTTACAATGCCTGATGAGGCCCAGGGACAGACACGTTTTGGGGAGGTTTGGCGGCTCCTGGGGCAGCAGGGAGAACCTGCCAATATTACGGTCCTCATCCTTACAGTTAGTTTCATGCAAAAGCCCACCACACTGGCTGTTTTTTCTTGCCAAGGCACACTTCCTGTGGCCTGGGAATTATCCTGAGCCCAATGAGGACTGTGTCTCCTCACCATCTAATTGTCCCACTTACTCTCCTGCACTGACACAATTCACAGCAGCTCAATGTCTTCCAGATTCTTGTCCTTGAGAAAGTGTTTGTCTAAGGCCCAGCCTATGATGTCCAGAACCCTATCCTGGTATCATGGTGGGAGAAAAGTCATCAGACAATGGGTTTTGGAGCACCACTTCAGAGGAGAATCCTCAAGGACATTCAGAGACACCTCAGCTCCATGGAAAGGGTGCCAACTTGTTATCCTCCTAACTGATGATGGCCTCCTTGTATTCTCATGGGGTCTTGTGAGGTGCCATTAAGCCAATCCTGGTATAAATGTCTGCTTGTACCTGCCATGCCTGTGTGGAGACACATTCCAACAGGGAAAAATGACCAATCTACCTGTGTGCAGAAACATTTTTGTCCCACCAAGATGGAGGAATGGACCCGGGGTCTCTACTCCAGGTGAGCTGTGGGATGCAGGCTGCATCTTTGGTTGGATCAGGCAGATAGCCTAGAAAATTCGCAACTGACTGCCAGTATACAAAACAGACTCCAACACAAGTGTGTGCCCTTCACTACTTAATGATAGCCATGAGAGTCCATGCTCTCTGGGGCTCAGTGATGGCCTCTTTGGATAGAGGTACCTGACTCATCACTGGCAGTCATTGAACATGTCTCTTCTACAGCTGGACACCTGCAGAATTCGCCTGTGTAGTCCCCCTTCCATACAATTTCTTCAAAGAATCCCTTTAGCTCCCTATTCACTGACACACAAATGCTGACTTTCCTGGGAGTTGGCATGAACTTCATGTGACTCTGGTCACAAAATATCACACGTAATCATGCTAAGGAGAGCCCATTCCATTCTACCACCCGCAAGGCCCCTCCTTACAAATGAGAAATCACTTCCACTTACTCTGCTCCAACCTCCCATTGTACAGAATTCATTCATCAACAATATCAAGGCATAGATAGTGCCACCTGCACCCTAGATATTTCTCTGATCGCAGCTGTCCCCAGAAGTTGCTTCTGCACTTCTAGGCTGCAAACCCCACAACACACAGTCCCACTCACACCTGGAGCAGGGCAAGCTTGTGCCCTCCTTCTTCTCAGGGGAAGCTGGGCAAGCTTGTGCCCTCACTCTTCCTTTTGGATTATCCAGCCCTTGTGGTTTAGTATATTTTCTGCCTCCCACAGTGTGGGCACACAGGAGACAACCCTGCTATCAGAATTACCAGGATGAACTTGGAATCCCTCCTGCTGTGCTCCTGGAGGTGAACATGTACAAAGCGGGTGTCTTCTATGTGCTTGTTGTAGTCAGGCAATGCGGATTTCCTGTCAGTGACATTCTTGATACTGGACTCCTTATTTTTGGTGGCCTTGTGCAGTGCCCCAGCTGCAACCAAAGAGCTGCTGGTCATGGCACGTGCGATCCTGGGAGTCACTGCAGAAGTTGCCTCCAAGAACTGTGGGTGATGGCAACATCAGCAGAGCCAAGAAACTGTAAGTCACCCCAGCCTTTCAGTTTGCTCTGTGGGAATTCTAGAACATATGTCCTGGAGCTGAGGCTTTTTGTCACCCTGATGGATATGGAGGAGCACCAGGAGTAAGAGTGAGTAATGTGGGTGTTTACCTCCTTTCTCTTGATGTTCGCCCACTTCCTGGTGAGTTTTTTCCTGAGGATGAAATCAAAGTCCATACAGAAATTTATGTCATAGAATACATTGGCATCATCAAGGGTCCTCAGCATTGGAGAGGGAGAGGGAAAGGTGTGGAAGGTGAATGACACTCAAGGAGTACACAACAGGACACCCCCTGCAACTGACAGCCTCTGCCAGGTCAGGCTGGAGCTCTAGACCTGAGGCCCCTGCCATCTAGTTAATGATCCACTGAAGACATCCTCAGTGGTTTTCCCTGAGGAAAGAATATGCACAGGATGTAAAGCAATCTACCGACTTCCAGGAAAAGGGAACTTGGACTCCAGAAACTCTCAGTTCAGATGGAACTTACCAAGGAGACAATGCTGGAGTTTGCATCATGATTTGTCCCCACTGGTTCCTGTGTTGAAGCTTGCTTGTCTCCCCCATATAGCAGTGTTCACACACAGGATTTGGGATATCATTGGATGGTGGATGCTTTGACCTTGCTGGTGGAATAATCCATTCATAGATGAAGAAACTAATGGGAGATGATACAAATTTGAGGTATGTTTTGCATGGATGGAGGATGTCTACAGTAAAGGTGTTCCTTCAAAAACCATGTTTTTTCAATTTTTACTTTTGAGTCAACTGAGTCTTCATTTCCTCCTCATCATTAACCTTCATATTCATAGTATTTTTTCAGTCCAAACTCAATTTAACTTTATTGGACCACGCTGTCTCAGGCAACTTGGCAAATATTTGTAAAGCAACAGATGAGAAAAAGGAACGTGGTGCCCAATAATGCAAAACAATGTTTACAGGAGAGTTATCATGAAGTGGGAATAATGAACACAATTATTCTCTCAGCACCTCTTATTCTTCTAAACACTACTTAACACACATGAAGAGAAGTCCTCTGACAAACAACCAAAATAGCTCCTTGCTAGCATACCTCTATGCCCAAATAGTTAATTTTACCATTAAAAGAAAGCACTTGAGAAATTTTCAGTTTTGATGAACTAGAGCACATCTTCATGGTGTTACCAATTATTTGGGGGCAACTGATAACAGCAAGGGGAAAGGGAAGTAAAATTGTCTTTACAGTTCCCATTTGCTAAGACACAAAGTTCAAACCATCAACACAGGCTCATTTGGAGCAGAGAACAATCCATATATTTATTGTTATTTTCTTGTTCTCTTTGTGTTTCTGGATATTGTTCTGTCTGTCCTTGTTCTTCTTCTTATTGTGGTTATTGATGTACTTGTTCTTCCTCTTCTCCTTCTAGTTGTGTTCTTCTTCATGTGCTTCTTCTTCATCTTCTCCTCCTTCAACTCCTTTCCTTTATCTTCCCCTCCTACTCCTCTTCCTCTTGTTCCTCATCCTTCTTGTTTGTCTCTCCAGTGCCAGTTTCCAAGCTGTGAAGTGTTCTATTCCATCATATGTTTCTGCCAGATATGGTCTCTGTCCTGGATCTCCTAAATGGTGTCAGTTCACAAAGAATGGAAAGATTGGAAGCCAGGTGCCTAAAACAAAGTTTCATCATTCAAGAGCTTTTCTCACATACTTGTCACTGTCATGAAAGGCTGCCTAAATGGACACCCAGTGGTTGCTTATCTCCTTTGCACCTTGTGGATATGTAGGTTGAAAGCCTGATCAGGGACAGGGGAGGACTCTCAATAGGGACGTCCAGCAGTACCAGGGTAAACAGATTTACACTCCCGTCATTACACTATGTTTGTGCATAATGCCCACCACACTCTGACTCTTTATTGGGTCACAGCACTCTTTCTTTAGGTGGTGAGTTGTCCTGAGCCCACAGTTAATCATGTCTCCCCACCATCTGATGGACCCACTTGCTCTTATGCTCTGACACACACAATCTGCAGCAGCTCAAATCCTCCAGATCCTCTTAATTGAGCAAGTGTTCATCTAAGGCCCTGCATATGACCAAGGGTGCCCTATCCTGGCAGGTCACCTGATCAGGGTTGGAGAAATCTCATCAGAGAATGAGTTTTGGAGTACCACCCAGAAGACAATGGTCAAGGTCATTCAGGAGACAGCTTAGCTCTTAATACAGGGCACCATTTGCTATCATGCTACCTGAAGCCTTCAAGAGTTCATGTGAAATCTTCCTATGTGCTGCTAGCCCCATCCTGGTACAACAATCAGCTTGAACCTGCTATTCCCTAAGGGTAAAGGGTACAAGGAATGGTCCAGTTTGCTCCTGTATCCCATCTCAGCTCTGGTATACAGGCTCCTTTTGTGGGTGACGCAGGCTTAGATGCTTAAGTCCTAGCAACCAGAACATAAAACATACCAAGGAACAAGAGCATGCTTGTGACTCTTTAATGATAGCCAAGAGAGCTGCTGGTCTCCAGGTTCTCAGTACACGATGGGGTGTAATGAGGTGTGGAACCAGCAGGGGCAATGTTGGAACAGCACTTTTCTGTAGCTGAACACCTGGAGAGTTAGGACTTAAACCCCACACCCAGAAAACTTCTGCAAAGGGAGCCACTAACTCCCTATTCAGGTATGTTCACACTATGACATTCATGGTTTCCTGGAAAGTCCAAGTTATCTGTGACCAGGAATAATCGAACCTAATATGTTTCACATTCCACCAATGACATATGCCATCCAACACACAGGAGGTATGACTACTACACCTCTGTACATTCCTCCAAGCCTTCAACTAACTCTACACATCAAGGTTCAGAGAGTGCAGCCTGAACCCTAGGCATTCCTCTGACCTCTTCTGAGCACAGTACTTACCCCTGCACTTCCAGACAGCAAAACCCACAACCGCCCACTCACACCTGGAGCTGAGGCATGCTGCTGCTCTCCCTCATCTCAGGTCAAGTTCTTAACGCTGACCTTTGTCTTCTTCATTCTCTTCTCTTCTATTTGACCTTACAGAAGCTCTAATTCAAGAAGGCAGGCCTAGTTGAAGCTGTTTGCTATGTTCTCTTCCTTCCCCAGTGAGGGCACCCAGGAGATCCTCTGCTGATTGGCTCACCACAATTGCTCTTATACTCTGTTCGCCTTTGATTTTCTAGATGGACATGAATGGAGCAGCTGTCTCCCACTCACTGGTTATACAGAAGACCTCTAGAGCTCGGAGCAGAGATCCCAGAGAAACTGGACTTGAGCTCTGCCACTGGGGATGGTGATGCCACTTCACTGGGCTCCAGAGCGAGTCCTCCAGGAGGCTGTAGCCCTGTGATGGGCATTAGAAATGATTCTGTAGCTAGAGGAGAAGATTCCAACATGATAGCCTGGCCCTGAGCATTGCCTAACAGACAAATCCCCTTTCTGCCTGGAAGATCTCAGCCCCTGTGCCACACTGGACGTATTCCCAGACAGGGTCATGGCCTGAGTGGACAATGGTTTCTCCTTGTTCCCAGTCCAACACCAGCCATATACATTCTACCATGTTGGACAAAATTCTGACCTTTCTTTTTTTTTTTTTCATTTTTATTGTAAACGAATGTGAAACATCTTGTTTCTCTGTTTGTACATGAAGTAGAGGCATACAATTTGTGTAATCATACATTTACTAGGGAAATAGTTTTTGATTCACTCTGTTATTTTTTCATCCCCCCACCCCTCCCACTCCTCTTATCCTTATATACAGTCCCTCCTTCCTCCATTCTTGCCTTCCTCCCACCCCCCATTATGTGTCATCATCCACTTATCAGTGAGATCATTCGTCATTTGGTTTTTTCAGATTGACTTATCTCACTTAGCATGATATTCTCCAACTTCATTCATTTGCCTGCTAATGCTATAATTTTATTATTTTTTATGCTTGACTAATATTCCATTGTATATTTATATATACCACAGTTTCTTTATCCATTCATCAATTGAGGGGCAACTAGGTTGTTTCCACAATCTGGCTATTGTGAATTGAGCAACTATGAACATTCTTGTGGGTGTGTCTCTGTAGTATGCTGATTTTAGTCCTTTGGGTATAGGCCAAAGGGTGGGATAACTGGATCAAATGGTGGTTCCATTCCAAATTTTCTAAGGGATCTCCACACTGCTTTCCAGCGTGGCTGTACTAATTTGCAGCCCCACCAGCAATGTACGAGTGTACCTTTTTCTCCACATCCTCGCCAACACCTATTCTTGCTTCTATTCTTGATAATCGCCATTCTAATTGGGGTGAGATGGAATCTTAGTGTAGTTTTGATTTGCATTTCTCTTATTACTAAAGACGTTGAACATTTTTTCATGTATCTTTTGATTGCTTGTAGATATTCTTCTGTGAAATGTCTGTTCATATCCTTAGTCCATTTGTTGATTGGGTTATTTGTATTCTTGGTGTAGAGTTTTTTGAGTTCTTTATATAATCTGGAAATTAGTGCTGACCTTTCTATACCCTCATATACGCAACCCAGGTCTCCCAGTCAGCCTCTGCCTTGCTGGACTTGCCATACTCCAGCTAGGCCAGCAGGTGGTGTGCTTGGTGTTACTGATTCAAGCCACCTATTTACAGATGGAGGTAAGGCAGCAGAGCTGGAGAATCATGAGGCCTGGAAACAATGGAGAGCCTTACTGTACTGGTTCATCCAGGTACCCGGAATGAATGGCACAGCACTGTGGGCAAGCAGGTGTGCAGTCAGCAGAAGCCGGGACTCTCTTTCCCCACTGTCTCCACCACCAAAACGGGCCACGGCATCCTATCCCTTTCCTGTCTCTGCACAGGCCAGTCTGCCACATGTAAGACACGGTGGCTGTACACACAGTGACAGGACAGCTCTTAGGCAAAAATCTGACACTGAAAGACCTTTAGAACCATGGCATGACCAGCTCTCCCCTCCTCAGGGATGGCCAGACACTCTTCATTGTTTGCTACATGCTCTCCAAACTGAAAGGCAACATCCACTAGGGTCTGTGCTTGGGTTCATTATTAGCAGAGCTCCAGGGATACCTCATCCCCAGGCTTGAACTGCTTTGCTTCCTCATTCTCTGTGAGTTCTCACTGAGTCCCCCTGAGAGTCAAATGAACTCTGTTTTTCAAATTGCAAAGACCACATCTTTGTGACCCTGGGAGAGGACAGGCAGGAGATGTCACACTGGGATGGGCTGTGGTGGGATGATCTATTGTCACAAGAACTTCCTCTGAGGCTAAAGTTTCCTCTCAGTTCTTCAGGTATCCATGATTCCACCTGTAGCTCTCTGCTTTCCTCCTCCTACAGTTGAAACCCTAGACCTTAGACTGCCTGCACCAAACATAATTGTGGGAACTAGTCTTTGTGCAGCCCTGCCGTGTGAAATAACCTGGCAGCCCCCTACTCTGGAAACAGCAGCCCTCACTGTTTACTGCAAGTCTACCTCATGTTTGTGTTGGTTCACTGGTTTACCATGTTCACTGGAGGAGGACAAGATGGCCATGTCTCAAGGAGGCAGGGAAGCTGACACACATAGTATATCTATTTATGACTCCTGAGGTTTGGGGCTGAACCTCATCACAAGAGACAAGATAGCAGACACTTTGACCACAGTTTTCACTGAATTATGCCACATGCCTTTCAACATGTCTTCCCACAGTGGGAAATTTCTCTATGTTCATCATCAAAGCAAGAGCACAGATTCTTCACACATATATCATTGGACATGGCAGCTGACAGCCCACAACTCCTGTCTGGCTACACCAAAGAAGGGGAGTTCTGCCCCACTATGGAATCTAGAACATCCATTCTAAATGTAAAAGGGCTTCCTCCAAGGCCTAATGTAAGTGACGCCCCTAGTACAGAGATTCTTCATGAAGGAAGGTCACATCACACCAGAAAGTAACCCCAAGCCTAACTGAGCCCACCCGGAATTACTCTGAGTACACACCCTCGAATGGCAAGGCTAATGTGTGTAGGCTACTCCACACACCTCTGTGGACCAACTGGCGAGACAGGATGTTGAGGTCCTCCTGAGAAGGGGAGTTCACTCCCCACCACAATGCTGTTGCAGGCACATGGGAGACTTGTCCCACTTGGTACTGACCATAGCCTATGAGTGGGGACCTCTGATCTCCCTAGCTCTCACAAACCATTTGGGTCTCTGACACATTGATGGCATTCTCAAGACCCAAGCATGAGGTTGCTGTACACTTGCTCTTCCCTTGGGAATAGCAGTTCCAGCACCTGCTGGGTGGTGATGAAACTGGAGTAATTAGACCTCAAGGTGCTGCCCAAGTCTGGGTTCCTACCAGAAAACACAAGCATGAGCTGCTTCATGTGCTCTTCCTGTTTGTTATCTACAAGTGTCTACATCTTGCAGGGCTTATCCATTTTCAAAACCAGTTCATTTTCACTCCAGTTTTGGACCAAGAATGGTGGAATCAAAAATGGAAAAGGTAACAACATAAAATCGGTTTAATCCAATACAATAATGTAACAGCAGAGTGAGACAGTTCTCATCAGCACACTCATAGCTATACCAACACACACACACACACACACACACACACACATACACACACACAAACAGGGTCAGAGTATGAGTAGTGGGACACTCATGAGGGATCATAGATGAGGGCCTACTATGCTCACCCATCCTGTGCTGATCAGTGTCACTGTTGAGCTTCTCTAAGAAACTGTCCAGAGACTCTGGTGTCTAGGTCAGAACACCATCCATTCTTCTAACACAAGAGCACGGTGGTCCCCTGAGATACCAGGGTCCTGGGGTTCAACACTTTTTGAAACAAGAGGAGAACTTCCTTCTAACTCCAGTATCTCCAACCAAGTGAACTCAGATGGCTTACTCAGTGAACTGGGTGCCTGGTTACCATGGTTCTATGTTCCATTTGATCCATCATCAATGTACTGAGGTCTCTTCCTGTGATGCCTGTACCTGAAATACTTATTTCCACTAGCCATTAGAACTCCTGGCCTCCAGAGGTTCATTACTGACTGGGATGGAGGAGGACACCTCATTCAGCAAGGGTGATCATTGGAAAGAGCTCCTGTAGTGCAGGCTACCTGAAGACGGAGTGTGCTCCATACACATAAATATCGATTCTGCAGAGTCCCTCTGCTCCTTTTTCAAGGGGCAGGAACAATCTCATGTTGCTCTCCTCCTCCCTGTGCACCGGCATTCTCCATCCCACACCATGGAGCCTGCCACCTGGAAGCTGTTCTTTTCTCATCTCCCTGCCAAGTCCTGTCCCTGCACTTCTGGTCTGCACTCTGACGTCCAACATACAAACTCTGTCACAAATTGGGAGTGGACATGGTTGTTGTTCTCTCCCTCAATTCTGGTAAAGCCCTTAACAGTGACCTCTCTCTTCTTTATTCCCATCTATCTTTCCTGACCATTGAAAAACTCCAATTCAAGAGGGCCTGAGTAGCCCAATATATTGGATTTTTGTTTGCTCCCTGCCCTGGGATAGAACCAGGGAACGACCCTGCCTCCAGGCTTACCAGCACTATCTCAAAGTTCTTTTCACTCTGCTGCTCTAGCCTGATATGTATGAGGCAACTCTCTCCTACCTGTTTGTTCTACCAGGGTCATGAGGATCTGCATATTATGCCTCCAATGGACCTGGACTTCTTCATCCGTTTTGTGGCCATGGACTTTTCACACAGATGCTGCTGAAGGCTGAGTTGTTGTTAGACACCATGCAGAGGCCTTGGATGTTGATTTTGACAACTGTGGGTGATGGAATATCAGCAAAGCCCAGAAACTGATATCCATCCACCTGTCAGGTTGCTCTTCTGGCATTGTAGAACATATGTCCAGAGTCTGAGGTTCCTGTCTCTTTGTGTGGATTTACAATGGCACCTGGAGCAAGAGCAAATAAGCCTGGTGTTTACTTCTTTTCCCTTGTCCTTGGCTCTCTTTTCAATGGATGTTTTTCTTATGACAAAATAATTTTTGATTTGAGGGTTCATGGAGAACAAGATGGTTGCATGGTCAGGGACTTTTATTTATAGAGAGAGAGGAGTAGAGATTGGTAGTTGACACTCAAGGATTATAACACAAGGTGCCCCCAACATCTAGAGTCTCTGCCAGGTGAGGCCTGAGCCTCAGTCTTCAGAACCCTTCACTCCTGCTACACTTCCACCAAATTCATCCTCAATGAGTCTTCCCGGAAGAAAGTTTATGTACCAGATCTAAACCAAACTTACACCTTTCAATGAAAAAGCACCTTGAACCAAGGAACATCTCAGTTTAGGTTGGACCTGCCAAAGGGACACTGGTAGGGTTTGCAGCAGGATTTCCCCCAAACCCTTATGTGCTTCATCATTTATCCCCAATGGAGCAATGTTCTCAAATGGGTTTGCGGAAAGCTTTCATGTTGGATGCCTGATTCTGCCAGTGATTAAATCCATTCATAGTTGGATACAATAATGACACGTGTTACACATTAGCAGCATGTTGGCAATGAAGAAAATTCAACCTAAGCATGTTTGTGCCCTGAAGACCTATGTTGCTTTATAGGTGAGCTCTCCTTTGTCTTGTGTTTCTTTATGATCTTTGGGTTTTGTATTCCAGTTCTCCCTATTGTTATTCTTCTACTTCATCTTTTACCCCTGCATTTTCTTTTACATCTTCTGGGTTTTTTTTTCTTGATTGTATATTAATTCTTCTTGTTCTTATTTTGGTTTATTCTTCTCCTCCTCCTCATCCTCTTCCTCCTCCACCTCCTCCTCCTCCACCACCTTGTCCTCCTCTTTCTCCTACTATTAATACTACTGCCACTACTAGTACTACTCTGCTCCTCCTCCTTCTCCTTCTTGTTTCTTCTTATTACAATTCATCTCCTGTTCCTCTTCCCAATCCAGCTTCCATCTCTCCTCCTTCTCCTCCTCCTTTTCTCTCTAAGTATAGTTGGCCATGCTCTGAGCAGCACAATTCTACCACACACTTCTGCAAAATGGAGCCTCTCCTTAGGACCCCAACATGGAATCAGTTTTCAATGAATGGAAAATAGTGAAAGTAGGAACCAAAGTATACTTTTTGAAAATATTTTTAAATGGACATATAAACTTTTATTTGTGTTATGAATACATCTGTGGAAGGGTACAGAAGTGATTTCCTTGAAAGAGGGGAATTTGGGAACTCGGGTCACAGGTTGAAGTTATTTTTTTACCCTGTATTTATTTGTATTCATCTTTTTCTTGAATTAAAAATATCATGCAGTAAAATTTAATTATTTTTTCCTTTTGGTGTACAGTACTACAAATTTTAACATGAAAAATTTGTATAGCCACAACTAAAGTTAAGATTCAGAACAGTTTCATCACACCAACAGTTTTCCTGTGCTATTCCTTTATATTACCATCTTCCTTCTCATCCTGACCCTGGAAAAACCACTGATGGGATCTCTATCACTGTGTTTTTGTCTTAGTTTGACCTTTTTTAATGTTAAAAAATCATGCATACGTAAATTAAAAATAAAAAAGTTTGTTTAAAAAAACCAAACAAAATTTTAAAATGTTAGGCTTAAGAATTAAAAAAAAAGAAGAAGAAAGAAATGAGAAAACTTAAAATCTCAGGATTTATGGAAAGACAGGATTATTTTATATATGAGTAATTTAAATTTTAAATACTTCCAGTCAAGAATTGTAGGATCCTAATTTTTTTATTTTTTAAGGTTTTGACTTTGGAGTAGAAAAGGCTAATTATCAGTTAATGTTTCTCAAATAGAACATGAAACATATGGAAAACTATGATACTGAAATATACTAAGCATGTGTTTAAATACAATTTGGGCTTTGATGACTTCTGGGAAGCAAGGAGATATATTCCCCCCTGGTGTTAATACCCAAGTGTGAGGTCAGACTGAAAATAAGCCTTGGGTGAGGAAGCCAGGTAGCTTGGGCTTTCTAACCCTGCTCTCCTTTTCATCATCTTAGACAGGGTTTACCTAGTTGAGCTTCAGATTCTTTATCTAAAGTAGAAACAGTAATTGTATCTACCTTCCTGGGTTGTTGTAAAGATTAAATAAGATAATGCCAGAGACACACTTGGCACCCTGCCTAGCACAGGGCAAGTGCTCATAAAAGTTATTAACTTTAACACATTATCATCCACATATGGAAGGAAGATCTTTGAAGTTATTTAACATAAGTATGCTTATAATAAGCAGTGGTCATATTGGTGAAATACAATAACCTTAAGAACAATTCACACTATACTTCAACTGTATGGAAATTTCACCTCCCACTGCCTTTATGAACATGATTTTGTGTGAAATGGTGGTTTTAAAATGGAATTTTAGATGGTCGAAAACATGCATGTGTATGAGCACAAAGGTGGTGACAGCTCTGCAAGGGAAGTGCCTGAGTCCCCAGCAGAGAACCAGAACCAGCTGTCACTTCAGTAGTAGTGATACTGGAAAGAAAAGACTTTACCACTGACCATGCTCCATCAAAGCTCAGAGGTCAGGCTGATGTGGAAAAATGAGTTTTATTTAAAATCTGCTTTGAGGAAGGAGAACATTTTGTCTCAAAACTCCATCTTTGAGGACTCAGGGACACTGAAAGTTTTTAATGACAGGGGAGGGGGCACAATGGGTCAAAAGGCAGGAAATCAACATATGTAGATATAACTAGGCTGTGTTAATCAGAAACACATCACAGTTGGTTTTCCTGGCATTTGTGAGGGCCAGGGAGGAGTTTCTCAGTCTCCTTTCTCAGAAAGAGGAAGTTTGAGGAATAAAACAATTCAGAACTCTTAATGTCAAAAGAGTCTCCATTTCAGCATGAAGTTACTTGGATAGCAAGCGTTTGTGGCTTGGGCGTGCCTTCCAGGTGATGAGATGCATTCCATATTCTACCACCATCAGCACGCATTGAGTCAGCAGGAAAGAGGAGTGAGAAGAATTTTGGGGATGAATGGTCCCAATTCCTGGAGAGGTTAGCTCTATCAAAGTAACAACTTTGGCACTGAAAGTTAGGTATTTGGTG
Source organism: Sciurus carolinensis (assembly GCF_902686445.1). Classification (NCBI taxonomy): domain Eukaryota; kingdom Metazoa; phylum Chordata; class Mammalia; order Rodentia; family Sciuridae; genus Sciurus; species Sciurus carolinensis. The sequence continues at coordinate 38,121,000 of NC_062225.1, read as the reverse complement.
GTCATTGACACAAAAAGATGTTTTCTTAACTGGGAGGGGATTCATTTATGCTAAGACGATAAGATATTCTAATTTATAGGAAGTAATTGCTCTGGTCTAGGTGCATGTAGGTGTTGAGATGCCTATGGCTTTGGGCTAAGAGCTCTCCAACCCTCTTTCTGTGTGACCAGATCTAGTCCTCAGGGCTATAAATGCTAACTGTAAATTGAGGACTCTAAAATTTATATGGTTTCTCTGAGGACCTGCTACCTACTGTTTCCACAGAGACACCTAAAATTGGCATGGCTAGATGAGGACTTAGATTTATCACCCCCCTAGGGTCCCACCACCACATCCTTGGTAGCACTGTAACATAGGAACTCAGGCCACAATTCTCCTAATTTTTTTTTTGGTGGTATTGGGGATTGAACCCAGGACTGCTCTACCACTAAGCCACATCCCCAACCCTATCCCTTTTATTTGGAGACAGGGTCTTTCTAAGCTGCCATGCTGGCCTCAAACTTGTGATCCTCCTGCCTCAGTCTCCGATTACAGGTATGTGCCACCATGGCCGACTTTCTCCTCATTTTTGAGTCCAAGTCCCCTCATACCCAGTGAATCTTTCACACTTGACAAAACTCAAAGTTCTTGCTCCCATGGTTCTGAGGCCCCAGACCTCTGCCCACCACAATCTCTGGGTCACTCTTCTTGCCTGCTTCACTACTTAACAGCTACACACACACAGAAAATTGATAAAACCACTCAGGCCTGCTCCTGCTGAAAGATTACTTCTGAAATTAAGGCAATTTCATCAAACTGAGAATTAAAGCTCTTTACAGAGCAGTTTCTGTCCTGCTGTGAGTTACTCCATGACATATACAACAGAAGTTTTCAGGTTGTGCCTAATCCTGAGTTACTCCCTTTTTATATAAAACAGTAGTTTGCCATGAGTTAGGTCATTTTGAGTACAAGCATTGAGGAAGAATGACTCTAAACCTTGTTTGGAGAAGTAAATAACCACCATTTGCCTAGCACAACCATAAGACAGAAATTGGTAAATTACTCATGCTAATAAAAATGGCCAACTGTGAACATATTGAATTAATCAGAAGCATGTGGATTCATGGATATATTTGAACTTGTATTAGGAAAACCAGGCCCATGAGCTTATGAAACATACAGAACTCTAAATAAAGCAATCCCCTCGCCCAATACCCATAAAAGGAGGCGCACTTCAAGACTGAACATAGCAACACACTGATCCCATCACCTAGTCTTTCATCACAAGCCTTGCTCAGGAAAATTGCCACAGGGATGAACCTCAGATTCTTTGTCCTAAGGCACAGTGCAATTTCTTCTGCCCTTGACCATCACACTTGAATTTCACATCTCAAGCTGACATTCCAAGCTGACCCTTTGAAACTGCTCTCCAGCTGGACATGGACCTAATAAGTTCCACAATCTGACAGATATGAATCATGAATAAATTGTTTGGTAGGTTGCTAATCTTATCTGATTACCTTTGACTCTGCATTTGTGTCTTCTCTCTGTCTGCTTTCAGCTCAGCCTGCTGAGCCCCTGTGTGTGCTTTAACCCTCTCTTAGCCTTTCTGTAAATATATGTGTAAAGTGTAATGTGTGACTTGAGTGTTATAGATATTAGTAGTTAAAACTAGAATAAAAGAACCTGTGATGCCTGGCTTATGATTATTAGTTGACCCACAAGTATTCAGTGAGTTGCTGAAAATGGTATGGTCTGTGAATTTATTGTTATTCAATTAATTCTTACATTATGGAAAGATACATGTTTGGTATATGTTCATGGCATAGCTCACTCACAAAATAAGGTTCAAGCTATTTTAATCTCTAAATTTCCTCACATTGAGGATAGAAACTACCACCTGCCCAGGTACCACTGACATTTTCTTTGTCTGATACTGTCTATTTGTATCTACACAAGTATATTTCCTGCCTTTTGTTCCACTTTGCCTTCTCTTACAAAAGCTTTCCTTACCTTTGAGTGTTCTGATGATGGTGATATGAAAAAACAAACAAACAAATGTGTTTCTTCAAAGCTGTCTTTGAATAAAACTATTTTCCTGCCAAGTTGATTTCAAGTATTTGTGAAGTGCAGTGAACTCTAGAACCTTGCCTCTTGTCCCCAAATAGTAATAGTTCTGCCCAGTAACACTTTAATGAGTCAGTGCCAGAAGCAAATATCTTGCCCTTGAATAACATAACTCAGGTTGGTGGGGATCTCTGAAGAAGAGGTGGCATGACTATTCATGACTAACTGAATCTGAAGTTGAAATTTCAGAAAAATTCCAACAGTTCTGTTATAGGGGTTTTAAATTTTGGGTGCTTTTTTCCCTGTCCTTCCTGGTCCGGGCTTTACTACATAAAAATGCATTTTGTTGGTAAGGAAAAATGTTATTGATTGCTATCTGATGAGTCATGTTGGGTGTCCCATAAGAGTGCACACTCAGAATTTAATCTCTGCTGTTTGAGGTTTGAACTTTGAATGTGTCATTTTGGTATGAGATATGAAGTACTATCTGCCATTTGAAGCTTAAATGTCATTTGGGTCTTGAATAAGCTATTTGCTCTTGGGGTACCCATTCATGAAATGAAATACAGAGGATGAAAATTTCCCAGCCAATTTTCCCAAACAAATTTGGTTTGTTTAAAGAGGTTATTTTTATTTGGTTTGGAAAAAGATTACAGCATGGCCTATACATCTAAAAATGCATTCTGATTTAATGAAAAAACTGTCAAATGTTTGTTAATTTGACAGTTGGCTCATCCTAAATCACTTTATTTTGAGCTCATGTTTTTTATCTCCTTTGGTAAATTCACTCCTGTGTTTAAATTATATATTTTAATTTTGTCTGGTAGAAAGGTTTTGATTTTCTCTCTGGTAAGAAACTGGTTTTTCAAGGCATGCTGGCCTGAGGTTTTAAGATGTAAAATTTCTACCTGGTCTCAAATTTTAAGATGCTAATATAACTTACAGACTGTTTGACTATCAGGTTACAAAATGGATTTCAAAGCAGGCAAATAATAAATTTGAGATTTAAGAAATTATTATATGTGCCTATATATTTATATGCTTATATATGAGTTGTCTATAGGCTAATGGCATTAATAAACTTTTCAATGAATTAGCAGAAGAGAAATTCCAAACCTTAGTAATAAAATGAACATTTACAGAACAGGTGGGTAGAGAACCCCAAGTAGTCATGATCAGAAAAGAAGCTCTTCAAGACACCTCATAATCAAAATATCTAACATAGAGAATAAAGAGAAAATATTAAAAGCACAAGAGAAGAAAAGTCACAGTTAAAGGGAAACCAATAAGACTTACTTCTGATTTCTCAGCTCAGACTCTAAAATCCAGGAGGGTCTGGAATAAGATAATCCAAGCTCTGAAAGAAAACAGTTGCCAACAAAGATTGCTACGTCCAGCAAAACTATCATTCAGAATCAAAAAGGAAATAAAAACTTTCCAAGATATAGATCAACTAAAAGTATCACTAAGTCAACTGTACAGAAAATACTTGAAGAGATACTACAACAACAGTTTTTCATGGCAGAATGGAGCTAGACATCTATTCCTGTTATTCCCACAATATAGAAAGGAGGCAGTAAAGGAAGAGCTTACCTGACAGGTGGGTGACAAAATAAATGCTCTAAGACCCCAAGTTGCAAAATCTGAGACCTGGAGAAACTTGAAATCAGTTACTGGAGTAGAAAATAAGGGCAGGTTACCTAACCCACAACCTGTGATAGGGTGGAGAAAGAGAGGAGGGAAAATAAAGAGAGAAAGATGGAGCAGAAAAGCATGAAGCTCATACTCTTAAGAACATCTAGAAAGAAAAATAAATAATTAAACTGTGCCAGGCTATGTAGTCATTCTGTGTGGCCCTCAACTGACTTTAAATCAACACAGCATCTCCCCACTCTCATATAGCAGTAAATTAAACCAGAGGGAATAGCTGTGCAGTGGGATCTCTTAAAAATCCATCTAGAATAAACTTATAGAGGGATCACTACTAGTCAAAAGTCTCTGAATCCTCTCCCCCTTACCACAAAAAAGGGGAGTAGGATGGAGCAACCCCACCCAGGAAGTATTCGTGCAACCCAGTGCACTGCATAACCTCTGGAAACTGGAACCGCAATGGAGCAGATGTCTGCAATTCATGTCAGTGGAAATAAGAGCTCAGATATAAGTGGCAAGGCAATTTTGGCTCTGAACAGAGGATAGGAGAGCTGTCAGGACTGCTGCTGCCTCTAACTGCTGATGCTGTGGGGTGGCACAGTGGGACAAAGACACATCAAGGGAAGGAAACTCTAGTGCAACATTCTTGATGAACATAGATGCAAAATTTTGTAAGAAAATATTGGCAAATCACATTAAAAAGATACCACACCAAGATCAGGTGGGTTTTTTCTAAGGGATGCAAGGTTGGTTCAATGTATGGAAATCAAAAAATGGAATTCACCTCTTAGAATTAAAGACAGGAATTGCATGATTATCTGAATAGATGTTGAAAAAACATTTGACGAAGTATAGTACCCATTTATGTTTAAAACCCTAGAGAAACTAGGAATACAAGAAACTTACTTCAACTTTGTAAAGGCTATATATGACAATCCTCAGGCCAACATAATACTGAATGGAGAAAAACTGAGCATATTTCTCCAAAAACAGGAAAAAGACAATAATGTCCACTCTCACAACTTCTATTCAACATAGTCCTTGAAAATCTAGCCAGAGCAATTAGGTAAATGAAAGAAGTTAAATAGGAAAATTTCCTACAAATAGGAAATGAAGAGCTCAAACTATCCCAAATTTTCAATGACATAATTCTATATTTAGATTCCATAAAAGTCCACCAGAAGTCTTACAAAATTGGTAAATTAGTAGGATGCAAGATCAACATGCATGTTTATCACTTTCTATAATTCAATAATAAATTTACTGGAAATTATGAGAAGTATCCCATTCACAGTAACCTCAAAAAATATAAAGTACTTGGAAATTAATCTAACAAAGGAGATAAAGAACCTCTATGATGAAAATTATGTAACACTGAAGAAAGAAATTGAAGAAGACCTTAGAAGATGGAAAGATGGAAAAGATGGAAAGTCCTCCCATTTTTTTTTTCGTGGTGCTGGGATTGAACCCAGGGCCTTGTTCATGAGAGGCAAGCACTCTACCAATTGAGCTATATCCCCAGCCCCTCCAATCTTTGGACAGGCAAATTAATATTTTCAAAATAGCCATACTATTAAAAGTATTATATGGGTTCAATGCAATCCCCAACAAAATACCAATGACATTCTTCACAGAAAGAGAAAAAGAAATGTTAAAATTCATTTGGAAAAGAGACCCAGAATAGTCAAAGCAATCCTGAGCAAAAAGAGTAATGATAGAAACACCACTATGCTGGATTTCAATACATATATATGAATTGAAATACAGAGAGAGAGAGAGAGAGAAGATAAAAAATATCTCACAAAAATAGAAGGGAGACTTACAGAACAGAGGAAGGGAATTGAGAGGGAGTATATGGGGAAATACTAGGGAATGAAATCTACCAAATTTTGCAATGACTATGTATGAATATATCTCAATGAATCCTAATTATATATATAACCATAATGTACTAATTTAAAAATAATAGATGGGATGTCTTTAGAATAGAGCATATGGATTGGGGTATGTGGAGGAGGAGGGAAAAGGAAAATACTGAGGAATAACAGTGATCAATTATGTTATGTACATGTTGAAATATGGCATAATGAATTCCACTCTGTAGAATCATAATGCATCAACAAAAAAAGAAAACCTCTGACAAATGATAAATTGAAGTTTTAAAAGATTCTTATGTATACCTATGAACTTATATGCTTTTATATTATTTGTTGCATTATGCTATATTGGTTTATAGACAAGTTGGCTTGAATGTGAGATTTGCATTTTGGGGAGTTTTCAGCTTCTCTTAAAGAAAACTTGGTGAAGGGTGGGTATGGGAATGTATGTAGGGATGACATCAGTCTGGTGATTATAATATCCTTATGGTGGTCTGATCATTCTCAGGATCATTAGACTGATGTGGTCTATATTATAGGATTATAGATAATTCTGAAAAATCCCATAAATTATAGGTTTTCAAAAATGTTTTAGCTCTTTTTTTAACTTAATCTTTGTATTGGTGGGCTTATTAACAATGCACAGGAAGATTTATATATTTCCCAGAAATTTTGGAATGGCAGACCTGGGAGAGGGAATTGCTTAGGGAGTAACAGGTCTGAAAAACTATGCAGAACTTCTGAATCAAACTTTCATTTCTTGTTCTTTCTTTATGCTTCCTTTCTGTCTATTTATATTTCTTCTATTTCAGTCTGTTTTTGGTCTGTAACTCTAGTTAAATGAACTACTATTTTTACAATGATGTGATATGTTTTTTTTGATACAAATACTCTAAAGACCTAAAAATCTGATAGCCTAGATTTAGTACTGTAAATTACAATTATTGTCTTAACACATTGTAGAGGTAATCAAATTGTTTTACAAAGTTGCTAAGCTCTTTAGTAATAAAAATGTTTGTATATAAATATAAATAAAAATGACTACATGTTGTTTGTAGTCATTTTAATAAACAAATATGCCTCTACAGTTAATAAGGTGTAATTTTGCTTTATTTAACCCCTTTTCCAAGACATTTCTGACAATTTTAAAGAGTTTGTTTACATTATTACTGACTTTATAGATCACATTTGAATTCTAATTGATGAAATGACAACTTTTATATACTATGTTCAAAGTTTTTCTTTTCTGTACTGTAAAATGTATCTAAACTTTAAATATGTTATAGGATATGCATTAAACTCCCTACCCAGATGGCAATTAACATTTATTTACATAAGAGAGACTTTAACTAACTGGCACTGGTTAAAGTAGATCTGAAGGATTTAAAAAAAAAGTTGGTTTTTCTTTGATTGTATAAGGATGTTAGAAATAAAGAGATTATTAATTCAATTTATTATACAGACTGGATTGCTCTTATCTTATTAATGTTTTATATTTTTCTGGCCTGAGAGCTAATTTTTCCAATAACATTTTGTTACTTAAAATTGGCAAAAGGGCCTCTTCTGATATTGACTTAAACTGTCTATCACATCCCCTCTGAAGTGGAAAAATTCAAATCCAGCAATGGGAAAAAGCTCCTACAGCATAGACAAAGGTACTCAGCAAAAAATTAAAATATTTCTTTAGAGAAGGTCATTTAGAGATGGGGAAGGGAAATCACATGGAGTCACTTATGGTACTCCATCCAAACTACATAGCCAGGAGGTTATGGAAAGAGAATTTTTACTCATATTAACTCTAAAGCCCTTCCCCTAGAGAAGCTATTAAATATTTCAGACTTTGCCTCCTTCATATTAAGCATCAAACTCTTATGTTGGAGTTCCTTGATGGTGTCTTCACGAGACAGCAATGGACTGTCAGCCAGATGACATGGAGTCCTGATTGTATCAAGATTTAGGGATGGACCAAATAGAAAGGAACTGAAAAAGATGCCCTCTGAAGTTAAGGGCAATTCCTCATACTGAGAATTAAAGTGCCAAATGATTTCAACTTCTAAACTTCCTCATGCTCACAATAGAACCTACTCTTGCCCTGGTCAGGCAATATTTGCTACTTTTGCAGATATGAGAATAGTTGCTACTCCTGTTTATTTTCAGACTCCATTTGCATGAAATCTGTTTTCCTATTTTTTAACTCTCAGTCCATGAATGTCATTACCTATGAGATGAGTCCTGAAAACAGCATGTAGTTCGGTCTTATTTTTAAATCCATTTTTCCAAAATGTGTCTAATTGGAGACCATTTACATTCAGTGCTATTATGAATAGATGATTGTTAGTTTGCTATAGTTGTTAGTGTACCGTATTTAAGTGTATTGATATTTATTTAGGTAGTTGCTCTTCTAGTGAGCTTCATCTATTTGGAAAATTTGGGTTTTTTTTGGGGGGTGGTTCCTCTGTGTACAGTATATCTTTAAGTAATCTTTGTAGTGCTTGTTTAGCGGTTATTAATTCTTTTAGCTTGTCCTTATAGAAAAATTTTATGGTTTCATAAATTCTGAAAATAGCTTTACTGGATATAGAAGTATTGGTTGGCAATTATTTTCTTTAAAGCTTTGAATATCTTATTTTAGGTTATCCTTTATAGTAGGGTCTGAGTTGAGAAATCAGAATTGTGACATATTGTTTCAATAGAAAATTGGTTTCAGAGAAAAATCTCACATTTTTCTCTTACAGATTTTTATACTATTTCCTTATTTTCTATTTTAGGCATGTAGATTATGATGTACCTGGGAGAACTTCTTTTTTGATCTTATTTGTGTTCCTATATGCCTCCTGTATGTGGATATCTACCTCATTTGTAAGGTGAGGAAAATTTTCTGCTAGTGTCTCACTGAAGAGTTTTCTAATGCCTTTAGGCTGTATCTCAATGTTCTCTTCTATTCCAATACTGTCAAGTTCAGTCTCTCCATGTCGTCCCAGTGTTCTTGTATATTCTGATTATAGTCTTCCTCCCCTTTGTTGCATAGTGAGTATTCAAGTCTTCAAGGCCTAAGGTTCTGTCTTTGAGGTTGGACATTCTATTTTCTATATAGTCTATTCAGTTGGTGATACTTTCAAGTGAATTTTTAATTTGATTCACTCTTTAATTTCTTTTTTTATACTTGCTGTGTTTTATTTCTAAGAGTTGTGATTGATTTCTTTTTAATATCTCTATTTCTTTGTTAAAATGATCTTATATCTCCAATATTTGCTTTTCTTATATTGTTCCTTAGATTTTTCTTTCAGTTCATTAAACATTTAATTCAGTTTTTTATAGTTGTTCTCTGGAACTTTATTTACTTCCATATCTGTGGGTTCCTTTGTTGCAGGATTGTGAATTTTGGTGGGGAGATTTGCTTCTGTTTCCTTATGTTTTCAGAGGTCTTAGACTTGCATGCCAATTGTACTTGTTCCCTCTTCCTTTTTTATTTGTGTCTTTAGTGTATAGTTTTATTTTTGTTCTGAAAACTTATATTTTTGCTGTATGAGTTATTATCAAAGAATGGGACCTGAGGTCCTCCTTTATTTGTTCTTACTTGGAGCCTGATTGTTGGTTTGGGCTTTTTCTTTCACCTTTTCTATGTGCTGAAGTGTTGAGACTGGCTCACATGTGGAGTAAGGTTTGCTATTATTTGGCTGAGTTATGAGTGTTATTCATCAGCAGGATCTCTACTCCATGACTGAAGTATCCCAATCACTTTCCAGCTTCTTTTAGAGAAGGGGTAGCAAAGACTAGCAATAACTTAAAAAATGAAGTACAGTCTGGTATCTACTTTTACCTCTAGAATACTACTTACCACCTGTAGAGAAATAGCAGGGTCAGTATTTAGTATTGGTGCCAAAAATAAACTAGATCAGATATTAACCAGCAGGTGTCTACTGTGTTGTCCTTGTGTAAATAATCACAACATGAGTGAGTTAGGAATTACACAGACTATATAATCGTATCCAGACAGTGAAATTGCAGTTCCATAAGTGAGGTGAAAATATGGTGGGAAGGCAAGAGCAAGTATTTAGAAAGTGAACAGAGGAGAAGCAGGAGATAGGTAGCTGGTCATGGCAATAAATATGGAGGAATGAAAAATAATTAAAAGTAATAAACAGAGAAAGAGCAAACAGGAAAATTCAGCTATTACTTGGGGAAGACAATAAAGAGAGGTAATAAGGGGACAAAAATCAAGGTATAAACAGACAAGTGAAAGATCAAAACAAACCTTGTAAAATTTTACCCCACTGAAGTCAAAACAATGTTTAGTAATAGAGTGAAGCATAGAACAATTAAGATGAAATAAAAATTACATGAACATATATATATATATATATATGAACCTATTCATGCAGTGAGAGCACACATATCCATACAAACACACATACACACACTTACCCATACACAAAATAAGGCATAATGAAAAAAAGTAATAAATAAATAAATAAATAAATAATAAAAAAATAAAAATAAAAAGGTATAAAATTTAAAAGCAGAAAAGGAACAAGTGTGGGAGTAAGGAAAACATTCTTAATAAAAAAAAAGTTTTGCTTCCACTGAGGTGGTCAAAACTGTTGGCAAGAATAGACGTTTATTGCTTATGCTGATGTGCCATTACTTGTATTTATTTTGGGGACTTTGCACCCCTTGAGCCAAGGGTTAGATGTTAGGTTCCACATCTCTGTGCTTCTCCCCAAGCTGCCAGCTGTGGTCAGGACCCAAAGCTGTTTGTAGTAACTCTCAGCTTTCTGTATCCCAGTATAGGATGGGATAGACTGGAGAGTGTTGACAACTGGTGTGTTCCCATAATAGTGCTAGTACAGACTTCTAAATCGTAAGTTCTGGTAGCTGGAGTTTGGTCTTGCTTGACCCTGGGAACTCTATTGGTGGGTATTTGCTCCTGTTGCTGGGGAGATACTGATCTCTGCTAGAAATCTGGGTCTAAGAGTTCTTCTGAAACTTTTACTATCATTGTGAGGAGTCTAAATCTTAATAAGCTTCACGTACTCCATCTACATGGTTATGAATTACCCAGGATTAGACCTGGAATACAGATGTGTTCGTCTGATGTGTTACTGCCATCTTCCCAGATGCTTGTATGGGATGATAGCCACAGAGGGAGCTCTTTCTTTTTGATCTCCTCAGCATTTATTGTCCTAAGCACAATTCTCTCTACATCTGTTTCAATTACATTGCACTCTAGATACACTCTGCACCCCGTGAGAGGGGATTGCTGTGTTAGGCTGGCAACTTCCTTGATAAATTCCCAATCTCCAGCCTCTGCTCACTGGTGTGAGGCCACTTGGAAATGGTTTCTACAGCCATAACGCTGATTCCAGCTGGATTCTCCATCCCTCAGTTGAGTGATTTTAATCACCTTTCATTCAATAATCCCCCCACTGTCTCTGGGGGAGTAAAGATCAGCCTCCCTTCCTATCCCACAGGTTCCCCCAAGCTCATTTTATTCTCTTTGTTTTCCTCTCTCTGCCTGTGCTTCTCCTCCCCTCTGTAGTTTGTGGATAGCAGTCCTAATGTTAGAGAATTTTAAAAAATATTGTGTTTAAGGTTTCTGATTTTCTTGTCTCTATGATTATTTTGCTGTCCAATGTTGAATTTCATTGAATTCCCTTAGTCACCCATCTTGCAGAGAAGCAGTCTTCCTGCTTTTTAAATCTTGAGGTAAGAACTGCTGGGAAGCGCACTTTCTCTAAGCTGCCATCTTCCATGTTCCCACTTCATTTTGAGGTCTGTAAGAGCCACTGCTTTGTTTTCTTTCTGTCTTTGCTCTGGGCCACCACTGCTCTTTCCAGGGCCAAAATCTACATTCCAATGGGTTGTCAAGTTCCCACCATAACTTCTTCCTTCTCCAAGTTGGGTGGATGATAGAACTAACTGGTATAGAACTCATGCAGAGGACAATATGCAACTTGATGCTTCATTTTGCCTTAGAACAAATGACTATCAGCTCCTGGATTTTTTTATTTCTTCCTCAAATTGAAGATTCCAAACCATGGAGGTTGTGAACACAATCTCTCTTTTCTGGCTGAATTAGGGATGTAATGGTTGACCTTGTCAGAGAATGAACCTGAAAGAGGAAATCAGGGATAGTAGCCTGATGAACACCCACTGGTCCTTCCTGGTTCTGGCTATTCTTTTACAGGATAACCTCAGGACCCTTCCCTTTCCAGACCATATGCCCTTTACTCTCAGGGCTGAATATAACTTGTGTGGATCCTGGGCATTTTTGCCTTCCTGTTCCTCTTCCTTGATAAAATATAATATGAAAATTATACTTTATGATAAAATTATTATTAAGACAGACATAACCCAGTCTGTTAATTATCATAAGTTCATTATTATCATATGTTAATTTTGTTCTGATTTTAAAAGAAATGAAGATGACATATCATGGGCCCCCCCAAAACAAGTAGCCACAGGCACTGAGCTGCTATGTCTGATTGAGAAATCAGCTCTTCTTACTTCCCCTTTGTGGTCCTGTAGCCATCTCTGGATAGAAAATTGTTGGAAAATGGATAATCCTTCTGTTAGATGGAATATGGACTCAGTACAACTTGAGGGTACACATGTAGCAGAGGGCCAACACAGCCCAACTTTAAACTTCAAGAAACCACCTCCCATCTGGAGTCTCCTTTAACTCTTTCTCACCCTAACTCTTTCTCACCTTTCACTACCACCTGATTTTTTGTTTTCAGACCTCTTTTTCATCTACAACAGGATTCCTAGAAACACAGCAAAGAGTCTTTTGGGGGAAGAGGAGGCACTGGACTGCAAATTCTGAGTCCTACTCCATTAGGAATCTCCAAGATAGATTTAGGATTCTTCATCATTAATAAAGTTCTCCTGGTGAAGTTAAGCACATTGACAATTGAGAAAAGCTCTATGAAGCCTAAATGCAAATATTACTTATAGATATTGTTAAGCCTTCTTCATCCTACCCCACAAAGATCTTGATTAGGAGGTAGACGCCAAGCATGTCAGATTGGCTAGAGTGGCTAGTGAGGGATTAGTATTGACTCCAAAAGGTGCCTCTGAGCCGTGTGACAGTGAAACACAATCATTCTGGCAATAGAGCCCCTTCACAATTAAATGCCCACCATTAAAAGTTCCAGTCCCCCAATTTTCTCATAATTTTTTTGTCAACTGGACTTCCTCATGTTGTAAATGGAAATTGAAGAACAAACCTTAAAGCCTAGGTGCAGGCAAGGGCTGAAAAACTGAAATCATAACATATCTCTGGCTAACCCAAGACTGACTAAATATGCATATGTATATTTCTTGGCTTTTGTTCCTATAAATTGTAATGATCCTGTAAAATAAACAGAGATAGGTTAGCTGCCTTCCCAGTTTTGACCAACTGTGATTAAATTAATCTCTCCTTTATACATAATTTGTTCATTTCTTATATGAATGGGTAACCCATCAAATTCAATCCAGTGGAATCCCATCAGGAACTCTCACCTTGGGTGCTGGTAAAGTCCTCTCAGAGTTCCGACTTCTTCAATTGTAAACCAGGAATCATAATAACATCCACTTGGTTAGGTTGGTGATTAACTGAGGTCCTGAATTTGTGTTTACTAAACTGTAGGAAGAATACAAAAGATCAGTTCTGCAGCAGTGGTTGTGATCCTGACTTTTTAACCTGTTGATGTCCCTGATTCTTGTATCCAGAGGGCCCATGAGACCATGCTCAACAAACTAGGAATAGAAAGTAACATCCTCAGCTTGATAAAGGGCATCTACAAAAGACTGATGACTAACTTCAGTGAATACTTAAAAGTTTCCCCCCCAAGATCACTGCTTTTCCTACTCTCCCACTCAATGCAATACTTTGGACAACATTGTGTGGAGTTCTTCCACCAGCGGGGTATCCTATACTTTAATTCAATTCTGACATAATCTGTCTGGAGTTAGAGTCAGATTGTACATGTAAAAGACTCAGTTCCACAAGACTTCCCACAATTTGTGTGCCAGTCACAAGTAGTTGGTAACCCATAGCCTCTCTCCAACTTGGCTATAATTCAGAGACTCCCACAACCCTCTCCTTAGGTTTAGTTAACTTGATAGAGCAGTGCACCAGGTTACGGAGACCTATTCACTGGTTATTATGGAAGACATTGAAATATTTCATTGTCCAGATGAACAGTAGATAAAGAGATACAGAAGGTCAAGAAAGGGGGAAGGAGCATGGAGCGTCCAGGCCCGCTATGGGATGCAACACCCTCCCAGCACTTCAATGTGTTCACAATTCATAATCCCTTAGAATCCTGTCTTTCTGTGGTTTTACTGAAACTTCATTATACAGGCATAATTCATGAAATTTTTGGCCATTGATGATAAACTCAATCTTCAGTTTTTCTCCCCTCCCTGGAGGATCAGGAATGGAACTGAAAGTTCCAGCCTTTTAATCACCAGTTTGGTTCACCTGGCAACCAACCCCAATGTGAGGTAATCCAGGAGTCCCAGCCATTAGTCACAGAGACACACTTATTGCTTTGAAAACTCCAAGACTTTTAGGAACTGCATTATATGAAATATATACTTATTATTATAAATCACAGCATCCCAGTCACAAATGAGATAAACATATCCTTCCTTGACATTTCTGTTCAGCTATGTACTGGAAGTTCTAACTAGGGGCAATTGGAAAAGAAAATGAAATACAAGGCATCCCAGTGACATGGAAGCAATACAACCATCTCTATTCACAGATGACATAATCTTGTGTATAGAATTCAGAGAAATCCACTAAAAATTACAAGAAAAGTCAATGAAGGGACTAGGGTTGTGGCTCAGAAAACTTGTCTAGCATGTGTGAGGAACTAAGTTTGATTCTCAGCACTGCATATAAATAATTAAATAAAGGTTCATTGACAACTAAAAATTATTTTTAAAATTTAATTAACCTCTTAAAAACAAAGAAAATGAGTTCAACAAGGGTGTCTGATACAAGATCAATATTCAAAATCAATTGTATTTCTACAGATTTGCAAAGAACAAGCCAAAAATTAAATTAAGAAAATAATGCAAAAAATTGACAAAATAAATAGTTGGTTCTTCGAAAAAATAAACAAAATTGATAAACCTTTAGCCATACTAACAAAGAGAAGATGAGAGAAAACCCAAATCACTAAAATTCAGAATGAACAAGGAAATATCACAACAGACAGGATTGAAATACAAAAAATGATTAGAAGCTATTTTGAAAATCTGTACTCCAAAAAAAATAGAAAATTTTGAAGACATCAACAGGTTTCTAGAGACATATGAATTACCCAAACTGAACCAGGAGGACATACACAATTTAAATAGACCAATTTCAAGTAATGAAATAGAAGAAGTCATCAAAAGCCTACCAACAACGAAAAGTCCAGGACCAGATGGGTTCTCAGCCGAGTTCTACAAAACCTTTAAAGAAGAGCTCATTCCAATACTTCTCAAAGTATTCCATAAAATAGAAGAGGAGGGAACCCTCCCAAACTCATTCTATGAAGCCAATATTAACCTGATACGGAAACCAGACAGAGATACATCGAGGAAAGAAAATTTCAGACCTATATCCTTAATGAACATTGATGCAAAAATTCTAAACAAAATTTTAGTAAATCGCATACAAAAACATATTAAAAAGATAGTGCACCATGATCAAGTGGGTTTCATCCCAGGGATGCAAGTTTGGTTCAACATCAGGAAATCAATAAATGTAATTCACCATATCAATAGACTTAAAGTCAAGAATCACATGATTATTTCCATACATGCAGAAAAAGCATTTGATAAAATACAGCACCCCTTCATGCTCAAAACACTAGAAAAAATAGGGATAGTGGGAACATTCCTTAACATTGTAAAGGCCATCTATGCTAAGCCCATGGCTAATATCATTCTAAATGGTGAAAAACTGAAAGCATTCCCCCTTAAAACTGGAATAAGGCAGGGATGCCCTCTTTCACCACTTCTATTCAATATCGTCCTTGAAATTCTAGCCAGAGCAATTAGACAGACCAAAGAAATTAAAGGGATACGAATAGGAAAAGAAGAACTCAAACTATCCCTATTTGCTGATGATATGATTATATACTTAGAGGAACCAGGAAATTCCACCAGAAAAGTTTTAGAACTCATAAGTGAATTCAGTAAAGTAGCGGGATAAAAGATCAATGCACATAAATCTAAGGCATTTTTATACATAAGCGACGAATCTTCAGAAAGAGAAATTAGGAAAACTACCCCATTCACAATAGCATCGAAAAAAATAAAATACTTGGGAATCAATCTCACAAAAGAGGTGAAAGACCTCTATAATGAGAACTACAGAACACTAAAGAAAGAAACTAAAGAAAACCTTAGAAGATGGAAAGATCTCCCATGTTCTTGGAAAGGAAGAATTAATATTGTCAAAATGGCCATACTACCAAAAGTGCTATACAGATTCAATGCAATTCCAATGAAAATCCCAATGACATACCTTACAGAAATAGAGCAAGCAATTATGAAATTCATCTGGAAGAATAAAAAACCCAGAATATCTAAAGCAATCCTTAGCAGAAAGAGTGAAGCAGGGGGTATCGCAATACCAGATCTTCAACTCTACTACAAAGCAATAGTAACAAAAACGGCATTGTATTGGTACCAAAATAGACAGGTAGATAATGGTACAGAATAGAGGACACGGACACAAACCCAAATGTATACAATTTTGTAATACTAGACAAAGATGCCAAAAATATGAAATGGAGAAAAGATAGCCTCTTCAACAAATGTTGCTGGGAGAATTGGAAATCCATATGCAACAGATTGAAACTAAACTCATATCTCTCACCATGCATGAAACCAAACTCAAAATGGATTAAGGACCTCGGAATCAGATCAGAGACCCTGCAGATTATACAAGAAAAAGTAGGTCCAGATCTTCAACATGTTGGCTTAGGACCAGACTTCCTCAACAGGACTCCCATAGCACAAGAAATAAAAGCAAGAATCAATAACTGGGATAGATTCAAACTAAAAAGCTTTCTCTCAGCAAAGGAAACTATCAGCAATGCGAATACAGAGCCTACAGAGTGGGAGAAAATCTTTGCCAATCATACTTCAGATAGAGCACTAATCTCCAGAATCTATAAAGAACTCAAAACTCTACACCAAGAATGCAAATAACCCAACCGACAAATGGGCTAAGGAAATGAACAGACACTTCACAGAAGAAGATCTACAAGCAATCAACAAACATATGGAAAAATGTTCAACATCTCTAGTAATAAGAGAAATGCAAGTCAAAACCACCCTAAGATTCCATCTCACCCCAATTAGAATGCCGATTATCAAGAATACAAGCAACAACAGGTGTTGGCGTGGATGTGGGGAGAAAGGTACACTCATACATTGATGGTGGGGCTGCAAATTAGTGCAGCCACTTTGGAAAGCAGTGTGGAAATTTCTTAGAAAACTTGGAATGGAGCCACCATTTGACCCAGCTATCCCACTCCTTGGCCTATACCCAAAGGACTTAAAATCAGCATACTACAGAGATACAGCCACATCAGTGTTCATAGCTTCTCCATTCACAATAGCCAGATTGTGGGACCAACCTAGATGTCCTTCAACTGATGAATGGATAAAGAAACTGTGGTATATGTATACAATGGAATATTACTCAGCCATAAAGAATGATAAAATTATGGCATTTGCAGGCAAATGGATGAAATTGTAGAATATCATGCTAAGTGAGATAAGCCAATCTCAAAAAACAAAGGACGAATGATCTCGCTGATAAGTGGATGATGACACATAACGGGGTGTGGGAGGACTTAGTGTTAGGGTTAGAGTTAGGGTTAGGGAGGGGGGCAATAATGGAGGAAGGACTGTATAGAGGGAAAAGAGGGGTGGGAGGGGAAGGGAAAAAGTAACAGAATGAATCAAACAACATTACCCTATGTAAATTTATGATTACAGAAATGGTATGCCTTTACTCCATGTACAAACAGAGAAACGATGTGTATCCCTTTTGTTTACAATTAAAAAAAGAAAATAATTACATTTATACTAGTATTAAAAAATGGTTCATGCTTATAATCCCAGAGGTTTAGGAGGCTGAGGCAGGAAGATCACAAGTTCAAATCAGCCTCAGTAGCTTAGTGAGATCCTAAGACATTTAGTGAGAACTTGCCTCAAAAGAAAATAAATAAAAAGGGCTGGGGATGTGACTCAATCCTCAGTAACCAAACAAACAAACAAATAAATAAAAGCAAAATAATGCAGACTAAATTTAACAAAAGAACTAAAACTTACATTGTGAGAACTGTGAAATATTCTTGAAATTATTTAAACCAGATTTAAATAGATGGAAAAACTTTCCAAGTTCATAGATCAAAAGACTTAACATTGCTAAGATAGCAATAATCCCCAAACATATCTATCAATTCAATGCAAGATGTCTTTCAATTGATGAATAGATAATGAAACTGTGGTATATATATACAATGGAATATTACTCAGCCATAAAGAATTATAAAATTATGGCATTTGCAGGCAAATGGATGAAATTGGAGAATATCATGCTAAGTGAGATAAGCCAGTCTCAAAAAAACAAAGGACCAATGATCTCGCTGATAAGCGGATGATGACACACAATGGGGGGGTGAAAGGGTTTAGTGTTAGGGTTAGTTTTAGGGTTAGGGTTAGGGAGGGGGGCAAGAATGGAGGAACAAAGGACTGTATAGAGGGAAAAGAGGTGTGGGAGGGGTGGGGGGAGGAAAAAAAATAACAGAATGAATCAAACAACATTACCCTATGTAAATTTATGTTTACAAAAGTGGTATGCCTTTACTCCATGTACAAATGGAGAAACAACATGTATCCCATTTGTTTACAATAAAAAAAAAAATGAAAAAATGTGTGCTTACAAGGACACTATCAAGAAAGTGAACAGACAACCCCAAAATGGAGAAATCACATACATGCAAGTCACATATTTGATAAGAGACTTTGATGTAGAATATATGCAGAACTCTTATAATTAAATAAAAAAAGACAAACAATCTAATTAAACTGAACAAAGTATTTGAATAAGCATCCTTCCAAAGAAGGTATACACAATGCCGACAAGCACATAAAAAGTTGCTTGACATCATTGATCATCAGGGACAAGCAAATCAAACTACAATGAGATACTACTTTATATTTACTAGATGACTATAATTTTTTAAAGTGAAAAATGTGTTTTTGTAAGAATGTTGAGAAATTTGGATACTCACACTACTGTTGGAACAAATAAATAAAATAAATAAAATAATAAAATAAAATGTTACGGCCACTTTATGAACAGTCTCGCACATCCTCAAATAATGATGTGCAATTCTACTCTTAGGTATACACAATACTCTCAAAGGAAAATGAAAACATACGATAGTACAAAAACTTGGACACAGATGTTTGTAGTAGCATTCTTCATCTTAAGCAATGGGAAGAAACAGCCCAAATGCCCATCAGTTGGTACATGAATTTAAAAATTTTGATATAATCACACAATGAAGTATTATTCAGCCATAAAATGGAATTGAATGCTGACATATGTGACAACATGAATGAATATTGAAACAAAAGACTATATAATGGGATTCCAGGTTTATGGAAGTCTGGCATGTGCAAATCTATAGAGTAAATTATTGGTTGCTTAGTGCTTTGGATTGAGCATAGGAAGTTGATAGCTAAAGAATATGGATTTTTTTTTCTTTTTTTGTGGAGTTGCATATTGAACCCAGGGCCTTGTGCATGCTGGGCAAGCACTCTACCAACTGAGCTATAACCCCAACCCTGGATTTTTTTTTAAATGATGAAAATGTTCTAATATTAACTGTGGTGATGATTGCATGACTATGAACTGAAAACCATTGAATCACTCATTGACTAGGTGAATTGTATGGAATGTGAACTATATCTTAATAAAAATGCTTAAAAATTTAGAAAGGATGGGAAGAGTCCAGATACATCTGTTTCTCCACAGGTCTGCTACCCAAAACAGACCATCCCAGAAGCACTGACCTTGACAGATTTCCCTGGGGGCATCATAAATTTTAATTATTTAAAATCATTATTTTAATAATAATAATTATTACTACTTCAGGGGGGACTCATGGGACACCCACTACTGTCCACCACAGAGTGGTTTTGTGGCACACCAACTGCAGTCTACCATAGAGGGTGTTCATGGCACTCCCACTGCTGTCTACCACAGATGGGACTCATGGCACAAAATAATAATTTTTTATTATTATTTTGAATTATTTTTTTAGCAAATGATTCATCTTTTACTTTCACTAACAAGAAATTTTTGTAGATAAAAATTTGAGGCTGTCAAGCCTCAAGCTGGGATCAATAGGAGAAATGAGTCCAGAGGCTGCTATTCAGCCTGAGGGTTAATGATTTGTTTTCCTGGCTAGAATCTAGCCCATTTGTGAGCTCAATCACCAGTTAGCTTTGCCCTGTTCAAGTCAGCAGCTATCTATGACTGACATAAAGTTCATTTGACATTTCTACTGACTTCAGAGATTTTTAGCAACAGAACAAGACACAAAGAGACCAATGTGAAATACTAAACCTTTTTTTCCACCTTCTTTCTGAGTTTCATACTCTGATCTCTATTTCTAAACAATAAGTCCCTCCAACAATGTTTCATCATTGTGATCTTTACCACAGAAACTTGCAATCAACCACTGAATCCCCTGAGGAGTTTTTAAAAAATAACAATGTGTATACTCCATCCCAGACAAATTAGACTTCCATTTTTGGGTAAGACTCAGTGTGTTAGTCAGTTTTCTGTCATTATATACCTGAGATAATCTTGTTAGTTCATCTTCTGTCACAGTGACAAAATACCTGAGATAAAAACTTAAAAGGAGGAAAGGTTTATCTTGGCTCATGGTCTATTGGTGCTGTGGCTTTAGGCCTTCAGCAAGGTAGAACAGCATGGCAGGAGTCTGATGGATCAAAGCTGCTCACAACATGGTGGCCAGTAAACAGGGAAAGAGGAAGGAGTTGGGGGTCCCAATATCTCTATCTAGGGCACACCCCCAATGATCTAATTTCCTCCCACACAGTTCCACCTCCTAAAGATTCCACCACAGACTGAGGACTGAACCTTTAGCATGTGGGCCTTTGGGGGACATTGAAGATCCAAACCATCACAATAATCAACTTATAAAGAGAAAAGACTTATTTTGGCTCACAGTTTTGAAGCTTCTAGTTCATGATTGAGTGGACTTTCTTGCTTGGATCTTGTGGTGAAGCAGCATATCATGGTGGAGCCAAACTGCTCCCCTCATGACCAGGAAGCAAAAGGGAGGAAGAGGAAGGGGCCATGGTCTCACTATCCCCCTTTAGGTAATTCCCCTAATGGTCCTACCCTCCACTAGTTCCCACCTCTCAAAGGTGCTATTATCTCTCAATAGTGCCACATTGGGGACCCTTGGACCTTTGGGAGATAGTTATGTTCCAAACTATAGAAATCAGTTGAGTCTTTTAAAAACCCCACAGATGATCCTAACATGGTGTGGGATGGGACCGAGAATCACAATAACTAGGCAGTGAAAAAATGCAGCTGCCTTACTAAAGTGAAAGTCCATAAGATTTTGGCATTCTAAATGTAAATTCTGAAGCCAGGGCTCTATCTAGGCAGTGAATAATGCTGTCATTGTTTATAGTTCTGATAGGACACGATCCATCATCTAATCCAATCTCCTTGGTTTTCAGAAGTGCAAATAACCTCAAAGATATGAGACTCTTGCCAAAGTTACCTGATTTTGTTCTTATCACCAGAAGATTAGGGAGTTCCCTGGGCCGAGACCCTGAAGCAGGGTACTCTACCCTGGCAAAAACCCTCTTTCCCCTTGATCACTACTAGTCACTAGTCCAGCTCCAGGGAAAGGCCACCATTTCAGAACAGGGTGGGAATGTGGCTGCTTTTCCAGCTGGACTTTTCTTCTCCTAATTCTGAAATCTTTACATTCAATAAACACCCACCAGATCACACTGACCCAAGAGATAGTGCAGTTTCAATGAGATTGTACAAAATTTGCCACCTGATCAAAATACCAACTTCTCCAAACCAGAAAGGGGCAATTGAAATGCCAAAATCAATGCCTGAAGTGTGAACTGATTTCACTCCTACCAGCTTCTTCACCAACACGTGTGAGTGGACCCTGGACAGTATTGCAAGGTGAACGGAAAGTGCCCTGCAGAAATGTGAGCTTTCCTTTTTGTGCTCACTTCAGCATTTTCCCCCTTTGTGCCCCTCCACAAGAGGCAAAACTGAACATGTTTGTTCAAGAGCTAAATGCTGCCACACCAGAAATTCCACACTGGTGGGGCTTATGGAAATGGAAACGTGCGATTTGTTTCCAGAGCAGCAGACTCATAAAAGCTAAGATTGTGCGGAAACATGCTAGGTGTTCATAATAAATAATAAGAGCTGGCCTACCTCAGCAGGCAGGTACTAGAAGGAAGATTAAATCATAGAGTGCAGGGCTGGAATTTGCTCAGAGGGTGTTTTTTTCTAGTCCATTTAAGGCCCTTAGATGAAAAACAGGATTGATTGCCAAGGCCACAAAGCTAGAGGCAGAACCAGCATAAAAATTAAGGAGGGGGTAGTGGTGATTTTGTCTTCTCTATTCTGTGTTTTTTCACAAATAAAATCCACCTCTTTTTTCTCAATATTTTCACTGTGTGCTGTATTTAACATATAACCTATATGCCTGTTGGTGCCCTCCAGTCATAGAGAATGCAAACAGCCCTGAGTTAGTCAGTTTTTCATGACTGCGGAAAAAATACATGAGATGAACAACTTAAAAGGAGGAAAGATTTACTTTGGCTTATCATTTCAGAGGTTTCCAGTCCAGGGTCTGTTTCTGGGCCTTTGGGAAGGCAGAGCAGTATGGTGGGGACTGCATGGAGGAGCAGAGGCACTCACCTCATGGAGACTGGGAAGCAGAAGGGGAGGAGGGAGGGCTCTCTCACAACAAAGTCCCTTCCCCACATCCAGTTAAGCTATGAATCCATAAATGGATTAATACATTGATGAGGCCAAAGTCCTCATGAGCCAATCACCTTCCAAAGGCCCTGCCCCTGAACACTGACTGCTGTATTGGGGATCAAGCCTTCAAGTCTTCAATATCTGAGTCTTGGGGAGACATTTAGTATCCAAACCATGAAAAAACCCAAGGATGCAGAGACCATGGCTGTCATTATGATCAGGAGTCTCCTAGCAAGCTGCCAGTCCTAATCCAGTCCTGCTAGAGAAGGTCACCAACCTTCCTGTCCCCAGTGCAACTCTTCCTAGGGAATCATCTCTACCTTATCACCCACTCAATCTTAAATTGAGTGAGTTAGGTCTTTGAGAATCTAGTCAATGCATTCACTTTTGAGAAAACACAAGAAGACCTATTGCTTAAGGTCAAATTTTCACATCTGCTTCTGTGAGGTGTGTGTGTGTGTGTGTGTGTGTGTGTGTGTATGTGTGTAGAGGGGGTAAGAATTTGGAAGACTGAACTACAATCAGATTAAATGTGATTTTATTTCTCACTATGTAGCCCAGGCTGGTTTCAAACTCCTGTGCTCAAGTGACTCACCCACCTCAATCCTGAGTAGCTGGGACTATAGATATGGCACTCTACTTGACTCAGCCTGATTTTAAATTTGGGTGCTCTGAGAAGGCTTCAGTAGCCACGTTGTGAGAACAGAACTTGGGGTTCTCAAAGCTTGTTCATATGTGTCCTGGAGCACACCCCAAGGAATTTTTGAAGAGAATCTTTATTCTGCTTTCCTAATATTTCCATTTTCATGGAGGAGTTAATCTTTTCTAGACCAGTTGGCTGCATGTCAGCCACAAAGGCAGAGTACCTCACTGCTCCTGTTTGAGGGCTTGTTCACCACTGGATGGAGATCTCATGACCTACAGTGATTCTAAAACCCTTTCTCATCTCCATTCTGGTCCCACAAGCAGCACATTCCCATGGGTCCTTTTCTTCTTGGGCATAGTCCTTCTCAACATGGGAGGTGGATAGGTAGAAAAGTACACTTCTGAGGACATTGTAAAAAGTCAAGTCACAACAGTGTGACCTGTGCCTCTTCCAAGCCAGCCTGAGCCATGAGGTGAGCTGGCTGTGCACCTGTGCAAGACAAGATCCTAAAACTCTAGTCACCTGTTTTTCTCCCCAGCACTTGCTATCTTACTGCGGATGTTCCAGGGCATTCAGGTGGCCTCCATGGAAGCAGGGCTGCTTGGCAGAAGGTCTGTGAAGGTACAGAGGAGGCAATGTGCAGGAGTCATTTCCATGGCTTGGAAAGGATGTGGGTCATGGGGTTATGCTGGTACAGAGGCACTTGGGCCTAGGGACTCCATGTCACAGAAGTCCATGAACTTGGATAAAAGGAAATAGCAATTGGTATGGGGGAGGTGAAGGGTCATGTGGGTCCAGTGGTAAGGAAGAAAAAAGGAAAGGAGAGGTTTATGACAGAGGACAGACTCTACAGCCAGATAGCCCAAAGACTACTCATTAATGTACTGACTCACTTCATAAGTGTTTACTGAGAGGTACCTCTGTGCCAGACTTGGTTCTAGGTACTTAGAGATCAATAGCAAACAAGATAGACCAAAGCCCCAGCTTCTATGAGAGCATATCCATTGGTATAGACTGCCAATAAACACACATATTCCACCTTGGTTGAGGGTCTTTTCTATAAAACTCTGTGTTCCTAACTGCTATGGTTTGAATCTGTCCCATTAAGTTTATGTGTTGAAAACTTAATCAAATACATGTTGATGGTATTTGAAAATGGGATATTTGGGAGTGATTAGGGTTAGATGATGTCATGAGGGTATGGCCCTCAAGATGGGATTAGTGGTTTTATGAGAAGAGGAAGAGAAACATGAGCAGGCACATTTCCTTGCTCTCAACCTTTGATGCCCTCTGCCATGTTATGAAGCAGAAAGAAAACCCTCACCAGACTCTTCACCATTCTTTGGGCTTCCCAACCTCTAGAACCATGAGGCAAATAAACTTCTATTTACAAATTACCCAGTGTCAAGTATTTTGTTGTAGCAACACAAAACTGATGAAGACACCCATTTTGCAGGAAGAAGTTCCGAGTCTAGGGACCTCTCTGGGCCAAGAACACTGCAGGATACCTGGGAGCTCTACCTCTACTCCACAGGCTAAGGGCCCAGATGCTAGAAAGTGTTGGTGAGGTGGAAGAGAGGGTGCAAGTGCCTGGCCCTGGCAGGTCCTAGACAGGGGAGAAAGCACTATCCTTAGGTGTGACTTGTGTTTAGTCCCTTTGCCCGTCCTCAGTAATTAATTGTTCCAAATTGCACTCTGGTGTTGTGCCATTAACCTTCACATAACACCCCTATTACATGTCATTCCCACTTTATAGGTGTGAAAACCAAGGTGAGGTAATGTTTTTGAGGGAGGTATCTTGAGATGTAGTTAAATAGGAGGAGTCAGTCCAGTCAGTTTAATTACAAATCTTCTGCAAGGTTCACACACAGGAAAACATCTTGGGGAGGAATTGAGAATTATCTATTATGAAGTAAGTAGGTGTGAGTAGCCAAAGGCAGAGAGGAAGGAACAAGACCCTGAGGGATTTGGAAGCACAGATGAAAGGGACAGGGACATTGGAAGCCAATGCCAGGAGGTGACATTTGACACAGAGGCCCCGGGAGATATCAGAAGGCTCTGGAGAGTGAATGGTTCAGACCCAAATGGGCTGTTAGATCCTTGGATGGAAGTGGGGAGAGCAGAAGCATTAGGGTCCTGGTGCCACAGGGGCAAGATGGCATGCTTGAGTGCCAGCCGCAGGGAGCCTGGTGCCCATCAGATCTCAACACTAGGCCTAGGCACTTTCTGTTCAATGCCTGGTTTTCTCCTAGCAGGAAATTTAGAGCTATTCCCCAGACATGTACAGAAAGCAACAAATCAAAATAGCCTATTCATGGCTCTGTAGGAATTTGTTTCCTGATGTGGGGATGGGAGTTTCAGGACCCTCCTTGGGTTTTGGGGGCACCTGGGAGAGTACCAGGTGACTCAAGAGAGAGGGGCTTCACTGAGCCCTACCCAGGTATGATTAGGTACAGGTCCTTGGTCCTCTGCTTTCTGGCAGTGAAAGACAAACCACTAGGGGGCAGTCTGCTGCTCCTGGGTCCCCTCTTCTGACTTTGGTTTTGGCAGTCATCCTCTGCAGTCACCAAGAAGTGTTCACTGTGTCCCCAGGACTACCTATCAAGTAGGCATGGGTAGCTAGAGGCAGAGGTGTATGTGCCAAGCTCACAGATCTGAGCCACACTTGGTGCGCACTCATCGATGTCTGCAGAGGAGCTACCTGAGACATTCTGCTTTTGGTGAGGGAATTGCCATTTCCCTGCAGCTGGCAGTGATCAGATTTTGGACATGGAGACATGGAACACTTTGCCACACACTTTCTTTTGGGAGAATCCCTAGTCTTGCCAAGAGAAAAGGGGGAAGATCACCCATCTACTGCTTTTGGAGGAAACACAAGTCATCATAAATGTAAATGCAGTTGCTGCAGACAGATGAATTTAGCTACATGAATGAGGTATCTCTTTAGCCAGAATGTGCCCTTAAAGAAAGCCAATTTTCTTCCTAAATATGGGTTTTTCGTATTCATGAGTTATTCATCCCACAGTGCTAAGAAGGAAAATGTGACTGCTGGACATGTGTTGCTTACTATGGGACCCTGCCCGTAGCTAACTATACCTGCTGGTGGGGCCCAGGTCTTCTCTGAAGGACATGAGTATCCTGCTTCTTTTAAATATGCTAGGGAGACCCGACAGGACATATTCTGAGGCCCAGGAAGTGAAGGGCTCCTAAACTGAGGGAACCAAGTCTGATGGAAGGTGGAGCAGTCAGCTGGCCCCTGCCTGAGGACAGGCTACTGTGGAGGCACCAGAGGAAGTGATTCTCAGTCTTCCATTTCAGGCTGCTTGGCTCTGGATCTGCTTTGAGGAGTAGGAGAGTATTATGTTCAAACTTAAAGCAAATAAGGGTAATATGAAGGACAGGCAGCCTGAAGAAACGCACTGTGGAATGACATAGAGAGGGTAAAGGAAGGACCCAGATCAGCTGAGACTCAGACCTGGAGTCAGGAAGAGCCTGAGGCATGGCCCAGCAAAGCCTGAGCTCCCTGCCTGGCTCGGGGGTGAGTGAAGGCGCTCTGACCTTACTTTGCACCTGCTGGGGAAGGGAGTCACTGGTTACAGCAGACACCAGCAGTGGTGGCATCAGTGACCCTCAGTGCTTACAAAGAGTTCACACTCAGCATCTCATTTAATCCTTTAAAAGGAGGATAGGCAGTGATGTACAGGCCTTGAACAGGTACCTGCAGCTTTCTGAGGTTGTTTTTTCTCATCTGTAAAATGGGGATAATGATACCACCGTCAGGGTCCTTTAGTGAGCTATGAAGATGAGACAAGTGGACTATCACCAAATGGGCTATTTCTCAGGTAGTTGTGTGATTAGTAGTCATTTATTAGGGGGCTACTAATAAGATGCATTACCACTGTAAACTGTGTGAACTCACCAATCCTGCTAAACAAGTAGCCTTCAAAAATTTTTTAAAATTTTCAATTAAAAAAATTTCCCTAAGGTTTATAGTTAAGAAGAGGCCTAAACTGGGGCCACATATTTAAGTGGCTTCTTAGAGTGGTGACAGCTGCCTCTCCTACCATAGGGAATTGGTGTTTTCCAGGGGTATATAAAGACCTCACACCCACTGCATGCTTGCTATGTGGCTTGCCCTGTTAATCAACCAACTGACAGGATTGTGCTTGGATCCTGCCAAATCTCAGGCCTTCACTGAGTATTGGATTACTCAGTACCACACGCCATATGCCTGCTTCCCAAGCCACAATCAGTCTGCACACTGTTATGGTTTGAATGTGTCCCCCAAAGTTGATGGCTTAGAAACTTAATCCTCACTGCAGCAGTGTTGAGAGGTGGGACCTGTGGGTTATATGAAGGACTCTGTTTTTAATCCATGGGTTAATGTTGTTATTAGTGGTAGTGGGTTCATTATTTCTTTTTTATGATTTTTTATTGTTTCTTTTTATTTATTCACAATATTGGGTTTCATTTTGACTTAATTTAAAAAGCATGGAATATAATTTTCTCTAATTCTGTCAGGAATATTTCCCCTTTTCCTCTTCTCCACCCTCCCCCTGGTCCCTTCCCTCTACTCTACTGTTCTTTCTGCTATTTACTTTTATTTTTAAATATTTATTTATTTGGTGTTTTGTGGATGTACATGATGGTGAGGTTCACTGTAGTATTCATATACTATGTAGGAAAGTTAGGTCTGATTCACTCCTCTTTTCTTCCTTTATCCCATCTCTTCTCTACCTCCCTGCTCCAGTCTTTCTTCTATTTTGAAGGAATGCCCACTTTCCCTTTATTTTCTCTCTCTCTCTTTTCTCTCCCTTTCTTGACCTAGCTTCCACATAATGGAGAGAACATTTGATCTCTGTCTTCCTGAGCCTTCATTTAGCATGATAGTCTCTAGTTCCATCAACTTATCAGAAAATGCCATAATTTCATTCTTCTTTATGACTGAGTATTATTCCATGTGTATATATACACCACATTTTATTTATCCATTCATCTGTTGAAGGGCATTTTGGTTTCTTCCATAGCTTGGCTATTGTGAATTGTGCTGCTATAAACACTGGGGTGGCTGTATCATTATAGTATGCTGATTTTAGATCTTTTGGATATATATCAAGAAGTGGGATAGCTGGATCATATGGTGATTTCATTCCCAGTTTTTTTGAGACATCTCCATACTGTTTCCAGAATGGTTGCACTTATTTGCAGTCCCATCAACAATGTATGAGAGTAACATTTTCCCCCACATTGTCATCAACACATTATTATTTGTATTTTTTAAATTATTTTTTTATTTTTTACTGACTGCATTTTGATTCATCATACACAAATGGGGTACATCATTTTGTTTCTATGGTTGTACACAATGTAGATTCATACCATTCATGTAATCATACATGTACATAGGGTAATGATGTCTGTCTCATTCCACCATTTTTCATACACCCTCCCTGTAATTTCCTTCAACATATTCTAAAGTTCCTCCATTCTTCTCTAACCCCCCCACCCCCCACCCCCATTATATATCATCCACTTATCAGGGAAAACTTTTGGCCTTCTTTTGTTGGGATTGACTTATTTCACTTATCATGATATTTTCCAACTCCATCCATTTACCTGCAAATGCCATAATATTATTCTTCTTTATGACTGAATAATATTCCATTGTGTATATATACCACAGTTTCTTTATCCATTCCTCTGTTGAAGGGCATCTAGGTTGGTTCCACAATCTAGCTATTGTGAATTGAGCTGCTATAAATATTGATGTGGCTTGTGTTACTGTAGTATGCTGATTTTAAGTCCTTTGGGTATAAACCAAAGAGTGGGATAACTGGGTCAAAAGGTGGGTTCATTCCAAGCTTTCTGAGGAATCTCCACACTGCTTTCCAGAGTGGCTGCACCAATTTTCAACTACACCAGCAATGTAAAAGTGTGCCTTTTTCCCCACATCCACGCCAACATCTATGATTGTTTGTGTTCTTGATAATAGGCATTCAAATTGGAGTAAGATGAAATAGAAGACAAAGTAGGTCTGAATCTTCATCATGTTGGCTTAGGATCAGACTTTCTTAACAAGACTCCCAAAGCACAAGAAATTAAAGTAAAAATCAATAAATGGGATGGACTCACTAAAAATCTTTTTCTCAGCAAAGGATACTACCAATAATGTGAAAAGAGAGCCTACAGAATGGGAGAAAATTTTTCCCACGTGCACTTCAGATAGAGCATTAATTTAGAAAATTTATAAAGAACTAACAAAACTTTATGCCAAAAATACAAAGAACCCAGTCAATAAATGGGCCAAGGAACTGGACAGACACTTTACAGAAGAAGACAGACAGGCAATTAATAAATATATGAAAAAGTGTTCAACATCTCTGGTAATTAGAGAAATGCAAATTAAAACAACTCTAATATTTCATCTTACTCCAATTAGAATGGCTATTATTTGTATTTTTTGATAATTGCTAATCTGACTGGAGTCAGATGAAATCTCAGTGTAGTTTTGATTTGCATTCTCCTGATTGCTAAGGATGTTGGACATTTTTACATATGTTTATTGGCCAATTCTATTCTTTTGAGAAATGTCTGTTTAGTTCTTTTGTCTATTTGTTGTTTCCTTTTATTTTGTTTTGGTGCCAAGTTTTTCAAGTTCTTTATATATTCTGGATATTAAGGCTCTGAGGAGCAGGTGGCAAAGATCTCCCATTCTGTCGGCTCTCTCTTCATAATGTTTCCTTTGCTTGCAGAAGCTTTTTAATTTGATGCCATCCCACTTATTGATTTTTGGTTTTATTTCTTGCATTTTAGGAGTTGGTTCTTGTGCCAACATGTTGCAATATTGCTCCTATATTTTCTTCTAGCAGTTGCAGTGTTTCTGGTCTAATTCCTAGGTCTTTGATCCACTTTGAGTTGACTTTTGGGCAGGGTGAGAAATAGAGGTCAAAATTTATTTTTCTACATATAGATTTCCAGTTTTCCCAGAACCATTTGTTGAAAAGGCTATCTTTTCTCCAGCGACTGTTTTTGGCATGTCTAGTATCAGATAATTATATTTATGTGGGTTTATCTCTGTGTCTTCTATTCCATTGGTCTTCATTCTGAAGTAACATATTTACAAAGGTGAAGTCTTTCTTGCCATGTCATTTATTCTACCATGTGATGTTGTAGGTGGAAAGCCCTTACCAGATGCAGTACTTTGATTCTGAATTTACCAGGCTCCTCCTATTGGCTATAAGAGCCAATACATTTCTATTTTTTTTAAATAAATTACTCCGTCTTTTGTATTCTGTTATAGCAGCATGAAACAGACTAAGATAACCACACTTGTAGTTTTGGCCCTCTTTGCCTGATACTTTACTAGTAGCTTCCTAACACTTCCCTCTAAATCAGCTCAGGTCTTTCCCTATAAATGGAAAACCTACATTTTAATATGGTAGAGCAAACTTTATTCTCATTCTGTAGGGATTAGTGTGACCTGTCATTCAACTCTTCAAGGCAGAATTACTATTCAAGTATCTGACTACCCCGGTCTTTCTCCTTTCCCCTAAGCATGACCTCTTTAAGAGGATTGGATTGTTCTCTCAGAAAAACTCACAATGATAGACCTGGATGTAGGAAGAAGAAACAGTCAAGTCTGTGGAGACCTTATGCTCACTCTGAGTGGACACTCGACACTCTGGATTTCCAAGTCACAGTTTTCAGGTTCAGTGCACATTTATGACAAGCCTGCTATGTGCACAATACTTATTTAATGTTCAAAAAAATCCATCAAGTAGATATTAGTATCCCCACTTTTACAAATAAGGAAACTGGGTCTTTGCACATGCAGAGTTTTGTAAACCATTCAGAGTCTCAATGCTCTTAATGAGTGTGAAATTGCTAGACAGGTAGTCTGTTCATTACTCAGGAAGCTTCGCACCTGTATTTTCATAGAGGCATCTTTGAAACCTTGGAAGAATCTTGGAAGAACTATGCTACTTTTTTAGTAGAAAATTCTTTCCAATTTTATTTGTCAGGAAATACCTTTAGGTCATCCTAGTTCTAGAATGAGAGCTTACTTTGGCATATAGTGCTAGGCTGATAATAATTTTCTCTGTCTTATGAGAGCACATTGTCCCCCACTGGATTCTGAAATCCACATGTGCTCATTTCTTATGTAAAATGGCAGAGTATTTGCATAGACCTTCTACACATCTTCCCATCTATTTGAATCATCATCTCTAGATTTCTTATAATACTTCAGACAATGAGATTGCTATGCAAATATTTCATGTTTTGTTTGGAGAATAATGACAGGAAATGAAAGTTTGTACAATATTCAGGATGCATGAAATTTTTTACCTGAATATTTTCAATCTTCAGTTGGTTGAATTCACACATGAAACCTACAGATATGGAGGATCTGTTATCTTATTTTACTGTCCTCTGGTTTCATCATCAGAGCTCTATTTCACTCATTGGTCCTTCAGAAAAAAATGTGCCTCTATTCTCTGGCCACCATGGGATCTCGTTTATGTATGTGATGTGTTAGTTTGTGGATTTTTTTTTTCTTTATTTTTCTTGAGACTACTATACTTCCTCACCTGGGGTTTGCATCTTTCATCAATAATAAACTATGAAGAAAATATTTACTTTAACTTATAGTTTTGAAGTTTTCAGATTTCAGTTGACCTTGTTGCCTTTGGGCCCATGGTGAGGTGGTTCATCATGGTGGGTGTAAGCTTGTGGTCCACAAATGATGAGAGCAGAAGACAGGAAAGCAAACCTCAGATCAGCAAGCTTTCCTTTATTCTGCAGCAAAGTCAGTCGATCAGGAGGGCTTGTTTTCTGGGTATAGAGATGGTCCCTAGTTACAGGAGTCTGGTTTTTATAGTTTATGATGAGGGTGAATCAATCGTTGGAGACTAATGATGTGCAGTTTGGACAGACAGGGACGTAGTTGTGCAGGTGAAAACTTTTAACTCAGGAAGGCAGTTGTAAAAAGTTTGAAACTCATTGTCACCGGGAAAAACTCACAACTCAGTGTTCACTGCTTGTCTTTCTTCTTTTGGGACCCATTGTTACCTAGAGCCTCACTATTTGCTTTTCTCCTTCTAGGACTCATCTGCAATGGGGAAGGGTAAAAGTCCAGGGCCAGCATTTCAGTATTTGCCTCCTTCCTTCAAGATCCACCAGGATTGGGATGGAGTAAATATTTACCTTTGGTGGAGATGCTGGAGATGAACCGAGGAATGGTTGAAAGTTTGCTTTATCCCCTCAGGATCCATTGGTATAGGGAAAGGGTAGATTGTGGAACCAACCTAAATGCCTTTCAACAGATGAACAGATAAAGAAACTCTTTATTTTATTTTATTTTTTTACATTTACATAGGGTAATGATGTTTATTTTATTTTTCCCCTCCCCCCACCCCTCCCACCCCCCATTATATGTCCTCATCCGCTTATCAGCGAGATCATTCGTCCTTTAGTTTTTTGAGATTGGTTTATCTCACTTAGCATGATATTCTCCAATTTCGACCATTTGCCTACAAATGCCATAATTTTATCATTCTTCATTGTGGAGTAATATTTCATTGTATAAATATGCCACAGTTTCTTTATCCATTCATCAACTGAAGGGCATCTAGGTTGGTTCCACAATCTGGCTATGGTGAATTGAGCAGCAATGAACATTGATGTGGCTGTATCTCTGTAGTATGCTGATTTTAAGTCCTTTGGGTATAGGCCAAGGTGTGGGATAGCTGGGTCAAATGGTGTTTCCATTCCAAGCTTTCTGAGGAATCTCCACACTGCTTTCCAGAGTGGCTGCACTAATTTGCAACCCCACCAGCAATGTATGAGTGTTCCTTTTTCACCACATCCTCCCAACACCTATTGTTGCTTGTATTCTTGATAATCGCCATTCTAATTGGGGTGAGATGAAATCTTAGGGTAGTTTTGATTTGCATTTCCCTTATTACTAGGGATGTTGAACATTTTTTCATATATATGTTGATTACTTGTACATCTTCTTCTGTGAAGTGTCTGTTCATTTCCTTAGCCCATTTGTTGATTGGATTATTTGTATTCTTCGTGTAGAGTTTTTTGAGTTCTTTATAGATTCTGGAAATTAGCGCTCTATCTGAGGTATGGTTGGCAAAAATATTCTCCCACTCTGTAGGCTCTCTCTTCACATTTCTGATAGTTTCCTTTACTGAGAGAAAGCTTTTAAGTTTGAATCTATCCCAGTTGTTGATTCTTGCTTTTATTTCTTGTGGTATGGGAGTCCTGTTAAGGAAGTCTGATCCTAAGCCAACAAGTTGAAGATTTGGACCTACTTTTTCTTCTATAAGATGCAGGGTCTCTGGTCTGATTCCGAGGTCCTTGATCCATTTTGAGTTGAGTTTTGTGTAGGGTGAGAGATAGGGGTTTAATTTCATTCTATTGCATATGGTTTTCCAGTTTTCCCAGCACCATTTGTTGAAGAGGCTATCTTTTCTCCATTGCATATTGTTGGAACCTTTGTCTAGTATGAGAAAATTGTATTTATTTGGGTTTGTGTCCATGTCCTCTATTCTGTACCATTGATCTACCTGTCTATTTTGGTACCAATACCATGCCATTTTTGTTATTATTGCTTTGTAGTAGAGTTGAAGATCTGGTATTGCAATACCCCCTGCTTCGCTCTTGCTACTGAGGATTGCTTTAGCTATTCTAGGTTTTTTATTCTTCCAGATGAATTTCATAATTGCTTGCTCTATTTCTGCAAGGTACATCATTGGGATTTTACTTGGAATTGCATTGAATCTGTATAGAACTTTAGGTAGTATAGCCATTTTGATGATATTAATTCTGCCTATCCAGGAACATGGGAGATCTTTCCATCTTCTAAGGTTTTCTTTAATTTCTTTCTTTAGTGTTCTGTAGTTCTCATTGTAGAGGTCTTTCACCTCTTTTGTGAGATTGATTCCCAAGTATTTTATTTTTTTCGATGCTATTGTGAATGGGGTAGTTTTCCTAATTTCTCTTTCTGAAGATTCATCACTTATGTATAAAAATGCATTGGATTTATGAGCATTGATCTTGTAACCTGCTACTTTACTGAATTCACTTGTGAGTTCTAAAAGTTTTCTGGTGGAATTTCCAGGTTCCTCTAAATATATAATCATGTCATCAGCGAACAGGGATAGTTTGAGTTCTTCTTTTCCTATTCGTATCCCTTTAATTTCTTTGGTTTGTCTGATTGCTCTGGCTAGAGTCTCAAGGACGATGTTGAATAGAAGCGGTGAAAGAGGGCATCCCTGCCTTGTTCCAGTTTTTAGGGGGAACGCTTTCAGTTTTTCACCATTTAGAATGATATTAGCCATGGGCTTAGCGTAGATTGCCTTTATAATGTTTAGGAATGTTCCCACTACCCCAATTTTTCTAGTGTTTTGAGCATGAAGGGATGCTGTATTTTATCAAATGCTTTTTCTGCATCTATTGAAATAATCATGTGATTCTTAACTTTAAGTCTGTTGATATGGTGAATGACATTTATTGATTTCCGAATGTTGAACCAACCTTGCATCCCTGGGATAAAACCCACTTGATCGTGGTGCACTATCTTTTTAATATATATTTGTATGCGATTTGCTAAAACTTTGTTGAGAATTTTTGCGTCGATATTCATTAAGGATATTGGTCTGAAATTTTCTTTCCTCGATGTGTGTCTGTCTGGTTTAGGTATCAGGGTGATATTGGCTTCATAGAACGAGTTTGGTAGGGTTCCCTCCTCTTCTATTTCATGGAATAGTTTGAGGAGTATTGGAATGAGCTCTTCTTTCAAGGTTTTGTAGAACTCGGCTGAGAACCCATCTGGTCCTGGACTTTTCTTTGTTGGTAGGCTTTTGATGACCTCTTCTATTTCATTGCTTGAAATTGGTTTATTTAAGTTGTGTATGTACTCCTCATTCAGTTTAGGTAGTTCATATGTCTCTAGAAATTTGTTGATGTCTTCGAGGTTTTCTGTTTTGTTGGAGTATAGATTTTCGAAATAGCTTCTAATTATGTTTTGTATTTCACTCGTGTCTGTTGTGATGTTTCCTTGTTCATTCCAAATTTTAGTAATTTGAGTTTTCTCCCTCTTTCTCTTTGTTAGTGTGGCTAAGGGTTTATCAATTTTATTTATTTTTTCAAAGAACCAACTATTTATTTTGTTAATTTTTCCAATTGTTTCTTTTGTTTCGATTTCGTTGATTTCGGCTCTGATTTTAACTATTTCCTGTCTTCTACTACTTTTGGTATTGGTCTGCTCTTCTTTTTCTAGTGCTTTGAGCTGTAGTGTTAAGTCGTTTATTTGTTGATTTCTACTTCTTTTTTTGAATGCACCCCTTGAAATAAATCTTCCTCTAAGTACTGCTTTCATAGTGTCCCAGAGATTTTGATATGATGTGTCTTTGTTCTCGTTTACTTCTAAGAATTTTTTTATTTCCCTCCTGATGTCTTCTGTTATCCATTCATCATATAATAGTGTATTATTTAGTCTCCAGGTATTGGAGAAGTTTCTGTTTTTTATTCTGTCATTTATTTCTAATTTCAATCCATTATGATCTGATAGAGTACAAGGTAGTATCTCTATCTTCTTGTATTTGCTAACAGTAGCTTGTGGCATAAAATATGGTCTATTTTAGAGAAGGATCCATGTGCTGTTGAGAAGAAAGTGTATTCGTTCTTTGTTGGATGGTATATTCTATATATGTCCGTTAAGTCTAAATTGCTGATTGTGTTGTTGAGATCTATAGTTTCTTTATTCAATTTTTGTTTGAACGATCTATCTTGTGGAGAGAGGTGTGTTAAAATCGCCTAGTATTATTGTGTTGTGATCTATTTGAATTCTGTAATTGAGAAGGATTTGTTTGACGTACGTGGATGAGCCAATGTTCGGGGCATAGATATTTATGATTGTTATGTCTTGCTGATTTATGCTTCCCTTAAGAAGCATGTAATGTCCTTCTTTATCCCTTCTGATTAGTTTTGGTTTGAAGTCCACATTATCTGAGATGAGGATGGATACTCCAGCTTTTTTGCTGTGTCCATGTGCATTGTATGTTTTTCCCCATCCTTTCACCTTTAGTCTATGGGTGTCTCTTTCTATGAGGTGAGTCTCTTGCAGGCAACATATTGTTGGATTTTTCTTTTTAATCCAATCTGCCAGTCTGTGTCTTTTGATTGATGAATTCAGGCCATTAACATTCAGGGTTATTATTGTGATATGATTTGTATTCCAGTCAATTGACTCATATTTGTTTTTGACATGATTTGGTTTCTCCTTTATTTGGCTATTCCTTTAGGCTAGCGCCTCCTGTTGCTGATTTGCATCGTTGTTTTTCATCTCTTCCTCATGGAATATTTTGCTGAGAATGTTCTGTAATGCTGGCTTTCTTTTTGTAAATTCCTTTAGCTTTTGTTTATCATGGAAGGATCTTATTTCATCGTCAAATTTGAAGGTAAGTTTTGCTGGGTATAAGATTCTTGGTTGCCATCCATTTTCTTTCAGGGCTTGGTATATGTTGTTCCAGGCCCTTCTAGCTTTTAGGGTCTGGATTGAAAAATCTGCTGATATTC
This sequence comes from Sciurus carolinensis, assembly GCF_902686445.1. NCBI lineage: Eukaryota > Metazoa > Chordata > Mammalia > Rodentia > Sciuridae > Sciurus > Sciurus carolinensis. The sequence goes on along the minus strand of NC_062225.1, from coordinate 38,084,120 downwards.
TTATTGGTTTCCCTCTGAATGTAATTTGATTCTTTTCTCTCGCGGCCTTTAAAATTCTGTCTTTATTTTGTATGTTAGGTATTTTCATAATAATGTGCCTTGGTGTGGGTCTGTTGTAATTTTGTATGTTTGGAGTTCTATAAGCCTCTTGTACTTGGTTTTCCATTTCATTCTTCAGATTTGGGAAATTTTCTGTTATTATTTCATTGAATAGATTGTTCATTCCTTTGGTTTGTTTCTCTAAGCCTTCCTCAATCCCAATAATTCTTAAATTTGGCATTTTAATGATATCCCATAATTCTTGTAGATTCTGTTCATGATTTCTTACCATCTTTTCTGTTTGGCCAACTTTGCTTTCAAGATTAAATAATTTGTCTTCAATGTCTGAGGTTCTGTCTTCCAGGTGTTCTATCCTATTGGTTATGCTTTCTATGGAGTTTTTAACTTGGTTTATTGTTTCCTTCATTTCAAGTATTTCAGTTTGCTTTTTTTTCAGTATCTCTAACTCTTTATTGAAATGATCTCTTGCTTCCCATATTTGGTCTTTTAACTGTTGATTGGTCCGATCATTTAATGCCTGCATTTGCTCTTTCATCTCCTCCTTCAATGCCTGCATTTGCTCTTTCATCTCCTCATTAGCTTCCCTGATCGTTTTAATTACGTACATTCTGAACTCCCTTTCTGACATTTCTTCTGCTGTACTGTCATTGGGTTTTATTGATGTAGTATCTAGGTTTGTTTGGGACATTTTCTTCCCTTGTTTTCTCATATTGGTCACTTGTCAGTGGGACCCTGAGATATTGCAGTTTTCCGCTACTGGCTTATAGTGTCCCGGTAGATTTCCTGTGTATCACCTCCCAGCCTTCAGTAGCCTGATGTCTTGGAGGAATCTGATAAAGCAGCTCATCCGAAGAAAACTGCCCCTAGCCCCCTACTGGTTCCACGGTTTGGAACTGGCTCTGTGCAGAAATGTTCTCACTGTGGGCCTGCACCGTGCAGCTGGCTGTGTGGGAGGAGCCCACTGCCGGAGTGTGGAAGGCTACCTTGGGAAGACTCTAGCTGCCCTGCCCGACTCCAATAAGCCACCTCTATCTGGGCCTGCCACCCGGGCCGAGCTTTACCCAGTGGGCAGACTCACCTGTGGCTCTATTTCAGTCCGAGTCTCTCAATGCCTCCCCTTCTTAACTCCTGGGTTCTGGAGCGACTGGGAGTGCAGTCTCCCTCTAGGCCGCCATCTTGGATCGCCCCGTGAAGAGAGCCTGCAGCCGGAGTGGGCAGAGCTGCCTGAAGAGGTCTCTGGCTGCCCTGCCCTAATCCCAGAGGCTGCTTGCTGATCGCAGCTCTCCGCTGGTTCGTTGTCGGAGTACGCTGCGCTGCAGGGGCTCCGGGACTCGGAGCTTGTTCTGGTCAGAAAGGCTCTCACTAGCGGGCCAGTTCCGTTCCGAGAACCTGGAGAAGCTGGCTGTGTGGGCGGGGCCCACCGCCGGAGTGCGCAGGGCTGCCTGAGGATGACTCTAGCTGCCCTGCCCGGCTCCGATAAGCCTGCCACCCGGACCGAGCTTTACCCAGTGGGCAGACTCACCCGTGGCTCTATTTCAGTCCGAGTCTCTCAATGCCTCCCCTTCTTAACTCCAGGGTTCTGGAGCGACTGGGGGTGCAGTCTCCCTCTAGGCCACCATCTTGGATCGCCCAAGAAACTCTTTATACAATGGAATACTATTCAGTCATAAAGAAGAATAATATTATGGCATTTGCAAACAAATGGATGGAATTGGAGAATGCAATGCTATGTGAAATAAGCCAATCCCTAAAACCCAAAGGCCGAATGTTTTCACTGGTAAGTGGAGAATGATTTATAATGGGGTTTGGGAGGTGGGGAGTGAGAGAAGAATGGGAAAACATTAGATCATGTAGAAGGAAATGAGAGGGAGGGGGATATGATAAGTGGTGGAATGAAACAGACATAATTACTCTATGTACCTGTATGATTACACGAGTGGTATGGTTGTACATCGTGTACAACCATAGAAACAAAATGATGTACCCCATTTTTGTACAATGAATCAAAATGAAGTGTGTAAAAAATTAAAAGATAGATTAAAAAAAAATCTTGGTTATGTTCACCATGTTTCCATGAATATTTTATGTACTTTCTTAGCAACATAAATAATTTAGCCATACACACTTTTTAGCCTTAATTTCTCTCAATACAAATATAATACACAAAGTGTAATAATCATCACAATAATATTGCTGAAAATTTATTGAAGAAGTGATCATTATCTTAGAAGTATATGAAATAATAAAATACCAGTTTTAGTAGTTAAGTGCATCTAATAGGTACAAAAATGAATATTTTATCACACTATTAGTCCAAACTTTAGAAATAGACATTTATTATAATAATATAACTATATATAATCTAAATTCATTTGAGGTATAAAATTAATTTTCCTATGAAGCTGACATTCTACTGGCATGTGTACTGTCATCTGGGAATGTGTGTCATCGTTCAGCTGAAACAAAGATCACTGGTGTAAAGTCACAGAGTGTATGTGAAGAACTTGTTCCAGTGATGGTAAATGACATCTATATTGTCCTCAAAAGTCACTCAAATGTTTTGTACAAAAAGTGATAAATTGAATGACAAGTAGATTATCAAAACCATCTTTTAAGAACAATCCTAATGGGTGCAAAATTAGATATAATTGCAATTATTATTTAATGTGATATAATTATTTTAAGAAATTTCACCTAATGAATATTAGGGTTAACTAGAACTTGACTTGCTTTTTAACTACTAATAAGGTCACATAATGTGATGCATTTTAAGGAAAATAGACATGTTTTGGTGAATGTATTTTCTCTCTTATTCACAATAAAACCTATTTCATAGCATATCACATCACTTGTTAATTCAGGAAAAATATGTCATACACATGTCCACTTAAAATCTATTTGGATAATCATAATAAGGATTTCTCTCATTCAAAAATAAAAACAAAAATTCAAGTATATCAAGAGCTTTTCTCAACCAGCTCACTTCTTTGAGTCTCTAAAGCATTTTAGAGATTTTTTTTTATGCACTGGGAACTTTCATTACAATAGATGTTTGAGTGTGTATGTTTAAACCATACATGACTAGGAATAAACACACTTTTGACAGTTTCTCAAGTGAATATTCTACCTGCATTTGTACTTGTTTCTCAGGAAGAGATGCTGAGTTTCATCAAATGTTTCTTCTCCATCTGGTGAGATGATCATATGATCCTCAGTCCTCATTCTTTTGTTGTGATGTATTACATATGTTGATGTGTGTATGTTTAAACATTCTTGAATCTATGGAAAAAAGACAACCTTATCATGCTGAACAAACTTTTTGATGTAAAATAAATATATTATATTATAGGCTTCTAGTGTGGAAGTCTTAAGTTAAAATTGTTACAATTTAAAAGGTTGTTTCTCCTGATTTCTGGCTAGTAGAGCAGTATGTGCAGTACAACCTTAGGAGATTGTGCAACAAAATGATACTTTAATAGAGTCCATAGAAAATATGGACACCATCCAGGGGTTCTGGGTTTTGTTATATTCCCATTGCAATGCTATCCTACTCCAAATAAATATTATCATTCCTTGGACTATTTCTCTTTGATTATTATTTAAGTTGCCAAGGAGAAGATTTTATTATTTTCAGGAAAATCTGGACTGTTTGGGGGAACTATCTGCTTCCTTAAAGTTTCAGTTTCATGATGTGGCATTTAGCATGAGTGACTCCATTTTGCTGCTATTTGGTTTGTTGGGGCTTCATGTAGTAGCTCAGTCCAAAACAATGACCTAGACCTAGAAATATGTTGGGATATTATTATCCTAATCAGATCATTATGTGGCAATGCTGATGGGATTTTAGGGACATAAGTAACATCTCTAGTCATTTCTCTGTAAGACAGACCGAAGGACTATTTTGTTTAACCTAATCAAGTGAGCTCTTTCATTAGTGAGAAGTGGAGGAAGTGAAAGAAATGTGAAGCCTGTCTCCTGCTGCCCAAAAAAGTTAAATTGCCACTATTTGGAGAGGGCCACCTTACATGGAACACCAGCAGCTCTAGTAGCTGGAGAGACCCTGAGGAGAGGACCCAGCCCACCATACCCAGATGCCTGGCCTACAAATACACTAAATTCTTACAATTTTAAGCTGTTATGTTTCTGATAATTTTGCACATAACCAGATATTTTATCTTGTACCCTGTTCTTTATGGCTTAGTCCTGATAATAGCCAGTTAAATCCTTGTCAACAAATGATCATCAAGGATATTCCCAAACAGTCCCAGTATGGAGACCTGGCTAACACTCAAAGAATATCCATAAAGTTTTCTGAATAGAATTAATGATGATAACAGTGATTTCTGCTATCTGTTTAGCACCAAAGAGATGCCAATTACCATGCAAAGTCCATGATCATATCAAGATATCATAACAACCTCATTAGGAAAAGAGAGAATAGCAAGTTAACTAGTGGATAATCAACCAGTTTAGCTCAACCTCACCTGGACGTTAGGAATCCCAAATCCAGATATGTTACTTCAAGTTTACAGAGTCCCAGCATGTTGTTGTTTTCAACCACATTTGATGTCAATTTAAGATATATGAGGTAAATTCTGGTTTAGATAAAAGTCACTTTTGTTTTGATTACTGTAGAAGACTGCTCTCACCCCTGACCCAAATCCCAGGGACTTACTGTCTTGCTACCACCCTAGGCTGTGTCTCTGTCAGTAAGTCTCCAAAGCACTATACACAACACTCTAAGTTATCAGGTATCTCCCTGCCTCACTTTTTTTTTTGTTGTTGTTGTTGTTCTAATTACTTATACATGACAGTGGAATTCATTTTAACACATCATACATAAACGCAGTATAACTTCTCATTCTTCTGGTTGTATATGATGTAGAATCACACCAGTCATGTAATCATTTATGTACATAGGGTAATAATGTCCAATTCGTTCTCCTCTTCTTCCTATCCCTGTACCCACTCCCCTCCCTTCACTCCCCTCTGCCCAGTGCAAAGTGCCTCTATTTTTCCCTAACCCCCTTCCATCCTTATTGTGAATTAGCATCTACATATCAGAGAAAACATTTGGCCTTTGGTTTTTGGGGGTTGACTTATTTTGCTTATCATGATATTTGACAGCTCCATTCATTTACCTGCAAATGTCATCATTTCATTCTTCTTCAAGACTGAGTGATAATCCATATTCCATATTTTCTTTATTCATTCATCTGTTGAAGGGCACCTAGATTGGTTCCATAGTTTGGCTATTGTGAATTGAGCTGCTGTAAACATTGATGTCTGCCTCTAGATTTTATCTCACAGTACAGTCTCCTTATAGTGACCATCACACTGGATATAACCAGAACAGTTATTGTCAATCATGTGTGAGAACCCTTCCTTCATAGCTTATCATCTTTATTTATATTTGTTAAGAAACACTAGCAATTCCGTTTTGTGTATGATGACTTTCACAATTTTTCTTTTTAATCAATGTCTTTCCCCTGAAAACAAGACTGATAAATCAGCCTGTAGTTAGATTTTGATTATCCTTTGTTGGTAGGATCAATCCGTTCTGGTTGTTGGTATGGTCTGGTCTCACATTGGAAGACATGATGACTGGTAAAATGCTTTTAGCCACATTTGAGCTTACAAGGTGGTTTGGAAGGAGTGTTCTCATGTTCTCAAATTTTACCTGGAGTCCATTGTTAAGTTTAATTCTATCTGCTCTGTAGATAATGTCTATCATCTTGAAGCACCAGGTTCATATTATATTTTAATGAATTATATTTCTACAGAAAATTGACAGGAAACAGGTACAAAATTTAAAGAGGAAAATACAAAGCCAGCAAGAGCATAACAAATTCAATTTGCATAACTATTTCAAACCAAGAGAATCTAGGCTCAAAGTTAAGCAATTGAATAACCAATTGACCAAATGGAACTGGGTGAGACATTGATTGTGCAGTACTTGAACCCATTCTCTTATTGTAAGCATGTAGGTCTCATTAACCTCAGAAGAATTTATCCCAAAACAGTATTAGCAACAATAGAAATTATTTTCTTCTTTAACCAATAAATCATCTCGAGTAATGCTGTCATTTGATATTCCATAATTGGGTTAAACTAAAATAATGTTGCAAAAAATGGACAATTAGTAAAATTTGATCAAAGAGATGTTTTAGGAATTCTGCCAAAGTTACCTTGTGTACCAAAAGAATTCTTAGATCAGAATCTGTCAATAGCTAGTCACAATAGACATTAATTGTGAAATCATAACTACATGGTTATTCTGCCAAGTGAAAGGTAGCCATAAATGAGGAGCAATCAGGAGAGTAAGAGTCTCATTAGGATATGGAATCTTGTTCTGACATTATTTTTTCATCCTGCCTTGGTGTGAATATTTCAGGTTATGGAACTGAGAAGATTGGTGAATATTCTGTGCAGGCCACACATTATCATGAGGTTTGTTTCTTGAAATTTTTATTCAAAGTTCCAGCTTCAGTTTGTTGGGTTTTAGGAAAAAGCAATTCCCATTCTTAGTATTTTCATAGGAGAAAATATGATGGGAGGAACCTGGATGAATTTAGGATCTAGTTCAATCTATAGATAGATAAAAAAAAAAACAAGAAAAAGAAAACTCAAAAACAAAGAGTCACGATACAAAACAGGTGTGCTACAGTTTTTCTTTAGGAACATATCTTTTCTCTCTGCAATCATACCAGTTTTCACCAAAGATAAACAAATAAAAACCAATTTGTTTATAAAACAAATTCAGTTTTATCAAATATGGTTTCAATAATATAATTGCAGCATTAGAATGAACTCACAATATATTAATCTCAGATTTAGAAACCTCTCAAGGCTAGAATGCCAAACCTAGGCTTTAGATTTTACCTGAAGTGCCTCATCTCATGAGGTTCTTGAGCCTACTAGCAAGTGACAATTTTATCTACCTATTTTAAGTCCAGGAACCTCGAAACGAAGAATTCTGTGCATATTTTCAAACATTCCAAAGAGAATAGATTCTTATTGAACTTATTATCTTATTTTCATAAAATACAAACACAGCTTCTGAATTTGGGAAGACTCAAGTAGGAAGGAAAAAAAGTAAATGTTTCCACTTTTGTTTAGAAAAATATAACTTACCAAATTGCTGTAAAATATGCATAGCTCAAGAAAAAAGTTTCCTTAAACCTAGACAACAAAAACATTGTGTAAAATATCACCAATGTTTTAAATAAACTTCATGAAAAACACACGTTTTCAGTTCCTTTGTTCTCATGTAATACATTCTTGTTCTCCTTGGTCTTAAATAGCAGTTTTTTGAACCTATCAATCTCTTTATTTGAGTTCTGGAAATTTTTATTTAGTTAATTGATCTTAAAGCTACCACATAACTATATTTAGGAGTACTTCTTAGATGCTTACATTTTAGCCAGAACTAGATGGAATAACCAAACTTCCAACAATTTCGAATTTAGCAAAGCTGTTTTTGTTTGCCAGTCTGCTTTGCCTAACTAATCAATTCAGTCGAGAAACATTTTTAGAAATGGTTGGAAAAAATTATTTGTGTTCTTTTTTGTTTGTTTTTTGCTCCACACGACTGGCATAACAATTTTTAGGTTGGACACAAAGATCTTTTGTTTGTTTATTTGTTGTGTCATGCTAAGGATCAAATCTAAGGCCTCAAGTATCTTAGGCAAACACTAACAGTGAGATACACCCCCAGTCTCACTTGTTATTGCTCTGGATTCAAGATTTTGATGAAGGTATAAGATTAGTTAAAAAAAAAAAACAAAAAACCAAAAAGCAGAACTGTTTTGTCACCCTGTCTTTGTTAGGCAAACAAATTTTCATTTGAAAAGGGATGATTTTTAGGTGTCTTGTTTGCCATTTGGAGTTGGTCCAAATTAAAATCCATTAATTTGAAAGGTTTTTTTTCTTCTTTAAATTTTGGTTAAAATGCCCAAAGAAAAACTTTTAAGCAGGCTTTGTCTTGTTTTTGTTTCAACTTGTCTTTATCTTAATATAAGTGAAAAGTCAAATTTAAAATAGAGAAAAAATAGGTTCACAAAGAGATTAAAACAAAATAAAACAAAAATTCCTTTACATGGTAACTCTAAAATTGCAGTTTAAGAATGACCCTTTCCCACTGATGAAAAAAGAAAAAGGAAAAGGAAGAGAAGAGCTAAGAACATGCTTGAGAATGGACTGTACTATTCCAGGTTGTAGTATATGAATAGGGTCATTCTTTGTTGTGCTTTCAAATATTGGGATCCCATTTGTTTCTTATTAATTGCTTGAGAGGAAAGAAAACCCTATCAACCACGTCAGGGAATGTTAGGAGACTGGGTAAAGTGCTTTGGTTTGACATGTATATGTGACACAGGGTTGTTTTCTCTTTTTTCTTTTTTCACTTGGTGGGTAGCCTCTGTCCTAGTTTGTCTGACCTGTGACCAAGGGTCCCCTAGTTACATGGATATTGTCTTGGGCCTGGTAGTCTCCCTGGTGGTAATCTTTCCTGTCCACGAGTAGGCAATCTTCACATGGAGACTATCTTCAGAGATAAAAATCTATTAGATGGTGGCAGGTAGCCTTGCAGATTTTAACTGGTCATCCCATGTCTGCTATTTAGAATGTTTAATTTTGGTCTTAGATTTTTGGAACCAAATGGGGAGAAAAGTGTCAAAAAGTCAAATCATTAAAGATGCATAGCCAAAACAAAACGAAACAAAACAGTGTATTCACAAGAAATTTTAAATTTAGGATGCCAATCAAGCAAAATATATAACAAAGTATGCAGAACCAAAGAGAACTAACCAGGAAAGATAAAATCTTCATAAATAATGTAAATTCTGTAGAAACCAGAGTACTCAAATCAGAAGGATATTGTCATTGTAAGCTCATGGCCCACAAATGATGGAGGCATCGGACGGGAAGCAAACCTCGCATCGGCAAGCTTTCCTTTATTCTGCAGCAAGGCCCATTGATCAGGCATGGGAGGAATCATTTTCTGGGTATGGAGGTGGCCCCTATGTTTCAGAAGGAATCTGCATTTTATAGTTTTGTTGGAGACTGTGAACATGCAGTTTGGACAGTCAAGGGCTAGCTGTACAGGTTAGAACTTTAACTTAAGAAGGTAGTTGTAAAATGATTGAAACTCATTATCATCTGGGGAGAGAGGAGTCCAGATCCCAAGGGATGAGTACTCAAATCTTGCCCATTGTTTTTTTCTCTGGGAGTCATTGTTTCTCAGAGTTTCAATATTTGCTGTGTCTCCATTTAGGGCTAATTTGCCATGGGGGAAGTCCAGGGCCCAGCATTTCAGTATTTGCCTCCTTCCTTCAAGATGCACTGGGTTTGGGAAGGGGTAAATGTTTGCTTTTGGTGGAGATGCTGGGAATAAACCCAGGAAGGGTTGAAAGTTTGCTCTAGCCCCTCAGGATCCATTGTTATGGGGAAAGTGTATATTGGGAGAGGTTTAATGTTTGGCTAATTTCCCTTCCCTCCTCCCAAGTCACACTGTCCCTCTGTTTTTCTTGGGGAGTTGTCTTATAGGAATATTATTTTCCATAATCCTTCAGTTATATAGAAAAGGCTCGTTAGGAAAAAAAATCTTTTTAGTCTCCTTTTCTTAAGCTGGCATATCCAAATCAGATCCCAAAAAAAGTCTCTAGGGAATTTCTGTGCAAAAAGGGTGGACTCACCAGAGCAGAAAATGGAAGCCATGGAGATGGAGGGCACAAAGAGCTCAGTGTCAGTACCACACTCAGGTCTGGGAGTCTACAATTCCCTCTGAAGGTGGTCTTGCTTCAGACAAGACCACTTCAGAGAACAGACATGTCAACTTCAATAATAATCAGAAAGATATTCTCTAAGGAAAAATGATATTTATTTGAAGAGAATGCATGGGAATGCTATTCATAATTGATTATGAACATAGTCAAAGAAGTTGAAGCAAGGTAAGTTTTTAAAGGCAAATTTAGAAGGATTACATGAGATATTTTGAAACAATAATCCTTGGATGTAAATTTGAGGTTAAGAGTAGCTGGGTAGATTTCCTTGCAGAAGTACTTGTTACATAATGTTACATAACCTTTGTGAGGTTATGATTCCGACAGGGAACCATGTCCAATTACCCTTCCTTCATAACCTCAAAGACTTATTTTTTGTTAGGGTTGTCGTGAGTGACTCCATTTTGATTCTAACAACTTTCACACAGTTTATATGAGTCAGAATCATGAGGAGCTTCCTCTGCTTTAACCCATACAAGAAAGTAACCTGAAATAACCTGATATCAGCCAGTCTTTTTACTGTTCTATTTCCTCATTCCCACCTTACCAAACTCACTCTTCTGCTATTGCCCAGTGGGAGATTTCACCTTACTTTGTATAATGGAAGATTCTCTCATTCATGAATTGTGAATAAAATACAATTAGACCTACAACTAAATTTGTTGGAATTTTTTCATTTGAGGGACTTCTTAGAACAAAAACTTATATCATCATTGCGTTTCCTCCTGTTTGGGGTTGTGATCCTCTGGATACTCAACTTTATAGGCTTAAGTTGCCCCATTCAATGCCTTGTCCTCTCCCTCCTCTTTTTCTTTCCACCCCTGTTGTTCTTCCTCCACCTCCATTCCCTTACCGCATCCATCCCTGCCCCAGACCATCTCTGCACAAATCTTGCCCATGTTTCCCTCTGCTTCTTACCCCTCCCCACTTGGCCCTGGTCTTCTCCTGGCATCCTTTCTCTCCACCCTCCTCCTTTTTACTGCCCAAGGTGAGAGATACTCATGGCAGTAAAGGTGCAAATATGTGGTCAGGAGGGCAACTGTATTAACATTCTACAACTGTGATAAATTATGTTATTTTTATTATTTGCCATGTGCATATGCACATTAATACTGATATAATATTTAAGACATAAATTTGTGTCCTACATTTTTGACTCATATTCAAAGTTATTTTCTGATGGACTTAGATTTCTATAATTACATTTAGAACCACATAGAAAACTAGAAACTGGCTAATATATTGTATTTTTTGATGACTTTTACTGCATGTGCCTTTATAAATTGTCCCCAACTTAATGATGCTTTGATGATGATTTTCCAACATTACCATTGTGTGAAAGCAAAACACATTCAGTAGAAACTTTACTTTGAATTTTGATCTTTTCCTGGGCTAGTGTTTTGTGATACTATACTCTCTTATGATACCAGGCAGTGGCAGTGAGCCAGAGGTCCAAGTGAGCCACAAGACATGGGAGCAGTCAATGCTCTGCACTGTATCAAGCTCTGTTATGCATCAGGACAGGTGTATTAAATGCATCTTAAACTTATAATTTCAGTTTACAATGTGCTTATAAGGATGTAACCCAACTGTAAGTCAAGGAGAATCTCTACTCATCTATTAAAAGATATTTAAGGTTAATAAGGTTACTTATTTATTATAACAGTATCTGCATTTAATATCCCAAATCCTATCATTACCCTGTTTTATCCTACTTAAAAAATATAGACCAGTTGGAGAAATTCTGATTTTAGGATGAATTGTGGGTTAAACTGTACTTGATAATGTTTTTCTATGGTTTGAGTTTTTTCCTCATATTTTAAAATTGTTGCATTATAGTTGTACATAATGATGGGATTTGTTGTTACACATTTGTATATGTACAAAATATAACAATATGATTAGACTAATATCATTCCCCAGCACTTCCCCCCTCCCTTTCTATCATGGTTTGAGTTCAATGATGGGAATGCCACTTGAAGGTTTTTCTACTTTGACCTTAGACTTAGTGTTTCCTAATTACGAGAACTACAACATTGACCTGGGAATGAGTGATTTCTGGGCACTTTCTTTCACTTGTTACACTAAAATTGTTTTATATCCTATGAATCCTGATGTGTTCTATAAGGTTGTTTTCTATTAGTAAGAGGTTTTTCATGTTCATTTCATTGAATCCCTTTCTCCAGTATGAATTATCTGTTATTTCCCTATTTCATTTGAACCACACCAAGGGCATACTGCAATTCAATTCTGACACCAACTACCCAGAATTAGCAACAGACTCTACCTTTTTTAAGGCGCAGTCCCCAAGACTACCCTTACTTCATATGCTGGGCACATTTTGGGGGACCCCAAACCACTTGTACTCTGACAAACTGGCTGTAAATTTTGAGGCCCCCATGACTTTATTGGATTCTCATTTCACCAAAAAGACTTACAGAACTCAAGTTTGAGCCATACTATGATTAGAGTTTTATTATAAAATATACAATTTTATAACAGCTAAGTGAAGAGATGCATAGGGAGAGGTAAACAGGGATCCAGAGACTCTGCTCTCTCCTTGTAGAGTCCCAGATGGTAACCCTCCTGGACATTAACTTTTTATCAACCATGAAGGTCCTTGAGCCCCAGTGACTACAGGTTTTCTTAAGGTTTCATTATGTAGGTATTTAATGCTTGATTGAATCATTATCCACATAATTTAACTCAATCTCCTGCTCCCTATTCCCTTCCCAGGTTGGATTGGCTCAAAACATCACCCCTATAATCACATGGCTGATCTTTCTGGTGAGCAGCCCCCTTCCTGGGACTGTCTAAAGGCCATGACACTCACCTCATTAGTATGACAAATACACTCCTATCAATCAGAAAATTCCAAAAGGTTTTGAAACTCTGTGCCAGGAACAAGAAAAAAATACCAGATATATTCTTTAAAAATGTTAGCACATACTAATAGAATTATTTTCATTAGATTTTCATAATGCATATGCTTTGATTGCAGATACTTTAACACATTCTCTACTATTCCCGCATAACATCCAAGAAGCTCTCTTTTTGTGATTCAGAGTTTCTGTTCCATGTCCTCTTTCAGGGCTGCTCCTCTCCTGACTTTATTTGTGCATGTCAAGGCTGGATTCTACAGAATACTTGTTCATGGTGACCACAGACCCAGGGTTTCTCCCCAGGGGGGTTGACTCCTGTTGTTGAAAGGATACATTAGGAATGAAGGCATTTCCACACTCATGAAATACATAGAATTTCTCCTCCATGTGAGTTCTCTGGTGTTCACAAAGTTTAGAGTTATAACTGAAGGCTCTTTTGTATTTATTACATTTAAATGTGGATTCTCAATGTTGTTTAATTGGAAACAATTGACTGTGATTTTTGTATGCTCTTCACATAATTTTTTCCTATGATTTCTTTTGTGAAAATAAAGTTGAGTGCTCAGTGAAATATGAAATGTTTCCACAGTATCTTGAACTTTATTCTCATAATTAATTCAATAAACATAAGCTTAACCAGAACAAACAAGGTTCGTTTGACTCTAGGGGTGAGGTCAACTCTCTAAGGCACCCATCTCCTCTCAGGCTCATCAGAATTTCCAGAAGTGGACAACTCCTTCCCATATAGCTGCTAGAGTCTTGGGAATTCTTTATATTAGGTATTAAGCACTCACCCCTTAAGTTCTGCTGGAATCCTCTCTCCCAGTCTGGTCACTGTCAGTCAACTGCCTGCCCTGCCTAGCCTTCTGCTCTTCATTCCTACTTGGACATCACTGCCAGCCATCGCTATTGAGATGAGACCTTGGTTCTCATCTGAGATCTGCCTGTGAAGCACATCTGACCAGCATCAAGTCCCTTTACTTTTGAACCCCGGTTCTTCATTTCTAAGTGAAGAGGAAGGCTCAAAATCTCTCCTTTTCCCACAGCAACTCTGGCACCAACTGGAGGTTCTTGTCATGAACTGTGCATCCCTTCTCAATGGGAGGGAAGCAACTCAAAGAAACTGAAGCCTTAGACACCATGTGTCCTCCACCCCATAGCACACACATATGAAAATGTTAAAAATAATTTGGAAAAAATGCCTGTTTTTACTACTATGATCTCAAACCCTAACCTAGTGCTTAGATCAGAATTGCTACTTAGTAAAAATTTAATTCATTAATTTATTCATTGTAAAAATAGTCACCAATTTCCCAGTACTCAATGTTCTTAGTGTTGGAGATCAAGTAGTAAGGAACACATGAAATTGTGGTCAGGAACACTGTATTCTAGTGAGTGACAAACTAGATGTAGGTAATCAAGGAAGAAAACTTCAAATAGCTATAAGTTCTATGAAGGATCATGGATGAGGGTGGGGACTACAGTGTCAAGCATTGTGCTGTTTTGGACACTTGGATAAGTAAATCAGTGTTAAGACTTACCTACTGGAACCAGGTGACATTTGCTGCCATCTCCTAACCTTCGTGAACAGGAACATATCAACATGATAATTTATGCACATGAAAGCACTTGCCATCAGTAAAATATTTTATAAAATGACGCTAATAATTAGATGTATTGCCTGGAAAAACAATGCCAATGAGTCATGAACAGGGATTGGATTACAACCCTTGGATGGAGGTCCTGAAAAGACTGAGTAAGGTGGGTTAGGCAGGCGGGGTATATAGCTCAGTTGGTAGAGTGCTTGCCTTACAAGCACAAGGCCCTGAGTTCAATTCCCAGCACTGAAAAAAAAAAAAAAAGGACTGAGTAGGGGAAATGGGGAGATACTGGTCATAAGGGTATAAACTTCCATTTATAAGACAAGTTCTGGGTATCTACTATATAATATGGTGACTGTAGTTAATATAGTACTGTATACTCAAATTTGTTAAGAGAATATGTATTAAGTGTTCTTATCTCACACTTATGAGGTAACATATGTACTAATTAGCTTGATTACAGGGATCATTTCACAAAGTCTATGTATGTCAAATCACATTGTATACCTTATATGTACACAATTTTCATTTGTCAATTACATCGCACTAAAGATGGCAAAACATTTCTTTTGAAGACAGATCTTCTTAAGAAGAACAGAAAGCCCGGAACATTTTGAAATGCTCCTTTTATTCTCCTACAAGAAGCACATGGGGATTTTTCTTTAGTATTCATTTGTAAGAACCTGGTAGAGCTTTGGGAAGTAAACTCATGGAAAGCGAGACTCCCTCTTGGAGACTTTGTCCAAACTCAGCCTCCATCAATTCATTAATTACAGCTTGGGTTTTCGTTTGTTTGTTTGTTTGTTTGTTTTTTACCTGGCACTGATTACCATGGAGGTACTATAGGTGGTTTTCTGCTGTAGTAAACTGTGATTTTTCTCTATTCAACTATGAATGTCTCTAATTTTAGGAGTTGAGGTTTGTTCTATAACCTTATTTCTCTTATGGATCTAAGAGGAGTTTCAGATTTAGGATTTTAATACAATTTTCCAATAAAAGAAGGCAGAGGTCTTTGGAGAAATAGATAGCACTAGAACTGGGGTATGAAAATACAGAACTAGATAAAACTAAAGTGCCAGAAAGTAAGGAAGTGTCCAAACAAAACAAAACCCACCAAGATGAGATTTTGTTAAAGAAAAGAACACTACTGGAAAGATTTCCCAATGGCAAAAGCAGGAACAATTGAAATAACATAGTACTGGATTATAACCAGAAGCTTATGCCAAGAGTCCATACTAGTATAAGTAAATTATTAAATTGATGAACACATTGGGGTGAATAGAAAGCTCCTATTTAGAGGAATTAAAAAGAATAATGCAGAAAGTCATCAAGATAAAGCTAACTGCCAACTCCTTCAATGTGGGCTGTGTGTAGTGATTTCTTCCCAAAGACTACATCCGGCTTAGACAGGGGGAACATGCAACTTCCTGGAGGAGAAACCTGAAAAACCTCTTAGCCAAGTGATCACAGTTAACATTATCAGGGATAAGCCATCTAGGGAGCACACATGCATGACAGAAATTGATGAGAACAGCACCCTAACTCTAATCTCCAGAACCAGTAAGCCCAACCATATTATGAGGAAAACATCAAGGAACTCTCACATAGGGAACTTTATCCAACTTGTCCAGTACTCCTGAACACTGTTGAGGTCATCAAAAATAGGAAAGCCTGAAAATTTGTAATAGCCAAGAAGAGCTGAAACAGATGTCACTAGTAAATGTAAGGTAGTATCTGTTTGGGAATCTGGAACAGATAAAGTGAAATTAGGAAACCTAAATAAAATATGAAGTTTACTAATTGTGAAAAATGTATCATATTGTTTTAAGATAAGAGGGGCTCTGGGAAATGTCTATACTATTCTCTTCAAATTTTGTGTAAATCTGATACTATTTTGAGATAAAAATTTTGTATAAAAATTTTGTTTTTTCAAATGATGCATGTTTAATAAGTTGTACTATTAATTATACTGACAATGATGACTGGTTGTACCATTTTTTAAAAGGGCATACTAAAAATAATATTATGAACTAATATATAATTTCAGGTAAGTATCACTTATTTTGTGACTTAGGTGTATAATTATTCATTATATTATTGCTCCTTTTTATTGATTTGTTGCTATGTCCTGGGCTCGTATTCTGAAAAGCTAGTGACATTTCACCAGGAAAAGATGTAGCCTTTAGATAAGCTATGTTACTTCGTGACTAAACATTTTCAAAATCTGACTTTATATAAAAAAGCTATGATGGTAAATTGCTTCGTTGTGACTGGATAACTTATTCCAAAACATTCCTTATTGTGTTTACATGCATATCATTTAGTAGTAGTAATGAAAATATTTTCCACTGGAAAAAACATTCAAAGATTAGAAGAATGTGAACAGAATTAATGACATAATGATATGATGTTTCACTGCAATGTTTGCTAAAACAGAAGCATTCAAAAGGTATTCAGATCAATCATTTCCTCAATTATGCTCTGCAAAAAGTAATTGTAGACTCAAAAAACTCTACACCAAGAATACAAATAATCCAATCAACAAATGTGCTAAGGAAATGAACAGACACTTCACAGAAGAAGATGTACAAGCAATCAACAGATAAATGAAAAAATGTTCAACATTTCTAATAATAAGAGAAATGCAAATCAAAACTACCCTAAGATTCCATCTCACCCCAATTAGAATGGCGATTATCAAGAACACAAGCAACAATAGGTGTTGGCGAGGATGTGGGGAAAAAGGTACACTCATACATTGCTGATGGGGTTGCAAATTAGTGCACTCACTCTGGAAAGCAGTATGGAGATTCCTCAGAAAGCTTGGAATGGAACCACCATTTGACCCAGCTATCCCACTCCTTGGCCTATACCCAAAGGACTTAAAATCAGCATACTACAGAGATACAGTCACATTAATGTTCAGTGCTGCTCAATTCACCATAGCCAGATTGTGGAACCAACCTAGATGTCCTTCAATTGATGAATGGATAAAGAAACTGTGGCATATATATACAATGGAATATTGCTCCGCAATGAAGAATGATAAAATTATGGCATTTGCAGGCAAATGGATGAAATTGGAGAATATCATGCTAAGTGAGATAAGCCAATCTCAAAAAACTAAAGGACAAATGATCTCACTGATAAGCGGATGATGACACATAATGGGAGGTGGGAGGGGTTAGCATTAGGGTTAGGGTTAGGTTTAGGGTTAGGGTTAAGGAGGGGGGCAAGAATGGAGGAAGGAAGAACTGTATAGAGGGAAAAGAGGGGTGGGAGGGGTGGGGGGGAAAGGAAAGAAAATAACAGAATGAATCAAACAACATTACCCTATGTAAATTTATGATTACACAAATGGTATGCCTTGACTCCATGTACAGAGAAACAACATGTATCCCATTTGTTTACAATAAAAATAATTAATTAATTAAAAAATAACATTCAAAATGTTACTTAAAAAATTAATTGTAGAAAAAAATGGGAGGATATTTTGAGTGGTTTTAGATGCTTCATTCAGTGGGAAAATTTTTACCTCTCTGAGTTATTATTTTGGAGGCACAAACAATGGAATGCTTCCAATTTTAATTGAATAAATAATTATAATGTTGATACAGCTAGCCATGTAGCTAATGATAAAAAGGGACCTGTGCCTTATTTGTGTAATAAAACCTAAAAGAAATTTATAATCCTCCTAAGAAATAATGTTAAACCTGAAATACAATCACCAATACCAGAAGTAACCCACTTTTCTTTACCTTTCAATTTCTACAACAGCTGTAGCCCATCATTGGCAAATGTATAATATCATAAAGTATGTTCATGTTAACTATACTGTCACAAAATAGAAGGCATTATTGACATTATTCAAATGAAAGTAGAAATGGATATGGTCTAGCTTGGGAAATTATTAACAAATAAGAAACATAATAATGACATAAAAATGCTTCTTTCAAGAGATATGACAATGCACAAATATGGCAGTTATAGAACGTCATTAGGTTCCCTTTTAAAATGATGACTTCTTGTTTATATAGTTACTGGTTACAATGCCTATAATTAATACAGCTAGCTACCAGTATTGTATATATTGTATGTGTGCATATATATGTATATATACATTGTAGTACATACACAGACATATATGTAGTAGTTCATATATTTATATATAATATACCAGTTTACTTACTGTTAATAGAAATTCCATTTTATACAAATAAGATCAGTTATTGGTATTGATTGTACTTAGTATTATAACTGATGAGATACCAATATAGTGTTAGTAATATACATATAACACACCAGTAACTGATAAGAAAAAAAATGAGTGGCTCATAAGAATTGCCAAACAGCAATTGTGTCATTTGAAAACAGTGTAATATGTATACTTAACACTATAGTTCATAAAAAATAGAAAAAAAATGTAGATAAGATTAAGAATACTATATAAAAGCCAGTAAAAAAGCCAGGTGTGGTGGTGTACATCTGGAGCCTGAGGCAGGAGGATTGCAAGTTCAAAGCCAACCTAGTCAATTTAGCAAGACCCTTTCTCAAAATAAAACATAAAAAAGGCTGGAGATGTTCAGTAGTAAAGCACCAATGAATTCAATCCCAATAAGAAAAAAAAAATTGTATAGAAGTACAAGATTTTATCAAGGAGAAATGGACATTTTCAAGAACAACCTATAAAACTAAACCTACAGAAGATGCGTAATTTTCTAGAAAATGTAAATCAGCAAATTGAATCCTGAAAGGAAAACATAAATAATGAAAACAAAAATTAGCATGCAGAACTATCTTTCCAGACTTCAGGACCATTCGGGCTAACTGACCTTTAGTTAATTCTGAATTTATTGTAAATGACCAAGGTCTAGGGACAAAACCAAAACCAAACAACAAAACCCTCCAAAACCCAGACAACAAAACAAAATCTCTCTTCATTTTGTGGTTTAATTTGTAAAGTTAATATAGTTAACCTATTTCACCTAAGATGCCAACACTTGTAAAACCACCTGTCACTTCATTGCGATAAACATAGGTCAAACAGTGACTTTCTTAACAAACGAAAAGAGCTACTCTTGAGGTGTTCGCTTCCATTAAGCCAGGAAAGTAAAACTTTCAGTTTCGATTTGGTGGATAACAGTTGGAATAATGTCACACATTGCCAGAGGGCTCTTTTCCTAGTCCTGCCTGCAGGAAGACCCAGGGAAGACCCGCCACCAACCAGCAGGGCAGCGGCGCTGCTGCCAGGGATGCTCAAAAGTCGCCAGTTCTGCTCCACCTGGGGAGCTCTCAGAAGAAAGAATCCAAACTTGGGAAAACCTCGGCAGGTCGTGACTATGCGCAAAGCCTCGACGAGAGGACGCTTTTAGTAAAATAACTGTTTAAAATGTATTCTCTTAAAAAGTAAAGAATAAACTTCATGAGAACACTCCAGCAAAGGAGAAATTTTATACTTTCTATTTAAGAAAAACGTCCGGGAGAACTGCGCCAATGAGCCCTCCTAGGCCATCTGCAAAGAAAACAAAAAAAGACAGAAAGCTTTTCCTCCTGGTGGACTGGGGCCCAGATGAGGCTAGAGGGAAGTCTGAACAGAGGACTTATGTAAGTGAAATATGAACGCGCAATGCACAGGTCAGAAAGGCGGGTTCTGGCGCCCCCTGCCGGTGACAGGGCACAGCGCCTGAAGCACTGAGTTCACAGATTCACAACAGTCCCACCAGATCACTGAAATGTTGAGTAAAGATTATATTTGTTATTAACCGAAACAAAAATGGGCTAAGGAACTGAACAGACACTTCACAGAAGAAGAAATACAATTGATCAACAGACATATGAAAAATGTTCATCATCTCTTGCAGTTAGAGAAATGCAAATCAAAACTACTCTTAAGATTTCACTTCCTCCAGTCAGATAACAATTATCAAGAATACAAGCAATAATTAGTGGATGTGGGGAAAAAATTACACTCATACTTTGTTGGTGGGACTGCAGATTGTTGCAACCACTATGGAAAGTACTATGGAGATTCCTAAGAAAATTTGGAATGGAACCACCATTTGACTCAGCTATTCCACTCTTTGGCCTATAACCAAAGGACTTAAAATCAGCATAGTACAGTGACACAACTAAATCAATGTTTATAGTAGCTCATTTCACAACAGCTAAACTATGGAATCAACCTAGATGCCCTTCAACAGATAATGGATAAAGAAAATATGGTACATATACACAATGGAATATTACCCAGTCTTGAAGAATGAAACTATGGCATTTGCAGGTAAATGGATGGAACTGGAGGGTATCATGCTAAGTGAAATAAGCCAATCCCATAAAACCAAAGGCCGAATGTTTTCTCTGATAAGCAGATGTTGATCCATAGTGGGGGTGGACAGGAAAGAAAGAAGGAACTTTGGATTATGCAGAGGGGAGTGACGGGAGGGGTGGGGCAGTGGGGAGATGGGAAGGATGGTAGAATGAGAGACACTATTACCCTATATACATGTAAGATTACACTACTGATGTGACTCAGCACCATATACAGTCAAAAGAATGAAAAGTTATACTCCATTTGTGTACAGTGTGTTAAAATGCATTCTACTGTCATATATAACCTATAAGAACAAATTAAAAAATAAAAAAGATGATATTGTTAGCACAAAAAGACCAGGCCAGATGGATGCACACTCCATGAATAATCTCAGCTGTTTATTCAGGAATGGAGTTTCATGCCTCTGATGGACCCACTTCCCTGGTGGACAATGAGCCTTAAATAAAGGAGAAGACTGGGTGTATATAGGTTATACTGAGAGGTGACTAATTAATAAGCATGTCGGCTTGGGCACTCAGGAAACAGGTTTGTGAGAATTTGAAAATTTGTTTTTACTGGACAATATTTTTACTTTCAGAAGAATGGAGGGTCTGGGGTCAGCATTCAGTGCTTATCTTTTTCCCTTCAGGGTCCCATTCTACTGTCACTGGGAAAGGATTTATTTGGGGAAGGATCCATGCTTTGGCTTCCTTTCTAGAGATTGTTCTGTCATTGGTTCAGAATGCACTGGGAAAGCTACCAATGTATGGCTTTCTTTTTCATTCTCTTTTCTCAGGTCTCACTGGGGTTTTTCATTTTCCATGTCCAACATATATAATGACATGATTTTTGAAATTCAAACTGAAATGGATCTCTCTATCCCTTACCTTGATCTGAAATGAATGGAGATAACCAGAAGCAAGGCAAAAGACCAATAATACAAGTCAACTGATTTCCTAATTTTACAACTAGAATTTAAAATAAAAAATCATAAAATATATCAAATTCAAGTCTTTAGGTATAAACCTAATAAAATGTGTACAAATATGCATCTGGAAAACCTTGAAACACAGTCAAAGGAAACCAAGAAAAAACAGAATAAATGGAGAGATACTGATTTACAGGATCAGTTGACTCAATATTAATTCTAGTTCCACCAGAATGGATCTATAGATTCAGCACAATCTCAATAAAAATCCCAGAGAAGAGATCAACATGGTGTTTTAGAACCTAGATTAGATGACATAAGATTTAAGAGGAACAAAGTTGAAGAACTTACACATCTGGATTTCAAGATTCATAAATCTACAACAATGAAGAGAGTGTAACATCAGGAAGAAATGGGCACACTGATAAAACTCCACAGATTGGAGAGCCCTGGACACATCAACATTGATATACTCAACTGGCTTTGTCCAAGGAATAAGTGCTGTTTAAAGATAGTCCTTTCCACAAATAGTGATGAAATAATTGGATGACTGTGTGGAAGAGAATATGAAGAAATGAGTTTCATGACTTATACAAAGAAATAAGTTGAATCTTCTGCATTACCTCAAATTTAACTTGTAAAACTTCTAAATGAAAATACAGACAAAAATTTTCCTAATATTGTAAAGGATGATGATGTTTTAAATTCAACAACAAGAGACACTTAATAAAAAGAAAAATAATTCAATAGGTAGATTTTATTGAAAATGTCTACTCTGTAAAAGATCCTGTTAACAGAATGAAAAACAGCCACAGATTGGAAGAAATATTTGGAAAACATATCTGAAAAATGACTGTTATCCAAAATCCATAAAGAACTTTAAAACTCAAAAAGAAGAAAACAGTCCAATATAAACAGTAACAATCTGCAGACACTTCACTGAAGAATATATACAATAGCAAGTAAACTTAACAAAAAGAAGCTCAACAGCATGTCATTAGGGAATTGTAAGTTAAAATGAAAATGAAAATTGGATGGGAGAGGGTGGGGGACAGAAATACAGTAGAATGAAACAGACAGTATTTCCCTATGTATATATATGATTGCACGAATGGTGTGAATCTACATTGTGTACAACCATAGAAATGAAAATTTGTACCCCATTTGTGTACAATGAATCAAACTGCAGTCTGTAAAAATTTAAAAAATTAATTAAAAAAAAAATGAAAAAAGTAGCCTCACCACTGTAGGTGGGTATTAAGAGTTATGGAAAATAATATTCCTAAAAGACAAGTCCTCAAGAAAAATGGAGGGACAGTGTGGCTCAGGAGGAGAAAGGGGAAATTAGCCAAACATTAAACCTCTCCCAGTACAGTCTTTCCCAATAACAATGGGCCCTGAGGGGAAAAACGAACTTTCATGCCTTCCTGGGTCCATCCTCAGCATCTCCACCAAAAGCAAACATTTACCCCTTCCCAACTCCAATTCATCTTTAAGGAAGGAGGCAAATACTGAAATGCTGGCCCTGGACTTTTACCCTTCTCCATTGCAGATGAGTCCTGGAAGGAGACAAGCAAATAGTAAAGCTCCAGATAACGATGGGTCCCAGAGGAAGGAAGACAAACAGTAAACACTGAGTTGTGAACTTTTCTCAGTGACAATGAGTTTTGAACTTTTTACAACTGCCTTCAGAGTTAAAGTTTCAACCTGCACAACTAGCCCCTGACTGTCCAAACTGCAAGTCCACAGTCTCCATGAAACTATAAAACCCAGACTCCCTCTGTAGCCCAGGTGCCATCTCCATACTCAGAAAATGGGCCATCCCATGCCTGATCAATTGACTTCACTGCAGAATAAGGGAAAGCTTGCTGCTCTGAGGCTTGCTTCCCGTCTCCTGCCTCCATCAATTGTGGGCCATCAGCTTACAGGTATCATCCAACCTACAGATGTTAAGATGGAACCAAAAGATGGAAATAGAGTGAATTATCTTTCTTGTCTAGAGTTGGGACTTCCATTTGCTTCTGCCCTCTTGGCTCTTGGGTGTTCAGAGTCTAAAACTCACATCACCCTCACCCAACACTGCCCTGCTCTTCTCAAGCCTTTACACATTACACATAAACTGAGTCATACTATTGGTTTTTCTGGTTCTCCAGCTTTCAGATGGCAGATGGCAGGACTCTCAGTCTCTATAACCATATAAGTCAACTTGTCACTTGAAGAGGAGGACCTGGACTAAGAATAAGTGGATGTTTGCAATGTGTGGAGGAAAATGGTTTTAGCATATACTAGTTAGAGACAAGGCAGATTTATTTCAAAAAACAGATGTACATAAGGAATAATATGGGCAATCTCAGGGAAGAGACTTTTGGGGTAAAGTAAGAAATATACATTCAAGGGAGAATGCTGGTCATCTTGGGTACAAGGGAGAATGCCAACCATCTTGAGTGAGAAGTTTTGGGGAAAAGCAAAGAATACACATTGAAGGGAGAATGTGAGCTATCTCCAGAGGGAGTAACAGCAATCCCATGGTGTAGTGTGTTAATATTTACAGAAGGATGGTTGCTACGGACTGGACCAGAGGTAGAGTTGGGGTAGTTACTGAATTTCACACTAGTTTTCCCCCATGCTTGTGCATTGCCCTCATGTTACCTTTTGCAGGAAGGGACACAGGTCAGGGGCAAGGGCTAAGGATGAAGGTTAAAGATATGAACTGGGTTGCTCACTATTGCTTATTTTGCATTTCAAAATTCATGGCATTTCCTGCATTCCAACAGCTCAGGGGCAGGGTAATTTCTCCCTTGAGACAGTATATCTTCCCTTTCCTTTTGTGACACTAGGTATTTAACCCATTGGTTCTCTACCACTGGAGTACATCACCAGTTCATTTTTATTTTAAGACAGGATCTTTTTTTCTTTCTTTTTTTAAAATTTATTTTTTTTATTTATTTATTTTGCAGTGCTGGGGATTGAACCCAGGGCCTTGTGCTTTCAAGGGAAGCACTCTACCAACTGAGGTACATCCCCAGATCTTGAACAGGACCTTTTTAAATTGCAGAGAGTAGCCTCAAACTTGTGACCCTCCTACATCAGCCTCCCAAGCAGCTAGGATTACAGATTTGTATGACCACACTCCAGCTCTCTTTCCTTTTCTGTATTCATGAATTTCTATCTCAAATTCCCATAAGAACTCTCTCTCCCTCTCTCTCTCTTTCTGTGTGTATGTGTGTGTGTGTGTGTGTGTATGTGTGTATATATATATATAACAGATAGTGCTGACTACCTGTATGACTCAAATCTAAAAAATATGACAGTAGAAATTGCTAAGGAGAATTAATAATAACAAGAATTCATTGCTGGTGAATGAGTTCATTCACAATGGTATATCCATTGATCATGGTAGTTTTGTCTCATAGTGAAAACATAGTCTTAACAAAAGACTAAACATAGTCAAAACATAAACAATAGTCTTACCATATAATCCAATATGTGACCTGAGGTAGTTAGACTGCTTTGAAAACTTATATTCAAACAAAACAGTAATATGTACAATAGCTCTATTAATGACATTCAAATTCTTTAGGCAATCAGGATGTCTTTGAATAGGTGAATGGATAACCAAACTGGGGTACATCTACATAATGTAATACTGCTCTTCAAAAGGAATGAACTATCAAGTCATCTAAAGACATGGATGAATCTCAAGTGAAATCAACCAGTCTGAAGAGACTATAGTCATCTTGAAAAAGGCAGAACTATAAGGATGGTAGACAGATAATTGTCTGCTAGTGTTTTGTAAGGGTGGTGTTTGTAGGGGAATAGGGCGATAGAAGGAGGTCCAGTGGGCCAGGTGGAAGTGCATGTCCTCTGGTTGGTAGGATCATGCTGAGCACTGTGAGCAAGGCTTGTGTGTCCTACCAGCATGAATAAGAAGGCTGCTTCTCAGGTGTGTCTACTTCCATGTAGTTCTTTTGGGACCAGTTTTGAAATGGGCATTTACCAGCTATTTATGCTCCCTCAGGACCAGGTAGAGACCCATCCTCAGGCACAGGTCTATCTCCTTGTCAGGAAAGGAAGGACTCACAGAAGGACAATTGGTCTTTAGTGTTATATCTTTTGGAACACCAAGCACCAGTATTTCATTCTTTGTTTTCCATTTTATTCTTTCATCTTTGTTTCCTGCTTTTCAACATGTCTTGAGAAATGTTTTCTAGAAGCTCAAAGTGATGGAGGGGACACTTCCTTCACCTGAAAGGTGTTGATATGTGGTCCTTTGCACTAAAGCATTGCCATTGGTGCAGGTGATAGATTGTCTACAGGTAGATAGAAATGGGCACCTTGGTTTATGGGGTTCCACCACTCCAGATTTAAACCCTAGGCTAAATCTCATTATTTTTTCCCCCAGCAGTGTGGCTTTCTGACTGCAAGGTCCCACTCATGCTTGGATTCTATTGTTGCCCCCAGCGTCTTTGACTACCCTAACATTAATTAGTCAACCCCACAGAGTTGTTTTGAACCCAATAAATTCTTTTCTTTTAAGGAAAAAGTACAGGACAAACTCAGGTTAACAAAAACATTAAACCATCCAATTATGGAAATAAGTTAAAATTGTACACTTTCAATTGAGTCACAGAAAGAGATCAAGAGGGACTCTCCAATGAAAGCTTAGTTCCTTATCAAGGTAGTATAAAAACCCAAGACAGAGAGCCACCAATGGTACCCTCTTTGTGACCTCTTCCATGCTGTGGGAGCTTTCCTTGCTTGCCTCTAATAAATCTGCTACTGAAATCTCACCCTCTGTCCTGAGTACTTCATTCACTGGGTGTGTGAGACAAGAACCCTCAGTACTCACATGGCACTGTTACACCAGGCTGCATCCCTGATCCCTGATCCCTTCACAGGTTTAGCCCCTCAAGGTGACCATCCCTGTTCAGGTTTGAACACCTCATGATGGTCCACATGGCCACAGGGAGACCTGGACATGAGTGCAGGAGCTGCAAGTGACAGGAGTGCAATCTGAGACGGAGGAACGCAGCCAGCATGCACAGCAGCCAGAGCCCTGCCACCAGGGAAGGGTATTGAGACGGGCTCCTTGGCAGGGAGGAAATAAGATGGGAATTTGGGGATAAAGAGGAAGGAAGAAAGAAAGAGAGAAAGTAAGGATAGAGGAAGGAAGGAAGGAAGAAAGAGAGAAAGTAAGGATAGAGGAAGGAAGGAAGGAAGGAAGGAAGGAAGGAAGGAAGGAAGGAAGGAAGGAAGGAAGGAAGGAAGGAAGGGAGGGAGGGAGGGAGGGAGGGAGGGAGGGAGGAAGGAAGGAAGGAAGGAAGGAGGAAGGGAGGGAGGGAGGGAGGGAGGAAGGAAGGAAGGAAGGGAGGAAGGAGGGAAGGAAGGAAGGAAGGAAGGAAGGAAGGAAGGAAGAAGGGAAGGAAGGAGGGAGGGAGAGAAGGAAGGGAGGGAAGGAAGGAAGGAAGGAAGGAGTGAGTTTTAAGAGAAATACACATGAGCCATTGAAGAATTCCTGAGTAACCCAACTGGTGACCTTGTAACAGGGGTTCGCTTGATGCTTTCACTATATCCTTTGTCACTTTGAAACTTACATGGTTTCTTTCTTTTTCCCAACTTTTTCTCTGATTTTCCCCTGATCTTCTTTTCCCTAAACTTCTCCTCCTTGATTTTCATTTCCCTGAATATCTCCTCCCTGATCTTCTTTTCCCTAACCTTCTCTCTGATCTTCTCCTTCCTGATCTCTCCTCCCTAATCTCATTGCCTCTGAATCACCTCTTAAAACCCCCTGTTCCCCATGATGGACAGCATCACAGCCTTTGGGACAAGAGTCCCTGTGTTTCTCCTTTGCTAGCAAAGCAATCAACTGTCTTTTTCCTTTTTCTCAAAACCATGTCCTCATTATTGGATTGGCACTGGGACAAGGACCAAGCTTTCAGTTACATCCTTAGCTCCTACTTGCCCACAAAAAGCAGCATGATGCAAGGGCAATGCACAAGTATGATAAAGCTAGCACCAAACTGCCTAACTCCATCCAGGACTCCACCTCTAGTATAGCCCCTGGCTTTTGTCCCTCTGCAAATATTAGCACCCCAGACCAAGGGGTTGTTTCTCATGCTGGACATGTGTCTCTGCTTTCGTAAATACATCTGTGCCTTTAACTGATGGGTCCTTAGATTCATGTCTGCCATGTTTTTCAAGAAGTACACTCATTCTGATCTGAGGTGTCCCTTTCTGAGAACTCCCCAGACCTCCTCTAGCGACCAGACTAGCAGAAGCAGACAGAACAGGAGAGGCCATCTCTTTGGCGGGTTTCTTTGTCCAGTGCCCCATTCTGCCAGAGGTTCTGGGCATGTCATAATAGCATTTTTGTGCTGCTCTGCTGTCCCTATCCCATATTCCTCCACCTAGTGAGCTTTACCTCAGTGACCCAGCCACAGAGGCCCAGTCTGCTCTCCTGCCCCTTCTATACCACAAACATCTGCCTGACTCATTAGGAGACAAATCCAGCATATCAGCCAACAGGTTATAATGAAAAGAAGGTAATCTTTCTAGGGTCATGGCACCAGGTGGGAGCGAATAGGCCCTGAACTGCAAGTTCCCAGTCTATGGTGCTGAAAGTCCAGAGTTGCAAAAGCCCTGCAGCATGGGGAAGAGAGTGGGGGACACAGATTATCTTTGGTGATTTGTTACTCCTCTTCCCACACCAACTCCAGGACCACCCCAAGTCCTGTGCTGCACATGTCTCACCTGGTTTCCATTCTGATAGTAAACAAGGTAGTTCTTTATTTGTTCATTAACCTTTGTTTTTCATAAGGATGGTAAATATTTCTCCAGATCGTTGTAAGTGAGTCTTGGTTAAACTGAATTGTACTCTTGAGTTTTCTTAATGTTTGTATTAGTGCATTATAGTTATACATTACAGTGGAGTTCATTTTCACATACTCATACATACCTGGAATTTATTCTCCTCTATTTCAGTACCCAGTGTATCCTCTTTCCCTCCCCTTGTCCCTACCCATTTCCCTTTCGCTATTCTACTGGTCTTTCTTCTATTTATTTTTTAAATTGGTGCTCTATACACATACACAAAAGTGAATTCACTGTGGTAAATTCATATATGTACATGGAATCATTTTGTCAAGTTGATTCCACATTTCCTCCCTTTTCCCTGCCTTCCTATCCTCCTTCAATCTCCTTTCTCTATTCCATTGATCTCCCCTCTATTTTTTTGTGATCCATCCCCCTTTTCATCCTTACTTTGTTCTAGCTTCTGAATATGAATATGAGTGAAAACATTCAACATTTGACTTTCTAAGTCTGGCTTATTTCGCTTAGCATGATTCTCAGCTCCATCCATTCACCAGCAAATGCCATGATTTTATTCTTCTTTGTGGTTGAGTAAAACTCCATTGAGTATATATGCCACATTTTCTTAATCCATTAATCTGTGGACAGGCACCTGGGCTTGTTCTATAATTTGCCTATTCTGAATTGTGGTGCTATAAACTTTGAAAGTTCTGTTGCTGATTTTAGTTCTTTGAGATAAATACCAACAAGTGGGTCATTTAATGGTTCCATGCTAGTTTTTGAGAAATCTCCATACTGCTTTCCAGAGTGATTTAACAAACTTGCAATCCTACCAACAATGTGAGAGTATACCTTTTCACCCACATCTGCACTGGCAGTAATTATTATTTGCATTCTTTTTTAAATTTTTATTTTATTTTATTTTAATTAGTTGTATATGACAGTAGAATGCATTTATACATTTTGATAGATCATCCATAAATGGAGTGTAATCTCTCATTTTTCTGATTATTCATATTGCATGATCACATTGGTCATGCAGTCATATATGTACATGAGGTAATAATGTCTGTTTCACTCTACTGTCATTTCTTCCTCCATACCACTTTCCCTCCCTTCACTTCCCTCTAACTAATATAAAGTAACTCTATTCTGCCCTATTTCTCCCCACAACCCATATTGTGAATTAGCATCTGCATATTCAAGAAAACTTTTGACCTTTGGTATTTTGGGGTTTGGCTTATTTCACTTAGCATGATATTCTCTAACTTCATCCATTTACCAGCAAATGCCAGAATTTCATTCTTCTTTAAAGCTGAGTAATTATTCCATCATGTGTGTGTGTGTGTGTGTGTGTATGTATGTATATATGTGTATATGACATGTATATCACATTTTCTTTATCCATTCATCTGTTGAAAGGCATCTAGTTTGGTTATATAGTTTAGTTATTGTGAATTGAGATGCTAGAAACATTGATGTGACTGTATCCTTGTAGTATGTTGATTTTAAGTCTTTGGGTATAAACAAATGAGTGAGACAACTGGGTCAAATGGTGGGTTCATTCCAAGTTTTCTGAGGAATCTCCATACTGCTTTCCCTACTGATTTCACCAATTTGCATTCCCACCAGCAATGTACAAGTGTACCTTCCCCCCCACATCCTCACCAACATTTATTGTTGCTTATTTGCATTCTCAAAACTGGAGTAAGATGAAATCTCAGTGTAGTTTTGATTTGCATTTCCTTGGCCAGGGATGTGGAATATTTTTTTCATATACTCATTGGCTAATTGTATTTCCTCTTTTGAGAAATGTCTGTTTAGTTCTTTTGCCCATCCATTGCTTCAGTTGTTATTTTTTTGGTGTTAAGTTTTTAAAATTCTTCATAAATTCTAGATATTAATTTCCTCTTGGAGGGTTAGCAGGCAAAGAGTTACTCCCATTCTGTAGACTCTCTCTTTGTACTCTTTTTTTTTTTTTTTTTTTTTTTGTGCGGTGTTGGGGATTGAACCCAGGGCCTTATGCTTGCAAGGCAAGCACTCTACCAACTGAGCTATATCCCCAGCCCTCTCTTTGTACTCTTAATCATTACCCTTGCTGTAAGAAACTTCAAATTTGATAGTATCTCACTTACTGATTCTTGATTTTATTTCTTGAGCTTTAGGGGTCTTCTTAAGGAAATTGGTGCCTGCACCAATATTTTGGAGCATTGACCCTATGCTTTCTTCTAGCAGTTGAAAAGTTTCTGGTGTACTTCTTACATCTTTGATCGATTTAGATTTGACTTTTGTGTAGTGTGAGAGATAGAAATCTAGCTTCATTTTTCTACATATGAATATTGTTTTCCCATTACTATTTGTTACAAAAGTTATCTTTTCTTCAACATATATTTTCGAACCATTTGTCAAGTATCAGATGGCTGTAAATATGTGGGTTTGTCTCTATGCCTTCTCTTCTATTCCATTAGTCTTTATATTTATTGTATGCTAATACCATGTTGTTTGTTCCCATAGTTCTGTAGTATAATTTGAGATCAGGTACTGTGATGCATCATGCATTGCTTTTCTAGCTAGTATTGCTTTTGCTATTTTGGGTCTTTTATTCTTCCAAATGAATTTTAGGACTTTTCCCCTTAGTTTTATAAAGAATGTCATTAACATTTTTGAGGTGAATTGCATTGAATATGTATAATGCTTTTGGTAATTTGGCCATTTTGACAGTATTAATTCTGCCTATCTAAGAACATGGGAGGTCTTTTCATCTTCTAAGGTCTTCTTCAATTTCTTGCTTCAGTGTTTTATAACTTTCATTGTAGAGGTCTTTTGCCTCCTTCATTACATTAATTCTGAAGCCTGGTTGTTTTTCAGTTTTCTGTGAATTGAATAGTTTTTCAGATTTATTTCTGAGTAGGTTTATTGTTGGAGCATAGAAAAGCTATTCATTTGGAAATATTGATCCTTTTATTCTACTACTTTGTTGAATTTGTTTATAAGCTCTAGAAGTTTTCTGGTGGAGATTTTTCTTTTTGAGGGGTTTTCTAAATATAGGATCATGTTATTACCAAAAAGAGATAATTTGACTTTTTCTTTTCTTATTTTTATCTCTTTAATTTCTTTCTCTTGCCTGATTGCTCTGGCAAGAGTTGAAAGAACTATATATAACAGGAGTTGTGAGAGTGTAGATTCTTCTCTTGTTCCTGATTTTAGAAAAAATGTTTCATTTTCTCCCTTTAGTATGGTGTTGACTTTGGGTTTGTCATATATAACCTTTATGATGTTGAGGTGAGTTTCTTCTAGTCTTAGTTTTTCAATATTTTTTAACATGAATGGATGCTGCATTTTGTCAAAGCCTTTTCTATATATGATTCTTGTCCTTAATTCCATTTGTGGTGATGAATTACATTTATTGATTTGTGTATATTGAATCATCCTTGCATTCCTGGGATGAAGTTCAATTAATCACTGTGTACTATCTCCTTGTGTGTTTTAAAATGTGAATTGCTAAAACTTTATTAAGAATTTTTGCATCTATGCTCATCAGGGTTATTGTTCTGTAGTTTTCTTTCCTTGATGCATATTTGGCTTTGGTATCAGGTTTATACTGGTTTCATGGAATGTACTTGGGAGTGTTCCATTTCTTTCTATTTTATAGAATAATTTGAGGAGGATTGGCATTAGTTCTTTATTAAATGTCTGCTTTCCAGAGTGGCTGCACTAATTTGCAGCCCCACCAGCAATGTATGAGTGTAGCTTTCTCCCCACATCCTCGCCAACACCTATTGTTACTTGTATTCTTGATAATCGCCATTCTAATTGGGGTGAGATGGAATCTTAGGGTGGTTTTGATTTGCATTTCTCTTATTACAAGAGATGTTGAACACTTTTCCATATGTTTGTTGATTGCTTGTAGATCTTCTTCTGTAAAGTGTCTATACATTTCCTTAGCCCATTGGTCGATTGGATTATTTGCATTCTTGGTGTAGAGTTTTTTGAGTTCTTCATAGATTCTGGAGATTAGTGCTCTATCTAAAGTATGATTGGCAAAGATTTTATCCCACTATGTAGGCTCTTTCATTGTGATGCTGATAGTTTCCTTTGCTGAGAGAAAGCTTTTTAGTTTGAATCTATCCCAGTTATTGATTCTTGCCTTTATTTCTTGTGCTATAGGAGTCCTGTTGAGGAAGTCTGGTTCTAAGCTGACATGTTGAAGATCTGGACCTACTGTTTCATCTATCATCTACAGGGTCTATGGTATGATTCCAAGGTCCTTAATCCATTTTGAGTTTAGTTTCGTGCATGGTGAGAGATATGCTTTAGTTTCATTCTGTTGCATGTGGATTTCCAATTCTCCCCGCACCATATGTTGAAGAGGCTATCTTTTCTCCATTGCATATATTTGGCCCCTTTGTCTAGTATGAGAAAATTGTATTTATTTGGGTTTGTGTTCGTGTCCTCTATTCTGTACCATTGATCTACCTTTCTATTTTGGTACCAATACTATGCTGTTTTTGTTACTATTGCTTAGTAGTAGAGTTGATGATCTGGTATTGCGATACCCCCTGCTTTGCACTTTCTGCTAAGGATTGCTTTAGCTATTCTGGGTTTCTTATTCTTCCAGATGAATTTCATAATTCCTTGCTTTATTTCTGTAAGGTACATCATTGGGATTTTCATTGGAATTGCATTGAATCTATATACCACTTTTGGTAGTATGGCCATTTTGACAATATTAATTCTTCCTATCCAAGAACATGGGAGATCTTTCCATCTTCTAAGGTTTTCTTTAGTTTCTTTCTTTAGTGTTCTGTCGTTCTCATTGTAGAGGTCTTTCACCTCTTTTGTGAGATTGATTCCCAAGTATTTTATTTTTTTTGATGATATTGTGAATGGGGTAGTTTTCCTAATTATTCTTTCCAAAGATTCATCACTTATGTATAAAAATGCATTAGATTTATGTGCATTGATCTTATATCCCACTACTTTACTGAATTCACTTATGAGTTCTAAAACTTTTCTCGTGGAATTTCCTGGTTCCTCTAAGTATATAATCATATCATAAGCAAACAGGGATAGTTTGAGTTCTTCTTTTCCTATTCGTATCCCTTTCATTTATTTGGTCTGTCTAATTGCTCTGGCTAGAGTTTCAAGGACAATATTGAATAGAAGTGGTGAAAGAGGGCATCCCTGCCTTGTTCCAGTTTTTAGGGGGAATGCTTTGTTTTTCACCACTTAGAATGATATTAGCTATGGACTTAGCATAGATGGCCTTTACAATGTTAAGGAATGTTCCCACTATCCCTATTTTTTCTAGTGTTTTGAGCATGAAGGTGTGCTGTATTTTATCAAATGCTTTCTCTGCATCTATTGAAATAATCATGTGATTCTTGACTTTAAGTCTGTTGATATGGTGAATTACATTTATTGATTTCCTGATGTTGAACAAACCTTGCATCCCTGGGATTTATTCCACTTGATCATGGTGCACTATCTTTTTAATATGTTTTTTATGCAATTTGCTAAAATTTTGTTTAGATTTTTGCGTCGATGTTCATTAAGGATATAGGTCTGAAATTTTCTTTCCTTGATGTGTCTCTGTCTGGTTTAGGTATCAGAGTAATATTGGCTTCATAGAATGAGTTTGGAAAGGTTCCCTCCTCTTCTATTTCATGGAATACTTTGAGAAGTATTGGAATGAGCTCTTCTTTAAAGGTTTTGTGAACTCGGCTGAGAACCCATCTGGTCCTGGACTTTTCTTTGTTGGTTGGCTTTTGATGAATTCTTATATTTCATTACTTGAAATTGGTCTATTTAAATTGTGTATGTCCTCCTCATTCAGTTTAGGCAATTCATATGTCTCTAGAAATCTGTTGATGTCTTCGAAATTTTCTATTTTGTTTGAGTACAGATTTTCAAAATAGCTTCTAATTATGTTTTGTATTTCAGACGTGTCTGTTGTGATATTTCGTTGTTCATTCCGAATTTTGGTGATTTGGGTTTTCTCTCATCTTCCCTTTGTTAGTGTAGCTAAAGGTTTATCAATTTTGTTTATTTTTTCGAAGAACTAACTATTTTGTCAATTTTTTGTATTGTTTCTTTTGTTTCAATTTCATTGATTTCAGCTCTGAGTTTAACTAATTCCTGTCTTCTACTACTTTTGGTGCTGGTCTGTTCTTCTTTTTCTAGGGCTTTGAGCTACAGTGTTAGGTCATTTATTTGTTGAGTTTTACTTCTTTTATTGAATGCGCTCCATGAAATAAATTTTCCTCTATTACTGCTTTCATAGTGTCTCAGAGATTTTGATATGATGTTTCTTTGTTCTCATTTACCTCCAAGAATTTTTTAATTTCCTTCCTAATATCTTCTGTTATCCATTCATCATATAATAGCATATTGTTTCATCTCCAGGTGTTGGAGTAGTTTCTGTTTTTTACTCTTTCATTTATTTCTAATTTCAATCCATTATGATCTGATAGAATACAAGGTAGTGTCTCTATCTTCTTGTGTTTGCTAACATTAGCTTTGTGGCATAATATATGGTCTATTTTAGAGAAGGGTTCATGTGCTGCTGAGAAGAAAGTGTATTCACTCTTGGTTGGATGGTATATTCTATAAATGTCCATTAAGTCTAAATTATTGATTGTGTTATTGAGATCTATGGTTTCTTTGTTCAATTTTTGTTTGGAAGATCTGTCCAGTGGTGAGAGAGGCGTGTTAAAATCGCCTAGTATTATTGTGTTATGGTCTATTTGGTTTCTGAAATTGAGAAGGATTTGTTTGGCATGCATGGATGAACCACTATTTGGGGCATAGATATTTATGATTGTTATATCTTGCTGAGTTATGTTTCCCTTAAGCATTATGAAATGTCCTTCTTTATCCCTTCTGACTAACTTTGGTTTGAAGTCCACATTATCTGAAATGAGGATGGATACTCCAGCTTTTTTGCTGAGTCCATGTGCATGGTATATTTTTCCCCATCCTTTCACCTTTAGTCTATGGGTATCTCTTTCTATGAGGTGAGTCTCTTGCAGGCAACATATTGTTGGATCTTTCTTTTTAATCCAATCTGCCAGTCTAGGTCTTTTGATTGATGAATTCAGGCCATTAACATTCAGGGTTATTATTGAGATATGATTTGTATTCCCAGTCATTTGGTTCATTTTTAAAATTTTATTTATTTATTTATTTTTTGACATGACTTGGTTCCTCCATTATTTGACAATTCCTTTAGAATAATTCCTCCCTTTGCTGATTTGCTTCTTTGTTTTTCATCTCTTCCTCATGGAATATTTTGCTGAGAATGTTCTGTAATGCTGGCTTTGTTTTTGTAAATTCTTTTAGCTTTTGTTTTTCATGGAAGGATTTCATTTCATCGTCAAATTTGAAGGTAAGTTTTGCTGGGTATAAGATTCTTAGTTGGCATCCATTTTCTTTCAGGGCTTGAAAAATGTAGTTCCAGGCCCTTCTAGCTTTTATGGTCTGGATTGAAAAATATGCTTATATCCATATTGGTTTTCCCCTGAGTGTAATTCGGTTCTTTTCTCTCACAGCCTTTCAAATCTGTCTTTATTTTATATGTTTGGTATTTTCATTATAATGTTCCTTGGTGTGTGTCTGTTATAATTTTGTGTATTTGAAGTCCTATAAACCTCTTGAACTTGATTTTCCATTTCATTCTTCAGATTTGGGAAATTTTCTGATATTATTTCATTGAATAGATTGTTCATTCCTTTGGTTTGTTTCTCTAAGCCTTCCTCAATCCCAATAATTCTTAAATTTGGCCTTTTCATGATATACCATAGTTCTTGTAGATTCTGTTCATGATTTCTTACCATCTTCTCTGTTTGGTCAACTTTGTTTTGAAGGTTAAATATTTTTTCTTCAATATCTGAGGTTCTGTCTTCCAGCTGTTCTATCCTATTGCTTATGCTTTCTATGGAGTTTTTAATTTGGTTTATTGTTTCCTTCATTTCAAGAATTTCTGTTTGTTTTTTTTTTCAATATCTCTAACTCTTTATTGAAATAATCTTTTGCTTCCTGTATTTGCTCTTTTAACTGTCGATTGGTGTGATCATTCAATGCCTGCATTTGCTCTTTCATCTCATCATTCAATGCCTGCATTTGCTCTTTCATCTTATTGTTTGCTTCCCTGATCATTTTAATTATGTACATTCTGAACTCCCTTTCTGTCATTTCTTCTGCCATGCTGTCATTGGATTTTATTGATGTAACCTCTAGATTTGTTTGGGGCATTTTCTTCCCGTGTTTTCTTATATTGTTCAGGTATCAGTGGACTGCTAAGATATTGCAAGTTTCCTCTATTGACTTATAATGTCCCTGAAGTTTTCTAGTATATTCCCTTTTAACCTTCAGTAGCCTGAAGTCTTGGAGATAGTTGATAATGCGGTGCTCCACAAGGAAGCTGCCTCTCTCGGGGTGGTGGCCTTCAGGTGGGGTATAATCCCTGCTAGTGGGCAGAGGTGCCTCTACTTGTTGACCAATGGTCATCCAAAGGGGAACTAGACTGTGGGCTGAGGCAAGTCCTGTTTAGGCCTGTGTCTCTGGTTTTACCACCCTTGTGGGAAAACCTCACCCAGCAGGGAAGACTCACCCAGTGGGGAGGTCTCGCTGGTCAGTTCCCCTCCTAGACATTCCCCTCAATCTACACCTACCGCCTGGGCTGAGCAGCCTTCCTCTGCAACCTTCCCAGGGGCCCAGACCTACCCCCTGGGCCTGGGAGCCTCACCCTTCGCAGACGAGTCTCCTTAAGCTGCCTCTCCTCAGAGAATCTGCCTGCAGTCCTGGAACCTTCGCTCTGCCCCTCAGCATGTCTCTATGCGGCTCTTCCACCAAGAAGCCTCCTAGGTCCTGGGACCCGGCTCTGTACCTAATCACCTGGCTATGTGGCCCCTCCTCTGAGAAGCCTCCTGGAGCCCTGTACAGTCGCTCCGAGTCCCAGCAACCTGCTGCATGCCTCTTCTTCTGGACAGCCGCCCGGTGTTCCAGTGTGGTCACTAGGAGTCCAAGCAACTCACTGCATGCCTCCTCCTCCCACCAACTGCCTGTAGCCCTAGGCAGTCACTCCGAGTCCAAGTGATCCACCCCGTTCCTCCTCCTCCTCCAGGTAGCCCCCTGGGTGTTCGTGAGCAGTTGGTCTGAGTCCAAGTGACCCGCCACACACATCCTCCTCTGAGCAGCCGCCTGGAGCTCTGATGCAGTCACTCCGAGTCCAAGCGACCTGCCGCGCTCCTCCTCCTCCTCTGGGCAGACCCCGGTGTTCAGAAGTGGTTGCTCTGATTCCAAACAGCTCATGGCACAGCTCCTCCTCTGGCAACCACCTGTAGTTCTGGTGCAGTCACTCCGAGTCCAAGTGACCTGCCATGCTCCTCCACCTCCTCCGGGCAGGCCCCGGTGTTCAGGAGTGGTCGCTCTGAGTCCAAACAACTCGCTGCGCAGCTTCTCCTCTGGGCAGCTGCCCGGAGTCCCAGTGGTTGCTCTGAGTCCAAGCACTGTGCTGAGCGGCTTCTTCTACGATGCTACCCGTTGTCTGAGTTCACTGCTCCAGCAGGGGGAGGGGTGTCTCGTTGGGCAACTCTACTTCACAAAGATCCCTGCATTCTGGGACTACCGCCCCATCCAGAACGCCTCCCCAATGGGAGAGACTCACCCAGCTGCTTTGAGTTGGTCCCAGGTCTCTCAATATCTTTCTTTTGAATCCTGAGTCCTGAAGCAACATGAAATGCAGCCACCCTCTAGTCCGCCATCTTGAAATGCTCTCTTTGTCTCTTCTGATTAATTTTTGTTTGAAATATGATTTTTCAAATATAAGAATAGTTATTCTTGTTTTCAGATTCCACTTGCATGCAATATTTTCCATTCTTTTACTTTCAGTTTATATTATTTTTTCTTTTGCATATAAGACAAGTCTATTGCAACCAGAATAGAGTTGGAACTTGTTTTAATAATTCATTCTGACAATCTGTAAATGTTTGGAATCTTGTGGATTTCATTCTCCTAAATTGCTCATGTAAGTTCCCACAAAGAGAAGTGAACATAGTCCCTATAAATGAACAATTATCAAATTGGTGAGAATGGAAATTCATTTCTGAACCTTCTCTGTACCTGAAGGGCTTTCCTTCAAAGAGTCTGTGTGATAGGCAAGAAAGGTATCTATTAGACAGAAATCTTTACAGTTTTTTTTTTTTTTAGCATGATCTGTTCACCATTATAACCTTATGAAGACTCAACCACTACCTTTCTACGTGCTCAAAGGTCACCCTGACAGAGAATGAAGAGGATTATAAGATGTCTACATTCCATGGTGTGCTGTAAAATTTCTCTAAGGTTGTCTGGATTTGGGTACCCCTGTCACTGGTCATCCTCTGGGGTTCTGGGTGTGTCTTAAAGTCCCTCTACTTCTCTTTTTTTTGTACTTAAATTTAAAAATGAGGAATAAAGAACCTAATTCAAGGGGCTGCTGTGGTGGTGGTATGGAAGTCAATTAGAGAATTCAGAACAATATTTGTTTTCCATATTGGTTCTTTAATTTTATTATTTTAAAGACAATTCTGAGATTAGGTCTTAGAGTCACAAATTGCCAACAGAGAGTTCCTGTCCTTTATTAATTCTGCTGCATTTCTTATGAAGATGCCATCTGTGGAATTTATTCATGTTTGTCCATCCTCCAATCAGGGCAGAGGGGCAAATGAATCACTAACCCAGACTACCATTGCAGAGTGCAGGCTGAGACTGGGATCCTGTGGGAGCTGCAGAAGGAGAACGTGCATGCAGCAGCAGAGTGGTGCTGGAGAAGCATGCTGGGTTTCTATGCATGTTACCAAGTGCTCTTTCCCCAGCAGGAATTCAGAGGCCCTATGAGGTGAACCCTGGTGATAGTTTTCCCTTGTGCTTTAAAAAGTGCACATCTCAGTTATAACATTTAACCAAACTTTCTATGCTTTAACATTTTTTGCCTTTAATTTCATCACAGGTGGTAAATTTCATTGGACAACATGAAATATTTTATAAGTGGCTGCACCTCTGCTGACACATGACAACATGTGACTAAACAGTAAAGGAGGAGAAACTATGATCAGTAAGCTTGGAAAGTATAATGGTTAATTTGAATTGTCAACTTGATTGGATTAATAGATGCTGATGATTAAGAGGATTCTGGGTGTCAATGAAGGTGTGTCTAGGAATGATTGGCATGTGGGATATCAAATTGAAGTGAAGACCCTCCCTAAGTGTGGGCAGCACCATCCAATATGATGGTAGTTTGGATGGAATGAAAGTTGGAAGAACAATGAAGCTACAGAAGATGCAAGTTTGGTTCGTCTTCAATGGGTTCTTGATTGCTGCTGTGATCACCTGAGGATATCAGACTCTGATTTCTTCAATCTTCCAAAGTGAACTCTGCCAGTGATTCTCCAGGGAGTTTCCAGAAGCTGTTGGTCTTGGACTAGGGTAGCACCATTGATCCCTCTTGTTCTAAGGCCTCTTGGACTGTGCAGCTACTGGTTCCTTCAGCTCTCTGGCCTGCAGACAACCACTGTGAACTATCCAGCTTCTGATCATATAAGCCAATCTAATAAATTTCCTTTTATAATCATACTTCCCATTAATTATGTTTCTCTAGAAAATCCTGACCAATACAGATAGAAAATGTCCCTGGGTAACCATGTGGGCTGGATCTCAGGTGAAATGTGGGGGAAAGGAGAAAACAGGAGGATCTGAGGGTTTCTGGATGAAAGGAGGGAGTACCAAGGGGAACTGGGAGAAGATGTCAACCCACCTGTCCATGAGAACTGATTCCAAGGTTGGATTGGGAATGAAGAACAAGTAGCAGGGGACATAGGAGACCATGATCTGTGTGGGGCCAACTCGGTTCTGATGAAGGAGGGTGAAGTATAGAAGAGAAGAAGCCAAGAGACAGGAAGAGAGCCAAGGTGGGCAAGGAACAGAGATTTATGGATACCTGATGTCCCAGCAGGGCCCATGAGGTGAGAAGGAAGGAAATAAAGGAGGAGAACAGAGGTGATGACTTAACCAACTCAGTTACACTGAGGAGGTAGCTGGGGTGAGGCAAGGAAATGCTGTAGAGGTAAAGTAACAGAGAGGAGATAAGATGGGGACTTCGGTACTGACTTGCATGTGAACAAGCTAGTCATATCCCTAGAGTCCTGGATAGTAAAATAAAATTTGAAATAAAAACACATAAAATCCCACGTATTAGTCTTGTGATTATTGCCTTGAAATAGCTTGGGTGCTTCTCCATGGGCAGAATAATATGGCTCAGGCCACTAATGCCCTTAAATCACCCGCTTCCTGCTTAGTTACTTCTTGGCACTAATTTGTGGCCTACACACTTAGCTGGATTAAATGTAGATAAATCCTACCAGGATGCAGGCTGTGTTTTTCTGGCAGAGAGAGTCTGCTCCTGTCCTCGGGAATCCCAGGACTAGGACAGGCACCACTCTCACATATGCCCAGGACACTTGAGAGTCGATGGGTGGTTCCTGATTTGGTCACCAGGAGGTGCTCTAAGATGATTTTGGCCAGGTAATTACAGAGAAAGTCAATTCCAGCATGAAGGAAAATTACAAGCTATCTAAAACAGAACAAGCCATTTAATAAATAATGTGACACGAAAATATCCCCTCAAATGAGTAGCAAATATTTCAAAACTTGTTAACTATTTTGAGTGTAAATTGTTGAAACCTTAGTAACAGAATTTGGGCCATAATTATTATCATTCAAAATGTATGTGTGATTTGACCAAGTGATTTTACTTCTAGATATCTCATTTACAGTCACAGTCTCTAATGTATGTAAAGGCACTCTTGCATATTTAGTGCTGCAACATTTGGACTTAAATATCCTCCACAGTATGATTAAACAGTTAAGTGCACTATGGAACATACAATTATGTGCAAATTAAAATGTATGGAACATAAATTTATTATACAAATCTATGTGGCAGAGATATTCTGAATATCATTTAAATTTAAAAAGCCAACTATTAAATATGCTTTATTTTAAAAGATCTACACAGTGCACCATAATACATAATGTATGCATAATCAGTAAACATATTTAATTCTCTTGTAATTATAAAAACACCAACAAATACTCTAACCATTAAAACCTGCATAAAATCAATAGTATTTAAGTAAGGAAAGCCAAAGGCCAAAGAAAGAATGGTCTAAAGCAGAAAGCATGGTGAAAAATGATGAAAAAAAAAACCTAGAAATCCAAAATGTGAAATTTGGACATACCTTTAAAATTTATGACATAGAATTCAGCAGTGAACCCCAATGTTATCAGGACATATGTATAATATTGAGTAATGCCCTTAATATCCTTGGCCCTGAATTTTCTTGAAGGTGAAATATTTTGGTCTTGCAATAAGCACATCTACACATCTTGTAGCATTTAGTAGGATTCCCAAATCACAGTGACAGTTGAAACACTGGAAGATATGTTCTTGTTAGTCCTTCCATAGGCCCAAACAGAGTATTGCAGATGTTTTTATAAAAATGCTTTCAAAATGACCTACTTTTTCCTTAGTAACTAATTGGCAAAGAAGTTAGTCTAAAAAAAGCAGGAGTCTGGTGAGTGATTTTAGAAGACTGAGGAAACTTGCACAACTGGTAGATTTCTTTCCTCCATTCTGCTTTTCTGAATTGATTCATTCTTTGGTCATAGCATAAAAGTTCCCTTCCACTCCAATACAGAAATACCCACAATGCTTCCCTCCTGCCCTCTATTTTGCAGACAAGTCCCTTTTGGCATGAGATTCCTCTGAGGAGTGGAAATCTACAAATAGGAAAAGAAAGTTCATCAAAGATTTGCAGAAAATTTTTTAAAGAGAAATCATCCTTTTTAACTTGAATTTTTGAAGCACAAAGAAAGTTCAATATTATATGCTGTCACTGTAGCTGTGACTACAAGTGAATAGAAAAGATTTAGCACACTAAGTGCCCTAATTAATTCAGTCATCCCTGGTGAAGGGGAACTTGATCTTCAAGGTGACAGGGCCAGATACCAGGTCTGTGGTGCATCTTCTCAAACTTGCTCCCCAGGGATTTCTCCACACAAGTGGAAAGGTCATTTATTTGTAAGAATCATTCCCAGTAATGAAATAAAATGGTTCCCTTGCTTTTCAGTTTATTTTTTATTGAGGTGAAATTTACACAACACAAAACTAATAATTTTAAATTAAACAATTCAGTGGCATTTAGTGCATTCATGGTGTTGTGTAATGTTACTGGGGCCTGAGTCAGAGGTGACTGGGATCTTGACTAACTGGATTCAGTCACCTGCCTACATTAGCACTAAGAACAAGTGAAAGAAAAAGGAAACATGAATTAAAATCACAGTTTGGCCAAACTGGGAAGGCACCTACAGAAATGTTATAATTTATAGGAACAAAAGCCAGGAAATAAGCATGCAGATTTGGGAGATATATTATAACTCCCATTTTATGGGATGCAGGTTCAGGCCCCAGGGGTTGGGGAAGTTTCTCTATTTCCATTCT
The DNA here is from genome assembly GCF_902686445.1 of Sciurus carolinensis. Taxonomy (NCBI): domain Eukaryota; kingdom Metazoa; phylum Chordata; class Mammalia; order Rodentia; family Sciuridae; genus Sciurus; species Sciurus carolinensis. Next base: position 38,041,208 of record NC_062225.1, on the reverse strand, counting down.
CAGATGAAGAAACTAGAGTAGAGAAAATATAGGTTACTAGGAAATAGGAAAGGAAAAAAACAATTGGGGGCTTTTAATTTCAGAGTAGTCCTGTTATACAACCATCATCATTACTTAGTTATAAAACATTTTCATCACTTTCAAAAGGAGGCCCTCTGTACTTGTTAAACAGTCATTCCCTATCCACCTGCCCCCATTCCATGACAATCACCAAACTTTTCCCTTTAGTTGTTACATGGAGGGTGAGACTCCAATTTCCTGAGACATGACCTCTGTGAGCAATCTTTGGGTCTGTGAAGAAAGAAGTGGTCAGAATGTGAATCCTACCTACAGTTGGGTGTGTAGAACAGTCATCAGATTCATCTCCAATTGGGTCATTGTGACATTCTAAAACAAGCATTTGTCTTTGTTCCTCTTTCTTGGCATAGTACTCCTAAAATCCTTAAGCTCTTCAAAGTTATTGTGTCCTATCATGTGCAAATAAACTGACTGGTTGTTGGGGCTTCTACAGAGTTTCAGGATAGGGACTGGTCATCAGAATGACTAAGGTAGAATTAGGGGTTGAGACTTTTAACCTGACTTCCCATCATCTGTGAAGCGGAGAGGGGCTGAAACTTAAGTTTAAATCAATTGAGTAAATCAATCATGCATATATAGTGAAGCCTATATAAAACTAGAAAAGTCAAAATTCCAGAAAGTCTGGATAGCTGGGCATGTGGAGGTTCCTGAAGAGTAGCACCCTGGAGAAGGCATAGAAGCTCTGTATTCCTTTCCACTGGGCCCACCTTATTCATTTCTTCACCTGAATCTTCTATAATATCCTATGTAATAAACTAGTAAATCTGTTTTACTATGACTGTGAACTGCTTACACAAATTAACTGAACTCCCAGAAAGGGTTATAAGAACCCTGATTTATTGTCAGATTTCAGAAGCAACTTGGGTCTGTGCTAAAGTTGAGGAGGGAGGCTGGTAACTGAAAACCCACCAAGGTGATTGGACACTTTCTGTAGGTAGAGAGCATCAGAACTGAATCAAATTAGAGGACACCAGCATAATTACTTGGTGGGGGGATGTATTAGGGTTTTCTAGAGTAACAGAATCAACAGGAAGTATGATTTTAAAAAGGGGATTTATTAGATTGGCTTATATGACCAGAAGCTGGATAGTCCACAATGGTTGTCTGCAGGCTGGAGAGCTGGAAGACCCAGTAGCTGCACAGTCCAAGAGGTGGAAGTCCCCAAACAACAGTGATCAACAGTGCTACCCAAGTCCAAGACCAAGGTTTCTGGAAACTCCTTCTAGAATCACTGACAGAGTCTGCTTTAGAAGAGTGAAGAAGTGAGACTCCAATATCCTCAGATGATTGAAGTAGAAATCAAGAACCCTCTTCAAGAAGAGTTGAACTTGCATCTGCATCTGCTTCCTTGTTCTTCCAACTTTTACTCCACCCAAACCACCATCCTATTGGGCAGTGCTGCCCATGCATAGAGAGGATCTCCACTTCAGTTTGCTATCCCACATTCCAATCATTCCTAGAAACACCCTCATTGATATACCCAGAAGCCTCTTAATCATCAGCATCTCTTAACTCAATCAAATTGACAATTCAAATTAACCATTACAGGGGAAATCTGGACAAATGTGAACCTTTTAGTTACAGAAACCTTCTTTGTTGATTGTGACGTAAGAGGAAAACCAGAAAGTTCTTCTTTGTCCCAACACAGGCTCTCAGGAGTTGTGGAGAGGTTATTGATTTGGGCGTGCAGTGGCAACAGCAATTGGGAAATCGTGGTTTAAATATGTCCCCAAAATTTCATGTCTTGGAAATGCAATCACCAAAGTAATATCTTAATGATATATGGAACTGAGGCTTTTGGGAAATAATTAGGGATAAAAGAGAGCATAAAGGTGGGACATCAAGGATCAAGCTAGAGCCCTTATAAAAGAGAAAATAGAGACCTGAACTCACATACTTGCTCTGTCTCACCATCTGATGCTCTGCACTAATTCAGGACTCTACAGAATCCTCATCCATGAGAAGACCATTACCAGATGTGACTCCTCAAATGTGAACCTTCAGAACTGTGAGCTGAATTATGCAGTGTGTAGTATTCAGTTATAGCAACAGCAATAGACAAAGATGTCATGTCAGGCTTGATGTTATATTGGATGTCTCAGTGTCGTGCACAGCTTTCTAATACCAGAGCACATCACTTGATTATCATCAATAAAACAACACTTATCGGAACCCTGAATAAAGATGCTTGCATCCTCACCATGCCTGAGAGAGAGAGAGAGAGAGAGAGAGAGAGAGAGAGAACTCAGGAACAAATGAATGAACTTTAGGTTTGTCACTTGAAGTTATCAATATTTGGTGAAGCTTGAAAGGTATTATGAAATCTTCAATTGAAGTATTTTAAAGAGGATTTGTGTGCACACTTTGCTGAGTGAAAGGGAGAGGCTTCAACAAAGAAGGAAGCTCTTTGTTACCTGTCAAAAATCTTTTGCTTTCCCCCTTTGGTACTCACTCAGCCTCCATGATGTCCATCACCCTCCATCTCATTTTCCTGCAGGTACAGCATGGCTGCACCATGGACATTCCTGTCACTGATGGGACCCAATACTCTGCAATGATGTCATTAGCCTAGCACTATGGTGCATCTCCAAGAGGAGGGGCTTTACCTCCCAGAGTTGACAACTGGGCAGGGAGAATTCATTGATGAGTTCAAAGTTTATCTTCACAACAGATGCACAGCTCAGGCACACCGTTTGAAACTCCTGTTTTTCCTCCTGTCACTGCATTGGTGCAATGACATCCATTCTCAATGAATAAGATGACTTTCTAGGCTTAGTTAATTGAGATAGGCATTCTTTGTATAATATTCATTATTAAAGTTGTGAAAATATTCAATCTTACACAAAACTCAATTAAAAGACATTTTCTGAACATTGTCCTCAATATTTTATTCAGGAGTTCTTTGCAAAAGAAAGAGACGCAATCTCAGTTTATTAGGAACGTGAATAGTGTCTCATCAGAGTCTCTCAGAAGTTTGGGATGTGATATTGTAATAAAATAAGAACTAAGGGGAGAAGAAGATGGTGACCTAGAGGAAAGCTGTATTTCTTATTGCTCCATGACCTGGGAGTCTAACAGTAGGAATACTGCTTCTTTGCAAGTTGGATGGATGAAAGAGGAATTTCACTAAAACTCAATATTGGTCAAATCAGAGTGTCTAAGAGACTTAGAAATTTGGGTACATAAAACAAAGAAAAAAGACAACTTTGGAGGCAAGCTGGTTGTGGCGGCAGCAGCAGCAGCACACCTCCAGAACAGAGGGTAACACTGAGGATCACAATGGACGGACTTAGTGCAGAAAATCCTGAGATCAGAGGGGCAGCCTGCCCTAGGCTGAAACAGAGGCTGTAGTCCACAATATACTGGTGTGTGAATGGTGCCCTGTGTTTCCCAACTGTCCACAGAGAACTGAGGCAGGAGCCATCTTAAGGCAACTGTGCTATGGTGGTGGCTGCAAGAATCAGGATCAGAGTCTGAGCTGGATCTGATACAGAGTTCTGGCAAGCACCTGCTGCGTGAGCTAGATAGTACCTAACAAAGTAAGAGTAAAACAGGTACAGAGAATATTTTACCCTGGGGAGTATAAGTCAGAGAGTGGAAGGGGAGCCCAGCTCTCTTTCCGCCTGAGTCAAGTAGCATGCAGGACCAGCTAAAGTGGGTCTGTAATTTGAATGGGAAGGGGTGATTATGCTTGGAGACTAAGCCTGGCAAGCCTGGAAAGAAGGGGTTTGTGGGCAGCAGAAAGTGTGAAGGATTGGATCCCCCACCCCATGAGGAAACTCCTGGTTTATGGTCTCCCAGTGGAGAGAGGGGCACTGTCAGGACCTAGAGGTGCATTGCTCTATTATCTCTAGAGCAGTCTCCACCCTGCAAAGCACCTGGGGCCTGACTAGACCTAAGTCCTGCCTTTGGGAACACCACCTGCAGGAACTTCCCTTGCAGAATTTTGCAGCAACCCCACCAGGGGAGTGCATTGAACTGGTAGGCACAGACAGAACTCCAGTTGACAGCAATTCCCATCCCACCCTACCTCATACCTCTCAGAAGGGAAGCTGAGAATTTTGGAATTCAAACTGGCAATTTGGTGAGCAACACAGAGGAAGGGTTTAACAACCCAAGGCCCCTACTCTCATGCTCAGTACATGCCTAAAGAAGAAACAGAAAGAAAGACAGTTGGGCATAGACTCTGAACATATATCCTCTGACTATTTTGGCTACTTCAATTGAAATGATTCCTTAATTTTCATCAAGACTCTTCTTATTTTCTTCTCTTTTCACTCTCTCTCTGTGCTGAATGGTTCATATATATATACATATATATGCATGTATAAATGTGTGTGTGTGTTTTCTCATTTGCAGCATTTTTGATTGTAGTTATTTTTGCCTTTTTTTTGAGGGTTAGGGGTTTTGGTTAGTGTATTTCAGTTTTTATTTTGTGTTGTTTTTCATTTGTCTGTTTCCATTTTTCTCTTTTTCTAACAGTCAAACTCTATTGCTCACTTTCTCATTTTATTTCTATTTTCTCCTCCTCCCTCATAACCATCATATCCTTTATCCCTTCTGCATTCTCTCTGTTCACCTTTTGAAATTCTAAATTATTTTCTACCCACCTACCTCATTTTTGTTCCTCTTAATTAACTCTATTCTGAATATCTTGTAACAATAATTAGTTTCCATGACTGCCACCACCATTACTGCTGTTGCTATGCTGTGGATAACACAGATGACCCCATTCTTTGATTTATGTCAGGTATAATATATGATTACTTAGTGTTTTTACTGATACCAGTTACTGATCCTGCTATTTCAGGTTATTGTGTCAATTAACATTGTAGATGTCATACTAGGTACTAAGTATCTAGTTTAATGCTGTATATTGTTGGCATTGGTTGTTGCTATTATTTGACTCCCCCTAATCTTGTGCTGGGAACCTAGAGGGACCTTACAAGTTCATAGGGTAGAAACTCTGCTATTTCAGAACCATACTGATAAATGAGTAGACACACAAACAATATGAAAAAACAACGAAAAAAAAAAACCTCCCAGAAGGGAAGCTGAGAATTTTGGAATTCAAACTGGCAATCACCAAAAAACCTCAACAACAGATGCCATTGACATCACAGTGGAGGAAATGTCAGAGAGAAAATTTAGGAAGTTTATAGTTAAACTGTTCTATGAGGTAAAAGACAATGTAATGAGCGAAATAAGAGCAGAAAATACAAGAAGTAAAAGATCACTTCAACAAGAAGACAGAGATTCTGAAAAAGAACAAATCACAAATCCTTAAAATGAAGGACTCAAAAAACAAAATTAAAAATTCAATGGAAAGCATCGCCAATAAACAAACGACTTGGAAAATAGATTTTCAGGCACTGAAGAGACAAAGTACATAATCTTGAAAATAAAGTAGGCCATGGAGAAAATACGTTAAGAGACCATGAACAGAATATTCAAGAAATATGGGATAGGAGATCCAAGATGGGAGACTAGAGGGAGGCTGCATTCCTTGTTGCTCCATTCCTTGTTGCTCCATAACTCAGGATTCAAACAGAGGAAATACTGTTTCTTTGTAAGTCAGTCTTCACTGCCCACTGATCCCCTGTTGTTTACCCCATTCACCCACCATGATCACCTGCCATCTGCCAGCATATTGCCTCCTTTTTGAATGTGGATTGCTCACTGACTGTGGCCTATTGTCCACCATTTGCCCGTTTGCCCACCTCTTGCCTGCCCACCACCCGCATTTCATCTACCCATTGCCCACTGCCCAATGTCCACCTGCTGATCATCTACCATTAGCTTGCAGACCATCCGCAGACCACCAGTGGATCACCTGCTTCCCACTGTTACCTGGAAGTCAATTGTCACAGTAGCTGCAGGATTGGTTACATGTGGCTGCCACCATTTTTGGACAACAGCCAGGACCTACAGGCTTGCTGCCTTACCTGCTGCCCCCTTGGGGTATGGCCACCTGGGTCTGGGGACTCAGGCAAGGGCCTTGAGATATATTTGGAGTACCTGCAGGTCTGATTGCACCTGAGGTCTTTCTACTTGGTGTGGTATTGGCTGCCATCTAGCTGCCTCTTCACAGGGTTGCTCCTTACTGTGTCTCTCTGCAAGTTGAAAGGGCATTGAGATCTTCAAATTGCAGCAAAACAGGGTCTGGGGAAGCAGAAGCCCAGATCCATCAGATTGAAGCTGGGTTTGCATGAGCCAGTCTGGGTCCATCAAGCCTGTGGAAAGTCAGAAAATAGAGGCAGTTCCCCAGGGGGACACAGGTTGAAGAAACTGGAGAAAACTGGGCTCTCTCCACCTGAGTCCTGAGGTGTGCAGGGATGGAAGGGGCCAGCTACAATGGGTGGGAAGACAGTAAGAGGGTGTGAGGGCATCTTGTTGGCTCACCTATCCAACCAGCCTGGCACCACTGGACTGGGGTTGGAATAAAACTTCAGAGAACTCCACCTATCGGGGGAGAAGGGAAACAGAAAAGTTTTGAAAGCCAATGGAAGAAATCATTCAATTTTCCATTGAGATGTTCCTCCTTTTTCTTTTTTTGCCCTCTGTCTCACACCTCTACCATCTCTGAATCCAAATATTTTTCATGCATCAATTTATTGAGAAATTGGATGTCTGAATAGTATATGACAGTTTTGTTATGTATTCCTATATTTTTACTTTAAAAAAACTGTATATATTTTTCTGTCACCTACATGTCTCCCTAGATTCTTTCTCACTTCCCTCATACTAACAGCCAACATCTATTAATACCTCCCTTGCTCTTATCATAATTTTTTACCTCTAACTTCTCTCCCTCTCCCTCATAAACATCACATCTTAAACTACTTCTGTTCCCTCATTGTCCACCATTTGAAATGATAAAACCTCTTAGCAAACTTACTATTTATATTTTTATGCTATTCTTTGCATTGATTTGGGGGTTCTGTACCCCTTGAGTCAAGGAATGGGTGTTGTTAAGTCCCATGTCTTTGTGTTTGTCCACAAACTGTCAACCATTGTGGCCAGAAGCCAACGCTGGCTGTAGTAGCTCTCAGTTTCCAGTATCCTAGTACAGGATGGACTAAACTAGGAAGTGTTGGAAACTGGTGTGTTCCCATAGCTGGACTGGTGTAGACTTCTAAGTTTTAAGTTCCAGTAGTTGGAGTTCAACTTCAACTGACCCTTAGAACTCTTGTCTATAGGTGTTTGAGATTTGGTCCACATGCCCCTGTTGCTTGGGAGATGCCATTCTTTGCTGGATGTCTGGGTCTCAGGGGCCTCCCCAAATTTGCACTTTTAGAATAAGGAGTCTAAACCCTGACAGGCTTCACATATGCCATCCCCATGGTTATGACTTAGCCAGTATCATACCTGGAGTACAGATGTGCCTGTCTGATGTGTTACCAGTGTCTTCCCAGAGGCTCTGATGGGATGCCAGCAACTGAGGTATTTCTCTCCTGGTGGTATCTGCAGTCTGTATCACCCTAGGCACAGTCCTCTCTGTGCCTATTTTAGTGATGCTGGTCCAGATATCATCTGGATTACACAATAGGCAACTGTTGTATCAGGCTGGCCACTTTCTTTATGAATTATCAATCTCCAGCCTCTGCTTGCTGCCACACAGTCACTAAAACTGGTTCCCACTGTGGCAGCACTGATTCCAGTTAGACTATTCACCTTTTGACTGAATGATTTTAACTGCTTTTCACCCAACAATGTCCCCTATCATCTCTGGGTTAGTGAAGGTCAGGCTCCCTCTCTATTCCACAAGTTCCCCCAGCCAATTTTATTCCCTGCATTTTCCTTCCTCTCTGCCTGTACTTCTCCTTCCCTTTGTAGGGGGCTGGTGGCACTGCTGTCAGTCAAGTTGGCATACCTCTAATGTACTATTTCTCATATTATGTTCAAAGTTTCTGACTTCCTGCATTTGTATGATTATTTTGCTGTCCAATGTGAAAGTTTAGTGAGTTCACTTAGTCATCCACCTCACAAAAGTGTAGTCTTCCAGGTTTTTAAATTTTGAGCAGAGGAACTGCTGAGAAGTGCACTCTTCCTCTAACCCAGCATCTTCTGCATCCTCTTTTTTTATTTATTTCTAAAATTTTTTTGTAGTTGTAGATGCACAGTATTCCTTTATTTTGTTTATTTTTGTGCAGTGCTAAGGATTTTAACCCAGTGCCTCACACATGCCAGACAAGTGCTCTGCCACTGAGCTATAGCCCCAGGCCTGCATCCTCTTTTTAATTTGTTTCCAAATGCAGATTGTTCCCACTGCTTGAATCCTGATCTATGGAGAAACTGGAAAGCACACACTTTATCTACTCCATCATCTTTTCCTCCTTGAATAGTGATACGTTTCCTTCTTTCATATTTCCATTTTTTTTTCCATGTCTGACCCAATAGCTTTCATGTATACCATGAATGAAACCTTTGAAAAGGAAATCAGGAAAAATAGTCTATTCATGGTAGTCTCAAACATAAGTCAAATTCCTAGGATTAAATCTAATCAAGGAGGTTGGATGCAGTACAAATGTGTTCATTTTAATATAAAGAATCACAAAAAACCTAATCAAGGAAGTGAAAGAACTCTTCAAGGAAAATTATAGAAAAATGAATAAAGAAATTGAGGGAGACACTAGAAGATGAAAATACCTCCTATGTTCTTAGATAAGCAGAATTAACATTGTCGAAGTGCTATCCAGAATCAATGCAATTCCCAACAAAATTCCAATGCCATTCTTAATAGAAATAGAAAACAGAGTCATGAATGTCACTTGGAAGAATAAGAGACACAGAATAGCCAAAACCAATCTCAGCAAAAAGAGCAATGCTGGAAGCATGGCAATTTCCAATGTCACAATATTCTACAGAGCAATAGTGATAAAAACTGCATAGTACTGATATAAAAACAGACATGGAGATGAACAAAATAGACTAAAAGATACAGAGAAAAACCCACACAGATATGGTTATTTGATCCTTGAAGAAGACACCAAAACATACACTGGAGAAAAGATAGCATTTTAAACAAATTATGCTGGGGAAAACTGGATATCCATATAAGGAATAAAACCAGACACCTATGTCTCTTTCTGTGCAAATGACAAAGTGAATCAAAAATCTAGAAATTTGATCAGAAATTTTCAACTGCCAGAAGAAACAGAATCAACCCTCCACCAGATAGGCACAGGTATCAGTTTCCTCAATAAGGAAATTAAAGCCAAGGAAATAAAAGCAAAATTTAATAAATGATTTAGCATCAATTAAACAGCTTCTTCACAGCAAAGAAAACAAGAATGTGAAGAGCAAGCCTACAGGATGGCAGAATATAATTTACAGATATTCTTTTGACAGATGATTAATATCCAGCATATACAAGTATATATACATATACTTAACATCAATCAACAAGTGGGAAAATGAACCACAAGGTATGGGGAAGGAAGGCTAGTAGAATGAATCAGGCATGATTACCCCATGTACATTTGTGACTACACAACCAGTGTTTCTACATCATGTACAACAATTAGGGAAATGCAAGCCAAAATTATGCTTTGATTTTATCTCATTCCAGTTAGAACAGCAATCATTAAGAGTACAAATGGTCATACTGCAGTGAGGAAGCCATGGAAAAGGAACACCAATGCATGGTTGTTGGGCTTGTAAATTAGTACAGCCACCAAGAAGATCAACAAGGAGTTTCTCCAAAACTCAAGGTATAAAAACACCATGTGACCCATATATACAGTTCCTCAGTATTTATCCAAAAGAGCTAAAATCAGCACAATGTAGTGATACACACAAGTTCACAGCAGCACAATTCTCAATAGCCAAGTCATGGAACAAAATGAAGCATCTAGCAGCAGATGAATGGATAATGAAAATGTAGTTTATATGCACAATGGAGTATGGCTCCACCATAAAGAAGAAAGAAATTATGTCATTTGTAGAAAAATGGCTAGAATTGAGAGCATTATTTGAAGTGAGATTAGCCAGAATCAGAAAGTCAAGGGCCATGTGTTCTCTGTCATATTCAGAAAATAGAGAGGAAAAGGAAAGAAAGGAGACCTTGAAATAGAAGGATAACCAGTAGACTAGAGGATGAAGATGAAGAGAGGAGAGGGAATTGCAAGACATGGGGGGGCGGGAAGTAGGCAAAATTATGCATTGTACATATATAAATATATCACAATGATTTCATTCTAAAATGCACCCATAAAATTACAGAAAAGGCTTACATAAGTCATGTGAAATAAAAGACATTCAGGTTTATTTTTTCTTAATTAATAATTGCTTTTTTACCTATAAGGCATTTTGGTGTCCTATAAACAATCGATTGGCCCAAGCATATACATGTGCAATATACAATTCACAGATGTACACAGCCATACATAAAAAACAAAGATTTTATAGTTTTTATTTACCAGAATTGGGTCCCCAGAGATAGGAGACAAGAGAGATGCAAAAGATTATTAAGTACAGTATGTACCAGATTTAAAGCTTTACCAAAACAGGAATTTTCACAGATTTTTTTTGTGTGTGTGTGACAGGGACATGGAGAAGGTCTGTAAAGTTGGGATGGCTAGGGTAGTATCTACAAGTCAAGCTGGCACTGAAGAAATTGTTCAGGTGACAACTTGTTATCCAATGAGGCAGATCTCCATTGATCATCACCACTGTTTATTCCCTTCTTTAGGATCCTAGCTTTATTTTCTTTTGTTCTCCAGTGAGCTTAAGAGTTAACCCGTTAATAAGTGGTTTCTGAATAAACACAGGAAAAAAATAGGTAGAAGTTCAAAAGATCCCAGTTAGACAAAACAAATAAAACACAAACAGGCATCAACATAAATTAAATACACACAATCAAAAGTGAATTTACCAGAAAAACTGTGAGCTCAAAAAGAGAGATTCTTGCAAAAAAATGGAATGACTGAAGTTACTCTAGTAAAAGAACACACAGAAGATTTCTATTAAGCCAGAGGAGATGTCTGGATCAGATTAGAGGCAGATTAGATATCCAACAGAGTGTGAGAGCCAATAAAGCTGAAGGAGGCCTAGAAAAACAAAGGCACATTCAGTCACATGACAAAAAGAATCCCTTTTGTCTGAGACTCTAGTGAGGAATCCTAGAATTTGAGAATTGACTCCCCAGAGGGCAATGGAGTGAAAAACAGAAGAAAATGTTCCTAGAAGGTCTTCGTATGGATCATAGACCTACAAATTAGTCTAGAAACTGCAAATTCTAGAAGAAAATGTAGTCCCAACATGCCAACATTGTTGGCCCAGGAATTGACTTTCCTTAACAAGACTACTGAAACACAACAAAACCAAAAATCAATATGTCAGATGGCATCAAATTCAAAAGCTTCTCCACAACAAAGGGAACAATTAAAGAGTATGAAGAGAGAGCCTACAGAATGGAAGAAGATCCTTGACACCTGCCCCAGAATACACAGAGAACTCACAAAACTTAATGCCATAAAAACAAATAACCCAACTAAGAAATGGGCAAAAAACTAAACAGACACTTCTCAAAAGAAGAAATACAAATGACCAGCAAATACATGAAAAGATGTCCAACGTCTCTAGCAATTAGGGAAATACAAATCAAAACTACACTAACATTTTATCTCACTCCAGTCAGTATGGCAGTTATCAAGAATACAGGTAATTATAAGTGTTTGTGAGACTGTGGAGGTAAAGGTACACTCATACCTTGTTAGAGGGACTGCAAAGTAGTGCAACTGTCCATACTGGAAAGCAGTATGGAGGTTCCTCAAAAAACTAGGAATGGAACTACTATATGACAAAGCTATTCCATTCCTCAGTATTTATCCAAACAGTCTAAATTTAGCATACTGTACCAATGCAGTCACAACAATGTTTACAGCAGCACAATTCACAATAGCCAAGCAAGGGGTCCTTCAACAAATGAAAGAATAAAGAAAATATGGTATATATGCACAATGGAGTATCACTCAGTCATAAACAGGAAAGAAATTATGGCATTTTCTGGTGAATGGATTGAACTGGACATTATTATGCCAAGTGAAATAAGCCAGATTCAGAAAATCAAGTGTGGAATGTTCTCTCTCATACGTAAGCTAGAGCAAAGTAAAGGGTGAGGTCGGATATCATAAAGACAGTTGGAAGATCAATGGAGTAAGAGAAGATTGAGGGGAAGGGAGGACAGATGGGATAAGGGAAGAACAGTGGAATGAATCTAACCTAATATTCCTATGTACACATATAAATATACCACAGTGAATATCACCACTATGTATATCTGTAAGTGGCAGATAGATTAGTAGAGTAAAGGGAAGGCAACAGGGAAAGGGAGACGGAGAGGAAAGGGAAGTACTGGGGATGTAATTAGTGCATATTATATTCCATGTTTTAGATATGAGTTGTCCCCTCAAAGCTCCTTTGCTAATGCAAGAGTATTTGGAGGTAAAACAATTTGATTATGAGGACTGTAACCAAATCAGTCCATCCTATTTTGAATGGACTGATGGGGTAGTAGCTCAAGGAAGCTGAGGCAGAGTTGGAGGACATGAGTCATTGGAGACAAGCTTTAAAAGGCTTCATCTTCCCTGCAGCCTTTTCCTCACTCTCTGTTTCCTGGCCACCATTCCCTTCCTTTTTGATGTTCTGCCTCACCTCAGGCCCAGAGTGATGGAGTCCACTAACCATGGACCAAAACTCTGAAACCATAAACCAAAATAAACTTTCCTCCTCTAAGTTGTTCCCATTGGGCATTTTGGTCACAGAAATGTAAAAGCTATTTAAAACAAATTCTTACCAAGAAGTGGGGTTCCTGGTGTGACTAACATGACCTTGTGGTTCAGAAGCCTTTGGAGGTGGCATATGGGAGAAATTTTGAAAAGTTTGGAGATGTGATATGGAAAGTCTTTAGATGTAAGCAAAACTTAATAGGTTATTCTGGTTGGAGCTCCAAACAAAATACTACAGGAATGTGGACTATGCTCATGAGGTTTCAGAGGAAAATGAGGACTTCATTGGGAATTGGACCAGAGGCCACCCTTCATATTATGGCAAAGAACTTGAAGCTTTCTATGAGGCTGAATGTAAAAGTGATGGACTAATTAATCTGGTTGAGGAAACTTCAAGGAAGCACAGCATTGTCAGTGACATGGATATTACTAGCAGTTTTTAATCAGGTTTCTTGTGAAAATCTTGATCAGAAAGCAAAGCTAAATGATTTTAAATTCTTTTATTACTCATTATATTTATAAACTATAGTGGGGTTCATTGTCTCACAATCATACATGCATGGAATTTCATTTCCTCCCTTTCAGTCCCCAGAGCTTTCTCTTTATCTCCCCTTCTCCCACCCACTATCCCCCTTTTTATTCTGTACTTGTCTTCCTCCTATTAATTTTAAGTTGGTGCTTTATAGAGATACATAAAGGTGGAATTCACTGTGATACTTTTATAAAATTATACATATTGCAATTTTGTCAAATTATTTTCCACTTCTTTCTTTTTCCCATTCCGCCTCCCTGCCCCTCAGTTTGCTTCCTCTATGCCATGAACCTCCCCTCTATTTTCATGAGATTAAATTCCATCATTTTCCCCTTACTGTCTATTTAGAAAAACTGCTGGCTGTCGAAAGAATCAGGATGAAAGAGAGCCCACATGTGGTGCTACTAGCAAGGCCAAAGGGGTGAGGATGGCTAAACCCTTTGGAAAGCACATCTCCTGGTCATGTATCCTAGGATGCTAAAAATGGAGTGACAGGTGAAGTTATAGGACCTGGTTTCCCTGTTTGGTTTTAGTCTTATTTTGAACCCTCCCTTCTTTCTATGCCCTTATTCCTCCATTTTTAAATGCCCTTTCCAAGGAAGGAGACTCCATGGCCTAATCACATCTTCAAGTTCCCACCTGGTTACACATCATATTGATGAGACAAAGCAGATTGACATCCCACTCTTCCCAGGACATCCAAACTTCTTGGGATGACTCAGAATTTATGTAAGTTTTCACAAGTCATGAGTTTGAATAAGACATGAGATACACTTAAGACATGAAGAGAGGGCTCCCTTCTCTGCTCCTGGTTGTGGTCTTGGATGCAGTCTTACAAGTCCTTACTGAGGTACTGTGCACCAGCTCCAACTGCCCACCTACACATCCTCATGGGGCTGACTCACAGTGAAGTCCTGAAGGTTCTCAAGTCCAGAAATCAGAAACATCACAGGGAATACAAGGGAGATTTGTTCTAAGATAACTGAGTACACCACAGGCCTCACAAGCTCAAGTCTCTATACAAGTGGCAGAGTATCTGCAAATAAATAGTACATATCCACCTCCTGTGTAGTTTAGGTCATCTCTCCATGAGTTCTGACACCTAATACGATGAAATGGAAATGTAATTCTCTGTAACCCTGCATGATCTAAAAACAATGGCAAGACAAGTATCTGTCCATAGAGACACAATTTCATTCCTTATACTTTTTTATTTGCAGCTGGTTGGGACCACAGATGGAGAAAGATGGGTGCATGGACCAACTGTACTTTCTTGCTTTGCATTGAGGGGAGGAAAACTGCAGCCAAGATGAGGGTTTATAGGAGCTGATATTCTTGTAATCAACATTGGGACACATCTGGCCTTCAGCATGGAAGACAAGGGGTATAGGACAAGATGTGCCAGGAAGCCTCAGTAGGGAGAGCTCAGAAGGAAGGCAAATATACTGGGTAGGATAGCATCCCTTGAAATTTCATATGAAATTTCAACACCCAAATGTGGCTGTGTTCCTGTGTGAAAACAGTCTTTGCAGAAGTGATCATGTTAAGAAGAGAACACATGATGGAAATTAGCATAAATTGGCTTCAAATCCAATGGCTAGTGTCCTTGTAAGTAAAGGGGAGTTTGAACACAGAGACCCAAGAAAGAAGCAACAGAGTGTGGGCAGCAGCAGGAGACTGGAAAGAGCTGGGAGAGTTGGGGAGGACACTCCCCTGGAACCCTGTGAGAGACTGTGGCATTGGGAGAGCCCATAACTGTGTCGAGCCTCTGGAACTGGAGAGAATGCCTTTCTTCTGCTGTAGGCCACCCGGCTTGCAGGGTTTGTCTGCAGCAGCCTAGGACCTGCCTGAAGGTCTGAGCACATTGGACATGCAGCTCTTATCTGAGCACAGACACACACTGATGACAGCACAGTGTCAGCCATGAGGGATGACCACAGTCAGGTTAAACCAGGTGGGAAAAGGGCGAGGCACACAGTGGGGATCTTTAACTCTGGGCTCTGGTTCCTGTGTTACTGGGAGCAATTCTGACCCCAGTTTCCTGGCCTGCTGCCTAGTGAGGCCCCATAGGAGGGCAGAAGGATATTGAACATGGATCTGCCCTACTCACTTTGTACAGGCATCAAGCACTGCCAGCTGCCTCCTGCCCTGCCCAGTGGGACTCTCTGTGGCCCCTCTCCCCATCCTCTCTGAGTGTTCTTCCCTTCCTCCACACTGCCTCTGGCGGCATTCAGTCGTGGCGATGGTAACATCACTGGGTACTGCTAATTACTGAAGAGCAGGGGGGCCTGTGGCCCCCAGGACAGGGTGAGTCCATCTATGCTGATGAAATATGCCATCTGCATGCTGGAACTGGAAGCCATTGAAGCCAAATGGCAAGTGAGGGTCTCTTGTCCCTTATCATTTATGTTAAAAATCATTTTTTAGTTTTTGATAAGATTAATGTGCAACTTATAGCTGGGCATGGTGGTGCACACCTGTAATGCCAGTGGTTTTGGAGGCTGAAGCAGGAAAATTGCGAGTTCAAAGCCAGCCAAAACCTTAGTGATGCCCTAAGTAACTCAGTGAGACCCTGCCTATATATAAAATTTAAAAAGAAAAGGGCTGTGTATGTGGCTCAAGGGTAAAGAACCCATGGGATCAAGCCCTCATAAAGAAAGAAAGAAAGAAAGAAAGAAAGAAAGAAAGAAAGAAAGAAAGAAAGAAAGAAAGAACAAAAATTATTTGCAAATTCTAATTCCCCCAACATTTTAATCTTATATACATTTGTAATTTTACTACAACATTTCAGTTCGTGTTATAGAAAGTTTATTGAAATAACATTTATATAAATTATCAATTACAATACCTTGCATTTTTGTCCTCATTTCCTGTCAGGAATCATATGGATACAAGAGAATAGAGTTTAGAGTAATGGAAATGCTTGACATGACAACAAGTTCTCATTCAAGCTTAGCATTAAGTGCTGGAGAGGGTAAGGTCAGTGTACCTTGGTATCTGGTACAATTCATTTACCACACAGAATCCTCTGGCATGTCATTGACTGAGACATAGGAATTGAAAAGCATTCACATCCTCAGTACATTTTCCACTTCAGAACACTTGAAAATGATTGATATCCTTTACTCGTTACCTTGCTTTTCAGCAAACTGCTCTTCAACTAATGCAACAGAACAACTCATAAATCTACACAAGAGGCTTTAGCTATATATAGATGCTTACTGTAAACAATGAGACTTTGTTGTTGGTGGTATTTTAAATTTCACTTTCTCTTCACAAAGCAAAAGGAAATATTTATGTCAGAACTTCCAAATTGGAAGAAAAAATGTTTGGCACTCCAAATGTAGTGTGTATTAGTGTTTGGGAAGTAGTCATGGTTTAAATGAGAAAGGCCCAGAAAATAAAGTAGGATGATCAGCTTTCTACCCATGCTATGCAAGCATGTGACCTTTACAAGTGACTTAGTCTTGGCCATCATCATCACTAAGAACCAAGTAAATGAATAAAGTTCCCCAGGTGTCAAGTTGCCAAATGCGTGATAAGTATGGAGGAGGAAGGGTGGGAGAATTCTCTAATACTCTAATAGAATTAGGGAAGGCAGTGCCTGCTGTGAAGTGGTTAGGGGTGCCTGGGATCCTGCCACAGAGTGAGATTCCAAACTCGGATTCACTGAGTCCAGGTCTGAAGAGCAGGCTATAGTCCAGGGACTCTAGGTGGTGGTGGGGGGCAATGGCTCACTGAGGACAAAGTAGTTGCTATAATTTGAACCTGCTTGCACAAACTACCTCAGTTCTGTACTTGCACACTTAGCCAGCACATTAAAACACAGTTCAGGCCCAGTACAAAAAGTGTGCCTGCAAGAGATCCTTGTACCTAGGATTGCCAGGTTTAGGAAGGAAAGTGGGACTGTGGGGAGAATCAATTCCCCAAAGTTTCATTGAAATCAATTCCTGAGCCCTTTTCAGAAGACTCATTTAATGTGAAGTGGTTCTCAGGCAACCCAGTGAAATCACAGTTCAGGCCCAATACACAAAGGATATTAGCAAGAGAGCCTTTGTACCTTGGATCACCAACTTTGGGGGAGAAAGTGGAAATGCTGAGAAGATCAGTTTCCCAAAGTTTCACTGAAATCCATTACTGAAACTTATCAGAAAAGTCACTTCAAATGCAATTGCCTACTAGCAATGAAGAGTCATTTACCAATGGTGCAAACAGTTCAAATTGAAATCATTCCTACCAGTGCTGAGAAGGGCTTTTGCTTCATTCTATTGCAACAAGAGACAAACCACAATGTGCTCATTGAGAACAAGGTGTGTTGATGCAAGTTGAAGTTGCTAGCACAAACTGCCTCAGTACTTTACTTCCAAGTTTTCTCAATTCCCCCAAGTTTCATTGAAATCCATTTGTGAAACTTTTTCAGAAAACTCACTTCATTTCCATTTGTCCTGTGCAACGAAATGCCATTTACCAATAGCACAAATCTTCAAAGTAAATTCATTCATGCAAGCACTGAAAAGCACTTCTGCTAGATGCTAGCTCAACCAGAGACAAACCACAATGTGCTCCCTGAAAACAAATTGTTTTGCTGCAAGTTGAAGTTGCTAGCACAAAGTGCTTCAATACTGCTTTTCCAAACTTTTCTCAGCCAGCACATTGAAAGCAGAGTACAGACTCAGTACACAATGTGTGGTAGCAAGAGAGTCTTTTTACCTAGGATTAGCAATGTTGGGGAGAAAACTGACACTGCTGGGAGGATAAATTCCCCAAAGTTTCACTGATATCCATTTGTGAATCTTTTTCTGAAAACACACATAAATTCTGGAGATTAGCGCTCTATCTGAAGTATGATTGGCAAAGATTTTCTCCCACTCTGTAGGCTCTTTCTTTGCATTGCTGATAGTTTCCTTTGCTGAGAGAAAGCTTTTTAGTTTGAATCTATCCCAGTTATTAATTCTTGCTTTTATTTCTTGTGCTATGGGAGTCCTGTTGAGGAATTCTGGTCCTAAGCCGACATGTTGAAGCTCTGGACCTACTTTTTCTTCTATAAGATGCAAGGTCTCTGGTCTGATTCCGAACTCAAAAAACTCTACACCAAGAATGTGAATAATCCAACTGACAAATGGGCTAAGGAAATGAATAGACACTTCACAGAAGAAGATATACAAGCAATCAACAAACATATGGAAAAATGTTCAACATATCTAGTAATAAGAGAAATGCAAATCAAAACCACCCTAAGATTCCATCTCACCCCAATTAGAATGGCAATTATCAAGAATACAACCAACAACAGGTGTTGGCGAGGATGTGGGGAGAAAGGTACACTCTTACATTGCTGGTGGGGCTGCAAATTAGTGCAGCCACTCTGGAAAGCAGTGTGGAGATTCCTTAGAAAACTTGGAATGGAAACACCATTTGACCCACCTATCCCACTCCTTGGCCTATACCCAAAGGACTTAAAATCAGCATATTACAGAGATACAGCCACATCAATGTTCATAGCTGCTCAGTTCACAATAGCCAGATTGTGGAACCAACCTAGATGTCCTTCAATTGATGAATGGATAAAGAAAATGTGGTATATATATACAATGGAATATTACTCAGCCATAAAGAACGATAAAATTATGGCATTTGCAGGCAAATGGAGGAAACTGGAGAATATCATGCTAAGTGAGATAAGCCAATCTCAAAAAAACAAAGGAAGAATGATATCGCTAATAAGTGGATGATGACACATAATGGGGGGTGGGAAGGGTTAGTGTTGGGGTTGGAGTTGGGTTTAGGGAGGGGGGCAGGAATGGAGGAAGGAAGGACTGTATAGATGGAGGGGAAGGGTGGGAGGGGAGGGGGGAAGGGAACAAATGGCAGAATGAATCAAACAACATTACCCTATGTAAATTTATGATTACACAAATGGTATGCCTTTACGCCATGTACAGACAGAGAAAAAACATGTATCCCATTTGTTTACAATAAAAAAAAAATAAAAAAATAAAGAGCAATAACCCCTCCCCCCCCAAAAAAAAAAAGAAAACACACATAAATTGCAAATGTCCTCCACCAGCACATTCAAAGCACAGTTCAGGCCCAATATGCAAATGTGCTTAGTAAGAGAGCTCTTGTACCTAGGATGATCAACATTGGGGAGCAAATTGGAACAAGTGAGAGGAGTAATTTGCCAAAGTTTCACTGAAATACACTTGGGAAACTTTTTCAGAAAATTCACTCCAGTTGCATTTGCCTGATAGCAACAAAATGCCATTTTCCAATTGCACAAACACTTCAGGTTGAAACCATTCCTGACAGCGCTAAGAAGCACTTACACTTCATGCTAGTTCAACCTGAGAAAAGCCACAATATGCTCACTGAGAACATAGCATTGGTGAAAGTTGAAACTGCTATCAGAAAGTGTTTCGGTTCCTTACTAACAAGCTGTTCTCAGTCAGCACATTCAAACAAAAGTTCAGGCCCAATATCCAAAATGTGCTAGGAAGAAAAATCCTTCCACCTAGGGTTATGAACATTGAGGAAGGCAGTTGAACTACTGAGATAATCAATTCCCCAAAGTGTCATTGAAATCCATTCCTGAAACTTTTTCAGAAAACTCACCTGCAGCTGTTCTCAACCAGCACATTCAAAGCACAGTTCAGGCCCAATATACAAAGTGTGCTGGCCAGGTACCCTTTTACCTTGGATCAACAAATTTTGGGAGGAAATTTGGACTCCTGAGAGACTCGATTCCCCAGTTTCATTGAAATCCTTTTGTGAAACTTTTTTAAAAATACACTTCAATTGTAGCTATTCTCAGTCAGCACAATAAAAGCACAGTTCAGGACCAATACACAAAGTGTGCTAGCCAGAGAATCCTTGCACCTGGCATCACCAAGTTGGAGAAGAAAGTGGGAATGCTGAGGCAATCAATTCCCCTAATGTTCCTTGGTATCCATTTGTGAAACATTTTTCAGGAAACTCACTATTCTCAGCCAGTACATTCAAAGCACAGTTCAGGACCAATATACAAAGTGTGCTAGCAAGAGTGTCCTTGTACCTAGGATCACAATGTGGGACTGCTGAGGGGATCTATTCCCCAAAGTTTCATTGAAAGTCATTTGTGAAACTTCTCAGAAAACTCACTTTATTTGCATTTGCCCACTTGCAATGAACTGCTGTTTAGCAATGGCAAAAAGACTTCAAATTAAAACTGTTCCTGAGATGTGTTTCTGCTTCATGCTAATTCAACAAGGGACAAATCACAGTGTACTCACTGACAATAAAAAGTGAGTTCCAGCAAGTTGAAGTTGCTTGCTCAAGCTACTTCTTTTCTACACTTCCAAGCTTTTCTCAGCAAGTACATTCAGAGCACAGTTCAGACTCAATACACAAAGTCTGCTAGCAAGAGAGCCCTTGTACCTAGGATAACCAAATTTCAGTAAGCAAAGTGGGAATGCTAAGAAGATCAATTTTCCAATGTTTCATTTAAGTCCATCTTTTCAGACATCTTAGGAAAACTCACATGATATTCACGTGTCTGCTTGCAAAAAACTGCCATTTATCAAAGGCACAGATGCTTCACAGTGAAACCTGCAAGCTCTAACAAGCAGTGACACTTGATGCTACTTTAACTCAGGACAAACCCCAGTGTGCTCACTGAGAACAGAGTGAGTTCTTGCAAGTTGAAGCTGCTAGCACAAAATGCTTCAGTTCTGCACTTCCAAGATTCTCTATGCAAGTACATTCAGAGAACATTTCAGACCGATTATACAAAGTCTGCCCGCAAGAGAGCCCTGTATGTAGTACCACCAACATTCAGGAGGAAAGTGGGCTGCTGAGATCAATTCCCTATAGTTTCATTGACATCCTTCTGTCAAACAATTTCAGAACACTCACTTCAAATACAAGTGCCCATTTACAAGGAACTCTGGTTTCCCAATGGCATAGATACTTCAAAGTGAATCCAGGCCTGCAGGTCCTGAGATGTGGTGATGCTTCATGCTATTTCAACTAGGGATGAACCACAGTGTGCTCACTGAGAACAGAGTGAGTTCCTACACTTTGAAGCTGCTGGCACAAACTGTTTCAATTCTGCACTTCCAAGCTCTCCTCAGCAAGTACATTCAGAGCACAGTTTAGACCCAAAACACAAAGTCAGCTAGCAAGAAAACCCTTGTACCTAGGAATGCCAGCTTTCAGGCAGAAAGTGGCACTGCTGAGAAGATCAATTGCCCAAGGTTTCATTGAAAACCATCTGTTAAAGCTCTCAGAAAACTCACTTGAAATGCAGGTGGCCCACTTGCAAGGAACTTCCATTTACCAATGCCACACACTTTTCAAAGTGGTACAGGCCTGAGAGCTCTGAGATGCCATTGTGCTCCATGCAACTTCACCCAGGGACAATCTCCAATGTACACACTGAGAACAAAATTAGTTACTACATGCTGAAACTGCTTGCAAACTCTGCTTCAGTTCTGCACTTCTGAGCTTTTCTCAGCAAGTACATTCAGAGCACAGTTCAGACCCAATATCCAAAGTCTGCTAGCAAGAGAGTCCTTGTACTTAGGGCCACCTACTTTGAGAAGGAAAGTGAAAATGCTGTGAAGATCAATTCCCCAAAGTTTCATTGAAATCCATTTGTCAACCTTTTGCAAAAAATTCCTTGAATTGCAGGTGTCTGCTTGCAACAAACTGCAGTTCACCAAAGGCACAGATATTTCAAAGTGAAACTAGGCCTGGATGCTCTGTGAAGTGGGTATGCTTCATGTGAATTCAACCAGGGACCAATCTCAGTGTACTCACTGAGAACTAAACTATTCCCTGAATGTTGAGGCTTACACAAACTTCTGTAGTTTTGCATTTTTTCCAGCTTTTCTCAGTATGCACATTTACAGCACAGTTTAGACCCAGTATCCAGAATCTCTATGAAGAGAGCAACTGTCCTACATGTCCCAGGTATGAGGAAAAAACTAAGAGGGTCAATTCCCCAATTTTTCATTGAAATCCTTTCAGTTAAGTCATTTAAATGGCAAGATCCAACCTTCAACAAACTGTCCTGTGACGATGTCATAGAGGCTTCAAAAGTGAAATCTTAATTGCAAGTTCTGAAAACCATTAGTACTTAATGCATTTTCAACCAGGGACAAACCCCAATGTGTTCACTAAGAACTAAGTTCCTGCAAGTTGAAGCTGCTTACACAAAATACTTTTGTTCTCCTCTTCCTACCTGTGGCTCAGCAAGCACATCCAGAGAACAGTTAATAACAAGTATTCAGGTTGTCATAGAAAGAGAGCATTTGTATCTAGGTGCCCCAAGTTTGCAGATGAAAGTTGGACTGTTTAGAAAAAAATGGTGCAACCACTCTGGAAAGCAGTATGGAGATTCTTCAGAAAACTTGGACTGGAATCACCTTTTGACCTTTTGACCGGAATCCCACTTCTCGCTTTATACCAAAAGGACTTAAAATTAGCATACTACAGTAACAGCCACATCAATGTTTATAGCAGCTCAATTCACAATAGCTAAACTATGGAACTAACCTAGATGCCCTTCAACAGTTGAATGGATAAAGAAACTTGGTATATATACACAATGAAATATTATTCAGCCTTAAAGAAGAATGAAATTATGGCATTTGCTGGTAAATAGGTAGAACTGGAGAACATGCTAAGCAAAGCAAGCCAAACCTCCAAAAACCAAAGGCCAAATATTTTGTCTGGTAAGTGATGCTAATCCATAAAGGGGAAGGGGGTAGGGAAGAATGAAGGAACTTTGGAATGGTCAGAGGGGAGTGAGGGAAGATCTGGGGGTGGGAAGAGCAGTGGAATGAGATGGACATTATTACCCTATGTACATGTATGACCACTACCAGTGTGACTCTGTACCATGTACAGCCAGAGGAATGAGAAGTTGTGCTTCATTTGTGTACACTGTGTCAAGATGCATTCTAATGTCATGTATAACTACTGAGAACAAATTAAAAAATAAAAAAATAGATTTGTGGTATGTCCAGCTCTCCCCTTTTCTGGGAAGGCCTGGAATTTTCCTTTCAGTTTGCTATATGCTCTCCAAACTGAAATGCAACCTCCAGGAGGGTCTGTCCTCCTTGCCATCATTATCCAGGCTCCAGTGACCCCTCATCCCCTGGTTTGTGCTGCCACACTACCTCATACTCTGTGAATTCTCACTGAGTCCCTCTGAGAAACAACTCATCTCTCATTTCCAAAGAGTGAGGTGCATATCTCCATGGCCCTGGGGAAGGACACGGAGGAGCAGTCTGACTGGGAAGGGCTGTGGTAGGATTGATTGCCACAGGAGCTTTCTCTGAGGTCAAAGACCCCTCTCAGTTCCCCAGATGGCCATGACTCCACCTCCAGCTGTCTGCCTTCCTCCTCCTACATACCACAGACAGCATGCACCAAACAAAATTGTGGGAACCAGTCTTTGCTCAGTCTTCCCAATTCACAAAACTTTACAGGTCCCAACACTGGACACAGGAACCATTTCTCTTGACCCCCAAGCCCACTCCATTTTGAAGTTGGTTTAGTGGTCTACAGTGTTCTCTGGAGAGGAAGAAGATGTAGTCATGTCTTGTGGAGGACAGAATGGTGTCACATGTAGAATATCTACTTATGACACCTGAGGTATCTGACTGACCCCCACAAAAAGAGAAAAGATGGCAGAAATTTTTACCATGTGTTTCACTGAATTTTGCAACATGCCTGAAAACATGTCTTCACACCGTAGGTGCTTCCTTTAGGTTCATCAAACAATGAGCCCAATCAGCTGCTTCCCACATTTCTCAATGGGCATGGGAGCTGCCAACATTAAAAGCTCCTGACTGTTGATAACTAGGATAGAACTTCTGCTCCACTATGGAAGCTGGAACTTCCTTTATGAATGCAAAAGTGCTTTGCACAAGGCCTGAGGTGAGGCCCCTGGCACAGAGCTTCTTCATGCAAAAAAAAAAAAAAGTCACACCAGAGAAAGCCCCAGCCCTCACTGAGTCCACATGGGAATGAGCTGAGTACCACTCTCAAGCAGCAATGCCCAGTGTGTGGAGGCTGCTCCAGGACTTCCAGGACTCATCCCACTGGGTGCTGAACAACTCAATGAGGGCAGTCCTCTGAACTCTCCAGGTTTCACACAGCATTTTGGTCTCTGAGAGGTAAATGACTTCTCAAGATCCAGGCAGAGGGTGACTGTACACTTGGGCTTGAAGGTACAGTACTTATCTTGGAAACAGCATGGTCAATACCTGCTGGGTGGTGATGAACCTTGAATAGTTGTACCTGAAAGTGGTGCCCAAGTCTGGGTTCCTGCCACAAAAACAGGCATGAGCCAGTTCATGAGCTATTTCTGCCTGTTAGCTTCAAGGGTCTCCATACCACAGGGCTCATCCATGTTCTGAGCAGGCTCATTTTCACCTTGGCCTGGGACCAAAAAAAGTAGGTACAAAAATGGAAATGTTAGCAAACAGAAAAATGACTTATTTCAATACAATAACATAAAAGCATAATGGAATAGTTCTCCTCAGTATACACACAAACACACACGTGTACTGCCCCCGCCCCCGTGACACACAGTGAGAGTAGGAGTCCTGGGCCATTCATGAGGGATCAGGCATGAGGGCCTGCTGGGCTCACCTGCCATTTTCTACTCAGTGTTACTCTTGAATTTCTCTGGGAAAATCACCAGAGGCTCTGGAATCTAGAACAAAGCCTCACCCTGTGTTCCCACACATGGGCAAGACACACCTTCCACTTCACTATTTCTGGGGGCCTGAGGCTTTGTATGCTTTAGAACAATAGGAGAACATCCTTCTCACTCCATTCTCTCCAAGCAAGTGAGCTGGGGTGGCTCGCTCAAGGAAGTGGGTGCCTGGTTACCAGGGTTCCATGTTCTGTTTGATCCATCAAAGCACTGAGGTCACTTCTTGTGGTCCCCATACCTGAGCCTCTTATTCACACAAGACATCTCCAAAAGATGCATGGGCTGCTGGTTTATCCCCCATCCACCCAGATCAAGTGCACACCTGAGCACATACATATTCACCAACAACTACCCCCACCAGACACAGCCCAGCTTAGCTGTTGCTAGAGTTCCAGCTTTGAGTATTCAGAACTGGATTCATAGCCAGACATTCCTTCTCACCAACTTTGTGACCCTGGGCCAATCTTTGTGCCTCCCATGGGCTCCCCAGTGTCCCCATCTCTTATTAGGAATCATTGTAGCATCTACTTTCTAGGATGTTATTGGGTATATATGCCCATAAATGCCTGTATTATCTTTGAAAACCAAAGATGGGACTCATGGGTTGCTAATGCACAAACTGAGAGATGGGACAATTATCAAAAGCAGAAAGACAATGCAACCCAAATCACTCAGGTCTGTGTCCCAGGGAAATGTTAGTCCTAGGCAATGTCAGTTCCTACTTGACTGCAGTTCCCACTCTGCACCATGGAAAGTGTGAGGCAATTGAGATTCAGAGACTGACCTCTCTGGCACAGAACTTCCCAAGGTTTCTCGTGGGATTTCAAATTGGCCCAAGTGCCTCTTCTCAGTCTAGGAGGTGGGGGCCTCACAAAGAATTCAAGGTCCCACAGCATCCTGTTACCCAAAGCCAGTACAACCTTCACCTTGAGGTGGATCAGACTCTGTCTCTCATAGAATTGGGTAAAAGTGTTGGGATATTATCCCCTAGATTGGGTTATGGGAAACCTGGATCCCTGTCTCAGCATTGTTTCCCTCTCTGTCTCTCTTTCATCCTTGATCCAAGCAATCAAATCAATTTATTGTGAGATGTCCTGTGAACATGCCCCTTGATAAAGACATGACAGTGTCCCATCCTCCCATCCAAAAAACACTGAGACTCAGTCAAAGTGGATCAAACCAGGAACACAGGCATGAGCTTAGAGGCAGATCCTCCCAACTGAGGCTCAAAGGAGCCTGCAGTCCCAGCCTCCTGAGACATGAAAATGGAGGTGTCCAGCTGAGCCACCTTGGATGCAGGTGCACAGAAAGTGACCTCATCAATGCTTGTTGTTGTCAGTCATGATTTAGGGGGGTGGTGTTTCACAACTTTGAAATTTGAGTGCAGTCTCCAGGCTTTGGGGTGTGCACCAACATATTCCTACCTGCCTGGGCCCTCCAAGCCACACTGGCCTTTTTATTCAACCTCCTCCTGTGGCAGATTCAATCATGCCCCCTATTTCTGTATGGCTACATGTATCTCACAGCTGCTCCTAGGAAAATCTACCTGGATTTGAAGCACAGGTATCTGCATCAGGTGTCATCCTAATGATATTTCCCTGCCTCCCACCCCAAAAGTGCTCTTGAAGACCCTGAAGACCCATTGGCTCTAGACTATCTCTTTTCTCTGGGCTCCCTGGGCTGTTTTTTTAGGAGACCACATCAATTCTCAGCACACAGGCTGGGCCCACTCAGATCCCAGGAGAACCTAAGCATTGCTCGTACTTCTCGTCCATGATGATCCATGACACAATGCCTGACTACATGAAAGCAGAGTCCTCTGCACCACTCAGATGGCCCCTGTGCACTGCTCAGGACTCATCCTCCAAGCACCTACAGAACCCACCATGCACAGGCGTTGGTGCACATTGACTTGCAAAGACCTGGAGGAGGGGGAAACCCACAGACTGGGATCCCAAGACCTTAGATGCTGGGATAAGAGTTGCCCACTGACATGGAAAAACAGCCCATGTGCACACAGTCACCATTCCCCTCCACTGAGCGCCTGATTGAGACACCTGCAGAGTTGGCAGTGGACCTGCCACCATCATTCCTTTAAAGTGATGGTGTCCACAGAAAGAGGAATTTTGTGGGATTTCACTTATCTCAGATTTCCAATAATCGGGTCCATAAAACATAACATAGAATGTTCTTTTCTTAGGCCCATGGAGGGCACTAGAATTCAATATCAATGACAAGAGCAAGTCCATGTGAGTTCTGAAGATAGATGGTGGCAATGGCTACATAGCAACATGAATATGCTTAATTTCACTGAACTGTGCACTTCAAAAGTGGTTACAATTACAAATGGATGTTTTGTACATTTTACCACCATTTTATAATTAGGGAAATTGCTGAATTACTCTCAAAGGATTGTTTGTGTTGTGAAGGCAAAATACAAGAGACTGGGTAACTTATAGCACAGGTTTTATTTCTCAAACTCTGGAGGCTGTAATTCAGGTGCCCAATCCAAAAATCTTCTTGTGTCCTCCTGCGGCAGAAGGTAAAACAGGATCAAGGGCTTCTTTGAGTACCCCCTCCCCCTTTTCTTAAAATGGCGTCCAACAGGCTTCTCTTCCTGAAAGTCTGCTTCCCACTGGCGCGTTTAGCCACCCAATTAGGTATCAACATCCCCACCTACCTACCTATAGGCAAATGCCTTGCTGGCAATATGCAGATAGCACAGTTAGTTCCCTTCTGAGACCATATATAAGGCAACAAACTTTTCTAATAAAGAATTCCCACCCCCCCTCCTGGCAGCAAGTCTCCATTCATTCTTTCATTAGTGCCAAAACCCGGGACAGAGTCCCCTTCTACATTGAAGGCCCCTGTTCCCTTTTGCCTTCCGGAGACCTCCTGCCCACGTACGCCCTTTCAGACGCTGGCTCCCACACTCACCACCCACCATCACCTAGGTAAGCCCCCATACAAGCGTCAACCCCATTCAAGCTATAGCAGGACTCTTGACCGTGATCATCCAGCAAAGACCTGACGCTCCTGTGGGGCGGGGGACTGCACCCTACCACAATCTTTATGGTCTCGGTGGACCCTCTAATGGCTTGCTATTCTCATCTACTTTGGGGTGTGAGGAGTCTATGATAGGTGAAGACTTTCATTTTCTCCCATTCTTTCCTTTCACTCTGCCCTTCCCTTCTCCTCTTAACCAGAAAATCCTAGTACTAGGTTCCCTGTGGCCCTGGCACTTCGCCTCCGGCTCTCAGCCAAAAGGATCTGGTGTATGGGTGATGACCCCTACCCACTTCCTTTTCCTGACTCCCTACTAGGAGTCACAAGGTCGCGGGAATCTTTGGAGGATGCTCCTTAGACTTCCCCCGACCATTTCCGGCCCAGGATTTTTCCCCTCTTCCTCTGTCCTCCTCCTCACTCTCCCCTCTCCCTCCTCTCAATATGGGAGCTTCTTCATCTCTTCCGGACACTTCATCCCTCAAATGCCTCCTCCAGAACCTTGCTTTACTCTACCTCACACTGGACATTAAGCTCAAACTTTTGATCAAATTTTCCACTCAAGATTGGCCTACCTATCCCTTAGATAATGGAAACCATTGGCCCCCAGAGGGCTCCTTGGACCCAAATTTAATTCGGGACCTTTTCAACTATTGCCAGCAACTGAAAAAGTGGAGGGAGATTCCCTATGTCGAGGCTTTTAACCTGCTTAGACAACACCCCAGACTCTGCTTCTCCTGCCCCCCTGCTCAGGTTCTCCTTGCCTGCAAAGCACCCTCTGCCGCCGCCCCTCTCCCCGCTCCCTGCCCCTCTGACTCTTCCACCTCTTTTGATCTGGCTGATGAACCCCCACCCTACAGACTTCCCACTTGGGCTCCCGCTTCCCCTCCTCCCCCTTCTGCCCTGCAGCTTCAGCCCCACCCCTCAGGGACTCCCCCTCCTTCTGACTCTTTCAGTCCCCCTGTAACTTGATCTAGGGAACTTCCTCCTACCCCCCTTATGGTGGCCCCCCTCCACAAAGTGGCCGGAGCTGAAGGTGTAGTTAGGGTGCATGTGGCCTTTTCCTTGGCCGATCTAACCCAATTAGAAAAAAGACTAGGCTTCTTCACCACTGATCCTACTACCTACAATAAGGAATTCCAATGGGTGCTCCAAGCATATAGCCTAACACACCATGATATCTTCATGTTCCTAGCCAACACTTTTCTCCCCAAGGAACGCCACAGGGTCTGGGACGCTGCCCAAACCCATTCCAATGATACCCACTGTATAGATCCCAACCACCCACCCTGTCCACATGCAGTCCCTGAACAAGACCCAAATTGGGATTACAATACACCTCAAGGAATCCAGGCCCAAGACCGCTTTGCCTCTTGTCTGGTAGTCGGTCTTAAAAAGGCTACCCACAAAATTGTTAATTTTCAAAAGATTCAGGAAATAATTCAGAGGAAGGAGGAGACTCCATCTGAGCTTTTGAATAGGCTGACCCAAGCCCTCCTTCAGTTTACCAATTTAGACCCCACCTCAGATGATGGCCGGCATGTCCTTATGATGTATTTTTTGGCCCAATCCTACCCTGACATTAAAGCCAAATTAAAGAAGCTGGAGCAAGGCCCCGCCACACCCCAAACTGAGATTTTATCAGTGGCTTTCAAAGTCTTCCATAACTGGGAGGAGGAAAAGGAACGCCGGAAACAGAGGGCTGATCAAGTCAACTTTCAAATGTTGGCCCAGATCATGAAACCCTCCCCTGGGCGTTCTCCTATTTCATCTAACCCCAAGCCTCCACCGGGGGCCTGTTTCAAATGTGGCAAGGAAGGACATTGGTCAAAGTCTTGCCCTTCTCCTAGGCAACCCACCATGCCGTGCCCGAAATGCCAAAAGAGGGGACATTGGGGCTCTGATTACCCACTCACCTGAAGAGGTAGATGGTCAAACAACCCTCAGCCACCCAAAACATGGCAACCATCTGTGGTGGGACTGGCCAAAGAGGATTGATGGGGCCCTGGGTCCTTCCTGACCATGCCTATAACTAAACAGAAACCCAGGGTAACCATAACTGTGGACGGTCACCCCATTTCCTTCCTCCTGGACACTGGAGCCACTTTTTCGGTCTTGAGGAAGTTTCGGGGCCCCACCCAACCCAGCACCTCTCCTATAGTTGGGGTAGGAGGAAAACAAATCTTTCCCCAAAGGACCCACCCCCTTAACTTGTTATATCCAAGATGCCCACCTCCCTTTCTCCCACTCCTTTTTAGTCATGCCCCAATGTCCTATTCCGTTATTAGGGAGGGATATCCTCTCCCTACTGAACGTTTCTATCACCATGCCCCCCTCCCTCTCACCCACGACCTCCTTCCTCTGGCTCTTATTTCAGAGATCACAATTCTAGGGGTCACAATTCTATACCAGAGACCCCCTTTCCTATTTTAACACACCCTGTTAATGACAAGGTATGGGACATCACCAGCCCTTCCGCGCTGCCCATTGCCCACCAATATCCATAAGGCTGAAGGATCCCTCTAAATTCATACATCAGGCCCAATATCCCCTGAGTACCACCACCCTCCTCGGGCTTCAACCTATCATTGAGGACCTTTACCAAAAGGGATATCTCCACCATACACACTCACCCTTCAACACCCCCATCCTAACAGTCAAAAAGGCAAATGGAACGTATCGCCTAGTTCAAGACCTCCGCATGATCAATACTGCTGTTGTTCCCGTTCATCCCTTAGTCCCTAACCCCTATACTTTGTTATCCCAGGTCCCGGCTTCCTCTATGCACTTTTTGGTCTTAGATCTGAAGGATGCCTTTTTTTCCATCCCTTTT
This sequence comes from Sciurus carolinensis, assembly GCF_902686445.1. NCBI lineage: Eukaryota > Metazoa > Chordata > Mammalia > Rodentia > Sciuridae > Sciurus > Sciurus carolinensis. Next base: position 38,010,324 of record NC_062225.1, on the reverse strand, counting down.
GACCCTTCTTCCCAGGACATTTTTGCTTTCACTTGGACTGACCCCCACATGCAACACTCTGAGCAGCTTACTTGGACTGTCCTCCCCCAGGGGTTCCGTGATAGCCCCCACATTTTTGGACAAACCCTAGCCCAGGACCTTAAGGTCTTCCATATATCGCACCCCGAATCTATTCTCCTGCAATATGTAGATGACCTCTTACTCTGCAGCCCCTCCTGGGGACAATCCCAAACAGACACCACCTCACTCCTCAATTTCCTGGCTGACAGGGGGTATCGCGTATCCCCTTCCAAAGCTCAAATCTCCCTCACAACCGTGACATATTTAGGCTTTCAATTATCTCCACAGAGGAAGGCAATAACCTTAGACAGGAAACACCTCCTACATTCCCTTCCTATCCCAAACACCAAGGCAGAAATCTTGTCCTTCCTGGGACTGGCTGGATATTTTAGAGCCTGGATTCCAAACTTTTCTTTGCTAGCTTGACCCCTCTATGAATTGGTGAGGGGGGAACCTGGAGAGCCTCTATCCTCCTCACCCTGTCACCCCTTCCTCAGGTTCGGATAGAACCTAGTCGAAGCTCCAGCACTTCACCTCCTTAACCTCACCAGACCCTTTTCTCTCTATGTCCATGAAAACAGTGGACAAGCTTTAGGGGTCTTAGGACAAACCTATGGCCCCTTCTTCGCCCCTGTGGCATACTTATCCAAACAGCTAGATCCCACTGTACGGGGATGGACCCCCCTGCTTGAGAGCCCTATCAGCTGGGCACTTAATGCAGAAGGAAGCCTATAAACTAACGTTTGGGGCACCACTTACCATCCTTTTACTCCATCACCTTAAGGACTTACTCACCTATAAAGCCCTTCAATCCCTGCCACCATCTAGAATCTTAGCTCTTCTATCTTCTTTCCTAGAAAATCCTACTATCTCCTTTCTCCCTTGTCCACCCTTAAACCCCGCCACTCTACTCCCAATACTGTATTCCCCCAACACACCACTTCACAACTGCCTGGAAGCCCTACAAAACTTCATACCCTGTCATTCTTCCATTTCTGAAGGCCCCCTTCCACATGCCAACCTCACCTGGTTTACGGACAGATCCTCTTTCTGGGAGGACTGAACGCACTATGCGGGTTATGCAGTGGTCTCCCTGGAATCAAACATAGAAGCCCAACCATTACCAGAGGGAACCACCAATCAGCAGGCTGAACTCATAGCTGCTAACTGGGCCTGTATCCTTGCCGAAGGGAAAATTCTTAACCTATACACAGACTCTAAATATGTTTTCCATATCCTCTTGTCCCATGCGACCATATGGAAAGAACGAGGGTTACTCAATACAAAAAGAAATAATGTAACAAATTCAGCATTAATTACCAAACTGCTCGAGGCTTCTCAGTTGCCTCAACGGTTAGGGGTCATCCACTGCAAAGCCCATCAGAAAGATAATTCCCCAATAACCCAGGGTAACCGCAAGGCGGATCTTGCCGCATGAGCAGCAGCTGTTGCAACGGGCCCCCTGAACCCTGGGCCCACCTGTGACTCTCTTCTTCCAGTCCTGACACCCGAATTGGAGACCTCCCAAAACACCACACAAGCAGGCCCTCACTCCCCTCCTCCCGATGAAAAATGCCCCCTTTTTCACCTCCTTCATGACTTGTTCCACTCAAACCCCCAAACACTCTCCCACTTCTCGCAAACCTTCTTTCCACTAACCCCATCAGACAAAGCCCTATTACAAAACCTTTCTCTTACTTGCACCATTTGCCAGTACACCAATCCCAACACCCCCCTCAAACCCAAACCCTATCCTTCTCATCAGGCTAGGGGAATTACCCCCGCAGCTGATTGGCAAATTGACCTCAGTAACATGCCTCCTGTTCGGCATTTTAAGTATCTCCTGGTCTTTGTTGATACTTTCTCCGGTTGGGTGGAGTCGTTCCCAACATCTAACAAAAAGGCCTCCACTGTGGCCTCCACCCTCCTTTCCCAGATCATCCCGAGATTTGGGATGCCCACATCCATCTAGTCAGATAATGGTCCAGAATTCACTGCTCAAATAATACAGAGAGTATCTCAATCACTCTCCCTCCCCTGGCACCTACATTGTCCCTATCAGCCACAGGCATCAGGAAAGGTGGAGAGAGCCAGTAGAACTTAAAAGGACATTTTAACTAAACTATCTCTGGAATTACACCTTGATTGGACCCGTCTCCTGCCCCTTGCTCTGCTTAGGGTCAGGGCCCTTCCAAAGAAACCCACCAAACTTTCCCCGTTCGAAATCATGTTCGGTAGGCCCCTCCTACCTCCTGGTATTACGGCTACCCAGGGACCTATACCACCTACTATAACTTTACCTTTACTCTCTCACCTCCGTGCTGAATTATGGAGATACCAGGACTGGCTACTTCCAGACCCATCTGCCTTACAGAACAATCTATCGCTGCACCCAGGCCAGTTGGTTTTCTATAATCCTCCTGAACCCAGGACTTCTCTGACTCCAAAATGGGAAGGACCATATCCTGTAATTTTGTGTACCCCAACTGCTGCAAAACTCTCAATGTCTAATAACGGCCTTACCCCTTGAATTCATATTTCCAGGTTGAAACCAGCAGAACTTGCCAACACTGCCTCTGCCTCCACCCCAGAGTCCTCTACCCCTTCATATACCTGAATCCCTTTGCCCTCTAACCCCCTACGCCTCCACATCTCGCATACACCATTACTCTCTCCTACTACTGAACATGATTCCTCCACACCAGAAACCCTTTCCACCTCTCAAACCCCTTACACCTATCATTCTGTCACTACTTCCCCTGAGCCTTGTAGCTTACAACCCCAACCCTTCTCTGGCCACCATGTACAAATTCACTGTTCAGGAAAAGTACATCACAGCCTTTGGGGTCTCAAGCGTTCACATGGTTACTGAGAGTTCCTGCTTTATCCACAACTGCTCCACCATCTCCCTTGATATCTCCTGTCTCCAATGCAAACTTCTTAATCCTGCCAATGCTGCGAACCCTTTCATCTGCCTTCCCAAAGACCAAAAGGCTGACTACTGCTGTCGCTGGGAAGATATTTATGGGGCATGCCCCCTACTGGACTTGTAACATTTACTACTCGAATGGGAAACAGGGACAAAATAAGTTCCTCACTTTTAGACTTAAATTTCGTAGACATGTCCGGCCCAGCATGTCCGCAACTTCCACAACTATGTGGGGTGGATACCCTGCAGAAAGCTATGTTTATACCATTCACATTAACAATCCCAGAGACTCCTTTTGGAATGATCTCATCGATATTGTGGTCTATGCACAAGATTATGCTTCCAAACCCACGGGATTTATGTCCCTCACTCGTTCCCTGGTGACCCCTCCCCACCGAAGCCAAAACCAAGGTTATTGAGTATGTCCAGAAATCGGAGACGCAACTTAACAAACTCATTGATAAAGCTGGTGCGAATAAAGCTGCCCTTCTTACCTGGCTCACCTGCTAAATCAGACCTTACACCTCCTAAATCTCTTGAACTCAACCACCATCTCCATCCCCACCTCACAATGCTTTCTTTGTGCATCCCTAGCTCGTCCTCTCCTTGCAGCGGTGCCGCTCATGGCAGACAACTCCACTTACAACTTTCCCTCCTCTGGTCAACCTGTGTTCATCCCTCACCTCCCTCTCCAAGAGACTTTCCTCTCAAACGACACCTCCTTCCCCTTCATCTGCCTGTCCCTGTCCAACACCTTTTCCCCCTCCCTCTGTGCCACTAACTACCTTATACCAACAACACCAAAATTTGTTCAACCAGGGCACTTCCTCTGGTACAATGGCACTCTGTTCTCCTCCACTGCCAATGTTACTGGTACTTGCTTCCTAGTCACAGTAACCCCTCAGCTCTCCTTATACTCCTCCTCTGAATTTCAACAGCTCCTTCCTCACCCTCATGTCCGTTGGGCTATTTTCCTGCCAGTTCTTATTGGCCTCACCCTCACAACTTCAGCGGTGGGAATGGGTCTCTCGGGAGGAGCATTGGGTCACTCCCTTTGGGCATCCAGAGACCTCCAAGAGAAACTGCAATCGGCTCTGGACACCACAGTGGAGTTCTTAAGTTCATTCCAGCGGCAAGTAACCTCCATTGCTCAGGTAACCCTACAAACAGACGGGCTATCGACCTCCTCACCGCAGAAAAGGGAGGAACTTGCCTCTTTCTGAAGGAAGAATGTTGCTACTACATTAATGAATCTGGCCTTATCAAGCAGAACGTTGTTAAACTACAGGATCTCTCTGCTCAACTAACGAAGTCACCCACTGCTAGTCCTTTATCAGACTTCTTCTCATCACCTTTCCTCACCTATGTCCTCCCATTTTTAGGGCCCTTCCTCGGACTTCTCCTCTTCTGCTCCTTCCTGCCCTGTATCATAAGGTTCCTTCAAGGGCAGCTCCAAAAAATCACTAATCAAACTTTCAACCAGTTTCTCTTAAAGGAATATCATCCCCTCCCTTCCAAAGATGTCTCCAGCTCTGGCTTCAACCCTCTCCATCTATAATCAGCGGAAGTACTTCCTGACGGAGCTCCATGCAGATGCCTGGCTCATACCTCCTATACGCTCCCACCTAGACTGGTCTGAGGCAATATAAATGCTACTCCTGCAAGGGAGGTTCCCTAATCTGACGCCTGACGCCCTCGCATGCTTCGCAGTCCTTTTCTGGGAAATATGCAGTCAACTCTTCCTCCCTACACCCCACATCGCCCCCACTTAGCAGGAAGCAGCCAGAGAGACCGGTGACCCCCCTCATAAAAAAAAAGGGAGGAATATTGACTCCATTTACCTCATTATTTCCCTTTCTATTTTTCCCCACCCCTCCCCCTTTTCTTAAAATGGCATCCAACAGGCTTCTCTTCCTCAAAGTCTGCTTCCCGCCGGTGTGTTTAGCCACCCAATTAGGTATCAACACCCCCACCCTGGGCCCTATCCAACCTATAGGCAAATGCCTCACTGGCAATATGCAGATAGCATAGTTAGTTCCCTTCCAAGACTGTATATAAGGCAACAAACTTTTCTAATAAAGAATACCCGCCCCTCCTGGCAGCAAGTCTCCATTCGTTCTTTCACCAGGAACCCTGTGAGGGAGTGTGGCACTGGGAGAGTCCACACCTGTTGAGCCTCTGGAACTGGAGGAAATGCCTTTCTTCTGCTGAAGGCCACCCATTTTGCAAGGTTTGACTGCAGCAGCCTAGGACCCACCTGCAACTCTTGAGCATGTTGGCCATACAGGTAGGCTCTGGGCTACGGACACACACTGATAACAGCACAGTCTCAGTCCAGAGGCACAAGAAGCGCAAAGTCAGGTCAGGTGGGGAAGGGCTAGGCACACACTGTGGGGGCTGGTGCTTGTGTTACTGGAAGCAATTCTGACCCCAGTTCCCTGATTTGCTGCCTATGTAGGACACGTAAAATGGTAGAGAGACACAGAGCATGGGTCGGCCCCACTCAGTGTGTGCAAACATGCACAACTGCCAGCAGCTCAGGCACTGCCTAGTGGGACCCTAAGTGGCCCCCTCTTCCCTTCCTGAGCGTTCCTTCCTTCCTCATTCTCCTCCTCCTCCTCATTGTCTCTGGAAATATCTAGTCAGTGAGATGGTAACCTCCCTGAGTCTGCTATTTATTGCATGGAGGGGGAACCTGTGGCCCCAGGATAGTGTGTTCACAACCACCTGATGAAATGTGCCATCTGGAGGTGGAAACCAGAGGTTGTTGAGGCTGAACGGCAGGTGTGGACCTCTGGCACTTCATTATTTAAGTTAAAAAACATTTTTTGGTGTGAGATAAGATTTATTTCCAAATCCTCATCCCCCCAATATTTTAATCTTTTCTCCAACATATGAAATTTTACTCTCGCCTTTTCACCTTTGACCCAACATGTCAGTACTTCTTAGGAGACAGGTCAGAGAAAAAGAGACAAAGGGAATCTTTGATTTATCCCACTACTTGATAATAGTTATTAAAATTTACAGATTGTCTGTAAGTGTCATAGAGGGCTTTTTACACACACACACACACACACACACACACACACACATACACATATTATGTTGTTGTAGTTAACTCTTCCCTTTATCCCCATTAAAACCCAGTGATTCAGTTCATATTTGCTAGCATTCCCCCACTGGTTAGGATTCTGCACTTTTTAAAGCTTTGTTAAAGTCAGCAGTATGCACTTAATTTTGTATTATAGAAAGTTGACTGAAAAAACATTTGTAGACATAATCAGTTACCATACCTTGAATTTTTGTTTTCCTTTCCTTTCAGGAACCACAGGGATACAAAAGAATAGAGTACAGACTAATGGAAATGCTTGAAATGATATTAAGCTCCCATTTAAGCTCAGCATTCAGTGCTGGAGACGGGAAGACCAATCCACTTTGATAACTGCTGTAAACAATTTATCAGATAGAATTCTCTAACTTACCAGTGACTGAGCCATAGGAACTGGGTAGAAAAGGCATCACATCCTGAATACATTCTTCATTTCAGAGCACTTGAGAATGAATGACAACCATTTCTTCTTACCTTTCTGTTCAATAAATTATTCTTCAAAAATTTCAAAGGAGGAAATCATAGAAGCACACGGAAAGGAATATTAATTATAGATGCTTAGTGTAAAAACTATGACTATTATTTATTGTTTTTGCTATTTTAAATGAAATCTCTCCTGCAATACCTCCACAAACCTAATGGGAATATTTAGGAAGTTCCAAATTGGAAGAGAATATATTCTTCCCAAAGAGGCAGTGCCAAGAATTTTGACACTCCAAATGTAGTGTGTGTGTTTCAGAGGCAGTCATACTTTAAATGAGAGAGTTCCACCAAATAAATAAGGAAGATCAGTGCTCTAGCCCTACCATGAAAGCAGTGTGACCTTGAACATGTGACTTAGTCTTAGCAACCATCATTACTAAGAACTAAGTACATGAATAAAGGTCTTCAGGTGTGAAGTTACATAATATGTGGTAAGTATGGAGGAGGATGGGTGGGAGAATTCTCCCACTCAAACAGAATTAGGGAAAGTTGCACCTGCCATGAGGTGGCTGGGGTGCCTGGAATCTTGCCACAGAGTGGGATTCCAAACCTCAGATTCACTGAGCCCAGGCCACAAGGGCAGCCTATAGTTCAGGGACATGGGGAAGGCCCAGTGGCAATGAAGGTCAAGAGAAACAAGGTACCAGTTGGGACCCTTAATCCCCTACTCTAAGCAGGGATGGATGAGGATGCCAGAGACCAGCCACAGAAATAGGCCTTTACAAGAAAACCAAGTGGCTGCAGGCTCCGATGGGCTAATGGAATCAGGGTGATATTTTCATAAAAGTAAGAGCACTTCCTGCGATTTGAGCTGCTCATGGGCTGAGAACAGAATCACTGGGTTGACTAAACCACTAAGAAAAGAAATATAGGATTAATATAAAAACCATTTGTGGCTCTTCCACATCATCAGGGGCTCTGATTTAATTCAGTAAAGAAAGGTGTCTTCAATGGTTTGTCAACATGTTGGGGACTCACCTATGTGTGGAATTTTTCAGGAAAAAAGTGATAAAATCTCATTAAGCAACTCTTTTGTCTTCTAACCCATTTGAAATGCAAGGGAACTACACTATACCAGAAGCTCAGTTCTTTCTTCTCATGTCTTCTTCAAATGAATCATTAATGCTTCTTTCAAAGTGAAACAGATGCCTGGATTCCAGGTGCACAGAAGTGTTCGAAGGCACCATTTCCTTAAAACCAAAGAAGAGAAAAAGAGTTCATTGTTGAGGTACATAGATTAGAGTCCCTTATCAATGATCTGTCCTCCCTGGAACCTTCCACACGACCATCTTCCACATTCTTAGAACAAAGCTTTGCCATTCTCAAAGAGCAGAAGACCATGATGCTGATAACCAGGAAGTCTATAAAGAACTCAAAGACAGTGGCATGTATTGCAGAAGGTGACATACTAAGGATATTGAGCACAGCTGCTAGAAAACAAGAGGCTATCTTCAGTACTGACTTCTGCCATTTACCAAGTGCAATTATTAGTGTCAAGAACAATATGTAAACATCCAAGTAGTAGGTGACATCCATCATCCATTCATAGAAGTGGGAAACATCTGCACTGGAAAAAGCAAGTAGCTTGCACTTATTCATAAAAATAATAGGGAAACAAAAAGAACAAAATGTATGGAAGACTTCTCATTTCACTATTACATATTTGCTATAATTCCCTATAAATAATAACTCTTCCCAAAATAAAAAAGTGTGTTAGAAATGTGTCAAGTTTTCAAGGGATGACATTTTAAAAATGGTGTTCTTAATTTAACATTTATATGCACTATATTCCTGCCTAATGCTCTTTTGGAATGGAGCACATAGAATTGAATCTTTTAACATCTAACATTTGCTTCTAAATATTACTTGCTATGTCAGGCAAAGCTAAGTGAAAAGTGGGGATTGTAATAATCAGAGAATGCAATGTTGTAGGACTGGAGTCCCTGATTCATGTACAGTAGGTGGTAATTATTGAAACCTTGAAGGTAGCAAGAGGAAGGAAGCTGACTGACAGATGACCTCAGGGCATACTGGAGGGATATGCTAAAGTGAAGAACAAGTGGAGCTCATGAACCCAGACCTTCTGTCTTTAAGAAAGGTGATAAAATGCAGAATTAATGTAAAAAAATTTAAAATTTTAAAATTGGTAATTTAAATAGCATCACATTACAAATCTGATAAAATGGACTGCCAATTTGTGAATTTAGCTCAGAAAAACAAACAAAAAAACAGATGATTACAGATACAAAGATAAATCCTTAGTCTTCTGCAGAATGCCTACATAAATATATTCCATTTGGCTCAGATGCAAATAACTTTAAGTAGAATTTCTGATTTCTGAATGAACCTATTAAATATTATACCACACAAAACACAAGTTTTTTTTTTTTATAGAATATTCTGCTATTTTTAAGCCTCACACAAAGAATACCTCACAGAATATATGATGGGAATGACCCAACAGATGAGCAAATGGCTAGGGATCATTCTAAAGTGCACATGAAGCCTAAAGGTTAGGAAAAGAAACCAGACACCCTGCCTGTTCAAGATTGCACTCAGGCTGCAGGGGTACCAGGGTGGCTATCCCAACAGTGATGACTTCGTGTCACTGAACAGGCCTAACTTTCCTCAGAAATATGACACACAGCCAACAACATCACTTTGATGGCACCTAAATGCTTCCTAAAGCAATTATTAGCCTATTTGATCTATTAATTAATACATACCACAACAATACCATTTAAACCAAATCACAGAAAATAAAATTGTAAACAGATAATCATTTGCCTTGATACCTTTACTTGCATTTCATTACCCAAAGATGATCAATTTTATACTTCAAGTGATACAGATTAATTACAGAATGTCTCTAAGATCCTGATAGATTTTAGCTCAGTCCATGTTATTGCACAAAATAATAAAATATAACTTCATGTTCTGAAAATATCATCCAACATTTTTTTTTCCCAAAATGATATCCCAATTTCAGTAATGCTCACTTAGTGTTTCGAAACTGTACCAATTGTTTGAAAGTTCTATGGGACTTGTTAGTCCTTGCAGTGGAAAAACAATCAAACCTACGCCAGAGAATGTACATGTACCGTAAGAAAAAGATACTGTCAAGTAGAGGAATCAGTCAGGGGGGTCCAGAGGAAGCTCATTTTCACAGGACAAAAATTCCCCAATGAAAAGCATTAGAATAGACACTAAGAAAAAATACCAATGAAAACAGCATGCTATTGCTTTGTATCTACTAAACATGAAAAAGTGAGAAAGCTATGTAATAGAATGCTGACAAGACATACATTCTTTGACCCAGAAATTCCGCCTGTCAGTACATAAACTACATAATGTTTATGGGGACATTCAGAGGGATATTTATCCCTATGTTCCTTGTAGAGTTGAGGGTTATATGGAGGCCAACTGCTGTGAAAGTCAAAAACTAAAAATGTAGTGGAGGCAAATCTTCATATATTAAAAGCAAGAATTAAAAACAATAGATTTAAACATGACAGTAAAATCCCTGAATTCAAGTTCTTGCTTTCCTATCTACCAACAATAATGCTTGGCCAAGACACTGGGATACTTACAGGCAAAAAAAAAAAAAAAAAAAAAAAAAAGAAAGAAAGAAAGAAAGAAAAAGAAAAAAGAGAGATAATATGTCATTTTAGTTTTCTTAAGTGCAAAAAAGGAAATAATTGCAATATTTACTCATCCACGATCTATTGTGCATACTAACTGAGATTTTTTGTGGACATTTTTGTAAATGATAATCTACTCAGGTATTTTGTGACTCATCAAATGCAAATATCTATGAAGAATTAGAGTCTCCATATATGAATTCATCAGCAAAAGCTTGATAGTCAACAGGTGCTTCATAAAATAGCTGCATGGGTGGTTGGCACCCATCCAGCCCTGGTAAGTCAGAATCTGTAGTTTTAGAAATTCACAGGGATGTGAATAAACATCACAGTTCAAAATCCAGGTCAAGTAATACTTTGATGGTGACTTGCAGGTTACTAACAGAGTTTCTTCTTCTAGGAGTAGATGTGACAGACCAAGGACTTCAGCGAAGAAAGTCTGCATATTAAAATTATGATAAGAAAACCACTTGCAGTCAATGCCCACCTACCCTGTGTATCAAAGCAGTGCCAGAGGGGATATGTGTATAGGAATACAACTCACTATGAGTGCCAAGAAGAAACTTTATTACAACAGGTAACTTAAACTGACTCCTTAAAACCTTTCAAAATATTACTGTGGTCACATTCTAGAACTTCCCTTGATGTTCACACATGGCTCACATTTTTCAGTACTCATTGTGATTCTTATTCTGTGAGCCCAGAAAAATTAAGCACACTTGATGTTCATGGTCTAGAGCAGAAGCCCACTATAGACACAATGGTTAGGCTAACAAGCCCTTCTACTTTCCCTCTCCTCAGGGGATTCCCACAACCACAGTGCTGTCACAGGTTTGTGTGTCCCTCTGATGAGCAATTAGTGCCTATGCTGGAATTGACCTCCTCACACCTCAACACCAGATCAAGCTTGGATCCAGAGTCACTAGCCACAGGTGCCTTGTGAGACACATGATAATATCCCCTGCCTTCTGCTACCACATGACATGACTACTTGCCAGGGTCTGGGGACATTTCTATCAAAAGTCAGAAACACATAACAACTTCCTTTGAGTCTTCTATGGGATCCCTCTGTCTTAGGTGCCTAGCTGACCTAGATGCCCTGGCCAGAGCAGGACTTCTGGAGAGAGCACTGGACACAATTCCATAGTGAAACATTCACCAGGTACTGTACGGCATTGTCTGGTGAACATTTCAATGACCCTACTTGGCTGATGCTTATAAACTAAGAAGAAAAAAATTGCTTAATAATTCCCAAATAATAAAAACAAAATTGTATCGATTACCATGTTAACAATGAGTCACAATTTCAAGGTCAACCTCACAATTTAGTGTGTCCCTAAGCAACTTAGTGTGATACTGTCTCAAAAAATAAAAAATAAAAATGGTTGGGGATTTTCTCAGTGGTAAAGCTCCTCTGGGGTCAATCTCCAGTACCAAAAGAGAAAAAGAAAAATGAGTCATTTCTGAAAAGTTGACTATTTGTGAGATAAGTACAATTTTTTCCTAACTCATGATACATTACTGGTTAATGTCATTAATCCATTTCAATGTTCTTTCCATATGACTATTTTGTATCAATTTATTTTTCTCTTGACTCTGATTGTAGAATGCAGAACATGAAATTTAGAACCTGGTAGAAATGCGGCAGAACTTATTGGAAAGATATTAAGTGACAAAGTTCTACATAAATTGTGTCCATTACACCACAAAGGATGTTAGGAAACAGAATCCATGGCAAACTATTTATCATGTCCTACTGGAATTGTGATCCAATTTATTTCTCCATCACGGGAAAATGTTTTCATATTTTCTTTTGTTCAAAATCATTTTTAAAAGATAGTTTCATTAGCTACAACAGGAAAGAGAAGTTTTAGGTCTAAAGCCAGTCACCTGTCCCCAATTTCCCTCCAGGGTTCTGGCTGATAAGGTAAAAATAAACAGAATTTGGTCAGATGGGGTAAAGAAGTCACTTTACAGAAGGCTCTATATATCAGAAAGATTCATTCATTCAAAAATACTTATTGAGGGGTCATTGTATACTTGGCAATCCTCTAGGTACAGATTGAAGCAGTGAAGAAAATTAAATTCTTTCCCTGTGAAAATTACATTCTAGTGCTGAGCAAAATGAACATGAAGAATATATATAGTATGTTAGCTGGGGATTTTAAAATGAAACTGGGAAAGGTAATAGTGATGGCAATAGAAGAATTGAAGGGATCCCCTTTATTATTCCTCAAAAATATACCTTGGAACTTCCAAATAATAGGCCTTCTTTGACAGATGACAGCATCAATCTGTGTGATATGAAACAGGGAACCAGAAGAACACAACAGAGGCCTCAGGCCAGCTATTTTAACACAATGGCTTCAATTTCCATTCCCTTGGCTTTCTTGGCAGCAGGCTCTCCCTGATTCACAAATCATTATTCCTGTAATTTTGGTTAGAATGAATGGAATCACGAGACTACCTATAACCAATTATAACCAATGGGGATATAATTTTAAAAGATATGTTAAGGAATGTTCTCACTACCCCAATTTTTTCTAGTGTTTTGAGCATGAAGGGATGCTGTATTTTATCGAATGCTTTTTCTGCATCTATTGAAATAATCATGTGATTCTTAACTTTAAGTCTGTTGATATGGTGAATGACATTTATTGATTTCCGAATGTTGAACCAACCTTGCATCCCTGGGATGAAACCCACTTGATCGTGGTGCACTATCTTTTTAATATATATTTGTATGCGATTTGCTAAAATTTTGTTGAGAATTTTTGCATCGATGTTCATTAAGGATATTGGTCTGAAATTTTCTTTCCTCGATGTGTCTCTGTCTGGTTTAGGTATCAGGGTGATATTGGCTTCATAGAACGAGTTTGGGAGGGTTCCCTCCTCTTCTATTTCATGGAATAGTTTGAGGAGTATTGGAATGAGCTCTTCTTTCAAGGTTTTGTAGAACTCGGCTGAGAACCCATCTGGTCCTGGACTTTTCTTTGTTGGTAGGCTTTTGATGACCTCTTCTATTTCATTGCTTGAAATTGGTTTATTTAAGTTGTGTATGTCCTCCTCGTTCATTTTAGGTAGTTCATATGTCTCTAGAAATTTGTTGATGTCTTCGAGGTTTTCTGGTTTGTTGGAGTATAGATTTTCGAAATAGCTTCTAATTATGTTTTGTGTTTCACTCGTGTCTGTTGTGATGTTTCCTTGTTCATTCCGAATTTTAGTAATTTGAGTTTTCTCCCTCTTTCTCTTTGTTAGTGTGGCTAAGGGTTTATCAATTTTATTTATTTTTTCAAAGAACCAACTATTTATTTTGTTAATTTTTCCAATTGTTTCTTTTGTTTCAATTTCGTTGATTTTGGCTCTGATTTTAACTATTTCCTGTCTTCTACTACTTTTGGTATGGGTCTGCTCTTCTTTTTCTAGCGCTTTGAACGCTAAGCCCATGGCTAATATCATTCTAAATGGTGAAAAACTGAAAGCGTTCCCCCTAAAAACTGGAACAAGGCAGGGATGCCCTCTTTCACCGCTTCTATTCAACATCGTCCTTGAGACTCTAGCCAGAGCAATCAGATAAACCAAAGAAATTAAAGGGATACGAATAGGAAAAGAAGAACTCAAACTATCCCTGTTCGCTGATGACATGATTATATATTTAGAGGAACCTGGAAATTCCACCAGAAAACTTTTAGAACTCATAAGTGAATTCAGTAAAGTAGCAGGTTACAAGATCAATGCTCATAAATCCAATGCATTTTTATACATAAGTGATGAATCTTCAGAAAGAGAAATTAGGAAAACTACCCCATTCACAATAGCATTGAAAAAAATAAAATACTTGGGAATCAATCTCACAAAAGAGGTGAAAGACCTCTACAATGAGAACTACAAAACACTAAATAAAGAAATTAAAGAAAACCTTAGAAGATGGAAAGATCTCCCATGTTCCTGGATAGGCAGAATTAATATTGTCAAAATGGCTATACTATCTAAAGTGCTATACAGATTCAATGCAATTCCAATTAAAATCCCAATGATGTACCTTGCAGAAATAGAGCAAGCAATTATGAAATTCATCTGGAAGAATAAAAAACCTAGAATAGCTAAAGCAATCCTCAATAGCAAGAGCGAAGCAGGGGGTATTGCAATACCAGATCTTCAACTCTACTACAAAGCAATAGTAACAAAAATGGCATGGTATTTGTACCAAAATAGACAGGTAGATCAATGGTACAGAATAGAGGACATGGACACAAACCCAAATAAATACAATTTTCTCATACTAGACAAAGGTTCCAAAAATATGCAATGGAGGAAAGATAGCCTCTTCAACAAATGGTGCTGGGAAAACTGGAAAACCATATGCAATAGAATGAAATTAAACCCCTATCTCTCACCCTACACAAAACTCAACTCAAAATGGATCAAGGACCTCGGAATCAGACCAGAGACCCTGCATCTTATAGAAGAAAAAGTAGGTCCAAATCTTCAACTTGTTGGCTTAGGATCAGACTTCCTTAACAGGACTCCCATAGCACAAGAAATAAAAGCAAGAATCAACAACTGGGATAGATTCAAACTAAAAAGCTTTCTATCAGCAAAGGAAACTATCAGAAATGTGAAGAGAGAGCCTACGGAGTGGGAGAATATCTTTGCCCCCCATACCTCAGATAGAGCGCTAATTTCCAGAATCTATAAAGAACTCAAAAAACTCTACACGAAGAATACAAATAATCCAATCAACAAATGGTCTAAGGAAAAGAACAGACACTTCACAGAAGAAGATGTACAAGCAATCAACAGATATATGAAGAAATGTTCAACATCCCTAGTAATAAGAGAAATGCAAATCAAAACTACACTAAGATTTCATCTCACCCCAATTAGAATGGCGATTATCAAGAATACAAGCAACAATAGGTGTTGGCGAGGATGTGGTGAAAAAGGAACACTCATACATTGCTGGTGGGGTTGCAAATTAGTGCAGCCACAATGGAAAGCAGTGTGGAGATTCCTCAGAAAGCTTGGAATGGAAACACCATTTGACCCAGCTATCCCACTCCTTGGCCTATACCCAATGGACTTAAAATCAGCATACTACAGAGATACAGCCACATCAATGTTCATTGCTGCTCAATTCACCATAGCCAGATTGTGGAACCAACCTAGATGCCCTTCAGTTGATGAATGGATAAAGAAACTGTGGCATATTTATACAATGGAATATTGCTCCGCAATGAAGAATGATAAAATTATGGCATTTGTAGGCAAATGGATGAAATTGGAGAATATCATGCTAAGTGAGATAAGCCAATCTCAAAAAACTAAAGGACGAATGATCTCGCTGATAAGCGGATGAGGACATATAATGGGGGGTGGGAGGGGTTAGCATGAGGTTTAGGGTTAGGTTTAGGGTTAGGGATAAGGAGAGCGGTAAGAATGAAGGAAAGAAGGACTGTATAGAGGGAAAAGAGGGGTGGGGGGGAAGGGAAAAAAAAATAAACATCATTGCCCTATGTAAACGTATGATTACACAAATGGTATGCCTTGACTCTATGTACAAATAGAGAAACAACATGTATCCCATTTGTATACAATTAAAAATAAAAAATAAAAATAAATAAATAAAAGATATGGATGTGTTATATTAATTCAAACTGAAATCCAGTGTAAGAAAAATAAAAACTCATTCTCAGGGCCCAACTGACCTGGAGAAGAGGAAAACTGCAAGCTCAGCCTGCTATATCTTCACATGCAGGTGAAGGGAAATTATGAACTCTAGCTCCCTTCAACCTTCCATGTGAAGGAAAGAAATTCTCAGCTCCCATGCCCTCCAACTGCCCTGTGCAACCTAAGGGGACAGAGTGGAGGAGGAAATGAATTTCACCAAGGACGATCATAGTCCAGAGGCACATGCTCACATCTCAGCATCTCAGGACCATAGAACATTCCCTTTCTCCAACATCTCATCAAAACATTACTAAAGGTCTATGTACCTGAATTCTTCTAACAGGCACATCATGTCCAGATTTCAAGAAAAATTATAAGGCAAAAATCACAGCTTGTAGAGACAGAGCTTGCATCAGAAGGCAGACTCAGATGACAGGGAATTATATTAGACCAGGAATTTCAAACAACTGTGACTCATAAGCCAGTCCTATCAGACCAGAGACCCTGCATCTTATAGAAGAAAAAGTAGGTCCAAATCTTCAACATTTTGACTTAGAATCAGACTTCCTTAACAGGACTCCCATAGCACAAGAAATAAAAGCAAGAATCAATAACTGGGATAGATTCAAACTAAAAAGATTTCTCTCAGCAAAGGAAACTATCAGTAATGTGAAGAGAGAGCCTACAGAGTGGAGAAAATCTTTGCCATTCATATTTCAGATACTGCACTAATATATAAAGAACTCAAAAAACTTTGCACCAAGAATACAAATAACCCAATTAACAAATGGGCTAAGGAAATGAACAGACACTTCACAGAAGAAGATATACAAGCAATCAACAGATATATGAAAAAATGTTCAACATCTTTAGTAATAAGAGAAATGCAAATCAAAACTACCCTAAAATTCCATCTCATCCCAATTAGAATGGTGATTATCAAGGATACAAGCAACAATAGGTGTTGGAGAGGATGTGGGAAAAAGGTACACTCATACATTGCTGGTGGGGTTGCAAATTAGTTCAGCCACTCTGGAAAGCAGTGTGGAGATTCCTCAGAAAACTTGGAATGGAACCACCTTTTGACCCAGTTATCCCACTCCTTGGCCTATACCCAATGGAATTAAAAATCAGTGTACTACAGTGATGCAGCCGAATCAATGTTCATAGCTGCTTAATTCACAATAGCCAGAATGTGGAACCAACCTAGATGCCCTTCAGTTGATGAATGGATAAAGAAACTGTGGTATATATATGCAATGGAATATTACTCAGCTATAAAGAATAATAAAATTATGACATTTGCAGACAAATGGATGAAATTGTAGAATATCATGCTAAGTGAGATAAGCCAATCTCAAAAAACCAAAGGACAAATGATCTCACTGATAAGTGGATGGTAATACATAATGGGGGGTTGGAGGGAGGCAATAATGGAGAAAGAGGAACTGAATAGAGGGAAAAGAGGAGTAGGAGGGGTGAGGGAGAAGGAAAAATTAACAGAATGAATCAAACACCATTACCCTATGTAAATGTATGATTACACAAATGGTATGCCTCTACTTCATATACAACCAGAGAAACAAGTTGAACCCCATTTGTTTACAATAAAAAAAATAAGCCATTTTGATCTAATGATCTGCTCATTTCTGCTTATCCTAACTCAGGTCTGCAGGAAAAGAGATGAGCAAACTGAGAGAGGGCGGCCACAGAGAAGAGGCCTCATGAGCATGAGAGGAAGATACACCTGCTAGGTTTGGGGGGAGGAAATTCTGAAGGAACACAAGGAACTAAAGTGAAACTCAGAGGAACCAGGAGACCTATAAATTTCAAGGTTTAATCAATTCTTAACTTGTGTATGTACTGCTCTAGAAGAGTTTGGAAAAAGACAAAAGGCTGATCAGTTTGTGTGTTCATTTCACATTCTAATATGTATTATGTCCCGTGTGTGTGGCTTAATAAACATTTTTCTGATGTCCAACAGTTTGGGTATGAGGTGTCACCCCAAAGCTTCTATGCTAATGCCACAAATGCTCAGAGGTGAAGTGATTGGATTGTGAGGGCTGCTACTTAATGAGGAGGTGGTAACTGTGGGCAGGTGGGGTATCATTAGAAGAGTTGGGTCACTGGGGCTGTGCCCTGGAAGGACATATTGAACACATGGTCAGTTCCCACCTCTATCTGCTTGCTGATCCCACCATGAGCTCAGCAGCTTTCCTGGGCTGGGCCCTTGAGCTGCCCCACTCCAGAGAAATCTAGTCAACCATCTAGGGACTGAGACCTCTGAAACCATCTGACAACAATAACTTTATCTCCTCTTACCTGTTCTTATTGTCTATTTTGGTCACAGTGGGGAACAGCAAATGAAAACAAAAATCCAATAGCCAGGATGCAAGTACCAAGAGCTCACAGACATAGTTTTGCTAGATTATGGGTCCCCCTGCTGGAAACCAAGGATGTAGTCATTCTGAATCACCTGCCTGAATGAGACCTTGAAAAGTTAAGTCCACTTGCAGAGGATGCCAAAAGAACTCCTTCCCATAGGCTGGAGGTCTTTCCTATTACTGGGGTGTTACACTGGGGAGGCCTGCTTCTTTCTGTAGAGACATGTGAATTCTCAGCGTTTTAGAATATTCTCATTTGGATAAGACATCACCACAGTACAGTTACCATCACTATCCAGAAAGCAAAAGATATCTGGACACATGCACTATGTCCCTAAACATTTGGGCTTATGTAGTACTCAACGATGGCTGATTGATGCTTCACTAAAGCTGTCCAGGTCATGTTTACATCCAAATGGGAAAACATCTTGATAATTCCCTTTAGTGAAAAAACACTTAAGGACACAATTAATGCCAGATATGGGGGCTTCTTAGTCAGTTGAACATTTTTATATATAATATATAGAACAGAAAGATAAAAAATGCAATACTCACGTACCCACCACTTAAGACATCACAAACATAGGGGAAGCCCATGGATACTATCTCAGACAGTATCCCTTTCCCTCCTGCCTGAGGTTTGAGGTTCTAATTCCCATGCGGTTTTTATAAATATAGTACACAAACTTACAGATTTAAATTATCATACTATAATACATATTTTTCCATGCTTTTCTTCTTCTGCTCAACGTCATGTTTGCGATATTCATCTCATAGAGATGAGTTGCTTTCACTGCTGTTTAACGTGTCAGGATATGATAGAATAAAACACCTTCCATCTTGGCTTTCTCACATACCATAATTTATTTAGATGTCTATTCCCCTATTACTAGACGTTTAGGCTTTTTCCAAGACTTTGCTGTTACCATCAATGCCATTGTTGAGTATCGTGACCATGTCTTCTTGGGGACACCAGTTTCCCTGGATATAAACCTAAGAAGGAAATTTCTGTATCACAGTGCTATGTACTTTCAGCAGGATCAGATACTGAACAAACACAAAGTAGATTAAACCAGTTTACACTCCCACAGGTGAGAAATGTTACCCTTTCAGTGGTTTAAAGCTATCATTAAAAGTTCAATACTTCTTAGGATTCTGTCCCTAGAGGCTGAATTCTTGTTTCTCAATGCTTTCCTGTCTGCCCTGTTTTGTAGACTTCAGTGTTCACATTGAAATACTCTCCCTACTGGTTTCTTCCATTTATAGACCTTAACATTCTTTCACATTCAACTCCCTCCTGAGCTTTTTCCAATAGTGAACATCATAGGCAATAAGCCCAAGATACACAGAAATATTAAATCTTCAAATTTTCCTATAATTCAGCTTCTTTTCTGACTATGAGCCTCTTGTTACTCCAAATAAGAATTCAGGCTGAAATCATGTCCTGGTGATTATGGTTAAATCAGCTATTACTAAGTCACTTCAAAAATTATTACCCAAATTCAGAATTTTGTCTTTCCCTCTGTCTCCCAAGGAGAGGATGTAGATTAGGGAGTAGGAAGGTAATTATTATGTTATTGCAAAAAAGGAAAAACAAAAAAAACAAACAAAACCTGCATTTAGGAGTGTGGAGACTACTTGGAAAGAAAACCAGAGCAAGTGAAAATGGGAAAGGAGCAGCAAAGACAGTGAAGGACAGTAGACAATTGTGCCCCAACTGTGGGTTCACAAGTATGCACAGCAGGGCAGACATTTTACAGAGTCCACAGCTAACCTGCCTCCCTAGAAGAAATGAAAGAAATACAACTTCTACCCACATACAGGCAGTTACAAATAAAACCTAAGGGAATGCCTCTGAAATGGGTTTCCTCAGTAATCTTTTCCAGAAGAAATGCATGGAGGAATCCTTGCTAGCTGAAGGCTATGGAAACCCCTCCCCCTCATTAGGCAGGAGAATGGTAGTGGGGTGGAGCTGACCCAAAAGCAAATCCCTCTCAGGGAGTGCTAAACCCACCCCAGTGCTACAGTCTCCACAGGAGCTCAGGTGAGGGTTAGCCCACTGATACCCTATACCCTTCAGGGTGAATGGTAAATGTAGTGATCTGCAGAAGTCGGCATTCACAGGTCCCACAGTTGCAGACAGCCACCAAGGTCTACACTGCTAATATGTAGCCCCTGCAGAGGGGAGCTGGTGCTCAGAATCCCACAGAATTCAGGGACAGGCCTGCACCCTGAGCCCTGAGCCCTGCACCCTGTGCCCTGCACTCCTGCCACCAACAGAATCAGCCAAGATGTAGCACCCTGTGAGCATGCAGACTCAGGCCTCTGGGTGGACTAGCAAGCAACAGCCGGCAAGAAAAAAATCACAGAAACCAGGGAAGTAACTCCTGTGCTACAGTACCTTTAGGAGGGTCCATGCTGCAGGTCCCAGAGTTGCCAGAAAACTCAATTCTCATTCACACAGGTGGACTCCCAGAAGGGAATGCCTGAAGAGAGCCCCAAGCAGCCAGTGGAGAACACTGCACAAACACAACAATAGTATGCCCCACAAAAAGGCTCACAGAGGAGCATCACAGACACCAGCCACCACCCACTGTGCCCAGACATAAGCCCACCAGCCTGCATCCTGTGCACTTCAGAGGGTGCAAAAATCAAATCATCAGAGGAGAAAACAATTTTTCAAGCAAAAGTTGAAGGTTAAAAAAACTTAGTCAGGGCTGTGTGAAAAGAGAGAGAAAACAGATGATGATGTGGAGCCAGATTCCACTGCCGCAGATGAGGCTGCTCCCACTAAAGCAGCGCGAGTACTTCAAGACCTGGAGAACTTCGAACAGGAATTGCAGAGTTTGGAGGAGCAGAACATTCTTTGGGCAATATCCTTTTACACTTAAGTTGTCCTGCTGAAACTTGTTCACTGAAACATTTTGACTTGCATTAGTGCTTTACATCCCTGCATTTATATAAAAATTCACACAAATGAAAATGGAAAAACAGCCAATACCTGACTTCTGTCCCCCATTTTTCCACTCACAATCATATATGTAGGTATCTCTTGACCCCATGGAAAAAAAATCTTATGTTCAGAACTACCAATAACAGGAAGAAGAAAAAAAAATTTATTTTGAGAATGAAATGACTTGTCATAAATTTTGATGCAATTCCTCCCATTTTCCTGTGATAATCCTTTGCACATTCATAAAGAAGATACATAGTATAAAGTTCAGAGTCAAGTATGCTATTTGCATGAACTCCAGCATGACACCAATGCCAATAAAAAGCATAGTCCAAGAACCAACTGTATTACATTTAAATACAATGCAATAGTGTACAGCAATCACAGTGATGTGTAATGATATAGATGAGTTTTAGGAAAATATTAAGTTAAAACAGTTCTAACACATTACAAACAGCATGACATGCTGTTCATGATTCAAAGGTAACACAGAAAAAAGTTTTAAATGATACTTATGGATGCACTGAAACTTTACACAAGGAAAAGAAATGAGTATGGAATTTAGGATGACGGTTACCCTGGGTGTGGCAAGAGGGGGTAGGATAGGAATTGATGGGGACCACATAGGAAGACACATAACACTTTCAACAGCCTTGCCTTTCTTTTGCTTTCACAGATCATTCAATTACAAATATGTCCATGTGCAGGAATCAAACTGCAAAGTAAAAGTCAACTGTTAGCATGAATTTAGTACTTCCAAAAGATAGAACATGTTCAATCTTTTTTTTTTTTTGTGGTTCTGTGGATTGAACCCAGGGCCTTGTGTTTGTGGGGTAAGCACTCTACCAACTGAGCTACATCCCCAGCCCCAATCTTTAAATAAGTTGTATGAAAGAAGAATATTCATGTGTCACAAATGAGCTCTCATTAAACATTTACACCACTGAATAGAAATTTCAATACCATAGTGGAAAAATCAGAAGCCAAAGACATTTCTTAGACAAAATAGAAATGAAAATCAAATTCTAGAGAGCATTCCCAAAAGTTTTGCAGCATATTCTGCAGACCATTCCCTTCAACCTGTAGGGTCAACTGGTTCTTCCTTGCCTGCATTTTGATTAGACGCTATAAAAGCTAAAACCCCAAACCCCCAGTCTCCCAGGATGACAGGATGAAGATGTAGGAGCATAGAGAGGAGGGAAGTCTGTGTCCTCATGACACCACTGGGAGACCAAACCAGCTCCAGGACTGCCTCCCTCTGAACTCCTTACGTGAAACAACTCCAACAATGGAAACTATACTGTGTAACAAAACAAAACCAAAGAATGAATAGAAAACTTCAGACTTCTATTTCAACTTAGAGCCATACTCCAACAATAGAATAAAGGCATTATAAATACAAAACAACACAAAAATTGATCTCCCATGCACTAATTGCTAGGAAGCTACAGAAGGATGTGCTCTACTCCAATGAGACGAACAACCCAAAATGCAAATGATGAGACACCATAACAAACAGGGGCCTGATGCAGGAAAGCCATGGAGAACTTCAGAAGATCATCACCAAAGGCCAGTCCCCAAAAGATGGTGCTGCAGACTAGTTGCTGGAGTTGTAAGAACCTGCAAGATTGCTCTTGCCAATTACTCAATGACAAACTATCAACATGGAGCATGTCCCATTAAAAACTGTCTTGCACCTTCACCACCACCTCGGAAAAGTTAGTCTTCCCTCTAAGACATTCATAGCAAAAATTAGCTGTCAAAGATGAACATCTGGACATCAATCTGGCAAGTCACTCACCTTCAGTCCTTCTCCTCTCCTTTAACTCCATTACATGCACTGTCTCCATTCACATGTTTCTAACTAATTTTAGGTTTCTTAAAGTGGAGACTCTGATTTGGTTTGGTGGTCCTCCATGTTGGCACAGTACCTCGCACATGGAGATCATTTTATAGGATTCATGGAATGAAAACCCACATTTTATATTCAAGAATGTGAGCATAAACAGTCACCATTGGAGATATCTCAAATGCCTTGTCCAAGACTGTCAGATGTCCATGCAGTGGTTGATTTAATTCAGCCAGTATTTATATTATTACCTATGTCCAATATGCTTGGGAGGCATAAAAATAGGAGAGGATGATGTGGCGATGACTGTAACAATGAAAAGTGGATGAAACCCAGAGGTTCAGGCTGAGGTGAGACCTCATTTGGCAGGTGTGTGTTTCATCTACCAGAAAAGGAAGAACAGGTTTATGCTCATTATATTTAAAACAACTGTGACAAAATGTTTCAAAGCTATTCCCAGAGACTCGCTGGAGGGAAAATGGGTCTTTTTTGTACTCATTTGTTATTATTTTATTTTTTTTTTATTGGTTCTTTTTGGTTGTACTTGACAGGAGAGTACATTATGATATAATTATATCGGTGTGGACTCTAACTTATTCTAATTAAGTCCCCATTCTTGTGGATATGCATGATGGTGAGATTCCCCATGGTGTGTTCTCATATGTATACAGGAGTATCATGTCAGATCCATTAGACTGTCTTCCCTTTTTCTATCCCCTGTCTCTTACCCTTTCTTCCCCTTGTCTATTCTACTTAACTTTTATTCTTCCCCTCTCTCCGTGTCACCTTCTTGTGGGTTAGCTCTGACACATCAGAGAAAGCATTTGATCTTTGGCTTTTGGGGGAGACTTATCTTCCTTAGCATGATAGTCCCCAGATCCATTCATTTGCTGGAAAATGTCATAAAGTCATTCTTATTTATGGCTCAGTACTACTCCATTGTTTATATAGACCACATTCTCTTTATTCCTTCCTCCATTGAAATCATACTATAGAGCTACAGTAACAAGCATGCAAGGAGCCAGGGATATAGCTCAGCTGGTAGAGTGCTTGCCTTGCAAGCACAAGGCCCTGGGTTCGATCCCCAGTACCACAAGCATGCATGGAATTGGTCCCAAAACATACAAGACCATGTGTGGGACAGAATAGAAGACACAGAGAAAAACTTATAACTAAACAGTTGCTTCATCCTAGACAAACCATCCAAAGGATACATGGCACAAAGGATAGTCTCCTCTTCCACAAATATTCTTGTGAGAACTGGAAATTCACTTGTACTAGAGTGAAATTTAATCCCTGTCTCTAACCCTGCACAAAACAGCTCAAAGTGGATCATGACCTGGGTGTTAGAATCGAATCCCAGCACAGTACTAGAAGAAAATGGACACTTAAACTCCAACCTTTTGGCTCAGAAACTCATTTCCTTAATAAGAATCCTGAAGCATGAGAAGTCAAATCAATAATCAATATGTGGAATGGCATCAAACTAAAAAGCTTCTTCAGAGCAAAGGAAACAATAAAGAGTTTGAGGAGAGAGTCTACTGAATGGGAGACAGCCTTGGTCACCTGTACCTTACCTGCATTTTGAAACTTCTGTAGGGATTTCAGGTCAATGTAAAGAGGAGTAAAAGTCCTTTGAGTGGAGCAAAGTCCTCAGGATAAAGGCGCTCTGTGTGACTGACTTAGATAATGCTCTGCAACTCCTCTGTCCTTGAGGCCTGGAGACATTATCTTATTGTAATAACTTTTGGTACTAGTGGACTCTAAGAAGGAACTTGTGTGATCTGCACATGAGCAAAGCTAACTGTTCTATGTAACCTAAATAACTTGATATGACCCTGGAAAAGATAATAAACTGGACTGGCTTTCCCACGAGAGCCACTTCTTGCTCTTTGCCATCCTGTGTGCTTGCCTCTTTATTGCTCTATCCTTAACCCTTATTCCTGGAATTATACAATCCCAATTAACCTATACAACCTCTTCCCTCCAACCCCACCCAAGGCAAGTGCTTCATGCTCTACTTGTTGTAACATAGGGGTTTGGTGTGAAAGAGTTGATGGTAAAATCTTCTCAGTTGAATTATCATTTGTCTGTGGATGCATGAGTTGGCTACAAGTATTATTACACTTGCAAGAACATGGATTTTGAAAATCCTCTTGCTGGATTTCTCCCTTAATATCATTGTCATGAGCAAAGTGGTATGAAGCCCATTGTGTCCTGGTGCACGTGAGGTCTCTGTTAACCCCTGAAACTGATCCACATGGGCTCGTTTGTAATGTGTCTTTCCCAGAGGTTGGATGCAGTCGGGTTCATTCACACACTAACCCATGTTTTCACCACTCACTTGCCTTATCTTCCTACTGACGGTTTTGTTTCTATGCTTGTTTTCATTTCTGTTTTATTGTTTCTTGGTTTGTCGGCGAGCAATTACTAAGATGCAGGTTAACATCTGCTGCTCTGATGATACTTTTGACCAGTGTTTCAAAAATTTAGAAAATTGTCACCATTATTTCTTCAAATAGTCTGCTTGTTACTGGAATATCTCATTCTGGCACATAAACTTCATTCTATTTTCTTTCTTTAGACATGTTTGTTTATGTCTCTTGCTGCCTGCTCAGCTTTTCCAGTTTCTTTTTCAATTCTGTAGAGTTATAGAACATTTTATATTGGTGTCCCTTACAATATCTGATCTTTGTGGATCTCTTGCTGCCTTGCATGACTTCTCATGCTGAATATACCTCTTCTCCTTGACTTTGGGAAATTGCTAATCATGACCCAATCATTTTATCTGGAACTTGATGGAAAGATATATTTGGAGCCTGAGTGAAGTTGAATTCTTTCATGTCCTCTGTGGTTTAGCAGGGCCTAACAAATTGGGACTCATTTCAGTTCCACACTGGGACATCCTGTGCTTCCTATTCTCCCGGGTGCTCACTCCCACCCATGTAAATACACTCACTTCGAAAAACACCTTTATAAGGTAGTTACACATCTTCTTGGTGGGTGTATAGTTCTCCTTGGTCCTTATGCTCTGCTGAACTTCCAGGAGCTATTTTATGCAGGACCATATGACCTGGCCTTTGTTGCAAGCCCCGTGCAGCCATCACACCTGCTCAGGTGCTCCAGGGATTCTGTACACCAGCCCAGGCAACAGTAGGCTTCCATTCATTTTCAATGCTCTGCAGATTCCTAGATGCATGGCATTCATTATCATTAAATGTAGAACTTAAAAGATATATGTATGCTCTATGTCATTCCCCCCCTGGAAAACCAAAATCTGAAATAATCCAAAGTGAAAACATCAGAGCCCCAATATGATGCTACAAGTAGAAAATTCCACACCTGATCTCAGGGCAGTGTTCACAGTCAAAACACACTTGCACAAAAGAGATTGCATAAAATTACCTTTATGTTATGCGTAAAGGTGTGTGTGAGGCACACACACAGGTCAGGGTCAGACATGGGTTTCATCCACAAGACTACTTATGTAATTAAGAATATTCCAAAATCAAAGAAATTGGAAACCTTTCTCCCAAGCATTTCAACCTTTTTATCTATTTCTTAGTGTGTGTGTGTGTGTGTGTGTGTGTCATCATATCCAATATTTCATTGCTCCTATTGGAAATTGACAGAAAATGCAATCTGTCATACTCCCAACACCAGAATGTCATTTTGACCAAATGAAACATTTTTTCATCTGGGGTTGAATGTTTCCTCTAAGAATTGCTGCTAAAATGAATATATTCAAATCATCAAAGTTGTCAGATTACAGAAAAATTATATTTTAAAAATACAAATAGTTTAAACAGCAAATATATAATATATAATATTTAAATATAATCAGATGTGATGAGAAACATGATTATAAAGCTACAAATAACAAAGACCTAAGGACAAATTATATACGGAATTGATGACTTCAAATTGTCAAGCAAATATTTCTGAAATGAATCTCAAAGATCAAAGATTGTGTGATGCCTCAGCACTGCCCAGGCAGACAAGAGTAAATTGTTCTCCAAAGGTTCCAGCAGTGATCTGGTGCCTCAGTTGCCTCATAAGTGGGAGGTTTGGGATGGATCCAATCATGTTCTCCTCATGAGGGTAGGTCCTCTTCCTCAGGACAAAGTCATATGAGACATGGGGACTCATCACGTTGAAAATGTTCACATTCTGAGGAATCTTCATTTCTGGGGAGAGAGGGGTACAGGTGTGGTAGGTGGCACTCAAGACATGCACAGCAGGACACCCCAACATCTGACGGCCTCTGGCAGAAAAGTCCTGAGCCACAGGCCTGAGAGCTGTCCAGATCAGCACCAATACCACCAAAGACATTTTCAGTAGTCCTCCCTGAGGAAAAACAATGTTTGGGACTTCAACAGACCTAATATCTCTTGCTTCCAAAGGCTTTGGTCTGTACAACAACACAGTTCCTCTTGAATGGGCCAAAGGACACGACTAGGGATTGCAACTGAAGTCTCCCACAAAAGACTCATGTGTTTAAGGTTTGGCCACCAATTTAGCAATGTTCTCTGGTGGGTTCGGGGGGAAGCATTCCATGGAGTGCTCTGATGTTATCATGAAATACACAAGATGAAGACACTGCTGGGCAGTGAGAAAAAATGGAAGAAATTTGGGCATAGTTGGAGGAAGACCTGAACACGGGGGTGCCCTCAGCAAGCATATATTTTTACTGCGGGTTCCATCAGATGTGTAATTTGAAGCCATTTAAATAACCCACTTTTAGATTTTTCCATGAATGCTGCATTTTTTCACCTTTTTTAAAGCTGAAGTTCTAGGACCCACATGCCAGTGGTTAGCTGGAACATGTTCTTCAATTTGGCATATCCCTCCCTCAGTATCACTGAGGTCATCTGTTCAGTTGGCTTGCTTCTTTCTGCTACATCCCAGTCTTCCATAGTTTCCTCATGCCAAATATGACTCAGGGATCCCAGTGCTACAGCATTGCATTCTCTGATTATCAAAAGTCCCCCTTTTAAGTTAACCATGCCTGACATAGTCGGTAATATTTATAAGGCAAAGTTAGATTATAAAAACTCAATTCTGTGTGCTCACATCTCAAAGTTCATTAGGCAGGAATATAGCATACAGAAATATTAAGTAAAGAACACAGTTTTTTAAATGTCATCTATTGAAAAGTTGACACATCTTTGACACAGTTTTTATTTGTTGGTGTATGAGTTTTAAGGAATTACAGCAGATATGTGATACTGAAATGTGAAGCCTTCCATCCATTTTAGTTTTTTTATTTCCTGATTATTTTTATGAATAAGGACAAGATACTTGTTCCCAGTTATATGGATGGATGCTGGGTGTCACCTGGTACTTGGATGTCTGCATATTGTGGTTGACACTGATATTGTACTTGGTAAGTGGCAGGAAGTCAGTACTGAAGTTGAGATCTTGTTTTCTAGCAGCTGACTTCAAGATCCTTGGTGTGCCTTCTGCAATTCTGGCTGTTCTCTTCAAGTTCTTCAAGTTGACTTCCTGGTAATCAGCATCATGGTCTTCTGCCTTTGGAGCATGGCAAAGCATTGTTCCATGAATGTGATAAATGGTCATGTGGAAGGTTCCAGGGAGGACAGATCATTAATAATGGACTCTAATCTATGTGCCTCACCAATGAACTATTTTTTCTGCTTTGGTTTTAAAGAGGACAGTGCCTTCCAACACTTCTATGCACCTGGAATCCAGGCATCTGCCTCACTTCAAAAGAAGTATTCATGATTCATTTGAAGAAGACATGAGCAGAAAGAACTGAACTTCAGGTATTACCCAGGCTCCTTGCATTGCAAATGGGTTAGAAGAGAGAAGAGTTGCTTCATGAGATATTATCACATTTTTCCTGGAAGTCACACACACAGGTGAGTCCACAAAATATTTGGAAACCATTTCAGAAATGATTTTTACTGAGTTGAATCAGAGCCCCTGATGATGTGAAAGAGCCACAAATGATTTGGATATTAATCATGTATTTCATTCCTAAGCGCTTTGCTCAATCCAGCCATTCTGCCCCGAGCACATGAGCTTCTGCTCAAATCACAGTGAGTGCTCTTGCTTTTGTGAGAACATCACCCTGATTCAGTGAGCCCGACGCAGCCTGGAGCCATGTGGTTTTTTTTATAAAGACCTTTTGCTGTAGCTGGTCTGTGGCATCCTCATCCAACCCTGCTTAGAGTAGGGCATTAAGGATCCAGGTAGGTACCTGGTTTCCCTTGAGCTTCATTGCCATCAGGCCTCTCCAGTGTCCCTGGACTATAGCCTGCTCTTGTGACCTGGGCTCAATGAATCTGAGGTTTGGAATCCCACTCAGTGGCAGATGCCAGGTGTCCCAGCCACCTCACAGCAGGTGCAGCCTTCCCTAATTCTGTTTGAGTGGGAGAATTCTCCCACCCATCCTCCTCCATACTTACCACACATTTTGTAACTTCACACCTGAGGACTTTTATTCATGTTCTTAGTGATAATGGTTGCTAAGACTAAGTCACTTGTTCAAGGTCACACTGCTTTCATGGTAGGGCTAGAGCACTGATCTTTCTCATTTATTTTGTGGGACTCTCTCATCAAAAGTATGACTGCCTCTGAAACACACACACTACATTTGGCGTGTGGAAATTTTTGGCACTGCGTCTTTGGCAAGTATATATTCTCTTCCTATTTGGAATTTATTACACATTCCCACTTGGATTGTGGAGGTAATGCAGGAGAAATTTAATTGTAGTAAAAGAGCAGAAACAACAAATAACAGTCTTATTGTTTCCACTAAACATCTGTAATTAGCACCCCTTTCTGTGTGGTTCTGTGACAGGTTCTTGTGAATTTTGAAGACTAATTTGCTGGAGAGCAAGATCACAAGAAATAAATATCAATAACTCAAGTATTTTGAAGTGAAGAATGTGTTCAGGATGTAAATACTTTTGAGTGAGTTCCTATGGCTCTGCCATTCATCAATAATTTATTCCATCAGATTTATGGTTTGATTTCAGTAACACAGACACCAGCCCCCACAGTGTGTGCCTCATCCTTTCCCCACATACTCTGAGTGGGCACTTGTTGTGCCTCATGTTTGAGTCTGTGCAGTCATTAAAGTGTGTCTGTGGCCCAGATCTTCCCTGCATAGCCAACTGTAGGCAGGTCATAGGCTGCTTCAACCAAACCCTACAAACTGGTGGTGTACAGCAAAGGAGAGACCTTCCCTCCAGCCCCAGAAACTCAAGGCAAGAGGTGTGGGCTCTTCCAGTGCCACGCACCCTGGGGTTCCCAGGGAGTGTCCTCCCCAACTGTCCTAGCTCTTGCCCACTCTCCTGCTGCTGTTCACAATCTGTTGTTCTTGTCCGGGCATCCAGGTTCTGCCTCAAACTTCACACAGCCTGTTTCCCTGGGCCTCCTTGGATCTCTGTCTTCAAACTCTCCTCTTCCTACAAGAATACCAAACATTGGATTTGGGGCCCATTTAGACTGCTTCCATCATGTGACCTCCTCGTAGCTTGATCACTGTGCAAAGACTGTTTTCCCATGAGCTTGCACCCACTTTCGGGTGAGGAAGAATTTTCAGGGGACACTCTTCTCTCATGTACACTGGCCTTACTTCAGATCCCTCCGCACTGAGGCTTCCTAGCATCCCTTGTCCTAGTTGCTGTCATGGCAGGTTCCCTTCTTCTGGCGATTCACTTTCTCTGAAACCACCAACACTCTCCAGTATTCCGCATGGGACTATGCAGAGTTTGCAGTTGAACCTACTCTGCAAGCTGTGTAACGTGTCCTAGAGGAGTGGAAAGCCCCTCTTCATCTTGAAAGCCCGATGCTTGATACCCTCTGAAGTAAGTCATTTTTTTGGATTGCTTCCTCAGTAGGCAGGTGCTTGGATCCTCTCCAAGCAAGTCTTCCAGCCTGAAGGCCAGATGTGTCCAGACATTGGCTTGAAAGTTATCAGTTCCTATAAGTTCTCATCTTGGCTGCAGTTTTTCCTGCCCTCAATACAAAGCAAGAAAAATGCAGTTGGCCCTGTACCCTTCCTTCTCACTCCATGGTCCCAGCAACTGAGAATCAAAACTATCAGGAAAGAAATTGTATCTCTGGGCAGACATTTCTCTTGTCATTGTTTCCTAGACCATTCATGATTATGGAGAATTACATTGCCATTTCATTGTATTAGGTGTCAGAAGCCATAAATATGGGAAGAAGATATGCATTGTTTATGTAAAGACTCTGACATTTTTAAAAGAGACTTGAGCATGTGAGGACTGTGGTGTTCTCCGTTGATTTGGAATAGACCTCCTATGTATTTCCTGTGATATTTCTGATTTACAGACTTGAGAACCTTCAGGACTTCACTGTGAGTCAGCCCCATGGGAATGTGTTAAGTGGGCAGTCGGAACTGGTGTGCAGAAGCTCAGAAAGGAATTGTAAGACCACATCCAAGACCGTAACCAGGAGCAGAGAAAGGAGCCCTCTTCCCATGTTTTAAGCTTAAGTCTTGTTTTATAAAAAGATCATGATTGTGAAATCTTGCAGACATTCTGAGCCATTCCAAGAA
Source organism: Sciurus carolinensis (assembly GCF_902686445.1). Classification (NCBI taxonomy): domain Eukaryota; kingdom Metazoa; phylum Chordata; class Mammalia; order Rodentia; family Sciuridae; genus Sciurus; species Sciurus carolinensis. The sequence continues at coordinate 37,978,692 of NC_062225.1, read as the reverse complement.
GTTTGGAGGTTTTGGGGAGCATGGGATGTCATTCTGTTTTGTCTTCAACATGATGTGTTACCAGGTGAGAACTTGAAGACATGATCAGGCTATGGAGTCTCGTTCCTTGGGAAGGAGCTACTCAAAGAAGCTCTTGTTCCTATTTTAACCTTCTGCCACAGGAGAACACAAGAAGGTTTTCAGATTGGGCACCTGACTTGCAACCTGCAGAGGTTGAGAAACAAAACCTGTGATATAAGTTACCCAGTCTCTTGTATTCTGCCATCACAACACATACAATCCTTTGAGAGTGAATCAGCATTCCCCTTGCTTTTAAATTGTGGTCAAATATACCAAACACCCCTTTGTTATTCGGAGGCATTAAGCATAGTCCTGTTGCTGTCTAGACATCACCACCATCTGTCTCCAGAACTCACTGGACATACTCTTGCCACCAGACTACATCTAGTAGCTTCCCCAGGACTAAGAAAAGGACATTTTTCTGTTTTTCTGAAGTGGGTTATTGGGAATTCTTCTTTATGTTTTTAAGAACTGGATTATTGGGAATCTGAGATAAGTGAAATCCTACACAATTTGTCTTTCTCTGGACACCATCAATTTTAAATGGATGCACTTCACCCCTACTCCTGGGGATCCAACTCTGCAGATGTCTCAATTGGGCCCTCAGTAATAGGGTGTGGTGACTGTGTACACATGAGTTTTGTGTCCATGTCAGTGGGCACATGTGATCCCAGGCTCTAGGGTATTTGGTCCCAGCCTGTGGGTTCCCTCCTCCTCCATGTGTTTGCAGGTCAATGTGCACCAAGGCCCTGTGCATGGTGGGCTCTGTAGATACTTGGAGGATGAGTCCTGAGATGGTAGGAGGCACCATCCCATTGGTGGAGAGGACTCTTGTCTAACCAGGCATTGTGTCGTGGGTCAAGATGAACTAGAAGTATGAGCAATGCCTATATTCTCCTGGATTCAGAGTGTGCCCAGCCTATGTGCTGAGAATTGTTGTGGCCTCCTAAATCATAGGACCCCCAAATCCCAGAGGAAAGGGCTAGTCCAGACCCAGTGGATCCTCAGTGTCTGTAAGAGCACTTTTGTCCTGGAAGACAGGGAAACATTGTTGTGATGACAACTGATGCAGATACACATGCTTCAAGGCCAGGTAGAGTTGCTGAGGAGCAATCACATCAGGAAAACCAAGAGACTGAGGAAGGAGAGAGGTAGAACTGATCAAGGTAGATGACTCAGGGAGGGCAGAGTACAGAGTGGAATGGAGACTTCTGGCAGGGGCCTCACTTCTGTTAAAAAATTCATTGGAAAAACAAAGTGCATGGGCCTATGACTCAAGGGCTACACATGTTCCCAGAATTTTCTGGTGGGCATACTTCTCCATCCATCCATCAATCACTCACCCTCTAATGTCCTTGGGTCTTTAGAAAATGTTCTCTGAAACCTGGGTTTCCTGAAGAGAAATCATCTTGGGTTCTTGGGGGAATAGTGTCATGGGTCCTGAAGAGGGGGTTGATACCCTGAGTATCTCAGAGACAATTCTTTTTGGAGCTCAATGGTCTTCATTTGGGAATGGGTTAGGGTACTGACCTTGGTTAGGGTAAGGACATCCTGGGATCAGCAGAGGAAAAGAGGGACAAGGGAGACTGATATTGCCCTGGATTTGAGAGGACTTCCTACTTTGCACCTGGGAACCTGAAAGCTCATTGCCTGCAGGACACCCACACTCAGGTCAAGGTTTTGAGAGCAGTGTCCTTTCTGGGGTTCAAGGATGGTTTTAACCACTGGGAACACCAGTGCTCTCCATTGTAGTGGAGCAACTGGAGCCAGGGAAGAGGGCCTGTGTTCTTGCTTTGTCCACAGCACCCCATGTCATGGGTCATCGCCTCACTAGCATTCCTGGATAAAAGAAGCCACTCAGGCAGGAGTTTCCAATGCCCTCTCATCTGTTCATGCATCCCTGTGATCTGGCAGTCACCCATCCAAGGTTCCTATCAACTTGGGCATGGCTCAGATAGTCACCAGCATGAGCTCTGCACTGCAGTAGCTGGAGATATGCAAAATCTTAAAGCAAATGCACATGAAAGAAAAGAGCAAGAGTCAAAGCCAAAATAGGGCCAGGGGTGAAAAGGAAAGCTGGAGTCACTTGGGAGGTACTCAGAATCTTTTTGGTGGGGTGGCATTGCCTCTGGAACGAGAGCAACAAGTGGGGGGGTCGACCCTGATCATTTTGGAAGCACTATGTTGGGGAAGGTGTGGCCATACAGGATTGAGTTTGTCCACAGGAGGAGGTTGGATTAATGACCAATGTGGTTTGGAGGGTCTGGGCAGAGAGGAATAGGCTAGTGCATACCAAAAAGCAGGAGGCTGCCTTGATATCCATGGTTGTGAAACACCACCCCTCTATGTCATGACTGACAATGACAGTCATTGAAGACGTCAGTTTCTGTGCACCTGCACTCAAGGTGGCTCAGCTAGACACCTCTGTTTTATGAATCAAGTGACTGGGACTGCAGGTTCCTTTGTGGTTCAGCTGGGAGGTTCTGCCTCTGAGCTCATGCCCGTGTTCTTGGGAGGATCCAGTTTGGTTGAACCTCAGTTCTTCTCTGATCAAAGGATGGGCAGTGTCATGCCTTTATCACACAGTTGTGTCCACAGGACATCTCATGATGAATCAATGTGATTGCCTGAATCAAGAATGAAAGTGAAGGGGCTGGGGAGGTAGCTCAGTTGGTAGAGTGCTCGTCTTGCAAGCACAAGGCCCTGCAGGGGTTCAATCCCCAGCACCGCAAAAAAAAAAAAAAAAAAAAAAAAAAAAAAAAAGAATGAAAGTGAGATAGGGAAGAAATATTGGAGATAGGGATCCAGACAGAAGTCATAGACTTCCCAGAACTCCATCCTGGAGATGATATGCCATCACCATTGCCTGAATCTAGTCCCATGAATCCAGAGACAGAGTATGATCCACCTCCACCTCCAGGAGAGGGGGGTACTGGCTTTGGGCAGTAGAGTGCTATGGTACCTCAGAATATTTGTGAGGCTCCCAACTCCTGGCTCCAGAACAGGCACTTGTGCTCATTTGAAATCTCACAAGAAGCCTTGGTAGGTCTGTGCCAGAGAGTCAGTCTCTGAATCTCAATCCCCTCAAGTTTGCCATGGTGCAGAGTGGAAATGGCAGCCAAAAGGGACTGACTTTGTCCAGGATGCTATGTGGGACATAAGCCTGACTGAGTTGGACTGCATTCTTTGTCTCTCCACTTCTTGTGATTGGACCATTTTTAACTTTGTGCCTTCATAACCTATGAGTGCTGTCTATGGTTTTCAGAGATAATAAAGACATTTATGGGCAAAAATATCCAATAACATCCTTGAAATCAAGGCTACATTAATACCTGAAATGAATGGGGACACTGGGGAGGCCAAGGGAGGCACAAAGTTTTGCATAGGGTCACAAAGCTGGTGAGAAGGAGGGTCTGCTTGTGAATTCAGGTTTGAATCCTCCAGCTGAAACTGTATTAAGAACCAAGGTGGGCAGGGTCTGGTGTGTGTAGTGGTTGGTGAACATGTGTTCAATTGTGCATTTGATGTGGATTGAGATGGGAGCAACCAGCAGCCCTTGTGGTTTTGGGAGTAGTCTTTTGTGAATAAGAGGCTCAGATATAGGCACCACAGGAAGTGATTTCAGTGCCTTGACGATGGATCAAATGGAACATGGAACCCTGGTAACCAGGCACCCACTTCACTGAGCAAGCCATCCCAGCTCAGTCGTTTGGACATGCTGGAGTGAGAGGGATGTTCTCTTGTTTCAAAAAATGTCAGGCTCCCAGGAATCTAAGGGGGGGTCACTGTACTCTTGTGTGGGAAGAAGGGGTGAGGTTTCATCCTAGATGCCAGAGTCTTTGGACAGTTTCACAGAGAAGCTCAACAGCAACACCGAGCAGCACAGGACAGGTGAGCATAGCAGGCCCTCATTTATGATCCCTCATGAGTGGCCCACCACTCATACTCTGACCCTGTCTGTATGTATGTGTGTGTGTGTGTGTGTGTGTGTTGGTATACATGTGTGTGTGTGTTGGTATACATGTGGGTGTGCTGAAGAGAACTGTCCCACTCTGCTGTTACTTCATTGTGTTGGAATAAACCATTTTTCTGTTGGATATCATTTCTATTTTTAATTCCACCATTCTTGGTCCAAAACCAGGGTGAAAATGAACTGGTTCTAAACATGAATGAGCCCAGCAGGATGGGATCCTTCATGATAACAGAGAGGAAGAGCTCATGAACCAGCTCATGCCTCTCTTTTTTTAGTAGGAACCCCGACTGGGGCAGCACCTTCAGGTCTATTTACTCAGATTTCATCAGCACCCAACAGGTGCTGGAGCTGCTGTTTCCAAAGTAAGACCATACCTCCAAGACCAAGTGTACAGCCACCTCATGCTTGAGACTTGAGGAAGCCATGTATCTGTCAGAGACCCAAATGGTTTGTGAGAGCTAGGGAGATGGTCCACACACATAGGGTATTTTCAGCACCAAGTGGGATGAGTCTCTCATGTGCCTGTAGCAGCGTCATTGTGGGGAGTGATCTCCCCTCCTCTGGAGGACCTCACCACCCTGTCTTGCCAGGTGGTTTACAGAGGTGTGTGGAGTAGCCTACACACATTAGCTTTGCTGTTTGAGGGTGTGTACTCAGTTCAATTCCAGGTGGGCTCAGTGAGGCCTGGGGTTTCTTTCTGGTGTGATGTTCCCTCCCTGCATGAAGGAACTGTGTGCTAGGGGCCTCACTTTCTTTAGGCCTTGGGCAAAGCCCTTTTGCATTAGAAAGGATGTTCCAGATTCCATATTGGGGCAGAACTCTCCTTCTTTGGTGTAGCCAGACAGGAGTTGGGGGCTGGCAGCTGCCATGCCCAGTGAGATATGTGCAAAGAAGCTGTTTTGGCTCTTACTTTGATGAACATAGAGAATGCACCCACTGTGGGAAGACATGTTGAAAGGCATGTTGCACAATTCAGTGAAAAGTGTGGTCAAAGTGTCTGCTATCTTGTCTCTTTTGATGGGGGTCACTCCCAAGCCTCAGGTGCCATAGATATTCTACATGTGTCAGCATCCCTGCCTCCATGAGACATAACCATCTGGTCCTACTCCTGTGAACATGGTAGACCACTGAACCAATGTCAATGTGGAGCGGGCCTGTGGTCAAAAGGAAGGGCTGCTGTTTTCAGAGTAGGAAGCTTCCAGGTTATTGGACTTGCCAAGGCTGAGCAAAGACTGTTTCCCACAATTTTGTCTGGTGCATGCAGTCTAAGGTCTGGGGCTTCAAATGTAGAAGGAGGAAGGCAGAGAACTATAGGTGGATTCATGGTCACCTGAAGAACTGAGGAAACTTGAGCCTCAGAGGAAGCTCCTGCTACAATCGCTCCTCCCACCACAGTCCATCCAGTGTGACTTTCCCTCCCTGTCCTCTCCCTGGGCCACAAAGATGTAGTCTTCACTCTTTGAAAAAGAGGTCAGTTGAGTCTCGGGGGAACTCAAAGACGGCTCACAGAGAATGAGGAAGGAAAGCAGTACAAGTCAGGGAATGAGGTGTTCCTGGAACCCTGTTAATACTGGACCTGAGCACAGACCCTTTTGGATGTTGCATTTCAGGTTGTAGAGCATGTAGCAAACAATGAAGAGTGTCTGGCCTCCCCTGAGGAGTGGAGAGCTGGTCATGCCATGGTTCTAAAGGTCTTTCAGTGTCAGACTTTTGCCCAGAGAGCTGTCCTGTCACTGTGTGTTCAGCCACCATGTCTTGGCTGTGGTGGACTGCCCTGAGCAGAGACAGAAAAGGCAGAGGATGTGAAGGCCAGGTTTGGTGATGTGGGCTGTGGTGAAAGAGAGCCCAGGCTTCTGTTGACTGCACACCCGCTTGCAGACAGTGCCATGCCATTCATCCTGGGATGGAGCCTCGATGGAGCAGTACAGCAAGGCTTTACATCAGCCTCTAGTCCTCATGATTCTCCAGCTGCTTCTGCCTTACCTTGCCTTACCTTCATCTGTAAATGGGTGGCTTCAACCTGGAGCACCAAACACACCACCTTCTGGCCCAGCTAGAGGATGGCAAGTCCAGTGAGCCAGAGCCTGAGTGTGAGGAGGACTGGGGTGTGTATATAAGGGTATATAAAGGTCAGACTTTTGTCCCACAGGGTTCAATGTGTATGGCTGGTGTTGGGCTGGGAACAAGGAGAAGCCATTGTCCACTCAGGCCATGGCCCCTGTCTGGAAAGAGGTCCAATGTAGGCTCAGGGGCTCAGGGGGGTTGTCTGTTTTTCAAAGCTCAGGGCCAGGTTGTCATGTTGGAATCTTTTCTCCTCTAGCTACAGAATCAGTTCTAATGCCCATCACAGTGCTAGAGCCTTCTGGAAGAGCTGCTCTGGAGTCCAGTGAAGTGGCAGCACCATCCCCAGAGGCAGAGCTCAAGTCCAGTTTCTCCAGGGTCTCTGCTCCAAGCTCCACAGTGCCTCTGTATAACCAGCAAGTGGGAGACAGCTGCTCCATTCATGTCCATCTAGAAAATCAAAGGCGAACGGAGTATAAGAGCATCGTGGTGAGCCAATCAGCAGGGGATCTCCTGGGTGCCCTTGCTGGGGAAGGTAGAGAATATGGCAAATAGCTTGGAATAGGCCTGTCTTCTTGAATTAGAGTTTCTGGAAGGTCAAATAGAAGAGAATGAAGACAGAGGTCAGTGTTAAGAACTTGACCTGAGATGAGGTAGAGCAGAAGCATGCCCCAGCTCCAGTTGTGACTTGGCCTGCAGAGTGTGGGGTTTGCAGTCTGGAAGTTCAGGGGTAAGTGCTGTTCTCAGACGAGGTCAGAGGAATGCATAGGGTGCAGGCGCACTCTCTGAAGCCTGGTGTCTAGATGAGTGATTTGGAGCCTTGGAGGTTGGTGCAGAGGATGCAGCATTCATAACACCTGTGTGTTGGAAGGCATATGTCATTGGTGGAAGTTGGAACATGATTAGGTTAGATTATTGCAGGTCACAAACAACTGGGGGCTTTCCAAGAAACCATGAGTGTCATAGTGTGCACATACCTGAATAGGGAGCTAAGTGCTCCCATTGCAGAATTTTTCTGGGTGTGGGATTTAAGCCCTAACTGTCCAGGTGTCCAGCTGCAGAGGAGCCCTGTTCAAACGTTTCCCCAGTGGGGTTCATACCTCATTACACCCCATCAAGCAATGAGGCCCTGGAGCCCAGCAGTCTCCCAGCTATCATAAAACAGTCACAAGCACACTCTAGTTATTGAATCTGTTTTCTGCCCTGTCAGGACTAAGGCATCTAGGATTTCTGCCTGGGCCACCCACAACGGGATCCTATATCCCAGAGTAGAGATGGAATACAGGAGCAAACTGGACCACTACTCCCACCTTGTTGGGACCAGAGTGTGTCTGCAGGAAGGCTATTAGTTATTTGTACCCTTTACCAGTAGGGCATAGCAGGCACAAGGTGACTGCTGTACCACAGTGGGGCTAGAAGCACAAAGGAAGATCCCACATGAACAGTTGAAGGCCCCATGTAGCATGATAACAAAAGCTGCCCTTGTGTTAAGAACTAAGTTGTCTCATGAATGACCTTGACCTCTGGGTGGCTACTCCAAAACTCATCTGCTGATGAACTTTCTTTCTCCAACCCTGATCAGGTGACCTGCCAGGATAGGGCACCAGCGGTCATACACAGGGCCTTAGATGAACACTTGCTCAATGAGGAGGATCCAGAGGACTTTGAGCTGCTGCAGATTGTGCCAGAGCATAAAAGTAGGTCCATCAGATGGTGGGGAGACAATATTTACTGTGGGCTCAGGACAACTCACCATCCAAATAAAGAGTGCTGTGGCCCCAAAAGGTGCCAGAGTGTGGTGGGCCTTTTGCACATAGTGCAACAATGGGAGTGTAAATCTGTTGGCCTTGGGACTGCTGGACCTCCCTAGCAAGTGTCCTCCCCTGGACCTGATCAGGCTTTGCAAACTTCAAAGTCATGAGAGGCAAAGGAGATAAGCAACCCCTGGTTGTCTATTTAGGCAACCTTTCAAGACAGTGACAAGTACTTGAGAAAAGTTCTTGAGTGAAGAAACCTTGCTTTAGGTACCTGGCTTCAAATTTTTCCATTCCTTGTGAACTGATGCCATTTAGGTGTTCCGGGACAGAAACCGTTCTGGTGGAAACGTGTGAAGGAATAGAACACTTCACAGCTTGGCAAACTGGCACTGAAGAGAGAAAAAGGAAGGACAAGGAGGAAGAGGAGGAGGAGGAGAAGATAAAGGGAAAGGAGTTGAAAGAGGGGAAAATGAAGAATTAGAACATGAAGAAGACCAAAACCAGAAAAGTAGAAGAATAAGGACATCAATAACCACAATAAGAACAAGAACAAGCCAAACAAGATCCAGAAAGACAAAGAGAACAAGAATATAACAAAATATCTGGATCATTTTCTTCTCCAAATGAGCCTGTGTTGATGGTTTGAACTTTGTGTCTTATCACTCATGTGCATTAGCAAATAGGAACTGTAAAGACAATTTTATTTCCCTTTCACCTTGCTGTTATCAGTTGCCTCCAAATAATTCGTCATCCCATGACAACTTGCTCTAGTTCATCAAAATTGAAAAATTTGTCAAGTGTTTTCTTTCTTTTTAATGGTAAAATTAACTATCTGCTCATAGGGGTATGCTAGCAAGGAGCTATTTTGGTTGTTTTTCATAGTTCTCTTCATGTGAGTTAAGCAATGTTTAAAAGAACAAGAGGTGCTGATAAGAGTAATTTTGTTCTTTAGTCCCACTTCATGTTATCTCTTATAAACACTATTTTGCATTATTGGGCTCCACGTTCCTTTTCTCAATGGCTGTTTTACAAATATTTGCCTAATTGCCTGAGACAGTGTGGTCCAATAAAGTTAAATCAAGTTTGGATTGAAAAAATACTATGAATAAGAAGGATAATGATGAGGAGGAAATGAAGAATCAGCTGTCTCAAAAAGTGAAAAATAAAAGAAATATGTATTTGAACGCAACCTTTACTGTGGACATCCTCCACCCATGCCCAACATACCTCCAATTTATACCACCTCCCATTATTGTCTTCATCTATGAATGGATTATTCCACTGACAAGGTCAAAGCATCCAACATCCAATGATTCCGCAAACCCCGTGTGTGAACATTGCTGCACTGGGGAGACAAGCTTCAACACAGGAGCCACTGGGGACAAATCATGATGCAAACTCCAGCATTATCTCCTTGGTAGGTTCCAGCTGAACTGAGATGTTCTGGAGTCTAAGGTGCCTTCTCCTGGAAGTTGGTAGATTGGTTTAGATCCTGTGCAGAGTCTTTCCTCAGGGACAATCATTGAGGATATCTTTGTTGGAACATTATCTAGATAGGAGGGCCCTCAGGTCTGGAGCTGAAGCCTGACCTGGCAGAGGCTGTCAGTTGTGGGGTGTGTTCTGTTGTGTACTCCTTGAGAGTCACTCACCTTCCACACCTCTGCCCCTTCCTCTCCAGTGCTGAGGATCCCTGATGATGGCAATGTATTCTATGTTATAAATCCCCGTGTGGACTTTGATTTCATCCTCAGGAATAGACTTACCAGGAAGTGGGCCAACATCAAGAGAAAGGAGGTAAACACCCACCTTACTTTATTCACTCTTTACTCCTGGTGCTTCTTCACATCCACCAGGGTGACCAAAAGCCTCAGCTCCTGGACCTATGTTCTAGAATGCCCACAGAGTAAACTGAAAGGCTGGGGTGGCTTACAGTTTCTGGACTCTGTTGCCATCCCCCCCAGTTCTTGAAGGCAACTTCTGCAGTGACTCCCAGTATCCCAAGAGCCTTGAGAAGCAACTCTTCAGTTGCAGACGGGGTGCTGCACAAGGCCATCGAAAGCAAGTCCAGTATCAAAAGTGTCACTGACAGGAGTTTCTCCTTGTGACCACAATGAGCATATAGATAACAACCGCTTTGTACATGTCCACCTCGAGGAGCACAGCAGGAGGGATTCAAAACGCATCCTGGTAAGCCTGATAGCAGGGCTGTCTCCTGCATGCCCACACTGTGGGAGGCAGAAAATATAGTAAACCCCATGGGCTGTATGATCCAAAAAGAAGAGGACAGCATTAAGGGCTTCCCCCTGAGAGGAGGGAGGGCACAAGCTTGACCAGTTCCAGGTGTGAGTGGGACTGTGTTGTGGGGTTTGCAGGCTAGAAGTGCAAAAGCAAGTTCTGGGGACAGCTGCAATCAGAGAAATATCTAGGGTGCAGGCTGAACTATCTATACCTTGATACTGTTGATGAATGAATTCTGTATGATGGGAGGTTGAAGCAGAGAAAGTGGTAGTGATTTCTCATTTGTATAGGAGGGGCTGTGCCAGTGGTAGAAGGAAATGGACCCTCCTTAACATGTTTAGGTATGATATTTGGGGACCGGGGTCACCTGAAGCTCAAGTCAAATCCCGGCAAAGTCAGCATTTGCATGTCAGTAAATAGGGAGCTAAAGGGACTCTTTGCAGAATATATGGACGTGGACTACACAGGCAAATTCTGCAGGTGTCCAGCTGCAGAGGAGACATGTCTAATGATTGCTAGTGATGAGTCAGGTACCTCATTCCAAACAGGCCATCACTGAGGCCCAGAGGCCAGAGACTCTCATGGCTATCATTAAGCAGTCAAGGGTAGGTGCTTCTATTGGAGTCTGTTTTGTATACTGAGAGTCAGCTGCAAATTTTCTAGGCACTCTGCCTGATCCAACCAAAGATGCAGCCTGCATTCCACAGCTCACCTGGCATAGAGGCCCCGGGTCCATTCCTCCACCTTACTGGGATGAAACTGTGTCTGCACACATGTAGATTGTTCATTTTTCCCTGAGTGGAATATGTGTCCACAGGCATGGTAGGTACACATAGACATTTGTGCCAGGATTGGTCTAATGGCACACCACAAGACCCCATAAGAATACATGGAGGTCACCATCAGGTAGCAGGATAACAAGTTGGCACCCTTTCCATGGAGCTGAGGTATCTCTGAATGTCCTTGACCACTCTCCTCTGAAGTGGTACTCTAAAACCCATTGTCTGATGACATTTCTCCCACCGTGATCCAGGTGACCTGCCAGGAGAGGGCCCGGGACATTATACGCCAGGCCTTAGAGCAACACTTGCTCAAGGACCAGGATCCACAAGAATGAAATGCTGCGCACTGTGTCAGTGCATGAGAGTAAGTGGGACAATCAAATAGTGGGGAGAAATGATCCACAGTGGGCTCAGGGTAATTCACAGGCCATAGGATGTGTCTTGGCTGGCCAAAACAGTCTGTGTGGTGGGCTTTTGCACAAAACTAACTGTAAGGATAGGGGATGTAATAGCAGATTGTCCCTGCTACCCCAGGGGCTACTCAGTCTCCCAAAAATGTGTCTTTCCTGGACCTGATCGGGCATCGCAAAGCTAAATCCCTGAGGCACAAACTATAGAAGGTCCTTGAACCTGCAGTTTGAGTCATGGTTCATTCAAAGAAATTCCTTCCTAGTAAGATGAGGACATCAGGGGCTACATGTGGGTTCAGCACTGATGTGGACTGAAGCAACATCTGTTCAAATCCGTGTGTGGGACATGTGAAGTCCTGCTATTGAGAAAAATGTCCTTATTGTAGACTCTGCTGACAGGACTCAGTCAAGAATACAGAAAAGCCAGGGGACAGTCTGGTTGGGTTTGTTTTTTTTTTTATTTTTGAAAATTTGCAAGTTCTCTGGGCCTGGATGCACAGCTCCAAAAGAGGTCAGAATATGCTCACTGGCATATCTCTTCCAGCATCATATAAAGGCATCCTAATGAAAGAACCCAGAAACCACTTCAGATGTGAAAACTCATGCAAGAGATTGTATTAAGCAAACAGGCAGTGTGTCTCCTTGCAGGGAGAGAGAAAATGAGAGGAAAAGAGAGAGAGCACATGCGCATGCAAGAGAGAGAGTGAAAGCCAGGAAAGGAGAGGATGAAAGCAAGGAGGAGCTATTCTTAAGTAGTTCACAGGCAAATAACAGACCAATGACTGATGAGAATGTTCACAGGTTGACAATCTTGACCAATGACTGCTGAGAATGTTCACAGGCTGACGAGTGGACCAGTAGCTGGCTGGGATGTTCACAGACTGACAATCTGGGTTGTAAAAAGTTGTGGGGGAGGGAGAATAATAGCAGATCTGATGCCAACACCTAAGAACAAAGGTCACAATGCTGATTGGGAAATAATGGAAGTGCCATTTCCTTTTTTATGAGACAGACTCTCATAGCATTCACCATCCCAATCTGTCCACAGTAGATTCATCTCCAGTGCACATGTTGTCAGTGCTCTCACAATTTCCCACAACATGCTGGTTTGGTTGGCCACGTCATACACATGAGGAAGCCTGAGGTCAAGATATTCCAAGGAGCTGGGCAAGGTGGCAGTGGCCAGGAAACTCTATGGCTTGGGCAGCTACCAAATGGAGTCCAAAATCAGCCTCAGAAATGTAGTGAGACTCTGGATCAAAATTAAAAGGGCAGACAAAAGTGCCTGTGTGGTTACATGCCTCTGGGTTTAATCCCTGGCCTAGATTAGTGAAAAAATAAAAAATTAAAAAATGATAGTCAATTAAAGTGATATCAGAAAGAGAAACATCCAACCCAGAATTGGCAGGATGGAATTAAATGGAAGTGGAATATACAGGCTAATTCTCCAGTGGAAGATTCTGTGTAATGTCCAAAGGGAGGAAGAGCTGGTTGCCTGGAACTCACTAGGTGTTATGGCGTGTACGGATTATGGCAGGGTGGTTGCAGTGATGGTGGCCCTCCACTGGACTTTGTAAACCTTGTTTACATTAAAAAATATTGGGGATGTGGCCTCAATGGTAGAAAGTCTGGTAGAGTTGAAGGTGCTCACTTCCACAGGCAAAAGCATGCACAAAATGGGAGATACTTTTAGGCAGGTTTTCATGACTGTGACAATTCTGAAGATATGAAGAAATTACACTTTGACTCCTGGTTTCACTACTTGCCATTCATTGAGAACTGATTCCATGTTCAGGTCTTGAACAGAGACTGCATCTGGGCAGAAGTGTCTGGTAGTTTTGTGCTACAAGGAGCATGGCCAACTATACTTAAAGAAGGAGATAAATTGGCATAAGAAGGAAGAGGAGGAGAAGGAGGAGGAGAGGAAAAAGAGGATGAGGAGGATGAGGAGGTGGAGGAGAAAGAAAAAAGAGAACAAGAATAAATAAAATAGGATGAATAAAAAGACCCAGAAGGTGTAAAAGAAAATGCAGAACAAGCAGAAGAATAACAATAGGAAGAATAAGAATACAAAAAAGACATCATGAAGAAACATAAGACAAAGGAGAACCCATCTAGAAAACAATATAGGTCTTCAGGGAACAAACCTACTTACATTGAATTGTCTCTATTCCCAAAGTACTGCTAATTGATAACACCTGTCATTAGGGTATTCATCTATGAATACATTAATCCACTGGCAAGGTCAAAGCACCCAATATCAAATGCTTCCCCCAAACCCATGTGAGAACACTGCTGCATTGGGGAGAAATGATGAAGCACATGAGGATTTGGGGGAAATCCTGCTGCAAACCCTAGCAGTGTCTCTTGGGCAGGTCCAACCTGAACTGAGAAGTCCTTTGTCCAAGGTGCTTTTTCATTGAAAGGTGTTAGTTTGGTTTAGATCCGGTGCATAAGCTTTGTTCAGGGAAGGCTCATTGAGGAAGAATTTGGTGGAGGTGTAGCTGGAGTGGAAGGTTCTCAAGTATGTGGCTCAGGCCTTACCTGGCAGAGACTCTTATGTGTTGTGGATGCCTTGTGGTAGAATCCTTGAGTGTCACCTACCAATCTCTACACCTCTCTCTCTAGAAGTGAAAGTCCCTGATCATGCAGCCATCTTGTTCTCCATGAACCCTCAATCAAGTACTAATTCAGTCTGAGAAAAAAGTACAACTAGAAGAGAGCCAAGGTCAAGGGAAAAGAGGTAAACAACCACCTTAATTGCTCTTTGAACCAGGTGCCCTTCTAAATCCAAAGAGGCAAGGAGTCTCAGGCTCTGGACATATGTTCTAGAATGCCAATAAAGCAACCTGACAGGCGAGGGTTGGTCATCAGTTTCTGGGCTTTACTGATATTCCATCCCCCACTGTTCTCAGAATCAACTTCCAAGGCCTCTGCCATGGTGTCTAACATCAGTCCAGTCTTTAGTAGCATAACTGGTGAGAAGGCCAGGCCCAAGCCCATGGCCACAAAACAGAGGAAGTCCAGGCTCATTGGAAGCATAATTTGCAGATCCTCATGGCCCAGGTACAACAAATAGGTGGGAGACAGCTGCCCCCTACGTATCAGGCTAGAGCAGCAGAGTGAAAAGAACTATGAGACTGAGCTAGTAAGCCTGGCAGAAGGGGCGTCCCCTGCTTCTATTCCAGGGCAGGGAGCAAATACAAATCTCATACCATGGGCTACTCTTGACCTATTGAATTGGGGGTTTTTGATGATCAGGAAAGATAGATGGGAATAAAGAAGAGAAAGGTCACTGTTAAGGGCTTGACCTGAGTTGAGGGAAAGTGTGACCATGTCTACCCCTGTTTGTGAGGGACTCTGTGCGTTGGATGCAGTGTGCAGACCAGAAGTGCAGGGGCAGGTCTTGGTGGGAGGTGAGAAAAGGACAGCATCCAGGATGCAGGTTGCACTGTGTGGGATGGAGAATGCTGGTGCACATGGAGGAGGAGAGCAATATGAGATTCTTTCTGCTCCTTGAACAAGGAGCTGAGGGTCTCTGCAAAATTGATATTGATGTGGATGGAACACATTCCATCTCCAGGGAGCCTGCAGTACAGGAGCCCTTTCCAATGCCATGCTTGCTGAGTGAGGTGTCCTCCTCCATCCCAACCAGTACTGAGCCTCTGAAGGCAAGGAGTTCTCATGGTTATGATTGGTCTTCTGTTTTGTGCCCTGGGAATCAGAACCAATGTCTCTTGGGTTTCTGTCTGGTTCACCCACCAAATTCACCCAGCATTCCAGAACCAGGACAGGGAGAAAGGAGGCCACTGGTGAATTCCTTCCATCTTGGTGGCATGAGAGTGTTTCTGTACCTATGCTGTAGGGTCCTTTCACCCCGAGTGAAATGTGGCTCCACAAAGGGCAAGGGCAGGGACAGGCAGACCATTGTACAAGGATTGGTGTCATAGCCCTTGGGAAGGCCCCACGTGATTACCAGGAGGTCACCCTCAGGTAGTGGAGTAATGAGATGGTGCCCCTATTATTTAGAGCTGTGGTTCCCCCTGAATGTCCCTGACACTGTTCTTGGGTAGCCAGCACAGGGCCCATTTCCTCAAGGCCTATCTCCCACACTGATGCAGGTGACATGCAACACTGGGCTCCTGCCATCTTTCGCAGGGCCCTGGAACAACTCTTGCTAATGGAGGAGGATCCAGAAAAGTATGAGCTGGGACAAATCATCACCCAACAGCACAGTAAGTGCGACAATCAGATGGTGGGGAGCCATGTTGAGGAAGTGGACTCAGGTCAACTCGTAACCCAGAAGAGTAGAATCTGACCCAGAAGAACACTCAAACAGGAACTGGTGGGCCTCGGGCACAAAGGAAACTACACTGGCACTGGTAAAAAGGTCTCTAGGTTCTCTGATCAGTCCCAGGAGCTAGTGCACCTCCCCACCAGATGTCCAATCCTGGACAGCAACAGGTATTCAAAACTGACATCAGTGAGGAGTGAGGAGGAAAGCATCCTTGCAGGGGCCATGGGGCCCCAG
Source organism: Sciurus carolinensis (assembly GCF_902686445.1). NCBI lineage: Eukaryota > Metazoa > Chordata > Mammalia > Rodentia > Sciuridae > Sciurus > Sciurus carolinensis. The sequence goes on along the minus strand of NC_062225.1, from coordinate 37,962,880 downwards.
GGCTCACTGAGAGGAATGTTTTCAGAGGAAGATGGGAACACAGGGGATGAGGATGCAGTTGATACATTTTTGGACTGAAGCAGTACTATTGAAAGCCTTGTGTATTGCCAGAAATCCATTCCCTGTGCAGAGCATTGTCAGTATTCTAGCAAGCAGGAACAGGGCAAATCTGAAAAAAGAGACTGGGAAACAGCCTCAATAGTCTGACACTGGACAAATTACCAAGTCTTCTGTGCCTGAGTCCCCTTGCCTAGATGTAATCAATAAAACCAGGTTATTTTCCTTCACTGTAGTCAGATGAAGGCTTCCTAGGCACGTATGCCACAAAGCTGATTTGTAAATAATGCCATTGTCATTTTCTTTTCTGTGAGCCAAAACCCTACAGCAGCCATAATCCTAGTCTGTCCCACTGAATACCCCATCCCAAATGGGTCCATGAAACATTCTCTAATTCCCTAATTCTGCTAAGTTAGTAGAGTTCATGGAGATAGAAGGCTAAAGCCTTGGTAGGCTCAGAAATTCAAAGCACAGGTACACACATACAAACCCAAATAGAGAACAGGCATTTTGTTAGAGGAGAGCTGCAGGAGACAGGTGTTTAGACGAGGGACTTGCTGGGTGTCTGAAACCCACTGGGGGTTGTTGTATCCCTGGACCATAGCAAAATGTGGGAGTGAAGCAGTCCCTTTTCTGGTCTTTGGAATGACTGCTCTCAGTAGAGCAGCATTTGGGATGTGGCTTCCATCGTAGGATGCCTGGTCCACATGGAGCTGGCTAGCAACAATGGCAGAAGATGACTAAAATGAGATGTCTGAGTTAGTCATACTTCCCTTCCTGTGAAAATACTTGAGGAAAATAACTTAGAGGGGGAATCCTCTTTTGACTCTGGGTTTCATAGCTTTCCATTTGGTTCTGGACTGACGCTGTCCAGTGGCAGAGCATGTGGTAGTGCAAGCTACTCAGCTCCTGCCAACCAGGGGATAGAATGGAAGAGAGAGGAGGAGGCTGAGAGAGAAGGAGAGAAAGACAGGGAGAAGAGAGGGTCTACTACTAGGAGAATGAGGATTAAGAGAAGCCCCCAGCAAAAATATGTGTGCTGAGGGCATCTCCCTCTTCAGGTCTCCCTCCATCCATGCCCAACCTTCTTCCATTTTCTCCCACTGCTTAGTAGTGTCTTCATCTTGACTGAGTATTTCATAACATCAGAGCACTCATCATGGAATGCTTCCCCCAAAACCCACCAGTGAACATTGCTGAATTGGGGGCCAAATCTTGAGTACATGAGTCTTTTGTGGGAGATTTCAGATGCAATCCTAAGGGTTAACCTTTGGCACATTCAAAAGAAACTGTGATGTTCTGGAGCTAAAGCCTTTGGAGGCAACCGACATTAGGTCTGGTGAAGTCCTAGACCTTGTTTTTCTTCAGGGAGGACTGCTGAGTGGTGGTACTGGAGCTGTTCAGGAGAGTTCTCAAGTCTGGCTCAGGCCTTTCCTGGCAGAGGCCCTCAGATGCTGGGGTGTCCTGTAGTGCACGTCTCCAGTGCCACCTACCACACCTGCACCCCTCTCTCCCCAGAAATAAAGATTCCTCACAATGCAAACGTTTTCTACATGATGAATCCCCATGTCGAGTATGACTTTGTCCTGAGGAAGAGGACCTACCCTCATGAGGAGAACGATGGCTGGATCCATCCTAAACCTCCCACTTACGAGGCAACGGAGGCTCAAGGTCACCACTGGAACCTTTGGAGAACAATTTGCTCTTGTCTGGGCTGTGCTGAAGCATCTCATGATCATTGATCATTGAGATTTATTTCAGAAATATTTGCTTGACATTTTGAAGTCATCAATTCCATATATAATTTGTCCTTAGGTCTTTGTTATTTATAGTTTTAGTAACACATTTCTCACTATATTATACATTTGCTGTTTAAACCATTTGTACTTTTTGAAATATAATTTTTCTGTAATCTGATCAACTTTCATGATTTAGCAGCAATTCCTAGAGGAAATATTCAACCCCAGATGAAAGAATGTTTCATTTGATCAAAATGACATTTTGCTATTGGGACTATGGCAGATTGCATTTTCTGAGTCCATTTCCAATGGGATTGAGGTAATAATGTCTGCAGACACATCTTGTCCCCATGGTTGTGACTTGGCCAAAACTAGTCTTTTCAGTGCCATTTACAGTCTATTTGCCAAATTTGAATCTATTTGCCTCAAATTTTCCACATAAAGAAAAAAGTATGAATGTAGCAAAAATAATTTTAGTTCATAAAACTAGAAGACAGGCTGCCGATTGTCCCAGGGGACAAATGCTGGAACTCGACAATGAGATGCTCACAGACGCCACTGACCAGTGGGAGGAAGACTTGTTCTGTACCTGGCAATCCACAGGGCCAGCAGCGCCTGCTGCCCAAGCCACACAGCAGAAATGACATGAGAGTCACTAACAGACATGGGGAGGGCCAGCTCCCCCTCTGTTGTCTGAGCCCTCAAGACAGCCCTTGCTGCCCAAGGTCAGCAGCCACCTCTCCACCCCACTCCTCATGAGTTGGTGCTCAGGTGCCACACCCTTTATGGACATTGCCCAGCCACCAGTGCCCATGGCACAGCAGGGTAGCAGTGGCTCACCAACCAGGTGGAAGTCGGGGCTCTGGCTGCCCAACGGCTGGAAGATGGTGGTCAGGGGCCTGTGGTGTAGAGGTGGGCTCTTGTCTTCACGATCCTTGCTTCTGTGAGAGGACACCATTTCAAGATCCCTAACCCTGTGGTCACTGCACATGCTTATCCAATAAAAAACAGGTGCTGTGTGTCCAGCCTAAAAAAAAAAAAGAACAGTGAGAAGAAAATATGTACCATTATTAACTATTAGATTAAAATGTGTTTTTAAAAGATATTTAAAGAAAGTTCTACAAGATGAGGCCCTGGCAGACCCAGGTCCTTTTCTGCAGCCATCCAACACTAAGAATGAGGGAGCATCTCTCTCAGCAGATTTCGTCTGTTCCAAAGGGCATCAACCCCTGCAACCTTGGGGTGTGGCAGCACCCCAACCTGTGATGAAGGTGGGGGGTGCCTGACAATCACTCTGGCCCGTGGAGGGGCATGTCTGGTCCACACCAAACTAGGGAGCACACCACCAGCCCCGCAAACCTGGGGAGGGCACTACTCAACCCCTCCAAGCAGTGGGGTGACTCCCTACCAGCTCCTCTTCCTGTGCAATGCCCACTCAGGAACCCACTCCATCAGAGGTGACACCAGATTAACACCCCCGACTACTGGAGGTCTGATCATCTCTAGCACATTTTGTCCTCACACCCAAGGGGGTCACCTTCCTACACATGCCCTCTGGAGGCCACTGACACAGAGGTGGTGAGAGGGGGACTGTCATGTCACGGAAAGCCACAATGCTGCAGGCTCCTACCATGTCCTTATCATTGGTTGAGGTGTCATAGTGCACAGGGTGGTTGGCGTGGACCTGCTTCAGTCTCTCAAGCAGGCCCTCCACCAAGGTCTCTCTATCCTTGAGCTCAATGAACTGGAAGGCCATCTTGCTCCTGATGCTGATGATGATGGGACTGGGCAGCAGACTGGTGTCCTCCATCTTCTCCATGCCCCCTACCTGACGCAAAAGATGGCATGCAAAGGGGAGGTGCTGGAGAATAGAACTGACTAATTACTTTCTGTGTGTGTTCAAATACGGAACAAAGAATCCCACCATTATGTATAAATGCAATGCAGTAATAAAAAAATTTTAATCACAGGAAGTACTGCAAAAAAGAAGACAGGGAGGCCTCCATGTACATTCTCAGAAGTTATCCTAAGATAGAATAATGGCAATGAGGACCGGGCGTAAAAATTTAAATGTGTGCAAGGAAGCATCGGTCACAATCACAAGTTAACCCAAGTTTCCATGAACAGATGAATGGATAAGTGAATTGTGGTTTAGGTTACCATGGGATATTATTCAGCCTTCAAAAGGAATGGAATTCTAACAGATAAGATGTGGATGAATATTAAGGACATTATGCAGTGGAATAAACAAGTCACAAAAAAACTATGGTTACAAGGTAAATTTTATGCTATGCATATTACCAAAATAATTTTTTAAGTATGTATAATAATTTTTTATATATATTATATAATAATAATAATATAATATTTTTATATTATATTATATAATAATGTATAATAATTTTTTAAGGTCATTATGTGGATTTCTTTCTTCACCGATAATGCTTACAAAATGAAGACATCTATGCAGAATGAGGGCATGGAGGTGGGAATTCATACAAGGAAAAAAACTGAGGACATATCAGGCTGAGGACATATGCTACGAGAAGCAAGACCCCAGAGGTCTTGATGTGTGAGAGCTGTGGTACCACCTCAGCAGAGATGCCTGGAGCCAAGTACCCAGCTGCTTGCATTCACAAGTAAACTCAGGTTACCCACCCTCCCAATTCCAATGAGAGAATCACAGATTAATAGGAGGGACCTGATCCTCACACAAGGAGGCATTTTAAAATTTTTCACAAACGTTCAAGGAGAGTATAAAAGTCAACTTTCCACATATTTTCAAAAGGTGAAACTTTTTATAATTTCCCTGCTTCTTTGACTTTTTTTTTTTTACAACAAAAGGGAAGGATCCCTTCCTAAAAGCTATAGGAAAAGCTTGAATTGTGAGGCATGCACTTTTTATTGACAGCTTTATCAACAGTGTGGGGTTAGGGTATGCTGTTCTTACCCATCACTTCTAGGCAACTTTCAGTTGCCATAGCAACAACAGACAAAAGGAAGGCTGAATGGGTAATGGCGTAATTCAGGTCATACTTCCCTCCTGAAGCATGGCCATCCAGATGTCCCTCATTAGAAGACAAAACAGTGCAAATATCCCCCACCCCATGTGTTCCATCTCACAGCCCAAGATGCTCCGGTTGGGATATGGTTTGAGTGTGTCCACTAAAAGTTCTAGTGTTGAAAACATGATCGCCAATGGGGCAGCATCAAAGGGTAGTGGAACCCTTAAGAGGTTAGGCCCAGTAAGGGTAGTTGGGTCACTGGAGAAATAGCCCTCAGTAGGGATTATGGGACCTGATTCGTTCCCACAACAGGGGTTGTTATAACACAATGATCCCTCCCCCATTCTCTGGCTTCCTGTCTTGACAGGATGTTCCCATCTACGCGTGCTCCTGCCATGGGGACACTGTCCGCACAACACGTTCATTGGTGCAGACCCAGAACCATGTTCTTGAGCCTCAGAACTGGGAGTTAATTAAGACTTTTCTTCCTTTTTTTTTTTTTTTTTTTGGTTAATAAGTAAACTTGGCATCAGGGACTTTGTTTAGTAACAGAAAATGTACTCAACAACATGGGTTAAAAGACAAAAGGGTGCTTCAGAGTGTGCACGGCAGGTCAAGCAGAGGTGAGATGCAGGGTCTACCTCTCTGAGCAGAAGGGCAACATTGCAGCAGCCATCTTCTCTGCTGGCAAAGCAGGTGTACCTGTCAGAGGTAAACATGCATCCTGCAGTGTGGCACCAACTGAAGTGCGTTCAGAGGAAGCAGTCCACCACAGTGTGCAGCTTCTCCTTTGCAGTCTGAAAAAGACTCGAAAGAGCTCCTTCTATGCTCGGGGCTTCAAGGTCCTTGGAGAGAGGCAGGGAGAGGTCAAGAAGACATGGAAAGGTCAACAGACAGGAAACTGAAAAGGAAAATACTTTTGAACTCATTAGTACAACTTGATAGTTTAGTTACTGAAAAAAAAAAAAATGCCATGCCCCTCCAGAGCCTGTCAGCCCCATGGTCCATCCAGACCCTCAGTTGACCTTCTGAGCAAGTGCAAGGAACAGAGCCCATTGTCCCCACCAGCAAGAATTTAATGAACTCATGAACTAAAATAAGCATTCCATCTTGGATGGAGTAACTGTAAGAAGTCTTCCAAAAAATGGCAGCAGAGGCCACGTGTGGAGAAGTCAGATGATAAGCAGGGTGAGCATCGGTGAGATGTGGGGAAGGTGGAGCCCTCGCATGCTGCTCATGGAAATGACGGTCTCACGTTGGCAAACAGCCAGAAGCCCTCAAAGGTTGAAAGTAGACGCAGTGTTTACCCAGACATTCCCTCCCAGGTGAATATGCCCAACAGAATTGAGAACTGAGGTCCACTAACTGGCACACAAATACTCACAGCAACAGATTCATAGTCGAAGGTGGAAACTACCCCATGTCCACCAGTTGATGAATAGACACATCAAATGTGGCATATCCCCTAAAGCAGGGTAGACAGTACTCAGCCATCCAGAGAAAGAGTGCATGGACAGAGCTTGGAAACCTCAGGCTGAGTGAAAGAAGCCAAACACAAAAGACCACGTGTTGCCAGGTTCATTTACACGAAAAGTCCACACAGGAGGCTGACACACAAAAATAAGGAGTGGCTACTCATGAACGTGAGGCTTCTTTTGAGGGTAATAAAAGGTTCCGTGGCTGTGGTGATGATTCTGTGGTCCTGTGATTACTGTAAAAACTTGAAGTACCCATTGAAAGGGTTAATTGTTCATATGTGAATATCCAAAAAGGAGCCTGAGTTTTCTCCAGAGGAGCACCAGGGAGCCAGGGGAAGCCAAGTGCACTGCACAGGTTCACACACTAGATCACACAATTTCCTATTTTCATATATGAATATACACCTGGTGTAGCTCCACATCTTGTACAACCACAAGAAGAGAAGCTGTACTCCACAGATGTAGGATATGTCAAAGTATACTCAAAGGTCATGTATAACTACAAAGAACAAATAAAAATAAGTTCACACCCTGCAAGAATGGAAGGTGAGGTCCCTCAGGGTAACTCCAAGGTCCCTGAGAGCCAACTACGTCTAACACGTTTACATTTAAATCTAAAAATGTTGCTGTCATAGCAGTTGAGGGTAGAATGGTGGAAACCAGAGGACAGAGAGGTTGCCTAATGGATTCTGAGCCAGTGAGATGGGAGCAGGAAGTTCTGGGGTGCTACCATACAGCAGTTGACTACAGGTACAAATCCCACACAGAATACTTCAAACTGCTAGATGAAAGGATCTTGATTATTTTCAACCCCAGAAATGACATTTGAGGAGACAGACAGTTTTCACCAGAGTTAAACATCACACACAACATATACATGCATCAAAATGACACAGGGCTCCCCATTTACATGTCCAATACTGAGGCTTTTATGTATCTGTTAAAAACAAATTTAATTTAAATAGTACAAATAAAATGAATTGGAAAACGGGCATCCTTGTCCTCAAAACATGCTGGCTACACTGGCTTGAGAAACGTAAAGTCCACACTTACTCCTTACACAGATCTTACTCCTTACACACATGGCACAAGCATACTTCTGGCACCAATGAATTCCTCCCTAGAGGAACATTTCCCTTCTCTCTCAGGAGAGGGTGGAGGCCAAGGCATAAGACAGTAATTAGTACAAATCCCAGCAGCTCACCCTGAGCTCTAAGGGCAGGAGGACTTCTTTATCTTTTGCACCCAAGTTCTGAAATTATAAAACGATGTTCAGGTTTCTGAGGTCAACTGAGAAGAACAGTCTCCTCTCAGTTCACCCACTACTGCAGCCACCAGCTCAGTTCTATGGGCCTCTCTGTGGCCTCCGAGCAGCTGGGTATGCTCCACAACCAGCGTTCATATTCCCTCTGGGCACATTTGGTAACCAGAGATGAGAAACCTCAAATTACAAGAACAAAAGATCCATAAGGGCTTTAAGGCCTGTGTTCTTCCCTTCCTCCTGGAAAGCCCTCGAATTTTACTTTGAAGTGTGTGTGACACATGTTTAAATTTCTAGCACAACTGAAGTCAAACAGTGATTTGGTGAGAAACCAGTTCTTCATGAAGACAGAAATGAGAACACCTTTAAGGTTCCAGGCAGGTGGCAGTTTTGATGCTACACATATCACTTCCTTTTTCTGAACAACCTCAGAAACCAAGCCAGCTAGCCATGACTTGCCTCCTAGACCTTGCCATACTCAGTGTCTCTGCTTCCCCTCCACAGACAAGGTCATGCTCCAACACTGAGAAGGCAGGAGCTGACAGGTCTGAGCTAGGAATAAGCACCCCAGAACAGAGACCTGCCCAGAAGCCCAGTGTCTGCACAGCTGCCATGTGCCCAGGCAAAAGCAGTCACAGCCAGAGAGTTTCAGCTGAAACAGTAGCAGCAGGTGCCACCAATCATTCTGAATTAGCACACCGCTGGATGAGCCTGTAACAAGGAGGAGATAAATGTGCTGACACAACATGAAGCAACACACTGCAGGCTTGTTGCTGAAGCTGAAGTTAATAGGTGTAACCCCACAGGACACCTATGCAGGACATTCTGGACTATAGGAATATCTTTTCTTCCAAAATGCTCGATTTACCACAAGGGAGTGAGGTGTTACAGATCGTCCACCTTCCTCTTTTCTCCTCACTTTGCCCCAAACCAAAAAAGCCACATCTGAAGTGGAGCTGGTCAGGATATCACCTGAAATCCTGATGCCCACGGGGACACCAGCACACACTGGCCTGTTAGCTGGCCTCTCGCACCTGAGAGCACAAGGAAAGGATCAAATCTTCAGCTGGTGGTTTTATAAGCCCTCTAATTATGCATACACCACAAACTCATTACCTCAGGGCTGCTATCTGTGGCCTTGTCATGTTACCCATCTTTGTCAGCTGGAGTAAAAGGACTTGGATACCAACTATCTCAGCCTGGCTCTCACAATACAGTGTTGTCTTTTTTTAAAACACATGACCCAAGTTGGGGACCATACTGGTAGTCCTGCAGTCAAGAGGTACATGAGCACTTGGGACCACGAAACAAAAATAATGATTGGAGTCCCAAGAGACTCTTTCATAAGGAAGAGACAAGCACCATCCGTCTTCCAAGAGAACTGCCACATATCAGAGGTGACCCAACACCACATGGAGTTCATTGGAATTTAACCAATTTGGGAAAAAAGAAATCTACCAAGAGCATTTCATTTTTTTTTTCTTTTTGTGCCTTTCACGGCAACACATGACCAGTTTGAAATACACGCACACAGCTGGAAGGGACCTGAAGTCATTCTGAATACATGAAAACCCCAGACACGCTTCTGTTCACAGACCACCAATTAGAAAAATGCATCCCCATGAGACAGTCACAAGAAAGTACATGTGGTAAGGAGTAAGAGAGCTTCTGTTTTTAAAATGACTTTCTTTGTATAAGCACTAGACCTCACGGCTTTGAATGAATTCACTGCAGGTTGAGTCGGCCTTATTCAAAATGCTTGGGACCAGAGTAGTTACAAATTTCAGAGTTTTTCAGATTTTACAAGTTTTATGTAGACGTTAGCAGTTGAGAATCCCTAATTCAAAAAATCAAAATAAACAATGCTCCAGATTGGATTCCTTTCAGATGCTGTAATACTAAACTGCCTCATGAGCAAAGGCATTATAGCTATGTTTTACTCATCTCCTTGGAAATTTTAAGAAACGTCAATTGAAAAAAAGAAAACAAAACACAGGAATGTTAAAACAGATAACAATTTTAAAGTAAAAGCCTAAGACTGTTTTTAAAAAATTAAACATAGAATTATATGACTTGGCTATTCCACTTCTGGGTAAAAACACTCAATAGAATCGAAAGCAGGTGTCAGAGAAATTAGTTTGCCCAGTTCATGACAGCGTTGTTCACAATAGCCAGAAGGTGAAAGTAAAGTAAGTGTGCATGGACAGACAAGTGGATGAACACAGTGGGGTATGTACATACAATGGATTATGATTCAATCCTGAAAAGGAAGGACATTCTGACACATGCTATGACAGAGATGAACCTTGAGGACATTATATTAAGTGAAATAAGCTCAAAGCAAAACATTGAATGTTGTCTACTTATGTGAGGGATTCAGCTGATTCCACAGAAACGGCAGAATGGTGGTTGTCAGGCAAGGTTGAACAGGGTGGTAGTGTCTAGTAGATAGAGTTTTAGTTTAACCAAGTCAGAAGAGTTTCTGCAATGGGCAGTGAGGATGGTCATGTATCAGTGTGAATGTACTTAATGCCACTGAACTGCATGCCTGAAAATGGTGAGGTCTATGTTACATGCATTTCACAGTTAAAAAAAGAAAGAAAAAAAACCAAAAACTCTGTTGAATGACTAGCAGTATTTGATCAGTCCTTTCTGTAACTATGCCAAAAACTTGAATCTGGGACAGTATTCTGTGGTCGCTCATTTCTCTAGGGATCTTTCATAACGGTTCACCTTGACGTCAGAGCTGCAGTTATCCAGTTATGATCTGCAAACCTGAAATCAAAGTCCAGCTCAAACACTGTGTTTGAACTTCAGACAATAAAGCTGAATTCCTTAGTGATGTTGCAAGCAACTACCTGACAGTCTCCGTGACTGGTGTCACCGTGGGTCAAATTATACAGAATAATGACTTACTCTATTGATGACAAAGGTATCGAAATCAGTTCAGCTGCCCTGAAAACTATTTCTACTATGTAATTTAAGATGAAAAGATGCAGACTTGGTATAGCTTGGTGGTAGAATCCTGGTTTTGCATGAGTAAGGACCTGGGTTCAATCCCCAGCACCACCACAAAACCAAAAAAGGTTTCTATGCAAATATCATTTTATGAAAGAAACTTGAGCATTCATGGGGTTTGTTATGCACAGAGGTCCTCGAACCAATGCCCCAGGGACACAGGGAAGACCTCACAACCAAAAGCTACTAACTAAAGTGCATGAAAAGGTCAAGCAGCTGAGGGACACCATGGGACTGAACCTCTACCTCTTGGTGATCTGACTTGGCTCCTGCAGATATGGCTCCAGACCTCATTATCCAGCAGCCTCCGCAGCATCACATTTACCAGTTGCTCCATGATCTTGAAGGCCTCATCCAGGATCAGAAACATGAAGAAGTCACGCTCCTTATTCTGCGTGGTGATCCAGATGGTGTCTGCCAGAAAGACGTTGAATGTCCTTTCTAATTTCTGGATATCAACCCAAGGGATTACAAGTTTAACTTAAAGAGAAATGATGCAAATTCAGATCCCCCATAAAGTGGGAGCCAAACTTCAAGCATCAGCAAATAACAATCCAAAATTCTATTTTTTTCTTTTCAGCTAAAATGCAAAAGTCTTCAAAGTCAGTGTAGGGGAAGAGTACACAACTGCCTGACAGCTGCTGGTGAAACCCAACTCATGTGCCAATGGTTTTCTTAAAGGTTTAAGTGTAATCTCCCTGATTGCTGGCTACTGTATACTTTCAAGGACCATCATTTTGGAATCCAGCAGCATACATCTTCAAGAATATTTAAACACTCATGCAAAAATTTCTTAATTACACAAACTCTAGTTTCAAAAACAGCACTCACAGATCAAGGTACATGAAAAAGGAGTGTGCAAGAGGATTATTCATGTCTCATTTACATAAGAGGGCTGAGCGTTGGGTCTGTGTCAGATGACTTTTATGCTTAGAAGACAGTACAAGCAGTACAGTGTGTGTGTGAACCTCCCAGCTACCTGCAGGCAGGTGGGTGTCTTGAGGCCAGGGTTTTAGGGCCAGCCTGGGCAACAAAGCAAGATTCTTTCACTTAAGAAAAAGAAAGCAGGTGCTGAGACATTGCTCAGAGCACTTGCCTAGCATGTGTGAAGCCCTGGGTTTGATTCCCAGCACTGCCAGAAAGATAGCCAGGTGCTGTGGCACAGGCCTATAGTCCCAGTCACCCGGGAGGCAGGAGGATCCCTCCTTGCAAAGAAGGCAACTTAGCAAATCCTTGTCTCAAAAAGCGGTGCATCAGGGCTCAATAGTTAAGAGCCCTGGGTTCAATCCCCAATACTACTGCTACTGATAAAAATAATGTAATATAGTTCAGGGGATACATTTTTATTCTGACATGCTAGTCCCAGATCTTTTTGGTGGGTGTACCAGGAATTAAAGTCAAGGGTACTTGGCTACTGAGTCACATCCCCAGCCTAATTTTGTACTTTATTTAGAGACAGGTCTCACTGAGTTGCTTAGTGCCTTGCCTTTGCTGAGGCTACCTTTGAACTTGCCATTCTTCTGTCTCAGTCTCCTAGGACGCTGGGATTACAGGCATGCACCACAGTGCCCAGCCCAGAATTATTTTGGATAGTGATAGGCAGTAGGCTAATGCAGAGGAAAGGGGGACAAGATAAAATCTTATATATGTTAGCCAATTCATCACACAGATAACAAGTTGAAAAACATGATAGGATATTAGCAATCATTAATTTTTTCCAAATATCATCATCCTAACACAATTAGGTTTAGTGACAATCATTAGTATCCAAAATTAAATCATTTCCTTTTCATGTCAAAGTAGAGAATGAATGTCATAATGTAACATTTCTTTCCACTTATTTAGCAATAGCATTTTTGATGCTTTTAGAATCATAAAGGGCCTCGTTTCTATGTCAGGTCTGGGACTACTCTTTTCCAGCCATTCCAGCTCTTCCGCCCACACTAGTTTTGTCTACACTGCCAACTTGAGTTCATTACATGACTGCTCTGTGAGAAGCCCTGCATTTAAGCAGCACAAAAAGGAAAAACTAATCTACAAGCAAATAAGCAACACCAACTTGACAGAATGTAGTCCAGAAACAGACATGGCATGTATTTTATGGGGCCCAAGGAAGGCGTGGTGGAGGTGACCAATCTGAAGGGAGTTTCCGAAGAGGCTAAGTCTAAGGACAGAAGGAAAAGCAGGATGTTCATCTTGAAAAACATTTCAGAAAGAAGGAAAAGGATGGCCAAGTTTAGGCCGGGGCCCATTCCAAGCAAGGTCAGGAGAGGACTGGGTACACAGGGCAGGGTGCTGAGGCATCAGAACCGAGGGTGGTGAGACAGAAAGAGAAAACATCACGTGCAAGAGGCTGGTCGCAGCAGACATTCAGGAGGAGGCCTCCCACTGGCTGCACTTGTAGAATAAATGAAGAAAACCATACATACATGTGTGTCTCCCATGCCACCCAGCACAGGCTCTTGAAATGGGTTCTAAAAGTGTTTTCAATGGAAATGGCTTTTGAAACCTTGAACACACAACTGACACATGTGGCCTTGCCTTTCCCTGTGGGAATGCCAGTACTGAGGACAGTGTCTACTGCTGGTGAGATGTCAATTATTTCTGGATCTCAAGTGGACCCAGGTAAAGCAATCTTCATATCCAACAGTCATGATGTTCAGGGATAGGTGTTTTAAAGGATGGCCTACTGCATTAAAAAGCAGAAGTACATGCTACTCTTTTAGAAATATTCAGCCATCAGAGATGATACCGTATCTTCAACATGATCTGTGGTAGTAAAAGCTCTTGAGTAGCTATTTAAATAAGATACACAGATATGCTCCTGAACGTAGCAGAAAAATGAATTGTCTCAAAAACAAAAAAAAAATGAAGCTCCTTGGTTGCATGTGTAATTAAACTTAATTATCTGCACAATCCTTTGGAAACTAATTCAGTATCACCTGCTGTCATCTCAACCACCCACTTAAATCTTTTGTTGTGGGATTTAACCTTTAATGGTTTCTCTTGGGAGCCATGCCAATCAACCCCAGGGTCAACTTTATCTTGAAGGACCAAATGACTGCAGATGCTGGCACTGGCTTCACTTGACTTCATTGCCCAGGTAGAAGGGGTGGAAGCAGAGGCTGTTGATACTGACATACAGCCAGGCTTGGTGAGTGGGACACCTGGCCCTTACACCAGCAGCAAGAGTAATAGGTGACCACTTTCTCTGCCTCTGGGAAGATGAACCTGGCCTCAAAATTCGTCAAGGCTTCTTGGAACTTCTTGGGCTCACCTTCCTGCTCAGCAAGCCAATGCTGGTCCTAAACAATCAGAGCCTGAGGCACAGAAAGATGGGGCCTTCATCCAGGGAGCTGGGCAAAGGGAAGGAAGAGAGCAAAAGGGACAGGCAACAGGAAGAAGAGATGCACCCAGGCAGTTGAGGTATCTGTGCTGCTTCCATGACAACCACCCCTGTCCACTACACAGAAACAGCCACAGTTAGAAGAAAAAAAAAAAAGGAGCAGGGATAGATTAACCATCACAAAGTTGTAAAACACAAGGACAAGTCTGTCACTCACTTACTAACCATGAAGCTTTGGCTGAATCATCTGACTTCTAAGGTTTTGAGAATTTTAATTCACAATTATTTCCCAAATCCTCCCTATACTGATGCTACAGTTTGGATCTTCAATGCCTCCCAAAGGTCCATGTGATAAAGGCTTGATCCCCAGCTAGTGTATTGGGAGGTGGTGGAACTTCACAAGGTGGGGTCTGGTGGGAGGTCCTTGGGTCTCTGGGGGTGTGCCCTTGAAGTAGACAGTGGGAACCCAGCCCCTTCCTCTCTGCTCCCTGGTTCGCCATGAGGTGAACACTTTGGTTCTGCCATAAGCCACTGCTGTGACGTGCTGTCCCATCACAGGCTCAAGAGCAATGGGGCCAAACTGTCATGGACTGGAGCCTCTAAAACTGGGAGCCAAACCAACCTTCCCTAAGTCAGTTATCTCAGGTACTTGTGACAGTGATGGAAAGCAAACCAACACAAGAGATACGAGGACCCAGTGCCTGCCTCTGGTGTGTGAACTCACATCAGCCCTAAAGAACGATCCAATTAGGACCTAAGAGACTCTTTAAAACATGAACAAATGTCTTCTTTAGGTTCCAAAAGGTCAGTATAAAGCCAATTGCAGGATTTGGCAAAGCCTAATACCGTGCACAGCCACCATCCATCTGTACTTTTTTAAGATGGAAGGGAGGACCCTGGCCAAGATTCCAGAGACCAGAAGTACTCCTAAAACCCTGGAGTGAGTGGGAGACAGGAGAGGGCACAATCTGACACTGTAACAGTTTTGCCAACCAATACCAAGAAGAGACCTTTGTGATTTGTGGTGGTGACAGAGGGTCTAGAATAGAAGGTGTGGCCCGTTTCTCAGGGTGACAGACTGTCGTTACCTGTTCTTTTTATTAACATTTTCATTTGTGTTTTATAGGACTGTCTTATAAGAGCCTGTTTCTTAAGATGAGGTTGTTTTCTTGGGGCTGTTACCAAATCCTCACTGTATAATTCTTTTAAAGTAGCAGGTTACAAGATCAATGCTCATAAATCCAATGCATTTTTATACATAAGTGATGAATCTTCAGAAAGAGAAATTAGGAAAACTACCCCATTCACAATAGCATCGAAAAAAATAAAATACTTGGGAATCAATCTCACAAAAGAGGTGAAAGACCTCTACAATGAGAACTACAGAACACTAAAGAAAGAAATTCAAGAAAACCTTAGAAGATGGAAAGATCTCCCATGTTCCTGGATAGGCAGAATTAATATCGTCAAAATGGCTATACTACCTAAAGTGCTATACAGATTCAATGCAATTCCAATTAAAATCCCAATGATGTACCTTGCAGAAATAGAGCAAGCAATTATGAAATTCATCTGGAAGAATAAAAAACCTAGAATAGCTAAAGCAATCCTCAGTAGAAAGAGCGAAGCAGGGGGTATTGCAATACCAGATCTTCAACTCTACTACAAAGCAATAGTAACAAAAACGGCATGGTATTGGTACCAAAATAGACAGGTAGATCAATGGTACAGAATAGAGGACATGGACACAAACCCAAATAAATACAATTTTCTCATACTAGACAAAGGTTCCAACAATATGCAATGGAGAAAAGATAGCCTCTTCAACAAATGGTGCTGGGAAAACTGGAAAACTATATGCAATAGAATGAAATTAAACCCCTATCTCTCACCCTACACAAAACTCAACTCAAAATGGATCAAGGACCTCGGAATCAGACCAGAGACCCTGCATCTTATAGAAGAAAAAGTAGGTCCAAATCTTCAACTTGTTGGCTTAGGATCAGATTTCCTTAACAGGACTCCCATAGCACAAGAAATAAAAGCAAGAATCAACAACTGGGATAGATTCAAACTAAAAAGCTTTCTCTCAGCAAAGGAAACTATCAGAAATGTGAAGAGAGAGCCTACAGAGTGGGAGAATATCTTTGCCAACCATACCTCAGATAGAGCGCTAATTTCCAGAATCTATAAAGAACTCAAAAAACTCTACACGAAGAATACAAATAATCCAATCAAGAAATGGGCTAAGGAAATGAACAGACACTTCACAGAAGAAGATGTACAAGTAATCAACAGATATATGAAAAAATGTTCAACATCCCTAGTAATAAGGGAAATGCAAATCAAAACTACCCTAAGATTTCATCTCACCCCAATTAGAATGGCGATTATCAAGAATACAAGCAACAATAGGTGTTGGCGAGGATGTGGTGAAAAAGGAACACTCATACATTGCTGGTGGGGTTGCAAATTAGTGCAGCCACTCTGGAAAGCAGTGTGGAGATTCCTCAGAAAGCTTGGAATGGAAACACCATTTGACCCAGCTATCCCACTCCTTGGCCTATACCCAAAGGACTTAAAATCAGCATACTACAGAGATACAGCCACATCAATGTTCATTGCTGCTCAATTCACCATAGCCAGATTGTGGAACCAACCTAGATGCCCTTCAGTTGATGAATGGATAAAGAAACTGTGGCATATTTATACAATGGAATATTACTTCGCAATGAAGAATGATAAAATTATGGCATTTGTAGGCAAATGGTCGAAATTGGAGAATATCATGCTAAGTGAGATAAGCCAATCTCAAAAAACTAAAGGACGAATGATCTCGCTGATAAGCGGATGAGGACATATAATGGGGGGTGGGACGGGCTAGCATTAGGTTTAGGGTTAGGTTTAGAGTTAGGCTAAGGAGAGCGGTAAGAATGAAGGAAAGAAGGACTGTGTAGAGGGAAAAGAGGGGTGTGAGGGGTGTGAGGGGTGGGGGGGAGGGGAAAAATAAAATAAACATCATTACCCTATGTAAACGTAAAAAAAAAAAAAAAAACCAAAAAAAAAACTATACACCCAAAAAAAATAAAAAATAAAAAAAAAGAACTGAAACCTGGGCACTCACATTAAAATAATCTAATCAAAAATTACTGTTAAAATAAACCTGAGCACTGGTGAAGTGAACTGTTTTCTTCATTATTCATCAGGCTCTAGAGCTGACTGGCATGGCTAAGAACAGGACCCAGGGGCTCCAGGCACAGCCAGGATGGTGGCCATAAGGCCTCCCAAGTGTCTCAGCTGCAGCGTCTGGTCCCAGGCAGAGCTGAAGCAGAAGGAATTTTTCAAGTTTTATGGAGCAGCCAAGGACACAGGATATGAACAGAAAAGGTCCAACTCTCAGACCCTGTGGATCTGGCCCAAGGAGTGGGGAGAACAAATGCCATGATGTGCTCTCACTCCCCAGCACTGCCTCCTCAAGTTTCCTTTCTTCCTTCCTTTCTTTTTTTTAGGGCATATTAGTTTTGAAGTGTCATGGATCAAAACTGTCAACTCCAAACATGCCACTTCAGCATAAGGATAATTTTGAGCTCAAGATAAGTGAGAAACCAAAAAAGACAAAGTACCAGAAAGACTCTCTGCCCTCCCTTGTCTGCCCCCAGTCAGGAGGGATTCTCTATCTGCACAGGCGTGCCCCTCTGCCCCAGGAGAACACCTTTAACCTCTAGATCTCAGCAGCACGAGGGATTCACATGGCCTCACACAGACAGTCCTCCCCTTCCATTAGTTTATCCCATGTTTACCTCACCGACCCTGCACCACCCCAGAAGCTGGACCCCTTTTCCTGTCACTTCAGTCCTCAGTCAACTGATTGTTTTCCCTTAAGGTGCTGTGCAAGGTCGATTCTAACCACCCTAAGAGTTACTCGGCTGAGTTTCTGCCATGTGTATACACTCTGCATGCATTCAAATCAACTTTTTCTCTCTTGCTCATCTGCTGTATAGCGATGTAATTTCACAGAACCTAGGAAGAGAGAGGACATTTTTTCTTCTCCTATAGAAGTGTTTCAGGAACCAGCGTAGCAGAAATCAATTTCCTTCCTCCCAAGTAAGGGAAACACCTCAAGAAAAGAACCACTACAGTTCATGTTAGGCCAAGAGAGGCAGGTCAAGAGTCACTGATGCTCAGTGCCATCTGACACAGGACACCAAGGCACAGTCCATCGAGCCAGGATGAGGGGTAACCCGAGAGCTGTGCGTGTCTTCCACCACAGCCCAGGCCCGCTCTGACCCCACAGGTAAGAGGTCATGCCCTGGCTGCCAAGCACTGGATTTTTACAGAAACTTAATGATGCATTCTTTCAGGGAAATTAAAACAAAATGGAGCAGGTGCCCTTTACCTTGCTGGGAACTGTTTTTCTTTTTAAGCTATCATACAGTAAAAACAATGTTTATTGAATAAGATCATTAATTATACTCTGGAAGATTTTTTTAATTAATATTTCCTTGTATTAACCACAAAATGATGTAATCAATACCAAAGAGAAAACATACAAAAAGACTCTGAGAACAATAAAGATTCAGACTCAGTCTCAGAACACTTGGTGTCTCTGTGTGCTATTTCTCCACCATGCCAACGCCTCTCATCCACCTTGGACCCCTGACTGCTGCTAGGGCTGGACCCCGGCGCCCAACATAGGGCCCAAAGAGTGGTAAGTAAAGTTGCATTTCAGGAGGTTAGGATTCTGCCTAAGGTGCTGCAGACCCCTCAGTAGAAAGACTGAGTGGGGAAAGGCAGGAAATCACAGAACTTTGAGAAGTTAGTAGGACCCTCAGTAGAAAAAAGGTCAAGTAAGGAAGGACAGGTAATCACAGAACATTAAAAAGTAAGTAGGAAAAATGGTCCACTCAGAATCTAAGAAAAGAAGCTTATTCATAGACATTGCTAAAAGTATGCTTATTAAAACAGGAATTTCTGTCTCATCTTCTCAGTTGAGACTTTTCTTTCATTTTGTACAAGAATGTTCTCCATGGTTTCCTGAGAAAGGTACTTTAAATTTGACTACACAGAAAAAATTAGGGGATGAAATGAAATTATATTATCAACATCATGGAGCTAAAGGATCCCTATTGATGCTTTTGCCCTTTGGAATCTCCTTAGAGATGCACTAAATTCACCACAGGAAGTTATGTATCTTGGTAAGCATGCCTCCTCTCCAGAAGAGGATTCTCTGGAGAAAACACCTTTGTTAAAGTTCTCTTCTAAGATACAAAATTACCAGGCTACCTCCTCCTCTGAGAGTTCATCTGACTTGGAGAAGGAAAATAGGGAGTCACTTTCTCCACAAGATAAACTAGATTTAGAGGAGATTGCTGCTAAATACCATAATGAGGACTGGCCACCTGCTGTTAGAATAGCAGCCTCTGCACCACCTCTACCAAAGCCTAGGAAAAGGTGCCAAACTCCAACTAAAGTAGGATTTTTGGGAGCTATTACTGAGGCTCGTGCCCAAGGTGATACTTCTTTCTTTTCCTGAATTATCCTTGGAGAACAAGATACTGCTCCTGTATGGGAACCTCTCCCTTTTAAAATAGTAAAAGAGTTAAAAACAGCAGTTAAAGACTTTGGTCCTAAGTCTCCATACACTTCACAATTAGTAGATACTGTTACAAGTGAATGGATGACTCCTTTTGATTGGCAACAGACTGCTCGCTCTTGCTTATCACCTGGCCAATATTTATTGTGGAAAACTGAGTATGAGGAATTAGCTAAATCGGTGATTCAAAAGCAAATTGTAAAAAGGACAAGAGATCAAATAACTATGTCTATGTTGTTAGGAACTAACAATTATTTTGCTCCTCAAGCACAACTTTCCTTGTCTAAAACAGTATTAGAGGAAGTGTCAAATATTGCAGTCACAGCTTGGAAGCAAATACATCTTCTACTAAAACTACTTTTCTCAGTAATATTAAACAAGCAGCCATGGAATCTTACAAAGATTTTTTGGCAAAGTTAGAAAAAAAAATCTTTCAAAAATGACAACTAAAGGCTGGGGATATAGCTCAGTTGGTAGAGTGTTTGCCTCACATACACAAGGCCCTGGGTTCAATCCACAGCACCACAAAAAAAAAAAAAAAAAACTAATCCTGAACTAATCCTGAGTCAACTGTGTTTCAATTAGAGTACTATAAACAAAAAAGTGTTTAATCGGAGTGATTTAACTAAATTCAGAAATTTCATAAGCATTGTTTCAGGATACAAACAAGGGGTCAATAGGTAAGTAAAAAATAAACGGTTCTAAATATGGAAATATATTTAGGAAAAAAATGTTTCTGGATAAGAAAGTGCTTATGTGATAAAATACACGAGGGTCTAAGTAAATGCTAAAAAAGTCTGTGTAAGTAAAAGACAAATTTCAGCAAGTTTGTGTGTAACTAAGTTGGTTATATGTATGTGAGACCATCAGTTAAAGCCATTTAAGGTTTTTTCCTTTTCAAATACTATTGTACTGATTTAAAACTAAGGTTTAATTTATATGTAAAACTGACAAAGATTTTGTTAAAACACTGATTTGTTTTTAACATTGTGTCTATTAAATTTTATTCTTTAGAGTAATTAATCTTAAGAAATTGGGACTTATACAATTATGGTTAAACAACAAATGTTAAAGTATTGTATTTTGTTGGAGTCTAAGTTTTCTTCTAGAAACTGAACTTAATTAATATAAAGCATTAATGTAATTTTGGTACTATTATTCTTTTGTTTATTAAATGTATATTTCCAGATATACAAGTCTTTTAAACATAAAATCTAAAAAAAATGTTTTTTATCACGCTTTTGCTCTCCAAAGTAAACTAGATGCTGACTCTCCATTGTGGATTCCAGATTGACTGATTTGACACCATGAGCCCAAGAGGGTGGAGCCAGAGACCAACTCCATATCCGAGCAAATCTTGGACACCTGAAGACTATATAACCTATCGGATTAGGCGTCTTCACTTTGCCTCATCGGCTTCTACCAGAAGTTCTTCCCACTTGGGGACAACTAAAAAGGTTGACCAATGAGGCTGGTCACATAGTTACTAGCCAAGGAAAACAAACAACAGAAACGTTACTTGTAATTCTGGTCACACTGGACTGTCAGGTAAATACTTGTTCAGGGAAACAGGCCTATTGGACCTTCCTCCCTGATCCTCTATTATTACATCCCTCTTCATGGAGGAAAACAAATCTAAGTTTTTACTAATCATCCACAGCTGCTAGGAGGCATTTCTGATTCTTTGATTTCACATAAAGTGTCATCCACAATTACTTTTCATAGTATTGTGGAAGAAAAACCTATCTGCTTTTCTAGCAATAATATCAATGTTCCTTTGGGAAGTTCCCCTTTAAGTTACAAAACTTACCTTACAGATTCTCCTCAATTCGATCCTAACAAAAGGTATAGTTAAAGTCTAAAAATAATATCAATCAGATATACTAATTATAATGATACTTATGATAACATTATTATGCCTGATGTTTTAGATTCTTATGAAACAAATAATCAAAAAAAGATATATGTACTGGGATTTTATGGCTATTAAAACATATTTTCCAAAATGGTTTAAATGTGGATTTGCTCATTTTGCTCAGGTTTACCGTCCATTTATGTCTGATACAAAAATTATGGATTGGTCTGTATTGTCTCTAAATTTTGATTATAGGTCTTACATAACTAAACAGCTCAAGGAAAATCCTAAATCTTCAAGAAAGTTTATTCATTCTTTAACCCAGACAGGTGAGCCTTTACATAGATGGTTTACTCCTGGATGGGTAACTACAGTTTTTAAGAGTATATTAAAAAATGACAAACATTCATGCTTTCCTGATTTATATAGATTATTAGCTGCAACAAATATAATTTTACTAAATAGACCATAAAAAAGACTCCTAAACCTTTGTTAGAGCCTATGTTAAAGCTCCTCATGCTATTTTATTAAGCAAATCTAATCACTTAAATATTACTAAGGATAAGGAATCATACTCTATTAAATGTAATAATTATATTGTTACTAATTACATTAATTCTACTTTTCCTAAACATTATACTGTTTTTATGATTGTTCATAAACCTTCTTATGTTATACGTTATATTAGAAGGAGAATGGTATGATGATCCAGGTACTGAGGTACTTAAAAGATTTAATGAATTAATGAGAACTAAAAGGTTTGTAGATGCTTTGATCCTAGGCATTACTACATTGATTAGTATTATTACAGCTTTAGCTGTTTCCACTACTACATTAGTCCAAAAAATACATACTGCTTCTCATGTTATTTCTATAGCATTGACAGCTCTGGATCCTGGCACTGAATGACAAGGGTCATCCCTGAGCTTCACTGATGCTGCACACTTACCTCAGGCCCCAAAAGGAAAAGAGTGCTTCTCTTTTGTTCCTCTAAAACCAAAAACACTTTGACACCCGTTACTAAAAGCTGGAACTCTTGAGGTTTGTTTTGAAGAAAACCAAATCCATGATCTGGGAGATTCACAGTGTTGCTATTAGTGCATTCTAGTTAAACACAGTAGTGGGGTTCACTCTGACACCATCATATAGGCATGGAATACAATGCGCTCCATTTCCCTCCCCAGTGCATCCTACTTTATTGGTCTTTCTTCTATGTATTTTATTTGTAATTGGTGCTTTATAGATATGCATAAAAGGTGGAATTCACGGTGGTATATTCATGTATGTATACAGCACTACTTTGACAATTTCATTTCACATTTGGGGATTCTTTGAATAGAGGAAATGAACTGAGGGGGAGGAAGGAGGAACAGGAAGAGGGAGGAAAGGTGGAATGGTTTGGGGAGGTTTTATCCCAAGGGAAGAAAACCGTACTGCAGGCTTATGTGTTCAAGTGTGTAAGGAGAGTTCACTGTAGAAGGAGGAAACATGTCCCTGCCCAACAGGATCTAAAAGCACCAATCACCATCAAGTCCGTCTAATGAGACCAGTTATGTAAGAATGTAACGGCAGGACGTTTCAACAAATACCTCCCAAGATTCCTCTCCTGCCTTCTCAGAGCTTAATTGGCTTTAACCCCATTTAATTAACATTTGTAGAACAAACAAACATCCACTATTAGTGGGAGGAGAGTACTAGGTCCAACATGGTGACAAATGTTATAGCTGCAAAAACTAAGCCAGGAATAACTAATTCCAGGAAGACAATAACATGTTGCTCTGTAAAAACAGAAATCTTAACATTATGGTACCCCATAAGAAAAAAAAAATGATCTTTATATCTGTAAAAGATAACAGGAATTAGGCCTGAGAATGAAGCACCACCCCCTTTTTTTCCTAAATTTCAGATGTATCTTTATGCATTGAAAAGACTCACAGGTGACAAATTGAACAAAATTTGACTTTGTGCATTAAGCCAAAAAGTGTAACTGGACTGGTGAAGACTGTGGGTATGTGGCAGAGTTCAAAACGTCATGGAGAGTTACCTGTGAAATGGGGAGAAAGGTTGAGATCAAGGGGCCTACCTTCACCTTCCCCTTGACAAAACTGGCCATGTCATCTTTATTATCAAATGCAGACAGAGTATGGAGGAGATTTTGTTCTGGCCAGTCCCAGTGCTGGTTGATTTCCTCTAATGTGGCACCTGGATCAGAATAGAAAGAAAGAGAGTGAAAAACAAGAGTCATCATTTTCCCAACATTAAGTCCCCTGTGTTCATGTTCCGTAAATGTCCTGTGACAGGGTTCTCAAATCCTCAGCCACCATTTGTCACTGTAAGCTGGCACCCTCCACTAGTGCCACAGTGTCTCCTGCCACTGCACTGGGACTTACAAACTTCAGTCCAATGGCCATGTAGGCCAGCTCACCAAGCAGGAAAGGCTTGAGACTGTTCTGCAACCACCCTGCACACCTTGATAATGTGCAGAGCACCTACCCCTCAAGTGTCAGAAGCATTTGCAATTGTACAGCTGTTCCAGCATGGAACACACCCACAAGCGGCAGATGGACTCTGAACAGTCTCACTTAGTGTGAAGAAGAGAGGCCTGTGTAGAAGTAGCAAAGCCACGTTCACAGAGGAAGAACCTTCTGGGAAGGTCCTCACAAGGATGTTGTCACTGCAACAGGCACTGGTCAACCAATAAGCAACAGCCAGAAATTTCACAGGTTTACAAATGGACACTTCATATATTTTCAGCAATATCTCTAAAAACTATAAGATCAGGTACACATTAAAAAACACAAAAGCAAGTTAATTTCTTCCAAAGGCAACTAAAAAACTTCACCATATTTTTGGAGCATTGAGCAACACCAGTAACCAAAGGCACGATCATTTCAGTCATCTGCTTCTTTTCAAGGAGGTTCCTAGTCATCGCTGTTGCATGATGGCTACTCCAGCATAGGAGCGCATGTGCCCAGCTCCCAGTGCAGGGTTCTGCACATAGCAGATGCTAAGTGAAGTGCTCAGTAAAGCAAGCACAATCCTGGACAAGAAAAGTCATGTGTGGACCATGCAGTCTGGGTCAGTTGGATTCCCAAATGGAACACGGCGTATATTCTAAACTCAGAGAAATTAAAGGCTACCAGACAATAGTACAGAATAACTGAGCCCCTGTAAAGTACAAGGGCCAGTAGAGTCACAATGTCCAAATGCCAGATGTGTGTTTTGAAAACTGAACTTCTTTTCCCACTGTATCCCACCTGCAACCTTCCTCTCCTACACTACAGATTCATGTGAATATCGTGTAACACAGGTTGAGCAACCCAATCTGGAAATCCAAATTCTGAAATGCTCCAAAATCTGGAACTTTGGAGCTCCAACACGATGTCACAGGTGGAAAACCCCATACCTGATTTCTAGTTCAAAGGACACAAACTACTATTCTACTTTATAGTATGAAAATACTATATAAAAGTACCTTCCAGCTCTCTGGATAAAATGCATATGAAACAAATGAATTTCATGTTTTGATTGGGTAGCATGTTATTATATACATGCAAATATCACATAATCCTAGAAAATCCAAAACTCTTCTGCTCCCCAGGATTTTGCATAAGGGATATGCAACATGTACCTCACAAGGAAAGGGCCAGAGGGCTCACTCTGAACTTGCAGATTTGGGTCTGTGAGAAAGAAGAACATCTGTATTAGGACTGCTCTTCTGAGTGGGCACTTGGGATGGAATTAAAAGAAGTACCCAGAAGTACCTCATAAGGAAAAAGAAAAGCTCAAGGCAACAGAACTTGGTTCCCTTCTGATCTCCCAATGCTGAGGCACAGGATGGCCTAAGATGACATCCTTGGGTCATCACCAAAGTCGATCTGTCAGCACTGGGAGCCTGTCCCTGTCTCTCTCCACCCACCTCTCTATTCCCAGGTCAGGCACCAAGAGGATGTGACCAGAGACCTTCTCACCACCCGTCTTGCTCTTTAAGGATGCATAAGCCTAAGCAGCAGCCCACTTGAAGCTTAAAAGGAGCTACCTCTGGGGCGAGTGGTCAGGATCTTCTTGTTTTCACTTCCCTTGCTCTCAAGGGCTCCTCTGGCATCCTGAAAGCCATGGCCCTTCAGGCTCCCAGTGTTTTAGGACTGGGAAAGTTCATTTTAAAACAAAATCCCACCAAGCAATTCCAGCCTCCACAGTGTGACTCTCCTGAGGCTTCTGAACCTTTTCCTATCTGACCTGAAATGAGCCCTTGGCTCTTCAGGCACTAAGACTTGCTGTGCATGCTGGCCTGGCTCAGTTGGACATCTGCTGTACCTGCCTCTGCCTGCAGTCTCCCTTCCCCCTCAGCACTCTAGGCAAAACCTGTGTAGGGGCAAGTCACAAGAGTACCCCTAAACCTGGTGGTTCAGCAATGGTATCTTGGAATCATGAGGACAGCCCATCACTCACAAAGTGGGGTTCCACTGAAGCTCACAGGAACCTGGCAGGCTCCACCCCCCTGGTACTATGAGGCCTACTCTTTATATCTTTACCCTTTACTATCTGTCACACTAAAGCCAGCTAATCGGGATACTGAACAAATAAGGGAATAAAAAACTAAAGAGGGAATAGCTTTAACAGCTTTGAATCTTGCTTTTCATGTACTCTTCATTTATCAAAATTTTAAAAAGTTGGAGGAATGGGGAAGAGCCTGAGAGGAGAGGGCACACCTTTGTGGCTCCAGTCTATCCAGGCATGATCTCACTGATCTGTAATGAAAACTGGAGGAGGAAAGGGGAGGCTCAAATCCTTTTCCAAGGTCATATAGCAAACAAAGAGCAAGCCCGGGTATGATCTCACGCTTGACAACCTTGCAAAGTCCTGGGGTCCTCCCATAAGAAGCTACCTTTGAATTTTTCAGTAGCTTTCACATAGACGCTAGGTCAGTATGTGCCATGGCTGGACACTAAAAGAGCCGCACTATTTGCACTCGGAGGGAGTTCAGAGTCCCCTGCAAGGCCACCTTCCTGACCACATATTTCCAGGAGACATGATATGTTTTCATTATCCTGCTACATCAGCTCACAGGGACCAATGCATTTAACTATTAACAGCTGTGTGTGGCTTCAACTGATAACATTCAATAACATGAATAAAATTATATCCAAGCTCTAATGCAACATGTCACCATGGAATAAAGACCTCAGACAAAATACATTTGAAAACCAGACTTTTAAATAATTCTTCTATCTACTGCAGAGGAGCTTATGATAAGGAAAGATAATCCCAAACCAAAACCAAGCCTACACCTTGAAAGAGAAAATAAATACTTAAACTCTATCATGGCTGAGCTACAGGGAGATTTTATTACGACCTACCCTGCTCCTGAATACAAATCTTGGTGTGTGACTCTGCCAGCAACGACATCAACATGATCAAACTCTTCCACTCTTCTGTCGATTTCCTACATAAATGCCAAATGGCAGGGAAACTTTCCAAACTATCATTTCCTCTGCAGGGAAATCTTAGGATGGGCTTCCCAAATACCATTAATTGAGGCAAGCAGACTGCATGTCCGTGACCTCAAAGGATTAAAAAAGTCATTCCACATGTCACACACCAAGGCTGTGAACCGACACTACAGCAGCATTTTGCAAAATTCCATGAAGTGGTCCCACTGACTGCTGGAGGAGGGTGCTGCAGGGGCCTTCAGAATCCCTGCAGGACGAGCACTGACTTTCTCTGCTTCCTTGCTTCTTCTGCAGGAAACCTGCCTGATAATAGTGTAAAAAAAATATACCATTGAATGGGACCTAGGATGCATGCTGCCTTGTGAGGGTAGCTACTGAATTATAAATTATTTGCTAGTAATTTATTAGTGAATATATACAAATTAGTAAATGTATTTTTCTCCAGGTTATGGGCAGAAACAGTCTGAAAGTCACAACATCACAGACAAATGAGGGTTGGGAAAGAAAGAAAATAAGTACAAATTTCCCATCTATTGTAGACAGGATGATAAAAAGTCTACACAGTAATACTAACACTGTTTCCAACCATCTGCATCAGCCCTCTGCAAACCAAGCACAGGAGAAATGTTAGGGCCTGAATGACTCCCCCAAATTCATATGTTCAAGGCCTCACCCCAACTATGACTGAAGAAAGGGCTTGTGAGAGGTAATTAAGTCCAAGTGAGGACACACAAGTAAGGTCCTGTTCCAGTAAGACTGGGGTCCTCACAAGAAAATACCAGGAATGCATTCAGGAAAGACAATGTAAGGTCACAGTAAGGAGGAGGACATCTGCCAGCCAAGGACAAAGGCCTCATCAGGAACCAACCCCTTTTGGCACCTCAATCTTGGATTGCCAGCCTCCAGAACTGTGAGAAAAATACCTGCTGTTTCACCCCCAAGTCTGTGGTGTTTTGCTATGGCAGTTCTGGCAGACTCATAAAGCCCTCTAAAACCAAAATTCACAGCAGTATCCTGGATTCTAACACAAGGACACAATTAGCTAAACTATACCCTGTTTTATTAAAGCTACTAATTTGGTAGGAAAAAAAAAAACTTTTCTATTTCCAGAGATTATTTTCTTCTAAATACCTAGAATGTGTTAGGTATTTTGTTGGGAATCATTTATCTTCATTAAAATATCAAAAAGCAGTCATGTACACTGGTGCATTCCAGTAATCCCACATACTTAAGAGGCTGAGGCAGAAGGATCACAAGCTTGAGGCCAGCCTGGGCAACTTAGAGAGGCTCTGTTTTAAAAATTTAAACACAAATTATTTCTTAAAGGGTTCAGGATGCAGCTCAGTGGTAGAGCATCACTGGGTTCAAATCCTAGTACCAGAAAAAAAGAAAATCATAAGGTATCACTGGTACCAGCAAAAATTACATATAAACACACACACATACATGTATACACATAAACACACATATACACATACATACATGTGAAATGTCAGGCATTGCTGTCACCATTTGCTGGGCAAGCAGTAAAATACTTAGGTGAGGAAGAGAGCTGAACCAAAACCCGTTCATGTGCACCAGTCCTGTGTTCCTGCAGCACCGCCATGGGCCGGAGCTCCAGAGGCTGTCACACTGAAACACACGCAATACTTATTCTCTCATGTTTTCCTCAGGGGCATTTTCAGGGAAAAAAGCAAGCATCCCATCGTCTATACCTACAGCCTCTGCACGAACATAGCCACACGTATCTTGACCCGAGTTACACTGGGGTTGTGGCTGTGGTAGAGCGCTTGCCTAGCATGTGAGGCACTGGGTTCAATTCTCAGCCCTGCATATTAATAAATGAACAAAATAAAGGTCCATCAACAACTAAAAAATGTATAAAAAAATTTTTAAAAGCAACTGTTTCTGCATGATTAAGTGCCTTCTCCAGCCACCTAAGTCCTAATTATCACAGCATGGCATTTCTACATGCACAGTGCAGGTCTGTTCCTTTGAAATGGCAACACATCTCTCCACTGGCCATTACTAACCATCCACTGCCTAAATTCCAGACAGACTACAAAGGGCTAGGAAAAGCCTAATGGCCATGGCAGTGTTGCTCCAAAATGTCACTCAGCACTCACCCTTTGTAGAGTAACACAGGGCAGAGAATGCAAGTAACAATACAGTGAGGGTGAGAGATGTGTGGACCATATTATTATCAGTAATCACACATTCTTAAAGTGGATACAGCAAGATCTAATCTATGAAGTCTACTATAATATCTTTACAGGAACACCATGATTTACAGGAGTTTTGCCCATGTATTTTTCTCACTAATGTATTCTTAAATATTTTTATATTAATTTCTTGCCCTTTTTTGCCTTCAAAAGTATTTGTAAGAGCCGGGCACGGTGGCACACATCTGTAACCCAGTGGCTGAGGAGGCTGAGGCATGAGGATTGCAAGTTCAAAAGCAACCTCAGCAAAAGCGAGGCACTAAGCAACTCAGCGAGATCTGTCTCTAAATAAAATACAAAATAGGGCTGGGAATGTGGCTCAGTGGGTAAGCACCAGAGTTCAAGCCCAGGTACCAAAATAAATAAAGAAAGAAAAATAAAAATAAAAAAGCACTTACAGTAAATACAAGTGCCTGCAATACCTGAAATCAAACTCAACTGACATTGAAAGTAAATTGATTTTTAGTTTATAATTGAAATCATTAAACTTTCTTCATGTTAGTACCATCAGTTGTGGTTTCACAGAAACAGAAGTGGGAATGGAAGATAGAAACAAGTGACCTATAACCAGATTAAAAAATCCCAGGTACCCTGGAAGCTGAAGCAGGAGGACTGAAAGTTCAGGTTAGCCTGGGTTACTTAGTGAGACCCTGTTTCAAAAAAATCACAAGGACTGAGGATGTAGCTCAGTGGTAGAGTACCTCTGGGTTCAATCCCCAGTAATAGAACAAAACAAAACAAAACCCAAGAACAACAGAACAATCAGAAACAGAACCAGAAATGGCAGACAATAGGAGCAGAAAAAAAGAATATAAAGCAGCTAGTATACCTACACTTGATATATATACAAGCAGAGGAAGGCATGTGTCTGGAGAAGCTGCTGGAGATCTATACACACACACACACACACACACACACGTACATATATATAAACATATTTATATAACACACACACACACACACATATGAGAGACCAACAGACACATGCAAATCAAACGCTGAAAGATGAAAAGTACACTATCTGAAATGAGAACTATACTTTGTGGGATTAAAAGCAGACTAGAAATGGTAGTTAAAGGATTAAGGAACTTGACAGAAACTTTAAAAGGAAAAACAGAAAAGGATTAATAGCAACTCAAAACGACCAGATGCACTATGGAGTAAGCAGCAAACTATAATACATAAAACTGCAGTTCCCAGAAAAAAATAGGCAGGGACAGAGAACAGAAAAAATTACATATTTGAAGTACACTGGCTATTTTCAAGTATGATGAAAACAAGAAACCACAATTCCAAGGATCTCAATAAGACCCAAGCAGAAAAAGCATGGGAAAAAGAAAATGACACTAAACATCACAATGAATGTAATCATCTCAATCAACGTGGAATAAAACTCTAATAATCAGAACATCAGAACAACAGAGCTCTGTAGGAAAAAAGAAGAAAATTTCTCATCAGAAACATAGGCCAGAATATATGAAGCAACAGCTTAAAAAAAACCAGTATTGAAAAAACAATCAACTCACAAGTAGTTGAAGGAAATATAGGTGAATTCGTCTATGATGTGGGATAGGAAAATCCTCCTAATCATTGCTGAAAATCAGAAACTATGAAACAAACGAGTTACAAACCCATTTTTAAACCCTTTATAATGTATTAAAAAGGAAAAAAAAAGTGCATGGTAAAACACACCATAAACAAAACAACCCAAATAAAAATAAGCTGGAAAAGCCTTTTTAATCTTCTATCTCAGATAAATAGCTAATATTCCTAACACACTATCTAGAAATTGAGGGGCACACAAAACCCCCAACTAAAACACCAGACAATTAACAGGAACAAAGAATGTCTCAAAACAACCTTTAAACATGAAAGATTTTTAAAAAGACTGAATTAAAACCTTGCCAAGACGTGGGGGTGGGGGCTTGTGTATGAGAAGAATGGAAGTTCAGTGGATTAGTCAAAGGGGAACAGGGAATGGAGGGCAGATGGGAATGGGAAAGAGTAATGAATTGGACAGAACCTTCCTATGTTCATATATGGATACACGACCAGTGAGACTCCACATCATGTACAACCACAGAATGGGAAGTTATACTCCATGTACGCATAATATGTCAAAATACACTCTACTGTCAAGTATCTCTAAAAAGAACAAAAAACGGGGGTAAAAACATTGCCAAAGCAGCATCTTACCTATCAGGTTGGCAAAAA
Source organism: Sciurus carolinensis (assembly GCF_902686445.1). Taxonomy (NCBI): domain Eukaryota; kingdom Metazoa; phylum Chordata; class Mammalia; order Rodentia; family Sciuridae; genus Sciurus; species Sciurus carolinensis. Next base: position 37,931,639 of record NC_062225.1, on the reverse strand, counting down.
TCAGGAAGTTTTTGCTGTTGTTGTTGTTGTTGTTGTTTTTGGTACCAGAGATTGAACTCAGGGGCGCTTGACCACTGAGCCCCAGCACCAGACCTAATTTGTATTTTATTTAGAGACAGGGTCTCATCGAGTTACTTAGCACCTCACTAAATTGCTGAGATTGGCTTTGGGCTCTCAATCCTCCTGCCTCAGCCTCCAGAGCCATTGGGATTACAGGTGTGAGCTACCATGCCTGGGAAAAAATAGAAAATTTAACAATTTATCTTCTGACAATTTGCTGACATGTTGCTTTCTGACATGTTGCTGTTGGGATTTTTTTCTAAATGGTACAACCCCAGTGAAGGAGAAGAAATTTAACAATATGGAACAAAATGTCATGCTCATTTACCCTCAGACCCTGCAATCCCACTTCCAAGAGTCTTCAACAAAAAAAGTATACAATGACTGAGGTACAAAAATATTTAGTTATCATTATTTCTTATGGCAAAGGTGGAAAACAATCTAAACACAGGTCTGTATAAACCATGGTACATCCTACAGAGTGAGAGAAAAACGAATACCTTCTCTCCACTCTGGTAAGGGATGATTTCATGGATACGCTGGTAGATGAAAAAGGCAAAAAATGAAGAGAGTTATCAAGGACCTTGGGGAAAGAAAGGAGGAGGATATGGATACAAATTGTGTGCATTTAAGAATTAAAAAGCAAAACAGTGTTATTATATCTGCAAAAGGTCTGCAGAGTTTCTCAGAGCCTCTGCTCCTTCAGCCTTGTTTCAGGGAGAACTTCCTTCCTGGCTGTGCCTCTAAGTCTTCTTTTGGGAATCAGAAAAGACAGTCTACCCAAGCCTTCAATCTATAGCAAATGGAATCAAATTATCACATGAGAAAATCAATTCTTGGAATGATTCTAAGCAGATAACTCAAAGTCTTGCAAGTTCCTGTCACTGTTATTTCTCCTTCCTGGAAAACAGGCAAAGACAACAATGTACTCAGTGCTCCCTGTCATGGTGAAGAACAAAGCATGTGGCAGATTGCTCACTGTCAGGCGCCTATCATCCACCATTTGCCTGCCTCTCGTCTGTCCATCGCCTGCCTTACACCTATCCATCAACCAACTCACGAGGTTCACCTCCCGATCAGCCCGACAACAGTCAGCAAACTGATCGTCGACCGCCACTGGAGCACCAGTTGCCTATTGTTGCCTGGAAGTTCACTGTTACAGTACCTGCAGGACCCCGAGAACAACTGACTGCACCCTATCACTGGGACCCCAGGCCGACTGATTGCACCTGACCTCCAGGATCCTGCAACCACACAAAACACACCTAACCTCCAGGACCCCTGCCTGACCAACCGCACTCCACCTCCAGGACCTCCAGCTGACCACGTCCACACCCTGAGCTGCAGTTTCCCATTTGCCAACACATTTGGAAGCCAGAGTGGGTATCTTGGATAATCCTGGAAGCCATAGCTCCGATCTTTAGGTGGGGCAAATCCCATCCTGAGACGCCTGCTGGAGACTTGAAGCTCATTGTCAGGTACCTCTCATGCATCAGGCTACTGAACACTGGGAGGTTTCATTACTATATGACTGTTATAATGTAGATTTTCTTTTTTTCTCCTTATTGAAAAATTTTAAGTTTTTATTTCTTTACTTTTCTTGCTCTTTTCCTTTTGTTTACCTGTTCCCTCAGAGTCTCTTTCTCCTTTTTTTGCATGCTAACATCCAATTTCTTTTAATTACACTCTCATCCTTTCTATTATCTAGAATTTCTGTATATTCTTTTCTCATCCCATTAACAGCCACAATCTACATCCCTCTGCATCCTCTTTGTCCTCCATTAGAAACTGCAGACCTTATTGCAAATCTGTTTGTTTTACTAAAGATAATATTTGAACTCATTCTGTTTATTATGACAATTTTGTTATTGTCCTCATAGGGGCTATTTGGTCTAGGATTGCATAGTTTCTGAATTGGGGACTGCTAATATTGATCTCCCCTTAAAGAAAAGGTTTTGGAAACCTATAGGGCCATTATAAGCCAATAGGGGGAAATATGCAATACCCCAGATCTGTACTGCTAGAGGGGAAGATACATGAACGACATGAAAAAACAAGGGAAGAAAATGATCCAAACAAATCTAGATTCTATATTAATAGAATCCAATGACAGTATGGTAGAAGAAATGTCAGAAAAGGACTTCAGATTATACATGATTAAGATGATTCACGAAGCAAAGGATGAGATAAGAGAGCAAATGCAGGCAATTAATGATAATACCAATAAGCTGAAAGAGCAACTGCAGGAAGCAAAAGATAATTTCAACAAAGAGATGGAGATTCTCAAAAAAACACAAACAAACAAACAAACAAACAGAAATCCTTGAAATGAAGGAAACAATAAACCAAATAAAAAACTCAATGGAAAGCATCACCAAAAGACTAGACCACTTGGAAGACAGAACCTCAGACAATGAAGACAAAATATTTAATCTTGAAAATAAAGTGGCCCAAACAGAGAAGATGGTAAGAAATCATGAACAGAATCTCCAAGAACTATGGGACATCATGAAAAGACCAAATTTAAGAATTATTGGGATTGAGGAAGGCACAGAGATACAAACCAAAGGAATGAACAACCTATTCAATGAAATAATATCAGAAAATTTCCCAAACCTGAAGAACAAAATGGAAAATCAAATACAAGAGGCTTACAGAACACCAAATGCACAAAATCACAACAGATCCACACCCAGGCACATTATAATGAAAATGCCTAACATTCAAAATAAAGATAGGATTTTGAAGGCCATGAGAGAAATGCATCAGATTACAGATAGCAGTCAACTTCTCAACCTAGACTCTAAAAGCTAGAAGGACCTGGAACAACATATTTCAAGCTCTGAAAGAATATGGTTGCCAACCAAGAATCCTATACCCAGCAAAACTAACCTTCAGATTTGAAGATGAAATACAATCATTCCATGATAAACAAAAGTTAAAAGAATTTAGAAATAGAAAGCCTGTACTACAGAATGTTCTCAACAAAATATTCCATGAGGAGGAAAAGAAAAACAATAATGTAGATCAGCAAAGGGAGGAAATACCTTAGAGAAAAATCCACTCAAAGAGAAACCAAGCCAAGTTAAAAACCAAAAATAAGCCAAATGACTGGGAATACAAATCATATCTCAATAATAACCCTGAACGTTAATGACCTAAACTCATCAATCAAAAGACATAGACTGGCAGAATGGATTAAAAAGAAAGACCCAGAAATATGCTGCCTGCAAGAGACTCATCTCATAGAAAAAGACATCCACAGACTAAAGGTGAAAGGATGGGAAAAAACCTACCATGAACATGGACTCAGTAAAAAAGCGGGGGTTTCCATCCTTATATCAGATAAAGTAGACTTCAAGCCAAAGTTAGTCAGAAGAGAAAAAGAAGGACATTTCATACTGCTTAAGGGAACCATAAATCAGGAAGACATAACGATAGTAAATATTTATGCCCCAACAATGGTGCATCGCTGTACATCAAACAAATCCTTCTCAATTTCAGGAATCAAATAGACCACAACACAATACTTCTGGGTGACTTTAATGCACCACAGTCACCACTAGATAGATCTTCCAAACAAAATCCAACCAAAGAAACCACAGAATTCAATAACATAATCAATAACCTAGACTTAATAGACATATATAGAATATTCCATCCATCAATGAGCAGATTCACTTTCTTCTCAGCAGCACATGGAACCTTCTCGAAAATAGACCATATGTTATGACACAAAGCAGCCCTTAGGAAATGCAAAATAATAGAGATATTGCCTTGTGTTCTATCAGATCATAATGGACTGAGAGTAAAAATCAATGACAAAATAAAAAACAGAAATTACTCCAATACCTGGAAACTAAATAATATGCTAATGAATGAAACATGGATAACAGAAAACATCAGGGAGGAGATAAAAAAATTCTTAGAGGTCAATGAGAACAACGATACAATATATCAAAATCTCTGGGACACTATGAAAGCAGTACTAAGAGGAAAATTCAGTGCATGGAGCACATTCCAGAAAAGAATGAAAAGTCAACAAATTAAATGACCTAACATTACAGCTCAAAGCCCTAGAAAAAGAAGAACAGAATAACAGCAAAAGTAGTAGAAGACAGGAAATAATTAAAATCAGAGCTAAAATCAATGAAATTGAAACAAAAGAAACAATTCAAAAAATTGACAAAACAAAAAGTTGGTTCTTTGAAAAACTAAATAGACAAACCCTTTGCCACACTAACAAAGAGAAAGAGAGAGAAAATTCAAATTACTAAAATTCGTGATGAAAAAGGAAATATCATGACAGACACCTCTGAGATACAGAACATAATGAGAAGTTACTTTGAAAATATGTATTCCAAAAAAATAGAAGCTACCGAAGACATTGACAAATTTCTAGAGACACATGCTCCTCCCAAACTGAACCAGGAGGACATACACAATTTAAACAGATCAACATCAAGCAATGAAATAGAAGAAGCCATTAAAAACCTACCATCCAAGAAAAGCCCAGGACCAGACGGATTCTCAGCCGAGTTCTGCAAGACCTTCAAAGAAGAACTCATTCCAATACTTCTCAAAGTGTTCCAGGAAACAGAAAAGGAGCGTACCCTACCGAACTCATTCTATGAAGCTAATATCAACCTCATATCCAAACCAGGAAAAGACACATCAAGGAAAGAAAATTTTAGACCAATATCCTTGATGAATATAGATGCAAAGATCCTAAACAAAATATTGGCAAGCCATATCCAAAAACATATTAAGAAAATCGTGCACCACAATCAAATGGGGTTCATCCCTGGAATGCAAGGATAGTTTAACATCCGTAAATCAATAAACGTAATCCATCATGTCAATAGACTTAAGGATAAGAATCATAAGGTTATTTCAATTGACTCAGAAAAACCATACGACAAAATACAACACCCCTTCATGCTCAAAACACTAGAAAAAATAGGGATAGTAGGAACATACCTGAACATTTTAAAGGCTATGCTAAGCCCATGGCCAACATCATTCTTAATGGAGAAAAACTGAAAGCATTCCCTTTAAAAACGGGAACAAGACAGGGTGTTCTCTTTCACCACTTCTATTCAACATTATCCTCGAAACTCTAGCCAGAGCAATTAGGTAGACTAAAGAAATTAAAGGGATACGAACAGGAAAAGAGGAACTTAAGTTGTCACTATTTGCTGATGACATGATTCTATATTTAGAGGATCCAAAAACTCCTCCAGAAAACTTCTAAACCTCATCAATGAATGCAGCAAAATAGCAGGCTATAAAATCAACATGCATAAATCTAAAGCATTTTTATATGCAAGCAACGAAACATCTGAAAGGGAAATGAGGAAAACAACTCCATTTGCAATAGCCTCAAAAAAAAATAAAATACTTGGGAATCAATCTAATCAAAGAGGTAAAAGATCTCTACAGTGAAAACTACAAACATTGAAGAAAGAAATTGAGGAAGACCTTAGAAGATGGAAAGATCTCCCATGTTCTTGGACAGGCAGAATTAATATTGTCAAAATGGTCATACTACAAAAAGTGCTATACAGCTTCAATGCAATTCCAATTAAACTCCCAATGATGTACCTTACAGAAATACAGCAAGCAATCATGAAATTCATCTGGAAGAATAAGAAACCCAGAATAGCTAAAGTAATCCTTAGCAGAAAGAATGAAACGGGGGTATCGCAATACCAGAACTTCAACTATACAACAAAGCAATAGTAACAAAAATGGCATGGTATTGGCAAAAAAATAGACAGGTAGATCAATGGTACAGAATAGAGGACATGGACACAAACCCAAATAAATACAATTTTCTCATACTAGACAAAGGTGCCAAAAATATGCAATGGAGAAATGATAGCCTCTTCAACAAATGGTGCTGGGAAAACTGGAAATCCATACGCAGCATAATGAAATTAAACCCCTATCTCTCACCCTGCACAAAACTCAACTCAAAATGGATCAAGGACCTTGGAATCAGACCAGAGGCTCTGCGTCTTATAGAAGAAAAAGTAGGTCCAAATCTTCAACTTGTTGGCTTAGGATCAGACTTCCTTAACAGGACTCCCATAGCACAAGAAATAAAAGCAAGAATCAATAACTGAGATGGATTCAAACTAAATAGCTTTCTCTCAGCAAAGGAAACTATCAGCAATGCGAAGAGAGAGCCTACAGAGTGGGAGAAAATCTTTGTCACTCATACTTCAGATACAGCGCTAATTTCCAGAATATATGAAGAACTCAAAAAACTCTACATGAAGAATAAAATAACCCAATCAACAAATGGGCTAAGGATATGAACAGACGCTTCACAGAAGAAGATCTACAAGCAATCAACAAACATATGAAAAAATCTTCAACATTTTTAGTAATAAGAGAAATGCAAATCAAAAAACTACACCAAGATTCCATCTCACCCCAATTAGAATGGCGATTATCAAGAATACAAGCACAATAGGTGTTGGAGAGCATGTGGGGAAATAGGTACACTCAAACATTGCTGGTAGGGCTGCAGATTAGTGCAGCCACTCTGGAAAGCAGTGTGGAGATTTCTTAGAAAACTTGGAATGGACCCTCCATTTGACCCAGCTATCCCATTCCTCCACCTATACCCAAAGGACTTAAAATCAGCATAGTATAGAAATACAGCCACATCAATGTTCATAGTTGCTCAATTCACAATAGCCAGATTGTGGAACCAACCTAGATGTCCTACAATTGATGAATGGATAAAGAACTGTGGTATATATATGCAATGGAATATTACTCAGCTATAAAGAATAATAAAATTATGACATTTGTAGGCAAATGGATGAAATTGTAGAATATCGTGCTAAGTGAGATAAGCCAATCTCAAAAAACCAAAGGACGAATGATCTCGCTGATAAGCAGATGATGACACATAATGGGGGGGTGGGAGGGGAGCAAGAATGGAAGAGGAGAGACTGTATAGAGGGAAAAGAGGGGTGGGAGGGGTGGGGGGGAAGGAAAAAAATAACAGAATGAATCAAACATCATTACCCTATGTAAATGTATGATTATGCAAATGGTATGCTGTTAATCCATGTACAGAGAAACAACATGTATCCCATTTGTTTACAATAAAAATAAGTTAAAAAAAAAAGAATACAGCATGTGCTTCAACGACACAGCAGTACCACTGAGAACCAGCTATGGGAACCAGTCTCATATGGGAACTTATAAGAAGAGCAGAGGTGCAGCCTGGCATGGCCTGGACTTCTCAAAAGCACAACAGGACCACGACTAACCAAGAACACAGGCACAGAGAACCAGCAGCAAAGACTCCTTGTCCTCCCAGGGCCCCCAGAGAACTTGTCACAGCTTAGGGTCATTCAGCAGGGTTTGGGTCCTCTCGTCACTCCTTCTCCTCTCCGCCTTCTTCTTCCCCCAGTCCCAACCTCAGTAGGGATTAGCTACTGATATTAGACCCTCCTGCTTCCATGTACTGTGTTCTTAATTCTACTCATGGGACAATCATTTTTTTCAAAAAAGCAAGCAGACATACAATGGAGTCTTATCCAGCCTTAAAGAGGAAGGAAATTCTGATACACACAGCACCATGGATAAAACTTGAAGACTGTGCCAAGTGAACTAAGCCAGCCAGAGGATAAGGCGGTATGAGTCCAACATATGAGGTTCCTCATCAAATGCAGAGACAGGAAGTCCAATGGCAGCTGCCAGTGGAGAGGGGAGCAGAGAGTTTAATGGGTGCAGCAATTCAGCTGGGTAACCTGAGAAATGTGCAGGAGATCAACAGTGGTGATGCCTACATGTCATTGTGAAAGTACTTAATGAAAATAACTAAAAATAATTAGAATAGTAAATTTTGTAATGTACAGTTGGTAAGAAAAATTTTTGTTTAAAGAAAAAAATACAACCTCTATCTTGAAATTGTCTGACAGTTCAACGTTCACAAGCAGGTCTGTGCCCTGCCTTTTCACTAAGGACCCAAGAAATCTTAATTGTAACTACACATGCTCCTCAATTGACAATGGGGTTGCATCCCAATAAACTCATTGTAAATTGAGATGACTATCGGTAAAAAGTGTATTTAATACCTAATCCACCAAGTATCACAGTTTAGCCTAAACCTCACATCAACACGTTCAGAACACATCCATTACCCTGCAATCCAATACAAAGTCTATTTATTATAAAGTGTTGAATAGCTCATGTAATTTATTGAATACCACACCAAAGTGAAAAGCTGAAGGTTTGTACGGCCATGCTTTCACATGACCGAGAAGTCAAAAAATAGTGAAGTCTGACCACGCAAAGTCAGGGGCCATCTGGACACGTCAACTTTCCTTCTCCTTACAAATCTTCAACATGGGGCCTCAGTCACCTTCTTTGCATACATCCCCGTTATCTACCCACCATGCTTTACTGGGCACTGACTACATGCCCAATGCTGTCCTGGGCACAGGAGGGATAGCAGCCAGAGAGACAATGGAACTTTTATTTCCATGAGGGAGGCAGGAAAAAAAGAAGTAAATGACAGTGACCTGAGCGCCAGCAGGGAGTCAGAAGAATGGATGTCTGAGCTCTAGCCTGAAGGACTGGGCATGCTATAACCCCAAGTCACTCAGTCATTGCTCACAACTTACCTCTCTGCCTAAAGTTAGGCACCTTTAGAAAGCCTGGAGAGACTTTGGTCCATGTTAAATTAAAATAGTAATAACAACTTGTCTCCCTCCCAACCTGTTACCACAGATCTTTTGCCAAATAACACAGTTCATCCATGAAATAGTTTAACTCTCTCTTCTACGTACTTTAAAAAAAAATGTACTCTTAAAGACCCCCTATGCTTTCCTATCCTGCCACACAGGAGCCCAGTAAACACAGGGATCATTCTCACAGGCCATTCCTCCCATTCCTACCCTTGTGCTGGTTCCACCCAGGGCCCTTCCTATACTTTTTGTTTGCACTTTATTGGAGACCCAAATTCCTGGCCAGGGCTCCTTTCTCAAAGTTCAGCACACAATGAAGTATGAGGGCGAGTCAACGACATGCCAGACCCCCAAGTAATGCCTGAAGAAGCCAAAGCACTCAGGCAACAGCACCAGCCCCAGAACACAATGCACTCATGACTCCCATCCTCAACCCAAGAATAGCACTCTAAAAAGAACAATTCATTATTCAGGACCTTCTGTGGGCAGGATGATGGCAGAAAGCAAGTCACTGACAAACCTGACCTGTGTCGGCCCAAGGCAAAAATCAGGACAAGTGTAAACTGCAGGAGGCAGAGCCTGACTCAGAAGAAAGAGTCTGGGAACTAAACCTGCCAAGAACTACTGTCCCTGGGGCGTGGGCCCCTGGGAAAGCTGGAGCAAACTCCCAGCAGGCAATCTGCCAGTCTATTTCCATCCCTTTGGCAACAGGTGCACAGCCCTTCCACACAGCCACAACTCATTCTGTGCTCTGTCTTCAAGGTCCTGTGCACTCTGGGTTCCCAAGCCCTCTTCAACTTGGTTGTGTTATTTCATGGCTCTGTAATGCTGGATAGAGGAAGACAGCCCAATCCCCAACACCAAGCAGGTGTCTGTTGCTCAGCAGGCACAAAACATTTCAAATGAATGGTCTCTGGGGATGGTAAGTGTCCTGGAAATTTGATGTGAACAGATTCTTGGTTGTTTTGAAAGTACTGAAAAATCAGAACCAATTAAGTATCTACTAAAGGACCAGATGAGTCAATCGAGCTACAGCCAAAGGACTGACTGCTATGCAGCTGTTAAGAACTACATTGCATGACTGTAGATTTGAAGGGGTGGATTTAGGAACACAGCAGATATTGTGCCAACTCCCTACCTGGCCAACTCCCCAGAAGCTAAACTAGCAAGGAGACAAAAATTCAAATATTTGTATCAAGAGCTACAAATCCAGAGCAAGATCAACTCTTTTGCCTAGCTTAGAGTGGGCCTGGGAGAAACACAAGGAGAGGATCCCACTTCCTTACCACACCCTATGCCTACACCAGCAGCAGACCGTGCTCTCTGCTATGCCCCAAGTTAAAAACTCCTACCACATTACTGCCTCCGTAATGTCTGGGATATCAATGCCCAAGATGAGGAGAAGCAGCACAGCAAGCATACTATCAACAGCAAGAGAACAGAAACATGAGAACAAAATGTCCTGAAGATGAGATACAACCTAGAAGGAAGTCAATACTCCAAGAAGAAAAGGAAATTCTCACAAATGCTCTGTGCTCCAAAGCAATCAACTAAGAACATACATTCGACCAAACCAGAACTCATAGATGAAATGAGGAAATGAAAGATAAAAAAGGGAGTAAAGATGTAGGGCAATGAACTAATAAGGGTCAAAGCAATCTGACAAAAGTAGTAACTAAGTTAATATTGAGGTACAGAAAATAATGTTGAAAACTGTATTATTAACTCAATAAAGTTGTGTATAGAATGGACAGTACAGATGAAAAGTATAGATAGAGAAAAACAAAGAAACGAAATGCCAATGTCTAGCCAACATAAAATGTCTTTAAAATGGAGAATCCAACAACTAGATTGTAAGATATAATACACATGCAGAAAGACATAAGAAATTTCCCATAAGAAAATGATTAAAGAAGTCAATCTGCAGGATGCGAGAGTGTAGTCACAGAAAATGTTAACACATGCTTGTGGCTGTAACAGATTCTGATCAAGGTACCAAAGGGCACTGACACAGGTGGTTTTATGCAGTCAAAGCACATCACCACAAGTTGCAGAGATTGGGGAGTGCCCTGAGAGCAGCCTTATGACCTTCATGTAGCTGCCTCACATCCTGGAAGACCCCAGAGCAACAGTCACTGAGTTCTAGTGACTCCACCACGACCACGCCCAACCAAGGCATGACTCAAGTCCAAAAGCAAGTAGCAGACATTTGCATAGGTGAAAACATTCAGAGAACAGGACACTCATGAGACCACTAGGAGAAAAAAAAAAAAACCACAGGAATCCAGCCAGTTAAGAGATGAACCAAAATAAAAGGTTCTGCATTGGGAGAGCCATACCCAAGTAGAAGCATGAAAGACATGTAAACGCAGAGCTGAGACAATAACAGAAAACACAGTTACAGGACAGAATGAGAATTACAATGTAAAATAATTTTTTAAGGTAAGAGGTTAGTGAAGCAGGAGAATAAGAATGCTGTACCCAGGTACTGTAGAATGGGGATGTCCAAAAACAGTCAAACCTGAAACACTATTTCTCAAATACCACGATGCTAACCTTATAATGCTTTCAAAAATCTCTTCCCTTAACCTCACGTGAACTTTTTAGAAAAAGAATCTTTCTTCTATTAAACATGTATTTAAAGTTTAATTTTGTTTTACTTCCATTTCTTTCCATTTATTGAAAATTGACTAAACCTAATATTTTTAATATAAACCAGAACTGACAGACAAGTTACATTATATAACAGCACTTCTACCCATCTTTGTAACTACCCTTGAGGCTACTGTGGATGGTTAGGATTTGTGGCAACAGATATTTTCTTTTACTTGGAGTAGGCAGGGGTAGAGTGCCAGGCATTGAACTCGGGGGCGCTCAATCGCTTAGCTACATCCCCAGCTCTAATTTATATTTTATTTCAACACAGGGTCTCACCGGGTTGCTTAACACCTTGCTTTTGCTGGGGCTGGCACTGAACTCAGGATACTTCTGTCTCAGCCTCCCAAGTCACTGGAATTACAGGCATGTGCCACCACACACAACTGGATATTTTCTTCTTTCTATTTTTCAATGTTGATTTTTTTACATTGAGCACTCATATTTTTTTCAACACTTTACATAAAAATAGGATGATTTGTCCTAATTAAAAACAGGGAGGTACTGGGAAATGAAATTGACCATATTACATTATGTGCATGTATGAATATGTCACAATGAATCTTGGGTAAAATGGAACAGTTGAAATGGAACATGAATGAAAAAAAAAAATAAACAGACTGGAAAAGAAACAGGGAGAGGCGAACAATTGTTAGGACTGGGTGGGCAATGGGAATGAAAAATCTCTTCTTCATATACTCGGTAATTTTCCAGGGGAAATTTTACTAGTAGACAGGAGGTGATATTGGAAGTTTATGGTACCTAATAAAGTAAATTAATAAATAAATCAGTAAAACCTTTTTTGACTACATACATATGCGTAAACACATTCAAACTAGATAAAGGATTGCAGATGATGTTTTTTTCCCTATTTTTTAATCTCTGGAAGGTGAACACTTCTTACAAGTGTAGGTAAAATAAAGCAAGGTTTTGGGTTTATTTATAATAGAAGGGTCTTCTTGGGCTGTGACAATTCCAGGAACATGAATAGCTACAGCTAACGTCTGTAAGGAACAAGACCCTCAGGTGCAGGAGTAGGGAATTTCTAAACTTCCTCAGCACCTGGCAGTCCCATAGTGCAGTCTCTTGGTGCAGATGTGCAACATGGGTTGGAGACTGCCCAAGTCGGACACAGCCTTTGGACTTTGCCCTGGGTAATACGACACATGCACACACCTGGGAACACCTCTGTTAAGTCAGAAAACAAGACTGAAAAGGAAACAGTCACTTCATACCTGACAACACGTGTGTGCCCTGAAACACACCCCTCAGAAGCCTGGCACGCCCACGCTCACAGATTGTTGTGCTTCTGATCATTAAGAAAGAGACACGTGGAGGAAAGCAGAGATCCTAAAAGCAGGTGAGGCACCCCGGGGGGTTACCTTCAGGCTCACCGACATGCAGATGCTCAGCATGCTCAGACCTTAGGGTCTGGAACATTCCAACGGGAACAAGACTCACCAGTGGCTATGGCCCAGTAAACATTGAATCCATTCAGTAACTCTTCACATGCTATGGGAGAGTACACCTGTGAGCTGGGAACTTGAAACAGAATTCAAAAGGGAGCGACCCATGTGTTGGAATACAGCACTGCATCCAGAGCACCCACCAGGCAACCTCCAAGGCAAAAGAGAAGCAAACACACATGTGAGCTCAGGGATGCGCAGACTCCAAGTCACTGCGCAGCTGCCACTCCTACATGTGGAAGCAGCATGGTCACTGGTGAGAGGCCAGGCACAGCTCTGACACCCCACGGAGTCTGAGCTCCATGGGGCCCAGGGCTCTAGCTTCCTCGCACCCGTTGCCCCAGCATCTGGTGTTGGAGTCAGATGGCCCGATTGGAACCCCAGCTCCACCACTTTCAAGCTGTGTGACCTTAGGCAAGTTACCTGATTTCTCTGTGCCCTGGTCTCTTTGAAAGATAAAGTAACCACGATATACCTCTAAGGGTAATTATGGAAATTAAGTCATCATTCAAAGTACTTATACTATTGCCAGGCCCTTAAGAAGCCCCATGTAAGTGTTGCCTGTTATGATCATCATCATATGAACATCTCATATGGAAGAATAATCCCTTTCTACTCCAGAAAGATAACCTGAGAAATACTACAACACATCCAAGACTCCCACAGGCCATAAGGCACAGGTGACAGGAGAAGGACTGGCATTCTGCTGTGATGAATGGCATCCTGAATCAATGACAGGCAAAAAACCCACTATCTCCTCCCTGGAGGAGTTGAAGCCCTCCACCTTCCTTTGCCCACTCTCCTTCACGATGAGGCCCTGAGGAAGCCCTGAGTGGCCTGAGGAGTTTATTTTGGTTTAAGACCCCAATGTTAAAGGAAGGTGAGTCATTAAGGAGTACGTCACTGACCTGCCACCCCATCACCCCAGAGTGTGCAGCATGTTTCACACCAGCAGGGACGTGTGCCTACAGAATAGCGTACCCCACAAATTCAGAAAGTTAACATTGGGACTTTCCTACCCTCTGCTCTTTAGATCCCAGGAGTTTCCAAGTGCCTGACAAACCATCCTAAGGGGAACACAATGTGACTCAAAAATGCATGGGATGCATCCACTTGTTCCTCCCGCCTTGGCAGCAGGGCACACTCAGTCACTGGACAACCCTCAGGATCACAGGTTGGCTGGCACCTGCAGTTCTCTGCAGCTGCCCCACATCAGAGAGGACCAGGGCACATTCCTGGGAAAAGATCCAAATTCAAAACTGCATGTACAGGGGGTGGGTCTGGGGAATCAGTGGCAGAGTGTTTGCCTGGCATGTGGGAGACACTGGGTTTCAACCTCAGCATTCATAAAAAAATAATAATAATATTAAAATAAAGCTATATTAACATCTAAAAAAATTATTAAAAATAAAAACTGTACGGTTTCTACTGAACACAGGTTGGCTTTTACACCATTGTAGAATCAAAGACTTAGAGAAGTGGGGGCAGGAAAGTTGTCTTGTCTGCTGGATGAAGAGCTGACACTTAATACACATCCCACAGGCAGCTTAAGGAAGCTCAGTGGTAAGAAACAGCAGGCTGGGGAAAGGGGGCTTAAAGCTCTGTTTTCAAAAGACTGATGAAACACCGCATTTGTCTAGCAAACAGGGAGGGATGTTGGTGGAGACACCAAGGAAGACCAGAAAGGATCCCTCTCCACGAGGCGCTTCTAAGACATCTGTGACAAAACACACAGAGTTTGTAACAGCAGGCTTGGGGACTCTAGGTGACATGGAAATAAGGGAGCAGGGAGGTTGTGCAGCAACTAGACAGCCACAGAAATGTGCGGAGTTTTAATGCAGAGTGGGGACTTCTCTCAGGTGTTTCTGAAAAGGTTAGGAGGTCTGTGTCAACCCGGCTCCTTAAAATGGTGGGTAGGTGGGCAGGGCAGTAATCAAAAAGCCACAAGGGGACTTCCAGCATGCAGGGAGCTTAGGAAGCATCCCTCCCATAAATACAAGCAGAGGCCAAGCATACTGGAAACTGGAAACTTTGGATGCATCAAAGAACTGAGGTCATGGGTCAAACCATAACCCCCAAAGCTAAAGCGGCACAGGGGAATTCCCAGGGACACAGCTGGGACCTACTTCCCCAGTGCTGAGGTCATGAACTGGAGGACACTTGAGTAGTGAGTCTGACAAACTGCAGGTGGCTGGGTGTGAGCAAGAATAAGAAACTCTTGGTGCTGCAGTCTTAAGGGACCCCAAGCCAGCACAGGTGTTCTCACCAGAACCCCACCAGTTCCCCCTGAAAGATCCCAGGGAGAACCTCCCAGCTCTCTGGACAAGGGAAGAATAAGGCCATGTGGCATCCTCAGGGCCTCACCCCAGCTGGGGAAGGGCCTTTTCTGGCTCCTGTGTCTCCTCTGGCTTTCCTGTCCCCAAGGATGTGGGATGAAGTGACTAGGAATCACATGGGAAGGTCACAGGTCCACTGATGACTGAGATTAACTGATGATTCTAGGATCCTCCCCCTTCCCAACAGCAAAAGCTCCAGTATAAATGACAGTGGATGACAGCTCAAAGAGCAGGGAGACTGGGAAGTTCTTAACCCAGGGACAAAGGGGAGACCCACCAGGGACGTGGAGGAATGTGAGGCCTCTGGTACCTTCAGCTACAGTAAACTACAAACAGCCAAGTCCCAGCTAGAATAGCAAAACCCACGCTGAAGATGATGTCCTCGGTCATTATTTATATATACGTATACATAATAAGTTCATATATATATATATATGTGTGTGTGTGTGTGTATATATATAGATATATAAAACGTGTCAATAGAAAAGAAAAAGCAGGTTATTAAAAGATAAACCATGCATAGGAATGAGACACAGATATGACAGATCTTGGTACTTTGAATTTTTAAAATAATTGTGATTTATAGGTGAAGGGCTCTAAAGAAAAGGTACAGAGTATGGAAGACTAGGTAATGAAAGCAGAGAGATGGAAACTAAGAAATGAAAAACAAAATAAATATAAATAAACAAAAATGAAGATTGGCCTTGATACCTCATCAGTAGATGGAACAATCAAGAAAATAATCAGGACACTTGAAGACAGATCAACAGAAACTCCCACTTTAAAGTCAAAAGAGAGATAGAGATACAGGAAGTACAGAATATGTACTTCTGAGAACAATTCCCAAAGACAGAAAGACCCCAAACTGGAAAAACAGGAGAAGAGGAAAGCAATCATGTGAAGAAATAATGAACAAGAATTTTCCAAAATTAATGACACACCACAGATCACAGATCCAAGAAGTACAGAGAACATCAAGCAGATCATTGTAAAAAAACAAAGGAAAAAAATGTAAAAATTTACACTAAGGTATATCATATTCAAATTGCAGAAACCAAAAAAAAATCTTTAAGGAAGCTGGAGTGTGAAGCAGACAGTCTAGAAAGAACACCATAATTACAGCAGACTTCTCCAAGCATACACTCAAGTGAATTGAAATAAAGTGTTGAAGGAAAGGAATCACCAACCAATAAGTCTATATGCAGTGAGGCCTTTTTTCTTTTTCTTTTTTTTTTATTGGATACTTCATATTGAATCCGGGGTGCTCTACCACTGAGTCACATCCCCAGTTTTTTTATTGTTCATTTTAAGACATGGATTCAATAAATCGCAGAGGCTGGCCTCAAACTTATGATCCTCCTGCCTCAGTCACCCAAATTGGTAGGATTACCAGCATAGACCATAGGCCAGGCTGGGTTCAGTGAAATTATCCTTCACAATTGAAAAAACAAAGATTTTCTTGAAAAAGACAGGAAATTCAATTCCAGCAGACCTAACCATCAAATTCTTCAGAGAGAAAGAAAACACATAGGTCAGTAGCTCTGTGCCACATAAAGAAGAGAAGTGTGTCTGAAAAGAAAGAAATGAGGATAAATTAAATTTCTTATTTTTCCTATCCCTAAGTAATCTAAAGAAATGTTTAAAGGGTTAACAAAATATTTATTGAGTGATTACAGTATGTAAATAAGTGAAATGAATGATAACAATGTCATAAAAGATGAGAGAGGATCTGGAATACTATTATCTCTGCATCGCAGGCATGCATGGTGGTGCACACCTACAATCCCAGTAACTCAGGAGGCTGAGGCAGGAGGGTCACAAGTTTAAGGCCAGCCTCAGCAACTCTGAGACCTTGTCTCAAAACAAAACTAAAAATGGACTGGGGATATGGCACAATGCTTAAGCACCCCTGGATTCAATCCCCAGTACAAGAAAAAAAAATCTACATTTTACGTGAAACAGCATAACATTTGAAGGTAGACATAGACTAATTTGGAAATTATGTTCCAAACAAGAAATATATACTACAAATTCTTTTCAAGCTATTTTTGGCAAGATAGTAGATAAACCAATGGAATCAAAGTATTCAATTGGTAAAGAAGTCAGGAAAAGTGGTTCAAAAGAAAAAGAACAGAGAAACAAAAAAAGCAGTTAAAAACATGGTAGAGGTTCAACTAACAGTGCCAACAATCACTTTACATGTGAATGGTCTAAATACACCAACCAAAAACGCCCAGGGATTTTCAGAATGGATAAGAAGAAAAAAAAAAGGAAGAAAATAAAACCAAGGCCCACAAGAAACCCATGTCACAGTCACACAAAGTAAAAGGAAAGGGGTGGGGCTAGGGATGTAGCTCAGTGGCAGAGTGCTTGCCTAGTATGCCCAATGCCCTGAGTTCAATTGTCTGCACCACAAAAAATTCCATGAGCAAACAGAATCCACCAACATATAAAAGAAATTATGTCATGACCAAGTGAGACTTGCTCCAGGTATGCAAGAAAGGTCCAGCATTTGAAAATTAATCTATATAGAGGTAGGGGAAAAAAATCACAAAATCATTCCAAATGATACACAAAGCATTTGACAAAGATGGAACACCCATTCATGATTAAAGGAAAAAAACATAGCAAACCAGGAATCAAGAACTTGTCTAACTTGATAATATCATTTACCTTCTCCCCCGAGAAGCCCTACAATTAACATAATACTACTGAGAAACTCACACTTTCCAGGAACAAGGTAAAGAGGACTTCTCCTATCTCTCCTATTCAACATCGTACTGAAGGATCCAGCTAATATGCTAAGACAAAAAGAGGAAACAGAAGGTATACAGATAGAGAAGAGAAACAAAGCTTTATTCAAAGATGACACGTTTCTCTTTTAAAAAAATCAAGAAAAACTTAAGGAACTAACAAGCATAGCAGAGCTGCTGGGCACAAGGATAACAGAAGAACTGCTTTCCTACACTCGAGCAAAAGACGACTGCAATTTGGGGTGGGGGGAGTAGACACCATTGACAATTAAGAAATATTTTTGTCAGGCACAGTCTAAGTGAATATGCACAGGATGTACATGAATAAATCTACACAACTCTGATGAAAGAAATCAACGAAGATCTAAATAGAGATACTCCATATTGGAAGAGATACTCCAGGTTGGAAGAGTCAATAGTATTAAGATGTCAATTCTCCCAACTTGATTTATGGCTTCAAGGCAACCCAATAAAAATCCCATCATGCTATTTTGGAAATACTGAAAACTCATTACAAAGTTTATTAAAAAAAGACCTACAAGAAGGCACCACAATACTTAAGAAAAACACAGCTGGAGGAACACTACATGATTTCAAGGTTTACTACAAAGCAACAGTCATCAAGACAGTGTGCTGCCAGCAGTAGAATAAACATAGGTCAGTGGACCTGAACAGAGCCCAGAGGCAGACTTACAGGATCAGCTTTAACGCAAGAACAAAGGCACATCAATGGGGAAGGATAACATTCAAGAAATGGTGCTGAACAATTAAACATCAACATGCAAAAGTCAAACAATGAACCTAGACACAGACTTTACCAGACTTACCAAAGAAATGCAGAAGAAAAGAAAACAAACCCGAGACAGGGCCACCCTGGCCCCCTGTCTCTCATGAAATCGCCAACTGCGGCTCAGCCCGGGGCTGGGAGCTACGGGCCGGCCCACCACCGCGAGCCCCTTAGAGCCAAGCGACCGCCCCCCTCGCCATGCGGGCCACAGCCGCCCTAGGATGAAGGAGCCGCTGCTCCTCTGGGTCACGCAGAGCTTCAGGGCGTTCTTCAGCGGCACCTCCTCAGGCTTGTTTCCCTTTCTTCTGGGGGGCCCGCTTCACATCGCCGCTGCCAAGGCCACACCGGGCCCACCTCGCTCGGTTGGAAGGGGCGGCGGCGACTGCGCGAGACCAACGCAGACCAGCCGGTGCCCAGCGCGAGCAGTTCAGGGAGCGCAGCCGGAGGAGCTGCCTCGAGCACCACGCGCAGCCCCACACCCGCCCCGCCCCCGCGCACCCCGCGCACCCCGCGTAGCCCCGCCCGGGTCGCCCAGGCCAGCATCGACCCCACCCCCGGGCCCCCGAGTCCCCCAGCCCCGCAGGCTTCTGAGGCGCCCCTCGAGTTCCCGAGTCCCAGCCCTGGGCTGGGAACGGCGGGCGCGGCGGGGAGCGAGACCCCAGGCCCGGCCCACCCCGCCACCCCCTTACCGGTGAGGTGACCGATCCCCTAGCCGAGCCCGCGGTGTGCTGTGGGATGAAGCAGCCGCTGCTCTTCTGGTCCACCCAGAGTTTCAGGGAGTTCTTCAGCAGCACCTCCTCGGGCTTGAGCCACATCCAGGCAATCGGGCTGCTCTGTGGGGGGCGGGGGGACACTTCACATCGCCGCGGCCGCCAGCCCAGTTCGCTCAGGAGGAGGCGGCGGCGGCAGCGGTTGCGCGCGAGGACTGCAGACACGCAGATGCCGAGCGCTCCCAGTTCGAAAAGCGGAGTGGGAGGAGTTTGCCCCACCCACCCTGAGCAGCCGGCGCGCGGCCCCGCCCCCGGCCCGCCCAGCCTCGCGCCGGCCCCGCCCCCAGCCCCCCGGGTTTCCGTGTCGCCAGACTCATGGTTCCCGAGTGGAAGGAGGAAGTCCGATCCCGCTGCCAGGTCAGCCGCCAGTTCCCCTCCCTCCAGTTCCCGCCGAGATCGCGGGGAGTGGCTGGGCAGCGCCAAGGCTCCAACCCCTGGGCCGAGGCTCCGGGGAAAGAGCTCAGGGTGGTGGGAGCCGCCCCCACATGCCTCATTCTAAGAGGTAGAGGAAGAACCTGGGAAAGAGACGTCTTGCTCTCCAAGCTGCAGGTTGTCCAACCCAGAGCCCTTTATCTTGGGAAGGACAGAATGCACCAATGCAAGCCAGTTAAGCAAATGTGTTTGAGTTTTAAATAACATTTTGGAAATCTCCCAAAAATAGCATGAAAAATATAAACGATTATGTTCGAACTTTTTAGCACACTTTCTTAAAGATTTTTTTTCACACATCATACTTGTTCATATTTATGGGACACTGAATGACACTCCACTACATGTATACGATGGGTAACGATCTTATCAGGATAACTGGCATATCCATCACCTCATACATCATTTCTTTTAAGGCACGTCTGTGAAACTCACACAAGGGAACTGACTGAGCTGCAGGAAAGGCAGAGGTGTTGGAAAACCTGATGCACATGTCAGACCAAACTCAACAACAGACATCCTAAGGTACGGTACGGATATTAGAGCCTCCGTTAGGAGTCCCATATTCTGAAATGGTCATTTGTTCTTAGAGAATGTGGGAGGCTGGAATTATGGAGTGAGGTGATAATAGTGAAAAGCTGCAGGGCATGTGGAGGTAGGCTTAAAACTGAGTATTTCCACGATTAACATATAAAAACCAATAGCTTTCCTACCAATAGTACCCACCCAAAAAAATTAAGAATAATCTAACCAAGGAGGTGAAAGACCTTCTATAATGAAAATTATAGAACACTGAAAAAAGGAATTGAAGAGGACCTCAGAAGATGGAACGACCTCTCCCATGTTCATGGATTATTAAAATGGTCCCATTACCAAAAGCAATCTACAGATTCAAAGCAATCCCCATCAAAATACCAATGGCATTCTTCATAGAACTAGGAGAAGCAGTCCTAAAATTCATAGGAAAGAATAAAAGATTCAGAATATCCAAAGCAATTCTGAGTAATAAAAGTGATGCTGAAGCCATCACAGTAGTCATTCTTAGTACGCTTCAGAGCTATAGCAACAAAAAGAGCATGGTACTGGCTTCAAAACATGAAGACCAATGGAGCAGAATAGAAGATACAGAAACAAATTCAAGTAGATACAGTAGTCTGTTCCTTCACAAAGTTGCCAGAAACATTGAAGAAAAGACAACCTTTTAAAATAATGGTGTCAGGAAAACTAGATGTCCACATGTAGAAGAGTGACACTAGATCCCTATCAATCACACCGCACCAGTCAGCTCAAAGTGGATCAAAGACCTAGGAATTAGACCAGAGCCACCGCAACTGCTAGAAGAAATAGTGTCAATACCCAACATATCTGCTCAGGCACTGACTTCCATAATAAGGCTCTTAAACTCAAGAAATAAGGCCAAGAATCAATAAGTGGGATAACCTCAAGTGAAAAAGCTTCTGCACAGCAAAGGAAACAAGAGCAGGAAGAGATAGCCTACAGAATGGCAAAAAAAATCTTTGCCATCTACTCTTCTCACAGGAAATTTATATACAAGAATACATAAAGAACTAAAAAAACACCAAAAAGCATAAGTGCTTTTAATAAATTAGTAAAAGATCTAAATAGACATTTCTCAAAGAAGTAATATAAAGGGCCAACAAATATATGAAAAATGTTCAACATCCCCAGCAATCAGGAAAATGCAAAGTGAGAGTTCATCTCATACCAGTCAGATTAGAAATCATCAAGAATACACATAATAGTAAATACTGGCAAGGTGAGTGGGAAAGGTACATTCATACATTGTTGGTAGGACTGCAAATTTGTACAACCCCTTTGGAAGGCACTATGGAAAATAATCAAAAGACTGGGAATGGAATCACCATAGGACCTAGCTATCCCACTCCTTAGTATTTATCCAAAAGAAGTAAAATTAGTATTCTAAAGTGATATGTCAATATTTGTAGCAGCACACACAATAGGCAAGTCATGGAACCAGCCCATTTGTTGATTTGCCCATCAACAAATGAATGAATAATGAAAATATGGTATATATACACAGTGGAGTTTTACTCAGCCATGAAGAAGAATGAAATTTTGTCAGTTGCTGGTAAATGGATGGAATTGGAGAATTTGTTAAGTGAAATGAACCAAATTCAGAAAGTCAAGGGTCAAATGTTTATTCTCACATGCAGAAGTTATCAAGAAATGATGAAATTTAAAAAGGGGGGATCCCATGACAATAGAAGGGAGAAGAATGAAGTACAGGAGAGGGATGGAGGGGAATGGAGGAGGGATTGGAAGAGTGGAACTGCAGAATAAAATTGACCAATCATGCTATATGCACCCATGACCATATCACAGCAAATGTCACTTTTATATATGACTAATGCAACAATTAAAAAACAATAATTAAATGGAAGGAAGATTAGTAGCAAGGAAGAAGGGGGTGGGGAGGGAAAGGGACAGTACTGGGAACTGAAATGGAGCAAACTTATGTTGTCTGCATCTATGAATGCATCACAACCCCACTATTATTTATATTTATAATGTACTATTAAAAACATTTAAATGATACAAAAACATCTAAAAATGATAATAAAAATGAATGATAATAAAAACATTTAAAATTGTTTAAAATGAGTATTTCCTCAAGGTTATTTTAGAAAAATATACAGTCCACTGGCTGCTCTGAAAAGCCATCTTTGCGTTATTCCAGGGTCCAGCTCCTTGCTCACCGCAACCACCTCCACCACCGACTCTAGCAGCTTTATTGCCAGAGTGTCTAAACTCTCATTTCCTCCTTAACCCACTGCATTGACTCACTGGTGTGCCCCACCTTGTCAGACGCAGCTGTGAACACTAGCTCCGAGATCACCGCCAAGGACTGAAGGAAGTTGTGGGGGAGGCAGAGAATGGAAGAGATGCCCCTGCTAATGGGAATGCTAATGAGGAAAATGGGGAGCAGGAGGTTGACAATGAGGTAGATGAAGAAAAGGAAGAGGATGGTGAGGAAGAGGAGGAGGAGGAGGAAGGTGATGGTGAGGAAGAGGATGGAGAAGAAGATGAGGCTGAGGCAGCTATGGGCAAATGGGCAGCTGAAGATGACGAGGATGATGAGGTTGATACCAAGAAGCAGAAGACCGATGAGGATGACTAGACAGCAAAAAAGGAAAATTTAAACTAAAAATAAAGGCTGCCATAACCTATTCACTCTCCACTTCCTGTCTCAGAATCTAAAAGTGGTCACCTTCGAGTAGAGAGGCCTGCCCACCCATCCATCCCGGGGCAGTGCCACCCGCAGATGACAGGCACTCTCCACCACCCAACCAAAACACAATGTGAATTTACAACAGGGGAGGAAAAAAAGAACGAAAACTTCCAAGTCCCTGCTTTTTTTCTTAGAAGTACTTTTAAAAAAAGGAAAATTTGTATTTTTTATTTACATTTTGTATTTTTGTACATATTGTTAGGGGTCAGCCATTTTTAATGATCTCAGATGACCAAACCAGTCTTTGGAGTGTTCTCTGTCCTACTTCTGACTTTACTTGTGGTGTGACCATGTTCATTATACTCTCAAAGGAGAAAAAAAAAAACCTTGTAAAAAAAAGCAAAAACAGCAACAACAAAAAAATCTTATTCCAGGCATTCCAGTAACTTTTATTGTGTATGTACTTTAACTGTACTATAAGTAGTTGGTTTGTATGAGATGGTTAAAAAGGCCAAAGATAAAAAGGTTTTTTTTTTCCTCCTTTTTTTGTGTATAAAGTTGCTGTTTTTTTTTTTTTTTTTGGCCTGTTTGATGTATATGTGAAACCACGTTGTCCAGCAATAAACCCGAATTTTATTTTGCTGAGTTGTTCTAAAAAAAAAAAAAGAAAGAAAGAAAGAAAGCAAAAGATGCATAATAGCTTACTTTGAACAAGTTGGGTGGGGCAGGGGAGTCCTCAAAGCAATCTCCCCAGGGAAGCAATTAAATCCAACACCATAGCCAACAAGGCAAAGAAAAAGTCCATCAAAATATCCCTGCACCTTGGTTTTAAAAAAGAAATCACTTACACTGTGACTGTTAATTAGGACAGAACTTAAAAGTACTAGTGAAATCCTTACAGGACACCTAAGACCAAACAGAGCCCTTCAAAAATGCCTAGAAACCTATTTGCAGAGGATCCAAGATGATCAACTCAGGAATTCTTCTCAATCAAGAGAGTATTTCTCTGTAATAACTGTAATCCCAGTGGTTTGGGAGACTGATGCAGGAGGATCACAAGTTCAAACACAGCCTTAGCAACTTAGCAAGGTCCCAAGCAACTTAGCAAGACTCTGTCTCAAAATTTAAAAAATGAAATGGACTGGCGATGTGGCTCAGTGTTTGAGCACACCTGGTTCAATCCCTGGTACCAAAAAGGAAAAGAAGAAAAAGAAACCCTGAGCAGATTCAGTAGAGGACCCTGTGGAAAGGAACTGTCAAGACCATTCATCCAGGCAGCAGGGAAGCTGCCTAACCACTAACAAGCCACAGACAAATTTCCTCTGGGCAGGAAAAGAAACTGTGGAAGTCAGCTATAATCAGGGGCTTGGGTACACCAGGATATACAGAGTAGGGAGGGATAACAAGAAAATATTCCTTCCAAAAATATTCACTGGCACCTGCCACTTTCCAATGTCCTTCTAGGCCCTGAAGTTGCAGAAATAAATGGGAGATGGGTCTGCCCTAAAGAACAGGTAGGAAAAAACATGCAGAAAAGGGTAGTGGAAATCAAAAACCATGTCTACAGGGAGCAGTGAGAACACACAGTGTTACTGAGCAGTTCCTGGGGAAGGGGACTCAGAAAGCTCCACACAACTGCATTGCTACATGGGAACTTGAAAAACGAATATGTATTTGCCACGAGGTCAAGTAGGAGAGGGCATGTCTGGTAAACAGATCAACACAAATGGCACTGTGGTTTAGGGAAGCCTGTGCAGGCTGGCAGTCCTAGATCAAATCCCAAATTTGCTGCTACTTAGCTGTGTGACCTGGACCTTGGGCAGATAGAAATCTCACTGAACTATAGAACTGCAATAATCACAGTATGTCTCTGACATAACTAGTGCATAGTCTATCCTTAAGCACTTGGATTATATAGTGTTGTGGTTTGACTATAGACCCAAAGTTCATGTGTCAGAAACTTAATCCCTAATGTAACAGTGTTGGCAGGTAGGACCTTTAAGAGATGATTAGGTTACTTATTATTAGAAATGATTGAAGTAATGAATGAATGAATTACTGTCCTTATCTCAGGACTGGGTTAGTTATCACAAGAGAGGCTTTATATAAAAGCAAATATGTCCCCGTTTTCTACTCTCCCTCTCTTGTCCTTCTGCTCTGTCCCAGGGGGATGACACAGCAGGAAGGTCCTCACTAGATGCTGGTGAAGTATTGGATGTCCCTGCCTCCAAAACCATGATACAAATACATTTCTCTTTTTTATACATTACCCAGTCTGTGGTTTTCTGTTATACCAGCACAAAATAGACAAGACGTACTGTAAGCGCTCATGAACATCAGCTCATATTACTGAATGTGCTTCTGATGCAATCCATACACATTCATCCATATTTTAAATATTATTCAGTTTTATCTGTCAAATATTAAATAGAAAAGAAGCATGGAAAGACAGGAATTTGAAAATTAGTTGGGAGGGGATGGGAGGAGCACCATGTGGGTAGTACAGCCTGACTCCTCTCTTCCCACCCCCAAGCCACCTGCCTGTGTCTCCCATTACTCAAGTCAGACAGAAGCTCATGGGAGGTCAGGATGCTCCAGGATGCAGTTGTCAGAGGTCAGCCTTCCAGCACAGAGCAAGGTGGAGAAAGTTGGAGAGGGTAGCTGGAGCAGGGGATGGAGAGCATCCAGCACAGGTGCTAACAACCTCCCGTTGTCACTCCTTTGCGAGTGCTCATCACCCTTTATGGTATAATAAATTGCATTTTGGCCCCCAAAATGCATGTGCGGAAGTCCTAACCTCCAGTTCCTCAGAATATGACCTAATGGAAATACAGTCACTACAGATGTAATTAGTTTCAAATGAGGTTATTAGGGTGGGTTTTAATTCCATATGACAGGGATCCTTAAAAAATGGGGACATTTGAACAACCAGACCTACAGGAAGAATACCACGTGCAGATAGGAGATATGCCCAAGAGGTGCCAGAATCTAAGAGATAGGCCTGGAGCAGTTCCTGCCTAGCTCCCTCAGAAGGAACCATCCTGGATCTCAGATGTCCAGCCTCTTCCAATGTTGTTTCTGTGTGGAAACCACCCAGTTTGTGGGACTTTGATAGGGCTGTTCCAGCAAAAGAATACAGATGCTTCCTGAATCCTGTCCACAGCTGTTCAGTAGAACATCTATTCCAACATTCAGAGAAAGATTCTGTTTGTTGCCCACCACTGGCTGATACCAAGAGTGACCACAGTTTCTCAGTGTGGCATTCTGGCTAGGTTTTGCATATGTCTGTGCCCATCTAGGGAACAGAAGGAATGCTAGTAGCCCATGCCATTCCACAGCAGCAGGAGGACCCTGTTAGCACTTATGGCAAGAGGAGCAGTGGAAGGAGGATGAGGCCTCGGGGTCCTTCCTGCTATTCAACATGATCTCTGTGGCAACAGTTAACATCACAAAAGATTGTGGAGTTAGACGGCTGTTTTCCATGGCTGTGTACCATGGAAGAATTACAGAGAAAAAAGTGAGCATGAACTATTAATTCCCATCTCAAGGTATCATATGGAAAAATTCAAAGAATCCCTTGTCTGAATAACTATGGGACAGAAAAGGTCTTCTTCAGATTCTAGGGCCCAACAAGCTCTTCTTTGAATCCTAGACAGAATTGTTGCAAAAGTGACATGCTGAAACTCAGGAATTCCTTTGTAAACTGATGGGGACACTGATGGGGAAGAAGAAGGACCCAAGACTTCTGAAGAGACCATTTGAGCAGATGCAGACAAAGCTGGACTGCCAAATGCCAAACTTCCTTTGCCTACAAGGTAGCTTTTCCTTACTACTGGAGGAAATTTCCCTTCACTTACAGGAAAACCTCAGGCAGCTTCACCAGGGACTTTTGTGAATTCCTGTTCTCCAGACCTTCCCCCAATGCACCTCACTGACTCCAGGACCAGCATAAGAGAACCCCCAGTAGAACCCAGCAGCAGGACTGAAGGTAGCCAGGGAATGGGGAAGTAGAAATAGATTATGTCCTGAGTCACTTGGATCTTGCCCACATATGTGTAGTGGGAAGCAGTTGAGGATAAGGTAGGGGATTGAATTCTAGAGTGTTTGATTAAAAAGGGTGAAAGGTAAGATTAGACTTAGCAATATTTATAAATATGCATGCACTCACGTGGAATCTGTGATTTAATATATTACATATTGGAGTGGTAAAAATATTTTGGAAAATGTGGTATGAATATACTGTGAATACACTGAAAACCACTAAATGCTTTAAAAGCTACTTGGAAAAAGTAGTTGGTTTTGGAAATGATTCTTGTCCATAGCAATGCATGTGACCTTGGGCCCATATAGATACCCCTGATATGATTAGAAGATTAATATTCTTAAATTATTATAATTATATATGTAAAATTTATGTACAATATAAAACAATGTTACATAAATGAAGTGATTATTATAATATATTTATTCTAATATCCATATTTATGCCTATATATCTGTTCTTCATATTCTCCTTTGAATTCATATTAACATCTGACTGGTTTCCTTGTCAATGAAGGACTTGGCTTGAGAAAATCTCTGACCCATGTTTGTTTTGTATTTAATGACAGCCAGCCACACTTTCAACTTTTGAAAATTACACCTAAGCAGTTAAAAGGGGCACAGGGTTAGCAGGATGCTGAAATTTTTTCATTGCAGTTGACAGATGGAAAAAGGAGAGAGAAGTCTAAAGGAAAGGACCTTCAAAGATACTTTTCCCCTCTTACCCTGGACACAAATGCTCCACTCAACTTATACCCTGTGGCAAGAAAAGATAATAGTCCCTTAGCCTGGAGCCCTTGGTGAGGCACATCTGGAGAAGCAGGTATGATTAGGACACATCTGTCCCTGTGGCAGTTTGAGAACAATCACAGGGGCAAGGGACACAGCATGCTGAATTTAGGGTGATGAACAGTCAGAGATGAAAGCACACTACTGTTCAAAACTTCACAACCATTGCACATGCTTGCAATCACATCTATTCAGGAGGCTGAAACAGGAGGATTGTACATTCAAGGCCAGTCTCAGTAGCTCAGTGAGACCCTATTTCAAAATAAAAGTTACAAAGTGTTAGGGAATGTAGCCCAGTGGTAAAGAACTGGTCTAATATGTGCAAGGCCATAGGCCCAATCCTCAGCACCACAGAAGAAAACAAAACAAAATAAGAACTTCATAACCACCATGGGTTTCTGGGACCATGAACTGGGCTGGCAAGGACTAGGTGAAATGACCATGGGTTTGGTGACAAACCTCAAAAATCTCTTTTCAGAGGAGCTCAAAGGCTCCAAACACAAAGTAATGATAAAGAGAAGGAAACGGGCTCGGCATGGTGGCTCATGCCTGTCATCACAGCGACTCAGGAAGTTCAGGCAGAAGGATCACAAGTTTGAGGCTATCCTCAGCAACATAGTGAAACCCTGTCTTAAGAAAAGAATAAAAAGGGTTAGGACTGGGGATGTAACTCAGTTGGTTGAGTGCTTGCCTCGCAAAGACAAGGCACTGGGTTCAATTCCCAGATCCACAAGAAAAGAGGGTTGAGGATGTGGCTCAGTAGTTAAGTGTCTTTGGGTTCAGTCTGTGTACCAAAAAAAAAAAAAAAAAAAAAGGAAGCATTCATTACCTTGATTTGATCCATACCTAGTGTATACCTGTATTAATATATCACATTCCATAAATATGTACAATTATTACTTGCTCATTAAAATTGATTTAAAATGTTTAAGGAGATTTGATCATTACATACTATGTATGTGCATCAAATTATAATACTCTACCCTAAACATTTGTACAATGAAAATGTTTTCAAATACATAAGAAAAAATACTAATTATGAAAATGAAGGGGAAAAATGTTTCTCATAGAAAGGAGATGCAGTACCCTACAATGCTATCTGTGTGATCTTGTTTGTATTCAAGAGTGGCACTGGGTTGGGATGCCTCTCCTAAACCCATAGCCCTGGCTCAGGTCCCCGCCATCAGCCTGGCCTGCCCTTTTCAGTACCCTCTGCACATCATCTCCTGCCCCTTGCCCTTCTTCACATCAACAAAGCAGGAAAAGTGAAAAGGAGCTAGAAATGGATGAGAAAAACTGAGTATTCGAGAATGGTAGACCAAAGCAAGAAGGAAATTGTGATTCTTCCAATTTCTGTTCCTAAGTAAAGCTCTTCAGTTCTTACTGAAACTGTCACTTGTGTTATCTGCAGACTTTCATCTTCCATTCATTTCAAATTCGTTACTAAGTGAAGTTGTTTTCAGTTTTCCATTGATTTAACTTCGTTTTTTGTTTTGTTTTGTTTTGTTTTGTTTTGAGACAGGGCCTCACTAAGTTCTGAGGCTGGTTTTGGACTTGGGATCCTCCTGCCTCAGTATCCCAAGTTGCTGGGATTACAGGCGTGCACCACTGCACCCAGCTTGATTAAATTTTTTTTTTAACTTTATAATAATATATGCTTTAGAAAAGACTGATTTTCTTTAGAAAACAACTTTAAAAGTCTACTCTTGGCTTGATTTTGCTCACATTTCCAGCTTTATTACTTCCCCAAATCCTCACTTTGTGTTTCCCCTTATAACCTAAGTGCTGTGAAGTGAAGCCCAGGGACCCAGGATCCAGGTTCTTTTCCTGTCCCTGTCTCTACAGTCATGTGCCCCAGGGAAGGCACTTTACCATGAAGTCATCCCCTGGATTCATACATTCTGCCACAGTGCCCCCATCCTGTGGGCACCAAATCAGTCAAAAGCAGCCCAGGAATAGGCTGACAAGTTTTCAGGATTAGTGAAGCCAAGAAACATTCACTGAGTGCATTCAACAGGCTGGCACTGTGAGATATTTCTAGGATTGAGAAAAGAATCAATCCTGGTTCCTAGTATCTTGTGTTACTAGGGGTATATTCCCCAAAGGCAGAAGAATGCACCAAGCACAGTGCTTGTTGTATTTTCAAAAGACATCTCATTTTCTTTCATAATAAACTTGGAAGGAAAGCAAAATTGGTCCCATTTTATAAATGAGAAAACTCAGGTGCCTTAGAAATGTTTAGTTAACTTGCCAATAACTCACATGGGGCAGCAGAACAGCATTTGCTGCTGAGCTTTTCTGAGTCCCAAACCAAACCTTTTCCATGCACACATGCTTTCAGTTATTACAGAATATATATATTCATGGAAACAGGTTGGCATCACAGCTGCTTCTCTTAATATTACTTCCAATAAAGCTGAGGGTTGCCACCACCACCACCACCACCACCACCGCCACCACCACCAACAACAACAACATCATCTGGAGTCCAAAAATGTGGATCTGAATTTAAAATTCTGGTTTCCCTGGTTCCCAGTTGTGCAAACACAAGCAAGTCACCAAACCTCTTATCATTTCAGTTTCCTCACTGATATATGTGTCTCACTGAGACATAGGAGGCTTTAAGAGATAACATAGGCCACACACCTGCTAGTGACTTGTCCTGTGTACATCTAGTAAATAGTAGCTGTTATACTCAGCTCTGGGTAATTCCAGTGGTAAACTTGGGCATGCCTGTGACATGTCTCACCCCTGCTGGCAATTCTGAAATAGCTTTGGGATCATGAGGACTGAAGGACTTGTCCTGGCATACTTCCAAGCACAGGAAGAGAAAAGCATGCAGGAAAGGAGGACAGTGAGTCCTAAATGATGACCTACTGTGGTTTGGATGTGAAGTGTCTATCAAAACCTCCTGTGTTAAAGCTGGAGGTGACAAAATTAGGTCATGAGAGCTGTCACCTAATGGGTCCATCATAGTTTGAATGGACTGAGTGGATGATAGCTGTAGGGAGGGGGAACTTGGCTGGGGGATGTGGGTCATGGGGGGAGGGAACCTGAAAGGCTTCATCTTTCCTGTAGCCCCTTTCCACTTGTCTGCCTCCCGGCTACTCTCTCTCTCTTTCACAT
Source organism: Sciurus carolinensis (assembly GCF_902686445.1). NCBI lineage: Eukaryota > Metazoa > Chordata > Mammalia > Rodentia > Sciuridae > Sciurus > Sciurus carolinensis. Next base: position 37,900,502 of record NC_062225.1, on the reverse strand, counting down.
CCACCCTCTGCTTCCTGGCCACCAAGAACAGAGCACAACTCCTCCATCACACCTTTCTGCCATTTTCTACTTCACTTTAAGCCCAGAGCAATGGAGTCAGCCCAGCATGCACTGAACCTCTGAAGCCATGAACCAAAGTAACCTTTTCCTCCTCCAAGTAGTTCTTGCCAGATATTTTGATCACAGCAATGCAAAGCTGACTATCACACCTGTCCACACTGAACCACTATTGTAAATAGACCTTAGACCATTTGGCACCACCGATTTGAGACAGATGAAGACGATATTTCTCCCCTCCCCATCTCCTCAAACTCCATAGAGAGAGGTCATTTGTTCAAATGGAAGCATCGCAGACTGTTTGTTACACATTCAAGAATGTATTAAACATTTAATGGGAAGAAAGCCCAGATGGGGTCCTACAATCAACTCCTGAGGACTCAAGGCTCAGACCATACCTTGGATTAAACATTATCTCAAATAAAAAATATAATTACATTCTAGAAGTAAACTCATCAGGCGATCAGAATCCTGAGCAGGAAACTGGACCACCACCACTGAAGTCAGGCCTTAGATGCCATCCAGATGATGAGAGGCAAAAGCTTTTATCAGTGTTAGCCAGCCCACCTTCTAGAAAGCAATGAATTTCATCAATAGAATCGCTCTTCTGTGGTTTGCAATGGTGGCTCTGGAGTAAAGTCCTCCCCTAACATATACAAGGCCCTGGGATTGATCACCAGTATCACACACACACGCACACACACACACACACACACACACACACACACACAATTTGCTCTTCAAATATTCATTAGTCTTACTAACAAAATTTTTCTGTTGACAAAAAGAAAGGCAACTGGAGAATAGGTGATTTTATGTGTTCTAGCCAGTCCTAGAGTGTGTATTCATGATTAGGATTACAGAATCTGGCACTGTCTCTATGTTTAAAGCCAGCTATCAGACACATATGTCACCTTATATCCTGCAGTAAAGAATTTGAAGGCAAATTACAGTCAACACAGCAAGCACTCTCTTCCTTATATAAGGCACTGAGGCCCTCTATATCTGTGGCTTGGTTAACTCAGTCATTGAAAGTATCATCACCAGGGGTGGATATATTAGGCAGGTCCCCTGGCATCCTCTTTTGTAAAGATGCTGTTCTGATCCTCTGTGACCTAAGGTAATTTATCTGACCTCTGTTTGCATTTTGTTATCTCTGGACTTACATAAAATGTTAATGATATACAAGTATCCAACAAAAGTACATCTGATATCCAACTCCTCAGAAATCCCCCTCCCAAGCACACACCTGTAATTCTAGAATTACAGGCACATAAAATAGGGCACATAAAATCACCTATTCTCCAGTTACCTCTCTTTATGTCAATGAAAAAATTTTGTTAGTAAGACTAATGGATATTTGAAGAGCAAATTGTGACTTGGAAGGCTGAACCAAAAAGATCACTAGTTAAAGCCAGCCTCAGCAACTTAGCAAGAGGGTCTCAAAACAAAACAAAATGTTGGGAGATTGAGAATATGGTTCAGTGGTAGAGCACCCTTTAGTTCAATTCCAAGTATTGAAAAAAGAGAGGAAAAAAAAAAACAGAAAGAAAGAAATTCCCTTACCTGAGTCTGAGTCTGTACAGCTCCACATGAACTAGGCTCTCCTCCCTGAAGAAAGAGGTACCAAGAAAAGGTAGGGGAATTCAAATCTTGTGTTTTCTTCTTAGCAATTTTTTGCATCTAAAAAAATTAGAATCTGAGAAATTATCCACAATGTTTGTGAATTTGTTGCAGGTGTCAGGGAGAACTAGTTAAGAAATGTACCAAGGAGCCATGTTATTTGTAAATAAAATTCTTGGGAAAGGATCCAGGCTTTTTGGTCACCCCGCTCCTTTTTCTACAACTGGTTCATCTGTTAGTTGGCTAAAATAAGCATTAAAATATTCAAAGCATTCAAACCAACCTCAGTAGTAGGTTTGTTTGGGGTATCTGGATAGGTACTTCTTTTGAAATTATCCAAATAAACTATTCATTGCTTATTATATGTTTGCTTTTGTTCTGTTTATCATCTAGGGTCTTCATCTTTTTGCTAGGATGTTCATGGCATGTTCCAGGCAGGGATCTGTGCTTTTTCACTGCTTTACCAAGTGCCTTTGTATGTGCTTTACTAATGTGTTTTAGGGTAATGATAAGCAGTCTTGCCTGAAACACCCAAGCCTACTGTTATGAAGCTTATTCTAGCAGTGCTCCATTATCTATAGCTTTACTTTCCACAGTTTCAGTTACCCACTGTCCAAAAATATCAAATGGAAAATTCCAGAGGTAAACAACTCATAAATTTAAAGTAAATTATAGTATATTGTTATAATTATTTTATTTTCTTATTAATCATTGTAATTTGTCTCTCCACTGTAGCTACTTCACAAATGAAACTTTATCATAGGTAGGTATACACATATGGAAAATGACAGTGTGTATACATCAGGTTGGGTCTACCTGCAGTTTCAGGCATTATGGGGGGTTACGTGTCACCCCCAAATAAAGGGGGACTACTGTATTAGATAGAACCTGTTAGGTCAATATCAAACCTTTTATATCACTTTCAAAGGAATTGAGAAATCAAAGATTTTAAAAGTGGTTCATTTGTTCTGGTCTCTTTAAATATTTGCTACTGGAGATTGAACTCAGAGCCACTTTACCACTGGGTTACATTCCCAGTCTTTTTCTTTTTTTATTTTGAGACAGGTTCTTGCCAAGTTGCTGAGGCTGGCCTTGAATTTATAATCCTCTTGCCTCAGCCTCTCCCATTGTTTTGGATTATAGGTGTGCACCATCATTCCTGGCTGGTCCCTTTATTTTATAAATGAAGAAAAACAGGCTCAAAGCATGGAAATGACTTGTCCAGCATCTCCCAGTTCAGAAGTGACAGTTGAGGACTCCAGCTAAGGTCTCCCAGCTCAGACATCTTCTGGTCATACCACCTAATCCCTTATCTCTGATATTTATAGGAGAGTCATTGGCAGGGGTTTTTCTTTCTTCCTGCTACCAGATGACACACATACACCAGGACAAGCATGTGAGGATTTGGCTTTCCTGCCACCAAAGCACCAGCAAAACAGGAACATCAACTGGCAGACTATGGCAAGCAGTATTCTTTCTACTCTGGCCAATAGAACAGGCCTGAAATTGTATTCTGTACCTGCTGATATTGGGAATCCCGGGCAATGTCCACGATGGATCACACCATTTTCTCGGCCCCGACTTTCCAGATTCTTCAATAAAGCAACACATCTCCCAAGCACTTTGACCCAGGCCAGGACCAATTTGGATCCCCTTGGGACAAGTAATATATGACATTACCATATATGTGCAATATTGTTCAATTTTGTATTCCTGAAACCCCCTGGTTCAACATGGGGGAAATAAAGATGATTCTAGCAAATGCTGATAGTTCAGCCCATGAGCTTCCCACTAGATGACTAGGTATCCAGGAACTGATGGAAGGATCCAAATGATTCAATGATGTAACCCATTCACAGGCAAGAAATTGTCTATTCACAATGTCACTGCTGAGTAAGCTCAATGAGCTCTTAAATTGTGATACTGTAGAGTACTTTTATTTAATTTGCCAACTGCAATTTATAAGATGGAAGCATGATAATGTGGATATATTGATCATGTCATAAAATGAAGTTAGAAATAAGATATGTATCTAGACAAACTAGGTACCTGGCATTTGGAGACCTCTGGGAATGGAGGAATGATCCTAGACATTGGAATATGAACCGTAACTCTAGAAATTAAATTTATTCCTCATTGGAAGAGGCTTTGCCTGCCAAACTTACAAACTACTCGATCTGTCACCATACTAAGGTGAATTTTCCTTCAAAAATGTCAAATCCAGCTGGACATAGTAGCACACACCTGTAGCCCAGCAACTCAGGAGGCTGAGGTAGGAGGATTGAGTGTTCAAAGAGAGCCTCAGCAACTTAGCAAGGCCCTAAGCAACTCAGCAACACCCTGTTTTTAAATAAAAGACAAAAAAGGGGCTGGGGATGTGACTCAGTTGTTAAGTGCCCTGGGTTCAATCCCTGGTACCAAAAATAAATGAATGAATGAATGAATAAATAAATAGATAGACAAATATCAGCTCCACAGTCCTTTTCTCAGGCACTTGATCAAAACAACACTGATTGTGGGCCCTCATCGATGGCAAATTATTTGGCACCCCTTCAAACTGACATTCTTTAAAGATTTTTTCAGCATTTTCTTAGTTGGGGTAGAAAGAATAGATTGTCTGTTAATGTGTACACAACATTCTGTACATTAAAAATAAAGGATTTATTATGTGCTTCTGAAAGACAAAAATGCACTGGAAAATTAAGGAGCAATTAGTCAAATTGTTGCAAGAGAAAGAGCATTCATGAATGAGGGGTTCCTCAAGGTAAAGGAAGAGGACTTTGTTGATTGAAGCAGGTAGATCAGAGAGCCAATCACAAGGCACACAGCATCAGAAGAAAAACTGGGCAGCAAGTCTCATCTAAGTCACACAGAAGGAGTAGTTTTTATAATTACAGTTAGCCCTTTTCCCAGGACACAAAAGTTGGTCAGAAGACAGTAGGATGATGAACATCTTCATTATTGCCCTTTTCCATGAGCATGGGACTCAGACATTGTCAGATTGTAAATGACAACATTCACAATTTAGAAACAAAATTTTTGTTGTGGTATTAGAGATTGAACCCACAGGGGGCTCTCCCACTGAACTATATCCCATCTTTTTTATTTTCAACAGGGTTTTACTAAGTTGTCAAGACTGACCTTGAACTTGTTGTCCTCTTGCCTTAACCCCCTAAGTAGGTGGGTTTAGAGTAGTGTGCCACAGTGCCTGGCCATTTGAATATTGTAAGTGAGGTTTTGAGTGTGTATGTGTACCTATGTGAACCCTGATCCCTGTGAATGCTAAGCATGTGCTTTACCACTAAGCTGTGTCCCCATCTGACATTTACATTTTTCTTCAATTGTTTTTCAAGTCACCATTTTTCTGCTCTTTATTGCTAGACAGTCTACCTGGCTTACACTTCCAAAGATAAGTTCAAAACATATTTACCTGTTCTTTCTTCTGCTTTGCACATCACAAATACTTCCCTACATCTCTGTACTTCTACTTTTCTAGTAGTTTCTGGGTTTGGCAATTTCCTATCAAAAATATTCAAGAGTACACAATTTATATAAAAAAACAATCACTCAACTCTGTTACTAGCACTAACCCATACATTGATTTGTCTGACATCAGGGGGCTGTCAGCTGGTTGGTGTGAGACTCACAGGTATGTCTGATGTTGCTCAGAACACTTACCAGAATGCAGAGTAAAACTGCTCAGTATGGCACATTGGTTGATCTTTATTTTTGTTTCCCTTTGAGGATAGTTTGCCAGTTGTGTGAAGATTCTTGTGTGAATGCCGGAGTGAGGACAACCTACCTCCCATATATTCTAATAATTTTTTTTAAAATCAATATCATCAAGACATAATTCTTAACCACAGAAATCAACCTTTTAAAATGTACTAGTCAATTATTCTGTGGTATATTCATAAAGTCGTGAAATCACCATTTCCATCTAATTCTGGAATTTGTGTGTGTATGGGGGAGCATACTAGGGATTGATCCCAGAAGTGCTCTAAAACTGAGTTATACTCCCATTTCTTTTTATTTTTTGAGACACAGTTTCCCTAAGTGGCCCAGGATGGCCTTGAACTTGTGATCCTTCTGAGTTGCTCAATATCCTGAGTTGTTGTGATTACAGGCATGAGTCAGGGATCCTGGTTCTATTTCCAGAACACTTTTATCTTCCCATCAAAAAAGCCCAGAACCTAGTAACAGTCCCTCCTCATTCATGCTTTCCTCAGCTACTGGCACCCATTAATTTATTTCTGTTTCAATAGATTAGCTGATTCTGAAATTTTAATAGAAATGGAACCCTTTTATTTGTGTCTGATTTCTTTGACTTAGCATGTTTCTAAGATTCATCCATATTGTAGCACAAATCAACACTTCCTTCCTTTTGATTTCCAAATAATATTTCATTGTTTGGCTTTTTCATATTTTCTTTTCTTTTCATTTGATGGACAGTTGGGTCATTTCCACTTTTGACCTATGCTGAATAATGATGTTACAAACATTTCTTTTTTTTTATTGTAAACAAATGGGATACATGTCATTTCTCTGTTTGTACATGGAGTAAAGGCGTACCATTTGTGCAACCATAAATTTACACAGGGTAATGTGGTTTGATTCATTCTGTTATTTTTTCCCTTCCCCCCACCCATACCACCCCTCTTTTACCTCTATACAGTCCTTGCTCCATTCTTGCCCCACTCCCTAACCCTAACTCTCACCCTAACACTAACCCCTCCCAACCCCCATTATGTGTCATCCACTTATCAGCGAGAACATTCGTCCTTTGGTTTTTTGAGATTGGCTTATCTCACTTAGCATGATATTATCCAATTTCATCCATTTGCCTGCAAATGCCATAATTTTAACATTCTTTATGGCTGAGTAATATTCCATTGTGTATATATACCACAGTTTCTTTTTTATCCATTCATCAATTGAAGGGCATCTAGGTTGGTTCCACAATCTGGCTATTGTGAATGGAGCAGTTATGAACACTGATGTGGCTGTATCTCTGTTGTATGCTCATTTTAAGTCCTTTGGGTATAGGCCAGGGAGTGGGATAGCTGGGTCAAATGGTGGTTCCATTCCAAGTTTTCTGAGGAGTCTCCACACTGCTTTCCAGAGTGGCTGCACTAATTTGCAGCCCCACCAGCAATGTATCAGTGTACCTTTCTCCCCACATCCTTGCCAACACCTGTTGTTGCTTGTATTCTTGATAATCACCATTCTAATTGGGGTGAGATGGAATCTTAGGGTGGTTTTGATTTGCATTTCTCTTATTACTAGAGATGTTCAACATTTTTCCATATGTTTGTTGATTGCTTGTAGATCTTCTTCTGTGAAGTGTCTATTCATTTCCTTAGCCCATTTGTCGATTGGATTATTTGCATTCTTGGTGTAGAGTTTTTTGAGTTCTTTATAGATTTTGGAGATTAGTGCTCTATCTGAAGTATGATTGACAAAGATTTTATTCCACTCTGTAGGCTCTGTATTCGCATTGCTGATAGTTTCCTTTGCTGAGAGAAAGCTTTTTAGTTTGAATCTATCCCAGTTATTGATTCTTGCTTTTATTTCTTGTGCTATGGGATTCCTGTTGAGGAAGTCTGGTCCTAAGCCGACATGTTGAAGATCTGGACCTACATTTTCTTCTATAATCTGCAGGGTCTCTGGTCTGATTCCAAGGTCTTTAATCCATTTTGAGTTTAGTTTCATGCATGGTGAGAGATATGGGTTTAGTTTCATTCTGTTGCATATGGATTTCCAATTTTCCCAGCACCATTTGTTGAAGAGGCTATCTTTTCTCCATTGCATATTTTTGGCACCTGTGTCTAGTATGACAAAATTGTATTTCTTTGGGTTTGTATCCGTGTCCTCTATTCTGTACCATTGATCTACCTTTCTTTTTGGTACCAATACCATGCTGTTTTTGTTACTATTGCTTTGTAGTATAGTTGAAGTTCTGGTATTGCGATAACCCCTGCTTCGTATTTTCTGCTAAGGATTACTTTAGCTATTCTGGGTTTCTTATTCTTCCACATGAATTTCATAATTGCTTGCTCTATTTCTGTAAGGTACATCATTGGGATTTTAATTGGAATTGCATTGAATCTGTATAGCACTTTTGGTAGTATCGTCATTTTGACAATATTAATTCTGCCTATCCAAGAACATGAGAGATCTTTCCATCTTCTAAGGTTTTCTTTAATTTCTTTCTTTAGTGTTCTGCAGTTCTCATTGTAGAGGTCTTTTGTGAGATTGATTCCCAAGTATTTTATTTTTTTCGAGGCTATTGTGAATAGGGTAGTTTTCCTACCTTCTCTTTCTGAAGATTCATCACTTATGTATAAAAATGCATTGGATTCATGAGCATTGATCTTGTAACCTGCTACCTTACTGAATTCACTTATGAGTTCTAAAAGTATTCTGGTGGAATTTCCTGGTTCCTCTAAGTATATAATCATATCATCAGCAAATAGGGATAGTTTCAGTTCTTCCTTTCCTATTCGTATCCCTTTAATTTCTTTGGTTTGTCTAATTGCTCTGGCTAGAGTTTCAAGGACGATATTGAGTAGAAGTGGGGAAAGAGGGCATCCCTGCCTTGTTCCAGTTTTTAGGGGGAATGCTTTCAGTTTTTCACCATTTAGAATGATGTTGGCCATGGGCTTAGCATAGATGGTCTTTACAATGATAAGGAATGTTCCCACTATCCCTATTTTTTCTAGTGTTTTGAGCATGAAGGGGTGCTGTATTTTATCAAATGCTTTTTCTGCATCTATTGAAATAATCATGTGATTCTTGACTTTCAGTCTATTGATATGGTGAATTACATTTATTGATTTCCTGATGTTGAACCAACCTTGCATCCCTGGGATTAAACCCACGTGATCATGGTGCACTATCTTTTTAATATGTATTTCTATGTGATTTGCTAAAATTTTGTTGAGAATTTTTGCGTCGATGTTCATTAAGGATATTGGTCTGAAATTTTCTTTCCTCTATGTGTCTCTGTCTGGTGCAGGTATCAGGGTAATATTGGCTTCATAGAATGAGTTTGGGAGGGTTCTCTCCTCTTCTATTTCATGGAATACTTTGAGAAGTATTGGAATGAGTTCTTCTTTAAAGGTTTTGTAGAACTCGGCTGAGAACCCATCTGGTCCTGGACTTTTCTTTGTTGGTAGGCTTTTGATGACTTCTTCTATTTCATTGCTTGAAATTGGTCTATTTAAATTGTGTATGTCCTCCTTGTTCAGTTTAGGCAATTCATATGTCTCTAGAAACTTGTTGATGTCTTCAAAATTTTCTATTTTGTTGGAGTATAGATTTTCAAAATAGCTTCTAATTATGTTTTGTATTTCAATTGTGTCTGTTGTGATATTTGCTTGTTCATTCCGAATTTTAGTGATTTGGGTTTTCTCTCATCTTCTCTTTGTTAGTGTGGCTAAACGTTTATCAATTTTTTTTTCGAAGAACCAATTATTTATTTTGTCAATTTTTTGTATTGTTTCTTTTGTTTCAATTTCGTTGATTTCAATTCTGAGTTTAACCATTTCCTGTCTTCTACTACTTTGGGTGTTGGTCTGTTCTTCTTTTTCTAGGACTTTGAGCTGTAGTGTTAGGTCGTTTATTTGTTGAGTTTTACTTCTTTTATTGAATGCGCTCCACGAAATTAATTTTACTCTAAGTACTGCTTTCATAGTTTCCTAGAGATTTTGATATGATGTTTCTTTGTTCTCATTATATCTAAGAATTTTTTAAATTTCCTTCCTAATATCTTCTGTTATCCATTCATCATATAATAGCATATTGTTTTATCTCCAGGTGTTGGAGTAGTTTCTGTTTTTTACTCTTTCATTTATTTCTAATTTCAATTCATTATGATCTGATAGAATACAAGGTAGTGTCTCTATCTTCTTGTATTTGCTAACATTAGCTTTGTGACATAATATATGGTCTATATTAGAGTAGGATCCATGTGCTGCTGAGAAGAAAGTGTATTCACTCTTGGTTGGATAGTATATTCTATAAATGTCTGTTAAGTCTAAATTATTGATTGTGTTATTGAAATCTATGGTTTCTTTGTTCAATTTTTGTTTGGAAGATCTGTCCAGTGGTGAGAGAGGTGTGTTAAAATCAAGGTGTGTTATGGTTTATTTGGTTTCTGAAATTGAGAAGGATTTGTTTGACATACATGGATGAGCCACCATTTTGGGCATAGATGTTTATGATTGTTATGTCTTCCTGATTTAGGCTTCCCTTAAGCAGTATGAAATGTCCTTCATTATCCCTTCTGACTAACTTTGGCTTGAAGTCCACTTTATCTGAAATGAGGATGGATACTCCAGCTTTGCTGAGTCCATGTGCATGGTATGTTTTTCCATCCTTTCACCTTTAGTCTAAGGGTATCTCCTTTTCTGAGGTGAGTCTCTTGCAGGCAACATATTGTTGGATCTTTCATTTTAATCCAATCTGCCAGTCTATGTCTTTCGTTTGATGAGTTCAGGCCATTAACATTCAGGGTTACTATTGAGATATGACTTGTATTCCTGGTCATTTTGCTCATTTTTTTAAGTTTATTTATTTATTTTTTTTGACACGACTTGGTTCCTCCTTTATTTAATAATTACTTTAGCATAATTCCTCCCTTTGCTGATTTGCTTCTTTGTTTTTCATCTCTTTCTCATGGAATATTTTGCTGAGAATGTTCTGTAATGCTGGCTTTCTTTTTGTAAATTCTTTTAGCTTTTGTTTATCATGGAAGGATTTTATTTCATCATCAAATTTGAAGGTAAGTTTTGCTGGGTATAAGATTGTTGGTTGGCATCCATTTTCTTTCAGGGCTTGAAAAATGTAGTTCCAGGCCCTTCTAGCTTTTAGGGTCTGCATTGAAAAATCTTCTGATATCTGTATTGGTTTTCCCCTGAATGTAGTTTGGTTCTTTTCTCTCACAGCCTTTAAAATTCTGTCTTTATTTTGTATGTTAGGTATTTTCATTATAATGTGCCTTGGTGGGGGTCTGTAGTAATTTTGTATATTTCGAGTCCTAGAAGCCTCTTGAACTTAATTTTTCATTTCATTCTTCAGATTTGGGAAATTTTCTGATATTATTTCATTGAATAGATTGTTCATTTCTTTGGTTTGTTTCTCTAAGTCTTCCTCAATCCCAATAATTCTTAAATTTGGCCTTTACATGATATCCCATAGTTCTTGGAGATTCTGTTCATGATTTTCTTACCATCTTCTCTGTTTGTTCAACTTTGTTTTCAAGGTTAAATATTTTTTCTTCAATATCTGAGGTTCTGTCTTCCAGGTGTTCTATCCTATTGGTTGTGCTTTCTATGGAGTTCTTAATTTGGTTTATTGTTTCCTTCATTTCAAGGATTTCTGTTTGTTTGTTTTTTTTAAATATGTCTAACTCTTTATTGAAATAATCTTTTGTTTCCTGTATTTGCTCTTTTAACTGTCGATTGGTGCAATCTTTCAATGCCTGCATTTGCTCTTTCATCTCATCATTCAATGCCTGCATTTGCTCTTTCATCTCATCGTTTGCTTCCCTGATCTTTTTAATTATGTACATTCTGAACTCCCTTTCTGTCATTTCTTCTGCCATGCTGTCATTGGATTTTATTGATGTAACATCTAGATTTGTTTGAGGCATTTTCTTCCCTTGCTTTCTCATATTGTTCAGGTATCAGTGAACCGCTGAGATATTGCAGATATCCTCTATTGACTTACAATGTCCCTGAAGATTTCTAATATATCCCCTCTTAGACTTCAGTAGCTGAAGTCTTGGAGGAAGTTGATAATGCGATGCTCCACAAGGAAGCTGCCTCTCTAGGGATGGTGGCCTTCAGGTGGGGTATATTCCCTGCTAGTGGGCAGAGGTGCCTCCACTTGTTGACCAATGGTCATCCAAAGGGGAACTAGGTTGCGGGCTGAGGCAATGCCTGTTGGGGCCTGTGTCTCCGGTTTTACCGTCCTTGTGGGAAAACCTCACCCAGCAGGGAAGACTCACCTGGTGGGGAGGTCTCGCTGGTCAGTTTCCATCCTCGAGGTTCCCCTCAATCCACAACTACCACCAGGGCTGGGCTGCCTTCCTCTGCAACCTTCCCAGGGGTCTGGACCTATCTCCTGGGTCTGGGAGCGTCACCCTTCACTGATGAGTCTCCTTAGGCTGCCTCTCCTCAGAGTATCTGCCCGCAGTCCTGGAACCTTCGCTCCGCCCCTCAGCTTGTCTCTGTGCGGCTCTTCCACCAAGAAGCTGCCTAGGTCCTGGGACCCTGCTCTGCACCTAATTGCCTGGCTATGCAGTCCTTCCTCTGAGCAGCCACCTGGAGTCCCGTACAATCACTCTGAGTCCCAGCGACCGCCGCACTCCTCTTCCTCCAGGCATCACCAGGTGTTTCAGTGTGGTCTCTAGGAGTCCAAGCAACTCACTGTGCACCTCCTCCTCCCGACAACCACCCGTAGCCCTGATACAGTCACTCTGAGTCCAAGTGACCCGCCGCGCTCCTCCTCCTCCTCCGGGCAGCTGCCCAGAGCTCTGGTGTGGCTGCTCGGAAACCAAGCGATCTGCCACGCTCCTCCTCCTCCTCCAGGCAGACCCCCTGGTGTCCAGGAGTGGTCACTCTGAGTCCAAACAACTCACCGCATGCCTCCTCCTCTGGGCCGCCACCCGTAGCCCTGGTGCATCACTCTGTTTCCCACCGACCTGCTGTGCTCCTCCTCCTCCTACGGGCAGCCCCCCAGTGTTCAGGAGTGGTCACTCTGAGTCCAAACAGCTCGCTGTGCAGCTCCTCCTCTGGGCAGCCCCCCAGAGCCCCCGTGGGTTGCTCCGAGTCCAGGCGACCTGCCATGCTCCTCCTCCTTCTCCAGGCAGCCCCCCGGTGTTCAGGAGCAGTCGCTCTGGGTCCAAACAGCTTGCCGCGCACCTCCTCCTCTGGGAAGCCGCCCAGAGACCTGGTGGGTTGCTCCAAGTCCAAGCGTTATGCTGGGCGGCCTCCTCTACAATGCTTCCGGTTGTCTGTGTTCACTGCTCCAGTCGGGGGAGGAGTGTCTCGTTTGGCAACTCTACTTCACAAAGTTCCCTGCATTCCGGGACTACTGCCCCATCTGGGACGACTCCCCAAAAGGAGAGACTCACCCAGTGACTTTGAGTTGGTCCCAAGTCTCTCAATATCTTCTCTTCTTGAATCCTGAGTTCTGGAGCAACAGGAAATGCAGCCACCCTCTAGTCCACCATCTTGAAACCCTCCCTGTTACAAACATTTCTGAACAATTTTTTTTGTCGACATGCTTTCATTTCTCTTGGTGTCTAGGAGAATTGCTGAGTTATAAGGTAATTCTTTTTTTGTTGTTTTATCAGGATTGAAGCAGGGTCACTTAAGAACACTGAACCACATCCCTAGCCCTTTATAATATATGTATTATATATATATATATATATATATATATATATATATATATAATATATATATTAGAGACAGGGTCTTGCTGAGTTGCTTAGGGTCTCACTAAGTTGCTGAGTCTGGGTTTTAAGTCGAAATCCTGCATCCTCAGCCTCCCAGCCACTAGGATTACAGGAATGTGCCACCAGGCCCAGTTCATAAGGTAATTCTATGCTTTGCCTTTTGAAGAACTGATAAACTCTTTTCCAAAGGAGCTTTGCCAATTTGCATTCCACATAGCCATGTATGAGGGTCCCAATTTCTTGGTGTTCTTGTTCACTTTGCTACTGTCCATCCTTTTTAGTATAGAAATCCTAGCAGGTATAAAGTGTATCTCATTGTAGGTTTGACTTGCATTTTCCTCATGACCAAGGTCTTGAGAATCTTTTACTATTCTTATTGGCATTTGTATATCTTTGTATGATGAAGACTTTGGGTCATATTTCTGAGTTGTAAAAGTACTCTGTATATTCAGAATACTAGTCTCTTATTAGAGATGTAATTGGCAAGTTGGTGTGTCTTTACAAGTTCTTGATAGAGTAATTTGAAGTATAAACCTTTCAAGTGCTGACAAAGTCCAATTTATCTATTTCATTCTATGACTGCTTGTGCTTCCAATGTTTTAGTGCCACCTAGAGTTTATGGTTCCACCCAGACAGTTGCCTGACCCTTTTCTTGATCTGGTTCAAACTAGGGCCTTGAGTTTTGACCAAACTATTGCACATGTGTTAAGAGAACGACTTTAGATAAAGTAAATTTAGCAGAATTTATCCGAGCGAAGAATAAGTCGTGAATCAGGAAGCACTCAGAACAAGAGAAGTTTAGAATTCTCTGCCTGGCAGTGTGAGCAGTGAGTTTTTATAGGCTGAATACGAAACCAGGGAAGGAAGATCACCTGATCTGCTAATGCCTGGGTGTTTGCCACTTTGGGGGATTGCTGTGATCAGTTAGCTGCCTCAGTTGGCGGAAGCTTGGGTATTCGTGACTGGCTAAAATCATTATTTGTTACAAAAAAATTAAAATAAATAACAAGGTTTCCAGGTCAAGTTAGGTTGGGGTCCATCAAGTAGGAGTGCCAAGTACAGAGAACCCTCATACATGACTATGTGGAATGCACATTGGCAAAGCTCCTTTGGAAAAGAGTTTATCAGTTCTTCAAAAGGCAAAGCATAGAATTACCTTATGAACTGGGCCTGGTGGCACATTCCTGTAATCCTAGTGGCTGGGAGGCTGAGGATGCAGGATTTCGACTTAAAACCCACACTCAGCAACTTAGTGAGACTCCTGCTTATTTCATTTAATCCAGGTTTATTGCTGAACTTTCGAGATAGCGATAATGGCAGTGTCCCTGAGAATTGTCTCAGAAACACAAGTGACATACAGTGGAGCAAAGGGTTGACACCTTTTCCTATCAGAAGAGTTTCAGCATTCTTCAAGCCACCAATAAAGCATTTCCCCCAACTGAATTCCTGGGTATTTTCATTCCATGAAAGAACACTGCCTGATGTTCAAATATAGGGACACTGGGGAGCCCAAGAAAGGCAAAAAATTTGGTCCAGGTCACAAAGCTGGTGAGAAGGAGGATCTCAATTCAGATTTGAATCCTCACACTGGACCTTTAATGGGAGCCAAGGTGGGCAGGGTCTGGTGGCTGCAGTTGTCGGCGAACATGTGTTCAGTTGAGCACTTGATGTGGGTTGAGGTGGGAGCAATCAGCAGCCCTTGTGGTTTTGGGAGTAGTCTTGTGTGAATAAGAGGCTCAGGTACAGGTGCCACAGGAAATGACCTCAGTGCCTTGATGATGGATCAAATGGAACATGGAACCCTGGTAACCAGGCACCCACTTCACTGAGCAAGCCATCCCAGCTTAGTTGGTTGGAGACACTGGAGCGAGAGGGATGTTCTCCTGTTGTTTCAAAACATGTCGAGCCTAAGGCCCCCAGGAATCTCAGGAGGGTCACTGTGCTCTTGTGCGGGAAGAAGGGGTGAGGTTTCATCCTAGATGCCAGAGTCTTTGGACACTTTCCCAGAGAAGCTCAACAGCAACACTGAACAGCACAGGACAGGTGAGCATAGGAGGTCCTCTTTTATGATCCCTCATGAATAGCCCACCACTTATACTCTGACTCATGTGTGTGTATGTGTGTGTGTGTGTGTGTGTGTGTGTGTGTGCATGTGTTGATATACATGTGGGTGTGCTGAGAACAGTTCCACTCTGCTGTTACTTCATTGTATTGGGATAAAGCATTTTTATGTTTGCTATCATTTCCATTTTTGATCTCACCATTCTTCATCTCAAACCAGGGTGAAAATGAACTGGTTCCAAACACAGATGAACCCTGTGGGATAGAGACCTTGAAGGTAACAGAGAGGAAGAGCTCATAAACCGGCTTATGCCTTTCTTTTTTGGTAGGAACCCCGACTGGGGCAGCACCTTCAGGTCTATTTCCTCAGGTTTCATCACCAGCCAGCAGGTGCTGGAGCTGCTCTTCCCAAGGTAAGATCGTACCTCCAAGACCAAGTGTACAGCAACCTCATACTTGGGTCTTGAGGAAGTCATGTATCTCTCAGAGAACCAAATGCTTTGTGAGACCTAGGGGGATCAGAGGATCAAGCTCATAGTATATTGTCAGCACCAAGTGGCGGTGGGGAGTGACCTTGCTATCTCAGGCAGACTAAACCACCCTCTCTCACCAACTGGTCCACAGAGGTGTGTGGAGCAGCCTACACACGTTGGGCTTTGATGTTTGAGGGTGTGTACTCAGCTCAATTGCAGGTGGGCTCAGTGAGGCCTGGGGTTTCTTTCTGGTGGGATATTCCCTTCCTGCATGAAGAAGCTCTGTGCTAGGGACCTCACTTACTTTAGGCCTTGGGGAAAGCATTTTTGCATTAGAAAGGATGTTCCAGATTCCATAGTGGGGCAGAACTTCCCTTCTTAGATACAGCCAGACAGCAATTGGGGGCTGGCAACTCCCATGCCCAGTGAGATATATATGAAGCAGCTGTTTGGGCTCACCCTTTGATGAACATAGAGAAAGCACCCACTGTGGGAAGACATGTTGAAAGGCATGTTGCTCATTTCAATGAAAATTGTGGTCAAAGTGTCTGCTATCTTGTCTCTTTTGATGGTATCAGAAATAGATATTCTGCATGTGTCATCATCTATAACTCCCTGAGACAGGACTGCATCTCATCCTACTCCAGTGACATAGTAGACCAGAAGACCATCGTCAACATGAGGTGGAATGTGGCCAAATGTGAGGGCTGCTGTTTCCAGAGTAGGAAGCTGCCAGGTTATTGGTCTTGGGAAGGCTGGGCAAACCCTGGTTCCTGCAATTTTGTTTGGTGCATGCAGTCTAAAGTCTGGGGCTTCAACTGTAGGAGGAGGAAAGCAGACAGCTCTAGGTGGACTCATGGTCACCCGAGGAACTGAGAGGAAATGTTAGCCTCAGAAAAACTCCTGGGACAATTGATCCCACCATAGCTCATCCCAGTGCGACTTTCCCTCCCTGTCCTCTCCCAGGGCCACAAAGATGTAGTCTTCACTCTTTGAAAAAGACAGGTCAGTTGATTCCCAGGGGAACTCAATGAGGGCTCACAGAGAATGAGGAAGGAAAGCAGTCCAAGCCAGGGAATGAGGTGTCCCTGGAGTCCTGCTAGTAATGGACCTGAGCACAGACCCTTCTGGATGTTGCCTTTCAGGTTGGAGAGCATGTAGCAAACAACAAAGACTGTCTGGCCACCCCTGCAGATGGGAGAGTTGGTCATGCCATGGTTCTAACCATCTTTGGGTGTAAGATTTTTGCCCAGAGAGTTGTCCTGTCATTGTGTGTACAGCCACCGTGTCTTGGCTGTGGTGGACTGGCCTGTGCAGGGACAGGAAAGGCAGAGGATGCCAAGGCCAGTTTTGGTGGTGGGAGCTGTGGGGTAAGAGAGTCCAGGCTTCTGCTGTCTGCACACCTGCTTGTTCACAGTTTCATGCCATTCATCCCGGGTACCTGGATGGAGCCGTAGAGTGAGGCTTTTCATCAGCCTCCAGGCCTCATGATTCTCCAGCTGTTGCTGTCTTACCTTCAACTGTATGTGGGTGACTTAAATCTGTAGCACCGAGAACACCACCTGCTGGCCCAGCTGGAGGATGGCAAGTCCAGTGAGGCAGAGCCTGAGTGCGAGGAGACCTGGGGTGTGTACATAAGGGTATATAAAGAGCAGAGTTTTGTCCCACAAGGTGGAATGTGTATGGCTGGTGTTGGACTGGGAACAAGGAGAAGCCATTGTCCACTCAGGCCATGGCCCCTGTTTGGGAAGAGGTGCAGAGTGGGCTCAGGGCTGAGATCTTCCTGGCCGACAGGGTGGATTGTCTGTTTGTGCAAAGCTCAGGGCCAGTCTATCATGTTGGAATCTTTTCTCCTCTAGCTACAGACTCACTTCTAATGCCCACCACAGGGCTAGAGTCTCATCGAGGAGATGCTCTGGTGAACAGTGAAGGAGGAGCACCATTCCCAGAGGCAGAGTTCAAGTCCAGTTTCTCCGGGATCTCCGCTCCGAGTTCCACTGTACCTTGTACAAGCAGCGAGTGGGAGATTGCTGCTCCATTCATGTACAGCTAGAAAATCAAAGGCAAATGGAGTATAAGAGCATTGTGGTGAGCCATTCAGCAGGGGATCCCCTGGGTGCCCTCACTGGGGAAGGCAGAGATCCTAGTACACAACTTGGACTAGCCCTACCTCCTTGAATTAGAGCTTCTGGAATGTCAAATAAGATTGAAGAGAATGAAGAAGACAGAGGTCAGTGTTAAGAACCTGACCCAGGATGAGGGAGAGCAGCAGGAGGCCCCAGCTCCAGGTGTGAGTGGGCCTGCAGGTTGTGGGGTTTGCAGTCTGGAAGTGCAGGGGTAAGTGCTGTGCTCAGAGGAGGTCAGAGGAATGCATAGGGTGCAGACTGCACACTCTGAAGCCTGATGCCTAGATGAGTAAGTTGGACCCCTGGAGGTTTGTGCAGAGGATGCAGCAGTCATAACTCCTATGTGTTGGAAGGCATATGTGGAATGGAAGGGATCCTCCTTAGCATGATTAGGTTAGCTTATTGCAGGTCACAGACAACTGGGGATTTTCAAGAAAACATGCATGTCATACTTTGAACATACCTGAATAGGGAGTTAGCAATTCCCTTTGCACTATTTTTCTGGGTGTGGGGTTTAAGCCATAACTCTCCATGTGTCCAGTGGCAGAGGAGCCCTGTTCACATGTTGCCCCAGTGTGGTCCATACCTCATTACACACCATTGAACACTGAAGCCCTGGAGCCCAGCAGTCTCCTGGCTATCATAAAAGAATCACAAACACAGTCTAGTTCCTGAGTCTGTTTTTTGCCCTCTCTGTCAGGTCTAAGAAGTCCAGGGGTCCTGCCTGGATCACCCACAAAGGGAGCATGATTCTCAGAGCAGAGATTGGGATACAGGAACAAACTGGACCATCCCTCCCATTTTGTTGGGCCAGAGTGTGTCTATAGAAAGGCTATTAGTTCTTTGTACCCTTTTATCAGAAGGGCATAGCAGGGACAAGGTGACTGTTATACCACAGTGGGGCTAGAAGCACATAGGAAGATCCCACATGAACACTTGAAGATCCCAGGTAGCATGACAACAAATGGTGCCCTTGTATTAAGAGCTAAGCTGTCTCCTGAATGACCTTGACCATTGTTCTCTGGGTGGCTACTCCAAAACTCATCCTCTGATGAGCTTTCTCCAACCCTGATCAGGTGATCTGCCAGGATAGGGCACCAGTGGTCATATGCAGGGCCTTAGATGAACACTTGCTCAATGAGGAGGATCCAGAGGACTTTGAACTGCTACAGATTGTGTCAGAGTGTAAGAGTAAGTGGGTCCATCCGATGGTGGGAAGAAGTGATTTACTATAGGCTCAGGACAACCACCACCCAAAGAAAGAGTGCTATGGCCTGAAAAATAACCAGAGTGTGGTGGGTCATTTGCAGAAACAAAGTGCAATTATGGGAGTGTAAATCAGTTCACTCTGGGACTGCTGGGTCTCCCTATCGAGTGTCCTCCCCTGGACCCGATCAGGCTTTGCAAACTTCATATCCATGTGGGGCAAAGGAGATAAACAAATCCTGGCTGTCTATTTAGGCAGTCTTTCATGACAGTGACAAGTACTTGAGAAAAGCTCTTGAATGAAGAAATCCTGCTTTAGGCACCTGGCTTCCAATCTTTCCATTCTTTGTGAACTGATAACTTTTAGGTGTTCCAGGACAGAGGCCATATCTCACAGAAATGCGTGAACGAATAGAACACTTCACAGCTTGGCAAACTGGCACTGGAGAGAGAAAAAGGAAGGACGAGGAGCAAGAGGAAGAGGAGGAGGAGGACAACATAAAGGAAAAGGAGTTGAAGGAGAGGAAGGTGAAGAAGAAGAACACGAAGAAGAACACAACCAGAAGTAAAGATGAAGAACAAGAACAGCATTAAGACAAAGTAGAAGAAAAAGAACAAGAAGAACAAGATCCAGAAACACAAAGAGAACAAGAATATAACAATACACAGATTAAATATATGAATTTTCTCCTCTCCAAAGGAGCCTATATTGATGGTATAAATTTTGTGTCTGTCACTTGTGGGCATTACCAAATAGGATCTTTACAAACAATTTTATTTTCCTTTCACCTTGCTGATATCAGTTGCCCCAAAGTAGTTGGTAATCCCATGAAGACTTTCTCTATTTCATCACAATTGAAAATTTCTCAAGTGTTTATTTTTCATTGTAAAATTCACTATTTGGGGCTAAGGTATGCTAGCAAGAAGTTGTTCTGGTTGGTTGTCAGAGGAGTTCTCTTTATTTGTGTTAAGTAATATTTACAAGAGCAAGAGATGCTGATAGAATAATTGTGTTTATTCTTCCCACTTCATGATTTCTCTCTTATTAACATTGTTTTGCATTATTGGGCTCTACATTTATTTTTCTCTCTGATATTTTACAAATATTTGTCTAATTGCCTGAGAGAGTGCGGTCCCATAAAGTTAAATTGAGTTTGGTTTGAAAATTCTCTGAATGCAAAGGAGAATGATGAGGAGGAAATGAAAAATTAGTTGAATCAAAAGATAAAAAATCAAAAACATGTTTCCTGAAAGCACAAGCTTCCTGTGGACATCCTTCATCCATGCCCAACACACCTCCAATATATACTACCTCCCATTAGTGTCTTCACGCATGAATGAATTACCCCGCTGCAAGGTCAAAGCATCCACCATCACATGATTTTGTGAACCCTGTATGTGAATAGTGCTACATTGGGGAGACAAGCTTCAACACAGGAGCCACTGATGGCAAATCATGATGCAAACTCCAGCATTGTCTTCTTGGTAGGTCCTACCTGAACTGAGAGGTTCTGGGATCCAGGGTGCCTTCTCTTGGAAGTTGGTAGATTGGTTTAGATTCCGTGCATGGTCTTTCCTCAGGGAAAGTCACCAAGGATGTCTTCGGTGGAACATTATCTACATGGGAGGGCCCTCGGGTCTAGAGCTCAAGCCCGACCTGGCAGAGGCTGTCAGTTTTATGGGTGTTATGTTGTGTACTCCTTGAGTGTCACTCACATTCCACGCCTCTGCCCTTCCCTCTCCAGTGCTGAGGATCCCTGATGATGGCAATGTATTCTATGCCATAAATCCCCACGTGGACTTTGATTTCCTCCTCAGGAAAAGACTCACCAGGAAGTGGGCCAACATCAAGATAAAGGAGGTAAACAACCACCTTACTCACTCCTTATCCCTGGTGATCCTTCACATCCACCAGGGCAACAAAAAGCCTCAGCTCCTGGACTTATGTTCTAGAAAGTCAATAGAGCACCCTGGTAGGTGGGGGTGGCTGTCAGTTTCTGGCCTTTGCTGATATTCCATCCCCCATAGTTGTCAAAATCAACTTCCAAGGCCTCTCCCATGGTGTCTAACATCAACCCAGCCTTCAGTGGCATCTCTACTCAAAAGGCTAGGCCCAAGCCCATGGCCACAAAACAGATGAAGAAGTCGAGGGACATCAGAGGCATAATGTACAGATCCTCACGACCCCGGTACAACCAACAGGTGGGAGACAGCCACCTCATACACATGAGGCTAGAGCAGCACAATGTAAAGGACTGCAAGATTGTCCTGATAAGCCCAGCAGCAGGGGTGTCCTCTGGTGCTATCCCAGGGCAGGGAGCAAACAAAAATCCCATACCATGGACTACTCTTGACCTCTTGAATTGGAATTTTTCCATGGTCAGGAAAGACAGATGGGAATAAAGAAGAGAGAGGTCACTGTTAAGGGCTTGACCTGAGTTGAGGGAGAGCGCGACCATGTCTACCCCCATTTGTGAGGGAGTCTGTGTGTTGGATGCAGTGTGCAGACCAGAAGTGCAGGGGCAGGTCTTGGTGGGAGGTGAGAAAAGGACAGCATCCAGGATGCAGGCTGCACTGTGTGGGATGGAGAATGCTGGTGCACATGGAGGAGGAGAGCAACATGAGATTCTTTCTGCTCCTTGAACAAGGAGCAGAGGATCTCTCTGCAGAATCAATATTCATGTGGATAGAGCACACTACACCTCCAGGGAGCCTGTAGTACAGGAGCCCATTCCAATACCACCCTTGCTAAGGGAGGTGTCCACCTCCATCCCAGTCAGTACTGAGCCTCTGGAGGCCAGGAGCTCTCACAGCTATCATTGGTCTTTTGCCTGAGTGTGTTCTGTGCCCTGGCAATCAGAACCAAAGTCTCTTAGGTTTCTGCCTGGGCCACGCCCCATTCATCCTATATTCCAGAACAGTCCTGGGAGAGAGGAGGTCACTGGTGAATTCCTTCCATCGTGGTGAGATGAGAGTGTTTCTGTACCCAGGCAGTGGGGTCCTTTTACCCTGAGTGAAATGTGGCTCCACAAAGAGCCATGGCAAGGACAGGCAGACCATTGTAGGAGGATTGGGGTCATAGCCCTGAGGAAGGCCCCAGGCAGTTACCAGGAGGCCACCCTTAGGTAGTTGAGTAATGAGATGATGCCCCTGTATTTAGAGCTGATGTTCCCCCTGAATGTTCCCTACACTGTTCTTGGGTAGCCACCCCAAGGCACATTTCCCGAAGGCCTATCTCCCACACTGATGCAGGTGACATGCAACACAGGGCTCCTGCCATCTTTCACAGGGCCCTGGAACAACTCTTGCTAATGGAGGAGGATCCAGGTGAGTATGAACTGGGGCAAATCATCTCCCAACAGCAACGTAAGTGGAACAATCAGATGGTGGGGAGCAATGTTGAGGAAGTGGACTCAGGTCAACTTGTAGTTCAAAAGAATGGAATGTGACCCAGAAGAACACTCAAACAGGGACAGGTGGGCCTCATGCACAAAGAAAACTACACTGGCACTGGTGGATAGGTCAGGACAGCAAAGCCCTCAGGCCCCAACCAGGCCCTATGCCTACCCTGCACAGCCCTGCCCCACATCCAGGAGGAGAAGGACAGCCCAGAGGCCAAGAGCATATACTGTGGGTTACCCAGGGTCCCATTCTGGACAGTCAACTGCTCCCGTGTGCTTGAAGTCTGTGTTGTCTTACCTGGGAACTGGAGATGACCTAGCATCTAGGATGCCTGGAAGCCTGGAGAAGCAGGCATCCTGCAGGGAATGTGACTGACTCAAGACCTCAAAATGGGTGCTGTTCCAGAATACAGAGAGCTGCCCATGGAGGCTCTTCCTCTCTTTCCACTCCTGCACCAAATCCTCCCTCCTCAACACTTCTCCCACCCTCTCTTATCCTAGGCTCCCTGATAGACTGGCCCTACCACCCCCAGAGATACTGCCCTCTCCCCTCCACATCTGGTCCTTCCATTAGCCTCTTGTCCTCCAGGTCATCCCAAACCATCCTGAGACCCTCTTATCCTGCATGTGACCCCATCAACTTTACCAAATGGTGATGACTTTCTCCTGTTGCAATCCTGCTGCTCCCCAAGCCCCCTCACTTACCCATGGACCTGACCACAGCAACAGCACTCTGGTGCTCAGCCTCACAAGCTGCCATTGGTGGGCTAGTCCTAACACACCCAGCCTCCCTCCTGTCCAACAGTCCATCCCACTGCCCTGTCCAAGGCACTAGCCACTTGCCCTCTCTCCTGCCTCCACCCTTCTGGCTCCACTGCTGAGCACCTCTAACCAGGTCACAGCTCTACTAGTGCCCTGCTCTCCTACCGGAGTACCTCCCCAGAGGGTTTCTGCCTCCCACCAGAATGAGCCCCAACTCCTGGACTCTCCAAGATCCCAGCTCCTCTGAGACCTGAGCTCCACTTCTCTCATCTCTGGACATTTCTCTGAATGCTCTGCTTCTGCCATGGTTCCTGAATTTCATCACTGAGAGCAGAGTAACAGGAATGGGAAACACAGAAGAGACCTCCATTAAGGGCACCCTGGACCTTCACCAGGATACACCCTGCAACAGTCTCCTGAAGTCCCTGTGCCTCCCCTGCCAGTATCCACTTCTCAAGATCTAGCACCGGCCCACATCATCTCCATTATGACAACTTCCATGAGCAGAATCAGGAGGGGGCACTTCTCTAAATTCGACTGGGTTCGGTTCTGGCTTGCAACTATGTAGAGGTCCTGTCCACACTCTGATGTTGAGTGCCTGCTATTGGTAAGTGTATTGGAGAGATTCCTCCTCTCTCCTGTTGATGGACAGATTGGGCATGGCCCACCTTCAAGGGACTTCAGGTCCTTTCCTGACTCCTGTGTGTGTGGCTGGGACAACAAATGCTGGGCACAGGGAGGCTGCTATAGAGGGAGAGAACCAGCTTCTCACACTGTAACAAAATATCAGAGTCCTGCAGGAGAAAGGGTTTGCTTTGACTCTGAGTTTAAGTGCCTCAGTCCAGGGCTACTGGGGTCTGGGGTGAGGCACTGCATCATGGAGGAGTGCATGGCAGGGCAAACTTCCCATCTCTTCTCTGGGATGCAAGAGAGAAGCAGGATGAACCCAGGTCCCACAGTTCTCTTCAAGGACACACTTCAGGGACCTGAACTCCACCAGGCCCCACTTCATACGTCTTTCCTCCTCTCAGAAGCACCACCAGGAAGTGGCCTTGAACACATTTCCTGTGGGCTCTCTGTCCTGCAGGCAGTCCTGCTGGTCTTCACTCCTGGTGCTGCCTGAGACACATCTAAGCTGAGACAACCTGTACATTTCCCTGAGGCCCAGGGTAACCAGAGCCCTACCTGTAAGGTAGACCCAGGGTCATCTGTCTGGTGCCAAGGCTTCATCCTGGGGCAAAATCTGAGACGACCACTTCATGGGAGAGGTGATCTAGGGGCAGGATAGAGACCTTTGGGGTGTGGCCAGGCCTCTGACTCCCCTGCTCTCCTCGCCATGCTCCAACACCCCCTGTGTAGATGCCCTGCTTTCTGGGCCAGAGCCCACCCTGCCACCTGGATGTGGGCTGAGTCTCTCCTCTAGCCAGTAACATGACTCAGATCTAGTCATGGCACCCTCCCTGCCAAGGCCAAGGAAGACTGCAGGACTTGGAGACATCAGGAAAGGACCCAGAGGGGGATGCAGAGCAGGTGGGTGGCTGTTACGGTTTCAATGGGGGTGGGGGAGTCATGACCTGCATTCAACCCCCATTCAACCCCCATGGCAATCCTAGTATGTAGGTGTTGTAGGGTTGCCCAGGGGACACCAAGAATAAACATTGAGAAGGAAGGCATTCCTTTCATTGAGAGCACCCTGGCCCAGCAGCCCAGAGAAGGTTCCTTCCAGTCCTTTCCTGGTCAGGAACCATTCCTTGAGCAGGTGTCACCTCAGATGCTGAGGAGGAGGCTCCCAGGCTGGATAGGACTTGGGATGTACTCCTGGGACCTGGACAACTGCTGCCCTGCATCTCAGCTGAGAGTCTTTAGTGGTGGAACAAGAGAGGGAAGGTGTGGAGAGCAGCCCCTGGTTTGTGCAGGGCCTCTGTCAGAGCCACTGCTCAGTGGTGAGCACCCTGGCTTCCTATCCCAAACTTCTCTCCTGTGTGTGGGCACTGGAGGCTGCAACCTCAGAATCCACCCATTATAATCAAGGTCACTGAGTGCACGGCATGTTCCTCTCCCCTGTGGCCTTCCAAATACCACATGAGCTGGCTCCTGGAATTCCTGAGCGTTAAGTGAGCACAACCATGGGTGGCTTCCTGGGGCTGTCACAGGGAGGGCAGTGTAGTGTGTTTCCAGCTTGTCCTCCACTGGGCACAGGTAGACAGGCTCCTGCTGGGCACCGGCTCCACCAGCCCACTGACATATGGATACTGGAAATTTGTAGAGAAGGCCCAGGCCTTGACTTATTTGTCAGGCTCAGGGCTTCCTTGTCTGCCCCAAGCTGTCCTGTGCACACAGGGATTATGTCATCGCCATAACTGTCCCTGGCCACTAGAGGATAAATGGCACCAGCCCTGGGTGATCCTGAGGGGCTGGCTCTGCAAGGCTCAGTCACGTGGAATTGAGAGACAAAACACACAGCACACACTATGTGCACACACACTTGCTTGCACATCACACAACACACACAACTTGACACAGCACACACCACGTGCACACAACTCTTTACACATCACACAAAAGATACAATTCAACACAGCACATAGCACATGCACAAACACTTCCTTATACATAACCCAACACACAATCCAGCACAGCACTCACCACATATACACACAACTCCTTACATATCACACAACACACACAACTCAACACAGCACGTAGCACATGCAAAAACACCTTACACATCACCCAACACGCACAATCCATCACAGCACTCACCACATGCACACACAATTCCTTACACATCACACAACATACGAAATGCAACACACATACACCACGTGGCCACACCTCCTTACACACCATAAAAAAACAACCACAATATGACACACATGTAAACAACCTCCTTAAGCATCACACTACACAAACTATACAAAAAACAGCACATATTACATGCACACACTCCTCCTTACACATCACAAAACACACAAAATACAACACACAGCACATACCATGGGCACACACACCTCATTATACATCATATAACACACTCCCAATGCAACACACAGCATACACAACATGCACACATGTCTCCTTACACATCACACAACAAGCACAACACAACTCACAGCGCACATCATATGTAAACAAACGCCTTACACATCACATATAACACAGCACAGAGCAAGTGCACGCAAACCTCCTTGCACATCACAAAACACACATAAAAACACACAGTGCATACCAGGTGCACACATCCCTTACACATCACACAACACACACCTGAAAAAACAGCACCCCCCACATGCATACACTCTTCCTTGCATATCACACAATGCACTCACAATACAACACTCCGCACTCACAATGTGCAGACACACATCACACACAGGCACTGAACACTAAAAACCCCACACAGGAAACACACCTTACACACAAATGACACATGAGATGCACAGAACCCACATGTCCACACATGCAGCAAACACACCAAATGCACATCCACTCACACACTTTACATACATCACATACACATCGCTATACATGCACGATGTTGTTTCACTTTAGATTTTCATGGCTAATCACATGGTCAGTGTTGGGAAAGTTGTGTATCATGTGTCCTGTGTCCTCAGTTCAGACAAGGTTCCTCTGCCATGGGGAGGCCCTGGGGGACCTTGGGCTCTGGAGGAGGGTCTCCATTCCCCTGGGACTCCCCTCCTGCCCTACTGAGACCCTCCCCAACAGCAGACCCCAGTGATACACTGAGGGCCCATGGCCCAGCCCAGGTAATACCACTCAGCCCAGGACACACATGGGTGCCCACAGGCAAGCAGCCATGCCCCATGATTCAGCATCCCTGTGACCTAGAACTATGGGCTTCCTCCACCCCTCACTCATGCAGCCTGTACATCTGCTGGCCAGGTCCCAGAATTCCTGACCAAGGACTCTGACCTGAGTCCTTCCATTTCTCCCCTGGGCTGTGCTCCTGCTCCAGCCTCCTACAATGCAGAACTGGGTAGGGGAGATTAAGTATGGGGTGGGCCTCTATGCTCACAGACCCACCCCTCTGGATGCTCTCTCCAGCCCTGACTGTGGTCAATGACCTGCCCTGAAGCCAGGAGCAGCTTGGGGTGGGCTGGTTATGTGGGTGCTTCATATTTTTAGCAGGTCTTGCTGTGGGAGCTCACACAGGGAAGAACGGAAGTATGGTGGGGAATCCAGGAGGGGCCTGAAGAGACCCTGGCAGCTAGGACACCCCAGGCCCAGACTGCTTATGGCCACATCTCTGCAGGGGACATGAACAGTGCCTCAGTTAGGGGACCAGGGTAAGCAGGCTGGGGAACCTTGGGAGTGCCCACAGGGGAGCAGGCACTGGGGAGGAGGTTATGTCTTCCTGCGGTTCAAGAATCTGGAGTCCCTGCTGACAGGACTGAGACCTTCACCGTCATCAGAAATAAGAAAAAATATATTTAATCACCATTTAGTCAAAGCAAGGAAGCTGATCTGCCCACATCGTTCATGGGAGCCTTGCCATCCACAGGCACTGAGCCAGAAGACAGGCAGGTAGATACCTGGGGTATCTTTAAGAAATGTGTTCAGTGCCCTGAGTCCTGCCTTCCTTACTGGACCAAGATGAGGTCTGCAGAAGCTTTCCTTCTGGGCATGGGATGGCTGACTATAGGGAGCTGGGATGTGGGCAGCAAATGACAGACACTGAGAAAAAAGCAATTTGGAGCTTCTTTGAAATTCTCTCATTTTAATAGGGCCCTGTCACAGTCCCCATCTAGTTCATCCTGCAGTCCTGAGGGGTTTTGGACTCCCTGTCATCTGCCCCTTTAAGTGGGGTTTGTGCGGAGATCCCCTCAAGGGCACCCAGAGCTTGTGAGTGAGAAGAGCCAGCACCCAGAGCTGCCCAATGACTCCCCTACTGAATGATGGGGGAACATGCTCAGAAGCCTGGGCAGTGCCTGGTTTGGTAGAGTTGGCACATGACCAGGCTCACTCTGACAATTCCTTCCTCCTGAGCAACTGTTTCAGAAGACATTGATGATTGTCCATCAATTGGTTTGCTCCCTTGTTCCCCCATCCCCCCACCCAGGATGAACATGTCATGTCCTTTGTTCTGATCAGGTCCCTGCTCAGAGGGGAAGTGACAGACTGTATGAGTCAGTGGAAAAAAAAACTTTTTCCTTAAACAAGCATCAAAATCGGTTCAGAGAAAGGGGTTACTCAACTGAGCTTCACCTGAAGTCCTGAAACACCTGCCTGGTGTGCACCAGGTGCACCAGCAGGTCAACTTGCAGTGGAGTGGTCCTGGTCAGCACCTTCCCTTTTGCCCATCCCAGACTCCAGGTTCCCAGGATGCACTCTCTGTCCTGTCCAAATTTCCAGGATCCCCTTTCACCTTATGGGGCTGTCCTTCTCCCAGGGCTCTGTGGGTGTCCAACAGGAAGGTCCGTGGGATGTCTGTGAGGATGTGCAGTTGACAGCAAGTGCTCAGGCATACCTCTTGTTTCACTCCCCATCATTCTGACCCTGTGTGCATCCAAAGATTTGCTATAGGAACTCAGTCATCTCTTCATCCACCGCTGGAGAGCATGCACCTGAGTGCGGTCCCAAAACCCAGATCCTTTCTCTAAAGGTGGAGCTGAGAGCTCCCACATCTCTTCTTCCTCATCTACCCCTTCAATCATATGACTCCTGCAGTTTTAGCTGGAATTCCTTCTGTGATGGAAGTAGGCTCCCAGGTGGCCTACCTGTGTGATCAAAGAGGCATCAGTACAGTGACCTGGTGACTCTGGTTACTACCTCAAACACAGGGCCATTGGAAAGCATTCTGCCTGAAATTAAATTCTTTACTGTGTTACAAAACAGCACCCATTACCATGAAAGCCTTGGGGAAACTGAAGAAGATGAGGGCAAGAGGAACTGACTGCCTGCATGGAGCCCACCCAATATCTTTGCCCTGAGCCACACAACATCTCTATGTTATGCAAGCAGGGAGATAAAGGTCAGAGGAAGCAGCAAAGCCTCACACATTCCACTGCTAATGCTGAGCAGAAAGACACATGGAAGACCCTCCACTTCTGACCAGGCCGGATGAAGACCAGACCTCTCCACTCAGGAGTGCTGAGCCAGGTCATTGCCAGGAAGGGCCAAGTATACCTGTCTTCTGAGCTTTCCAAAGGAGCCCACACTGCTTTGCACCTGGAGGGAGGCATCTATTTCTGTTAGCCTTTCACTATAACCCTTTCCTCCATGCGGGGACAGAAGTTCCTCAGGTCACGGTCATTCCTCAACCTCCAGGGTCAGATCCTTTTCTCCAGTTATGGCCCCCTCATTTTGTCCATTTCACCTATTGAATGGACACACTGTCTCAGACCTGAGCAGGAACACAATCTTCAGACACAGTTCAAACCATGAAAGAAACTGCCTCCCAGGATCCCAGTCCTCCAAAGACTCAGGAGATCCAGAACCTGCCAGAAGGTCACTACAGAAGAAACCTTGGAAATCACCCCACAGTGTGCACAAGTCTTCCCCTGAGTGTGGTCACTGGGTTACAACATCCACAGAGCCTGGTGCAGTGACCACATCTGAAATACCAGCTACCTGGATACTGAGGCTCCAGTATCCCACATTTGAGGTCTGCCTGGGCCACTTAGTGAGACCCTGTGTTTAAATTAAAAAAAAAAAAAAAAAAAAAAAAGCATGGCACAGAATAGAGCCCCTGAGTTCCACATGCAGTACCTCAAATCAACAAATGCATGTATGTTTTTAAACATCCATATACGGATGTGCCAAGAGTCAGCATCAGGGCCCAGGATGATCCCAGACCTCCTGTGGAGAAGGGCAGTCTCCAACAGAACCAGTCTCGCCCTCCTCACATGCCTAGCCCTGCTCCTGACCACAGCTGTCACCTGAGCTTGACTAGGAGTGCCTAGATGGGGTTGGAATGGTCTTTATCTTGACCTTACCCTCCTCTTGTCATGAGTGTGCTCAGCCCTGGATGACGTCTGGAACTTACCCCTGAACTTGTGCCTCATCTCCTCTGTACACACAGAGTTATCTGTGCTCCTGGAGTTAAAGGTAGAAACTTCCAAGTCTCTGAATGTGTTCACCACCCTTGGGGCAACTCCTTCTCAGGTTGTGACTGTCAACTCACTGGAACTCTCAGACAGAACAGCCTCTCAGGCCACAGGACAGGACCGAGCCCCTCATTAACTGGTTCCCACCTGCGTCCTCTCCTAGAGGGTGCTGACTGTACTAGGCAGAGCATGCCCCCTGGGAAGATGGACCTGGGTTCTGGTGCCTGGCCTTCCTCTCTTTGCCTGGGTACCAATGGCCAAGGGACATCAACCCCCTGAACCTCCTCTGCTATTTGGTTGCTGAGGCAATCACTGTTCCCTTACAGGCTTGAGGCAGATGATCCATGAACCCAGATGTGTGGAGCATTTTGCAGGACTCAGGGAAAAACAGGTGCTCTAAGCAATGGAAGTTCTATCCTCCCAGCTCCTCAGCAGGATGGAGCTCGGAGCTCCTCCTCCCCTCATGTCCTCATGTTGGAGAGATCACATGGGTATCCCCCTCCCAGTGCCCTGCCCTTCCTTCCCCATATTCCATGTGCTGTTTACTCACTTTCTCTGTCTCTCCACCCAACCTCCACAGCTTGACTCCCCCTGGAACCTCCAGAACACCCCAAAGGAGGCCCAGTCCCACAGTTTGAGCTTGTCTGTGGGAGGAGGCCAGTTATGCAGCTCAGAGAGGACCCAGCCTGGCCTCAAGGATGATGGTGCCAGCTCTGTGGCTATGCCTTCTTAGGGCTGGCATGCAGACCTGGCCCTGGCAGCGCTAAGAGATGGGGCCTTACAGAGGAAGTTCCAGGGTTGCTGGGAGAATGCTATAGGAACTGTCAGGCACCAGAGCATGATTCTCTAGAGAAAGGCAAACAGCCAGAGCAGAGCCCCATGTGGGAGGACTACTGTCTATCGTGCAGCACACAAACAGGCTTTCACCAGAGACCCAGCCTAAGAATGCCACAGTCTTCCATGACCACCTACCTGTGCACAAACACACACTACCCTATGGTCTAACTACAGAACCACACATGTGCAGAACCAGGTACACCTTGACTGAGTCCATCACATGGTGCCTGCTCCTGCTCTGGAGGCGTTGTTTGCAGCTGAACTGTGGTCTTGCACTGTTTCCAGCTCCTCCACTGCTTCACCTTCACTCTTCACCACTGGAACACTTCCTCCCTGGTCTGAAAAAACATTTCCACATTATATTTCCCTGCACATTTCACTGGACCCTCTTGCCTTCCTGTATGAACATCTCCTCCTCCCCTTTCAAGTGCTCCACAATTTCTAGACATGGTCCTGTGGCAGAACTTCCATTGATTGCTCCATCTCCATCAGTGAACCCAGGAAGGCAAGTTTGGGTCTGGGGGGTGTGCTTGTCCCATTTCCAACGAGCTCACCAAGTTCTTCCCATTGCCTTGTAGGGCTTGTGGTAGGTTTGGAAATGTCTGTTTCAACTCCTCCTCACTGACACTTGGTTTTTTCATTTTAAGAAAGGTCTTCGCCCACCAGAAGGGTGCGATCTGACCTTCTGGCTCAGTTTGTATTTATGTTGCTGAGGGCTGGGTTCTTAGCCCTCACAAGGGTGGATGCCTATGCCCTCTCTCTCAGCATTCAGTAGATTCTCTTTCTCCTGAAAGTCCCTGTGAATTTCTATGCATTGAGGCATGTGTGATATCCTAAAACTGACTTCAGGTCCAGAGGATGCAAGCAGAGCCAAAGTCCAACCCTGCCCAAGAATTTGGGTTCCTCAAGAGGGATGTACCAGAGAGGTCACAAAGGAAGTGTGATGGGAGGGGACAGAGGGTGGGAGGAGCCTGAGGAGTACATCAGACCTGGGCAGTGGAGGTGAGTAGGAAAAGTCAGAAACTGGAAGAGCCTCCACAGGTGGGATGTGGACAGAGCCAGGCTTGCCCCTAACACTCCCATATCTGCTGCACCTCCCTAGGTGCCATGTGTGCCTGGGAAACTTCGTGCAAAACACAGGGCTGGTCATGAGCAGGGCTGGATTCTTGAACCTATCAATTGATCCTGACTTCCAGAATGAGGAACTGAGTGAGGCATCCCTGGGCTGCTGTTCTCCCTCCTATAACCTGCTGATCATTGCACCCAGTCTTGCTATCACCCCTGCTCAGGACTCATCTGAGTCACATTCACATGAATCCTTCTTAGGACACACCTGAATCATGTTCACACACACCCAGTATTGCTATCACAACATCTCAGGATTCACCTGAGTCACATTCACAGGCACCCAGTCTTGTTATTCACCCTACTCAGGACTCACCTGAGTCATGTTCACAGGAACCAAGTTTTGCTACCATCCCTAACCAGGACTCACCTGAATCACATTCAAGGGCAAACATGGCATTACTCTACTCCAGGTCCCTTTCTGGCCATCCCCAGCCCAGGTGACATGAGGCATCTACGACAGAAATTGGCAGCTACCACCTGCTGTGGGCTGGTGTATTATTTGGTGCATCGACTCCATTTAATTCAGAGATAGAGCAAACACTAATAATGCAGATATATGTATTTATATCGCCATTACATCATGAAGAGCTACAGAAATGTGTTGAACTCACTTTTTGCACTTGAAACTAATATCCATTCTACCGGGAACAACTACTTGTCCTGTACAAGAGATGAGTGCCACAAATGTTCCCTTTGATTTGTATTGCTTATTCATAAATGACCTTATCCACCAACATCTTGGCAGAACTCTACTCACTTTTCAACCAGTGATGGCTCGGGGGAAGCCTCTGTGAATAGAGAGCAGTGAACACTTTCTAGGAGCCTTACCTTGTCACTGGTGTGTCCATGGCCACTGTCATCTGATTGCAGACTCAGGAATCAAGACAACAGGGAAGCAGGTGGTGGAAGCACTTGAACCGTGGAATCCACCACAGATTTTTAGTGAAGGACAGGTCACATATCCTCTGCACCAGGGAAGTAAATAATGAGCTCATGACTACTCTCAGAGAGTCTGGCGATTGACATCTACCAGGTATGTGCAGATGAGGGCTGTTGGGGACTTCTGAAGTCCCAGGAGTGTTATGGGGCATGGAGCAGCACAGGGAGAGTCCTAGAACCCAAGAAGGGCCTCTGCCCAGGTTACTCAAATTCTTTTCCCACACACCTGTTCAGCCTGGGCTTCTGTATCTCTCATCAGTGCTGTTTTGCCCACTGGGTATAGAGCAGAACAAAATGGGTAAGACCCCAAAACACTGGAACTAAACATGGGAAAGGAGAACCCACACTCAATCCCAAGCACTTTCTGCAGTGAGCAACTGACCAATCTGGGAAGGTGTTCATGTGAATGAGGAGGCAGGCCATGAGGAGGACAATGGCTCTCATCAGCATAAATCACAGCCCTGGAAGGACCACAAGGGGGCCTGGCAGGAGGACAGAGACCCTGCTCCCAGCATTTCTCAGGAAGGACTCTGGGAAGAAGGCAGCCTGTGCAGAGGGAGAGGCTTGTGGTTGGGTGCAGGAAATCTCTGCTTCAGGGCTTCTGAACCTCAGCACAGTTAGGAAGCCTGTCAGAAGCCTCAGATCTATCCACTAAGTGAGAGGACAGCC
This sequence comes from Sciurus carolinensis, assembly GCF_902686445.1. Classification (NCBI taxonomy): domain Eukaryota; kingdom Metazoa; phylum Chordata; class Mammalia; order Rodentia; family Sciuridae; genus Sciurus; species Sciurus carolinensis. The sequence continues at coordinate 37,866,683 of NC_062225.1, read as the reverse complement.
TGGGTAGCCAATGTCTTCATGAATCACCACAAGCTGGGCCATGAAGAGCACCACAGTATCAGAAGCACTCCTGCACCACACGTGAAGAAGGCAGCACAGAAATTAAAATGGGAGTCCCCCCCAACCAGATCCATCAGGGACAGACAAGACAGGAAAGACTCACTAAACCACAAAGACCAAGGGTTCTCAGGGAACTGGAGGAAGACCCTAATCATATTTTCATAAAGAGGAAACACTAGAGAGAGGGTGGTCACCAGAAGGTGATGGAGCACAAACTGCAATGAAGAACAACTGGGGCTGTGCACAGGACAGGGAGGTGCCTAGCCTTTGCTGGGCAAGGGTACTCACCCACAGACCCAGAGGAGACTAAGCACTGGTGGGTGAGGGACAAAATCCCGGAGGACCCAGAGGAATCTGAGTAATGGTGGGCAATGCACACTCACCATTACTGAAGAGAAAACTGAGAACAGAAGATAAGAGGTGCTTGGTAATAGTATGCAGGGACATGAGCAACTGTGTGCAAGGGGCACTCACCAGAGGACTCTGAACAATGGAGAGAAAGGTGAAGTTAAGATAGAACCCAGAGAAGGCTCATCACTGTTAGGCTATATATGCACACACACAGGAGCCAGATGAGGCTGAGAAAAGAATGGCTGGGTAACATACCAAATGACTCAGAGGAGACTGAGCACTCCTGGGTGAGGACTCTCACCCAGAGGTCCTAGAGTATACTGAGCACTGCTGAATGAGGTGCAATCACTCAGAGGACACAGAGAGGACAGGGTACTGGAGTGTAAGGGGCACTTCATAACAATATTGAGGGAAAACTGAGCACCTGTATGTGAGGGGCACTCACCTCAGGACTCAGATGACACTCAGCAATGGTGTGTGAAGGGAGATTAAGGACAGGACACAGAAGACTAAGCACTGTCACATGAGAGGCACTCACCCACAGGACCCAGAGGAGACTGAGCAAGAATTTCCTTGGGGAAGATAGAACAAGGAGATTTCCTTGGAGAAGATAGAATAAGTCAGAAGAATGAGAAGTATTAAGTTAGGGCGTTCACCCAAAGGACCCAGAGAAGAATGATCAAGGAATGGTTAGGAACTCAGAAAAAAGAAACAGAGAAGATTGAGCACTGTTAGATGGTGGGCACTCACCCACAGGACCTAAAGGAGACTCAGTAAGGACAGTTTAGGTGAACTTAGCAGCTTAAACAAAGAAGGATGTGCCATGTTAGGAGAGGGGCAATCAATTGGAGGAACAAGTGGAATCAAAGAACTGTGGATGAACAGTTCTCACAGAACTTAGAGCACCCTTAGTAATGATGGATGAGGGGAGATTTAGAACAGGACCCAGAGAAGACTGATCATTTGTGGGAGAGAGCATTCATCCATAGGAACCAGAAGACCCTAAGCAAAGGTGGGGGAGGGGAGAACCCAGAGAAGCCAGGAAATAGTTAGGTGAGGTGTACTTTACCACAGGACCCAGAGGAGTCTGAGCAAAGATTACTTTGGGGAACCTGAAACAGGACAGAAAGAAGACTGAGCACTCTCAGGTGAGGGGTGCCCAATAAAAGGTTCCAGAGAAGAATGAGCAAGGAATGGTCAGTAAACTGAGAAAAAAAGAAACAGAAGACTGAGCACTGTTAAGTGAGGGGCACTACCCACAGGTCCCAAAGGAGACTGAGTTAGGACAAGTGAGGTGGAAATAGCAGCTTAAATAGAGAAGTCATAGCAATGTTAGGAGAGGGACTATCACCAAGAGGACCCAGTGGAATCAGAGCACTAGTGGGAGAGGGGCACTCACACACAGGACTCAAAGTACACTGAGCAACATTGGATGAGGGGAGATTTAGGGCAGGACCTGGAAAAGACTGAGCACTGGTGGGAGACGGGTGTTCACCCAAAGGACTCTGAAGACCCTGAGCAATGGTGGGATAGATGAAGTTAAGAAATAACCCAGAAAAGGCTGAGCAATGTTAGACTACCTATGATCACACTCTGGAGCCAGTGAAGGCTGAGATAAGATTGGTTAGGGGAACTTAGAACATGGCACAGAGGAGATTGAGCACTGCTGGGTGAGGGTCCCTCACTCAGAGGTCCCAGAGTATACTGAGCACTGCTGGATGAGGAGAGTTCACCCAGAGGACACAGAGGAGACAGAGTACTGGAGGATAAGGGGCACTCTAAAATAATATTCAACAACTGAGCACCGGTATGCTCAGTTGTTGCACTCACCACAGGTTTCCAATGACACTGAGCATTGGTGTGTGAAATGACATTAAGTACAGAATCCAGGGAAGACTGAGGAGTGTCAGGAGAGGGGTATTCACACATAGGACCTAGTAGTGTCTGAACAAGATTTGCCTTGGAGAACCTGGAATAAGACAGAAGAGTGAGCACTCTAAAGTGAGGGGTCTCATAAAAAGGGCCCAAGAGGGAATGAGCAAGGAATGATTAGTAAAAGCATAAAAAAGAAACAAAGGAGACTGAGCACTATTAGGTGAGGGGTGCTCACACACAGGACCCAATAGAGACTGAGTAAGGACAGGTTAGGTAAACTTAGTAGCTTAAAAAAAGAAGGCTGACCTATGTTAGAAGAGGGCCTATCACCAAGAGTATCCAAGGGAATCAGAGCACTTAGTAAGTGAGAGACATTCACCCACAGAACTCAGAGTACCCTGAAAAAATGAGGATGAGGGAAGATTAAGGGCAGGACCCATAGAAGACTAAGCACCGGTGGGAGAAGGGTGCTCACCCAGAGGACTCTGAAGACCTTGAGCAATGGTGGTTGAGAGCATGTTTAAGGCAGAACCAAGAGAAGACAGAACAAAAATAAATGAGTTGTGCTTTATTACAAGGCCCAGAGGAGACAGAGGGTTTTTGAAAGAGTGGTTCTCACCTTCAGAGTTTTTGGAACCTTTTTGAGAGTGTCCCTTGGGCCATTGTTTAAGTGACCTCAGTTATATTGGGAATGGCACCATTACAAAAGTCTGAAGAAGTCCTCCATAATGATGAGAAATTGTCCTTGGGAACATTTTACACTGTCCTTTGAAGACGTGCATTGTGTCTGACTCAAGGTCCTATGAGGTTTACTCTTTGTCAAAAGAGAGCAGCCAGTGACATATCAGAGAAGATCCTGAAAATACTTCAATATTTGCTTTCCATCCACTCTTCAGAAAGATATCAGCAATGCTTGTGGAGTTACATCACCCATAAGGCCTCAGTCACTTTAGGAATGGTGTGGAAATGGTGGATGATGAGTGGTGGAAGGAGGTCCTCAGTGTTGTGGGAATTGATATCCACCAAAATTATCTAAGATTTTCAGGCACTGAAGAGGACTCTCTCTGCATGGCAACACCAGAAACCTATTGAGGTTGTTGGAAAGAGGAAGTAACCACATTTCTCTAAGTTTCCACAATAGAGTTTGCCTTGACACAAAGATAAGGAACTAGATGGTCCACTGATATTAGACAGAATGGGACTAACTCAAGGATTTCACTAAAAGAATCAAGTTGCAGAGGTCTCAGTGAAGAGTGAGCACTGGTGTTGCAAGTGTGCCCTCCCACAGTACCCACTGGGGACTGAGCACTGTTGGGAGAGGGGTGATCACCCATATAACTCAGAGGATCCTGACCAATGATGTGGTAGGGGAGATTAAATACAGGACCCAGATAAGACTGAACAATGTTGGCAGAGGGACACTCACCCACAGGACTCAGAAAACCATGAGTAATGGTGGGGCAGGTGAAGTTAAGAGAGAAACCAGAGAAGACTGAGCAATGTTAGGCTATCTATGATCACACACAGGAGCAAGAGGAGGCTGAGATAAGATTGGCTATGGGAACTTTACACATGGCACAAAGGAGATGGAGCACTGCTTGGTGAGATGTGTTCACCCAGAGTTCCAGAGTATGCTGGGCACTGCTGAATGAGGGGTGCTCATACAATGGACACAAGGGGGACAGTGTACTGGAGGGTAAGTGGCACTCCAAAACAATATTCAGGGAAAAATAAGCACCTGTGTGTGAGTGGCTTTCATCACAGGATTCAGATGACACAGCAATGGTTTGTGAAGGGAAATTAATTACAAGACCCTGAGAAGACAGCACTGTCAGGTGAGTGGCACTCACCCACAGGACCCAGAATTGTTTGAGAATTGCCTTTGAGAACCTGGAAAAAGAGTGATGAGGGGAGATTTAGGGCAGGATCAAAGAGAAGACTCAACACTGATGGGAGAGAAGTGCTCAGTCAGAGAAATCAGAAGACCCTGAGCAATGATGATTGAGAGGAGGTTTAGGGTAGAACCCAGAGAAGACAGCAAAGATAGATGAGGGTTGCTTGAATATAGGATCCAAAGGAGATGGAGTTCTTTTGGAGAAGAGTTCTCACCTACAGGTCTCAGAGTCTTTGGAACCTTTTCCCTCAGGCCAACATATCAGTGATCTCAGGTATGGTGGGACTGGTCCTATTTCAAAGGTCTGAAGATGTTCCCCATTATGATGGGAATTTGTCCTTGTCTACATTTTACACTATCCCTTGAAAGTGTGCATTGTGCCTCAGTCAGCATTCCTAGGAACTTCCCTGTCTTATCAAAGGATAGCAGACAGTGACATTTCAGAGAAGACTCTGAAAATACTGAAATATATGCTTTCCATCCACTTCTCAGAGGGATGTTTGAAATCCTGGACATGTTACATCTCTCATAAGAGCTCAGTCCTTGAGAAAAGTTGTGGCATTGCTGGACTATGAGTGGTGGAATGAGGTCCTCAGTGCTGTTGGAATTGACATCCATAAAAGTTATCTTGTGTTTTCAAGCTTTGGAGAGGATCCTGTCTTCATGGAGGCACCAAAGGCCTATTGAGGTTGTTGAAAAGATGAAGTATCCACATCGCTCCATGTTTCCAGTCACGTTTGCCTGGATAGGCAAGTAAGGCCAGAGATGGTGTACTAATATTACCAGGAAAGGGGCTCACCCAGAGAGTTTACTAAGGGAACCAGGTTGCCTAGGACAATTTGGAGAGTAGCACTGGTAGAGGGGACTGAGCACTGGTGGGAATGGTGCACTCACCCACAGAACCCAGATGACACTGAGCAATGGTGTGTGAATGGAGATTAATTACAGGACCCAGAGAACAATGAGAACTGTCAGGAAAGGGGTACTTCCACACAAGATCCAGAAGAGTCTGAGAAAAGATTGCCTTGGGGAACCTGGAATAGAAAAGAGTGAGAGGCTCTCACCCAAAGAATCCAGAGAAGAATGAGCAACAAATAGTTAGGGAATGCAGAAAAAACATACACAACAGGCTGTGCACTATTAGGTGATTGGCACTCACCCACAGGGCCCAGAGGAGACTGAATAAGGACAGGTTAGGTGAACTTAGCGGTTAAAACAAAGAAGGTTGATAAATGTTAGCAGAGGGGTTATTACCAAAAAGACGTAGTGGAGTGTGAGCACTATTGTGTGAGGGGCACTTACCCCCAATACTCAGAGTATCCTGAGCAGTGATGGGTGAGGATAGATTTAGGGCAGGACCCAGAGAAGACAGAGCACTGGTGAGAGAGGTGTGCTCACCTATAGGACACAGGCAACCCAGAGCAAAGGTGTTGGAGGGGAGATTTAGGGCAGGACACAAATAAGCCTGAGCAAAGTTAGATGAAGTGCTCTTGACTACAGGGGCCAGAGGAGATTGGGCTCTGTTGGAAAAGGGTTGCTCATCAAGATGACTCAGCCCTTGGACCCTTTTCAAGAGAAAAGTTCTCAGTTATTTCATGGGTGGTGAGACAGTGGTGCCTTTTCAAAGTTCTGAAGAATCGATGTTTGGAAATTTTTCATAGCCACATTCACACTGTCCCTTGAAGGTGTGCATTTTGCCTGATCCAGAGATCCTTGGACATTTCCTTTCTTATCAAAAGAGAGAAACCAGTGACATATCAGAGGAGATCCTGAAAATACTTAAATATATGGTGTCCATCCACTGTTTGGAAAATTTCAGAAATCCTGGGCATGTTACATCACCCATAGGAACTCAGCCACTCGAGCAAAGGTGTAGAAATGGTGGATGATGAGTGGTGAAACTAGGTCTTCGGTGTTTTTGGAATTGACATCCATTGAAATTATCTTGAATTTTTAGACATTGGTGAGAAGCATCTGCATTGTAGCACCAAAGTCCTATTAAGGTGTTTGAAAAGAGGAAGTATTATCCTCATCTCTGCAAGTTTCTACAGTCATGTTGGCATAGACATGCATATAAGATCAGAGATGTTGTACTGACATTAGCAGGAAAGGGGGTTACCCAGAGAGTTTACTAAGGGACACAGGTTGCCTAGGGCTCATTGGAGAACACTGGTAGTTGAAGGAAGTCCACCCACAAACCCAAAGGGAACTTAGCACTGGTGGGTGTGGGGTGCTCACACACAAGACTCAGAGGACCCTATGTAATGGTGGGGGAGGTGAGATTTAGGGCAGGACAGAGAGAAGACTGAGCACTGGTGGGAGGGGGGTGCTCACCCAGAGTACTCAGAAGACCCTGAACAATGGTGATTGAGGAGAGTTTTAGGGCAGAACCCAGAGGACTGAGGCAAGTTAGATGAGGGGTCCTTGACCACTGGATCCAGAGGAGACAGAGCTCTTTAGGGAGAGGGTTTCTCTCCTACAGGTGTCAGAGTTTTCAGATCCTTTTTGAGAGGGTACCTCGGGCCAATGTCTGAGTATCTTGAGGATGTTGGGAATTGTGCTATTTAAATGACTAAAGAAGTACTCCATTATAATGGGGAATTGTCCTTGGTCATATTTCACACTGTCCCTTGAAGGTGTGCATTGTGCCTAACCCAGATGTCTCATGTCAAAAGAGAGCAGTCAGTAACATATCAGAGAAGATTCTGAAAATACTTAAGTATATGCTTGCCATCCACTGCTCATAGAGATGGCAGAAATGTTGGGCATGCTACTTCACTCATAAGAGCTCAGCCACTTGAACATATATGTGGAAATGGTGTATTATGAGTGGTGGAATGAGGTCCTCATGCTGTGGGAGTTGACATCCATTAAAATTGTCTTGTGTTTTCACACATTGATGAGGAGCCTATGAGCATGGTTACAACAAAGGCATATTGTGGTTGTTGTAAAGAGAATGTATCCACATCTTTCCAAGTTTCCACAGTCTTGTTGGCCTGGACACACAGATAAATCCAGAGATGGTATACTGACATTACCAGGAAAGGGTCTGACTCAGAGAGTTTATTAAGGGAATTAGGTTGCCTAGGATTCATTGGAGAGTGAGCGCTGGTAGGTGAAGAGTGTCCACCTGCAATACCCAGAGGGGACTTAGCACTGGTGGGAGAGGTGCACTCACCCACAGAACTCAGAAGACACTGAGCAATGGTGGGGAAGGGAGATTAAGGACAGGAACTGGAAAAAACTGAGTGCTGGTGAGAGAGGGGAGCTCTCCCAGAGGACACAGGAAACCCTGAGCAATGGTGTGTGAGAGAAGCTTAAACACAGGACCTAGAGAAGACTAAGAATACCTAGGTGAGGAGTGATGAAACACAGGGCACTGGAGATTGGGTACTGCTGGCCTGGGAACTTGGATCACAGGACATTTTATGTCCTTAGTACCATGTGAATGCAGCCCTCAATCTTCTTCAGTTGTCCCCTCTTCTGATGTGACATTGGTGCTCAGCTGTGGCCTCATGGGATCTTCACTGCTGCCTCTGCTCCCCAGTGTTCTCTTCCCAAGGTGGCATAGGAACAGTGTCCAGCAGTGTGTGGTACCCTACCAAGTCTGTCTCACTAATTCCCATACAGTTTATAATGTCTTAATGGCCTAGGGGGAGGGACAGGCACAATTGATTTTGCTACCAAGGCCTTAGAGAGGGTGTGGGGATGTCAGGATTAACTCTGTCCCTCAGTGTAACCTTTCCTTGGGTCTAATGAACTCTGTCTTCACTAGCTGAAGTCAGAGGTCTAAAGAGCCTGGCTCCAGTTCTGTTTCTGACCCTGTTGTCCCTGAGTTTAGAAATGTCTGGGTTGGCAATCCAAGATGGCGGACTAGAGGGTGACTGCATCCCCAGTCGCTCCAGAACCCAGGAGTTAAGAAGGGGAGACACTGAGAGACTCGGACTAAAATAGAGCCATGGGTGAGTCTGCCCACTGGGTAAAGCTCGGCCTGGGTGGCAGGCCCAGATAGAGGTGGCTTATCGGAGCAGGGCAGGGCAGCTAGAGTCTTCCACAGGCAGCTCTGCGCACTCCGGCGGTGGGCCCCTCCCACACAGCCAGCTTCTCCAGGTTCTTGGATCAGGCCCCCTAGTGAGAGCCTATCTGATCAGAACAAGCTTCAAGTCCCAGAGCAAGCGCAGCATGCTCTGTCCCACAAGCAGCTTCAGGGACCAGGACTGGGCAGCCAGAGACTTCCCCAAGCAGCCTGGCCCCCTGCGGTGGGAGGCGCCTTTCAAGGCTAGCTTCTCAGAGGAGACTGCCCAGTGAGAGCCTTTCTACATAGAACCAGCCACAAGTCCCCGAGCCAACTGAGAGCTTCGATCCACAAGCAGCTTCTGGGATCAGGGCAGGGCAGCCAGAGACTTCTCCAGGTGGCTCTGCCCACTCCGGCCGCAGGCTCTTTCCACGGGGCGATCCAAGATGGCGGACTAGAGGGTGACTGCATCCCCAGTTGCTCCAGAACCCAGGAGTTAAGAAGGGGAGACATTGAGAGACTCGGACTAAAATAGAGCCACGGGTGAGTCTGCCCACTGGGTAAAGCTCGGCCCGGGTGGCAGGCACAGATAGGGGTGGCTTATCAGAGCAGGGCAGGGCAGCTAGAGTCTTCCCCAGGTAGCCTTCCACACTCTGGCGGTGGGCTCCTCCCACACGGCCAGCTGCACAGTGCAGGCCCCCAATGAGAGCCTTTCCGCACAGAGCCAGCTCCAAGCTCTGGAACCAGTAGGGGACTAGGGGCAGCTTTCTTCGGAAGCACTGCATTATCAAGTTCCTCCAAGACTTCAGGCTACTAAAGGCTGGGAGCTGATACACTGGAAATCTACTGGGACACTATAAGCCAATAGAGGAAATCTGCAATATCTCAGGGTCCCACTGACAGCTGACCAATATGAGAAAACAAGGGAAGAAAATGTCCCAAACAAACCTAGATACTACATCAATAAAACCCAATGACAGCACAGCAGAAGAAATGTCAGAAAGGGAGTTCAGAATGTACATAATTAAAACGATCAGGGAAGCAAATGAGGAGATGAAAGAGCAAATGCAGGCATTGAAGGAGGAGATGAAAGATCAAATGCAGGCATTAAATGATCACACCAATCAACAGTTAAAAGACCAAATACGGGAAGCAAGAGATCATTTCAATAAAGAGTTAGAGATACTGAAAAAAAAAACAAACTGAAATACTTGAATTGAAGGAAACAATAAACCAAGTAAAAAACTCCATAGAAAGCATAACCAATAGGATAGAACACCGGAAGACAGAACCTCAGACATTGAAGACAAATTATTTAATCCTGAAAACAAAGTTGGCCAAAGAGAGAAGATGGTAAGATATCATGAACAGAATCTACAAGAATTATGGGATATCGGGATATCATGAAAAGGTCAAATTTAAGAATTATTGGGATTGAGGAAGGCTTAGAGAAACAAACCAAAGGAATGAACAATCTATTCAATGAAATAATATCAGAAAATTTTCCAAATCTGAAGAATGAAATGGAAAAACAAGTACAAGAGGATTATAGAACTCCAAATATACAAAATTACAACAGACCCACACCAAGGCACATTATAATGAAAATACTTAACATACAAAATAAAGACAGAATTTTAAAGGCCATGAGAGAAAAGAATCAAATTACATTCAGAGGGAAACCAATAAGAATATCAGAAGATTTTTCAATCCAGACCCTAAAAGCTAGAAGGGCCTGGAACAACATTTGCCAAGCCCTGAAAGAAAATGGATGGCAACCAAGAATCTTATACCCAGCAAAACTTACCTTCAAATTTGACGATGAAATAAGATCCTTCCATGATAAACAAAAGCTAAAGGAATTTACAAAAAGAAAGCCAGCATTACAGAACATTCTCAGCAAAATATTCCATGAGGAAGAGATGAAAAAAAACGATGCAAATCAGCAACAGGAGGCGCTAGCCTAAAGGAATAGCCAAATAAAGGAGAAACCAAATCATGTCAAAAAACAAATTGAGTCAAATGACTGGGAATACAAATCATATCACAATAATAACTCTGAATGTTAATGGCCTGAACTCATCAATCAAAAGACACAGACTGGCAGATTGGATTAAAAAGAAAAATCCCACAATATGCTGCCTGCAAGAGACTCATCTCATAGAAAGAGATACCCATAGACTAAAGGTGAAAGGATGGGGAAAAACATACCATGCACACGGACACAGCAAAAAAGCTGGAGTATCCATCCTCATTTCAGATAATGTGGACTTCAAGCCAAAACTAGTCAGAAGGGATAAAGAAGGACATTACATGCTGCTTAAGGGAAGCATAAATCAGTAAGACATAACAATCATAAATATCTATGCTCCGAACATTGGCTCATCCACGTATGTCAAACAAATTCTTCTCAATTCAAGAAATCAAATAGACCACAACACAATAATACTAGGCGATTTTAACACACCTCTCTCACCAATGGATAGATCGTCCAAACAAAAATTGAATAAAGAAACCATAGATCTCAATAACACAATCAACAATTGAGACTTAAGGGACATATATAGAATATACCATCCAACAAAGAATGAATACACTTTCTTCTCAGCAGCACATGGATCCTTCTCTAAAATAGACCATATTTTATGCCACAAAGCTACTGTTAGCAAATACAAGAAGATAGAGATACTACCTTGTACTCTATCAGATCAAAATGGATTGAAATTAGAAATAAATGACAGAATAAAAAACAGAAAGTTCTCCAATACCTGGAGATTAAATAATACACTATTATATGATGAATGGATAACAGAAGACAACAGGAGGGAAATAAAACAATTCTTAGAAGTAAACGAGAACAAAGACACATCATATCAAAATCTCTGGGACACTATGAAAGCAGTACTTAGAGGAAGATTTATTTCTTGGGGCGCATTCAAAAAAAGAAGTAGAAATCAACAAATAAACGACTTAATACTACAGTTCAAAGCCATAGAAAAAGAAGAGCAGACCATTACCAAAGGTAGTAGAAGACAGGAAATAGTTAAAAACAGAGCCAAAATCAACGAAATTGAAACAAAAGAAACAATTGGAAAAATTAACAAAATAAATAGTTGGTTCTTTGAAAAAATAAACAAAATTGATAAACCCTTAACCACACTAACAAAGAGAAAGAGGGAGAAAACTCAAATTACTAAAATTCGGAATGAACAAGGAAACATCACAACAGACATGAGTGAAATACAAAACATAATTAGAAGCTATTTTGAAAATCTATACTCCAACAAAACAGAAAACCTCGAAGACATCAACAAATTTCTAGAGACATATGAATTACCTAAACTGAACGAGGAGGACATACACAACTTAAATAAACCAATTTCAAGCAATGAAATAGAAGAGGTCATCAAAAGCCTACCAACAAAGAAAACTCCGGGACCAGATGGGTTCTCAGCCAAGTTCTACAAAACCTTTAAAGAAGAGCTCATTCCAATACTCCTCAAAGTATTCCATGAAATAGAAGAGGAGGGAACCCTCCCAAACTCATTCTATGAAACCCATATCACCCTGATACCTAAACCAGACAGAGACACATCAAGGAAAGAAAATTTCAGACCAATATCCTTAAAGAACATCGACGCAAAAATTCTCAACAAAATTTTAGCAAATCGTATACAAAAATATATTAAAAAGATAGTGCACCACGATCAAGTGGGTTTTATCCCAGGGATGCAAGGTTGGTTCAACATTTGGAAATCAATAAATGTCATTCACCATATCAACAGATTTAAAGTTAAGAATCACATGATTATTTCAATAGATGCAGAAAAAGCATTCGATAAAATACAGCATCCCTTCATGCTCAAAACACTAGAAAAAATTGGGGTAGTGGGAACATTCCTTAACATTATAAAGGCCATCTACTTAAGCCCATGGCTAATATCATTCTAAATGATGAAAAACTGAAAGCGTTCCCCCTAAAAACTGGAACAAGGCAGGGATGCCCTCTTTCACCACTTCTATTCAACATCGTCCATGAGACTCTAGCCAGAGCAATTAGACAAACCAAAGAAATTAAAGGGATACGAATAGGAAAAGAAGAACTCAAACTATCCCTGTTCGCTGATGACATGATTATATATTTAGAGGAACCTGGAAATTCCACCAGAAAACTTTTAGAACTCATAAGTGAATTCAGTAAAGTAGCAGGTTACAAGATCAATGCTCATAAATCCAATGCATTTTTATACATAAGTGATGAATCTTCAGAAAGAGAAATTAGGAAAACTACCCCATTCACAATAGCATTGAAAAAAATAAAATACTTGGGAATCAATCTCACAAAAGAGGTGAAAGACCTCTACAATGAGAACTACAGAACACTAAAGAAAGAAATTAAAGAAAACCTTAGAAGATGGAAAGATCTCCCATGTTCCTGGATATGCAGAATTAATATTGTCAAAATGGCCATACTACCTAAAGTGTTATACAGATTCAATGCAATTCCAATTAAAATCCCAATGATGTACCTTGCAGAAATAGAGTAAGCAATTATGAAATTCATCTGGAAGAATAAAAAACCTAGAATAACTAAAGCAATCCTCAGTAGCAAGAGCGAAGCAGGGGGTATTGCAATACCAGATCTTCAACTCTACTACAAAGCAATAATAACAAAAACGGCATGGTATTGGTACCAAAATAGACAGGTAGATCAATGGTACAGAATAGAGGACATGGACACAAACCCAAATAAATACAATTTTCTCATACTAGACAAAGGTGCCAAAAATATGCAATGGAGAAAAGATAGCCTCTTCAACAAATGGTGCTGGGAAAACTGGAAAACCATATACAACAGAATGAAATTAAACCCCTATCTCTCACCCTACACAAAACTCAACTCGAAATGGATCAAGGACCTCAGAATCAGACCAGAGACCCTACATCTTATAGGAAAAAAAGTAGGTCTAAATCTTCAACTTGTTGACTTAGGATCAGACTTCCTTAACAGGATTCCCATAGCACAAGAAATCAAAGCAAGAATCAACAACTGGGATAGATTCAAACTAAAAAACTTTCTCTCAGCAAAGGAAACTATCAGCAATGTGAAGAGAGAGCCTAGAGAGTGGGAGAATATCTTTGCCAACCATACTTCAGATAGAGCGCTAATTTCCAGAATCTATAAAGAACTCAAAAAACTCTACATCAAGAATACAAATAATCCAATCAACAAATGGGCTAAGGAAATGAACAGACACTTCACAGAAGATGTACAAGCAATCAACAGATATATGAAAAAATGTTCAACATCCCTAGTAATAAGGGAAATGCAAATCAAAACTACCCTAAGATTTCATCTCACCCCAATTACAATGGCGATTATCAAGAACACAAGCAACAATAGGTGTTGGCGAGGATGTGGGGAAAAAGGAACACTCATACATTGCTGGTGGGGTTGCAAATTAGTGCAGCCACTCTGGAAAGCAGTATGGAGATTCCTCAGAAAGCATGGAATGGAACCACCATTTGACCCAGCTATCCCACTCCTTGGCCTATACCCAAAGGACTTAAATCAGCATACTACAGAGATACAGCCACATCAATGTTCATTGCTGCTCAATTCACCATAGCCAGATTGTGGAACCAACCTAGATGCCCTTCAGTTGATGAATGGATAAAGAAACTGTGGCATATATATACAATGGAATATTATTCCGCAATGAAGAATGATAAAATTATGGCATTTGCAGGTAAATGGATGAAATTGGAGAATATCATGCTAAGTGAGATAAGCCTATCTCAAAAAACTAAAGGACGAATGATCTCGCTGATAAGCAGATGAGGACATATAATGGGGGGTGGGAGGGGTTAGCATTAGGTTTAGGGTTAGGTTTAGGGTTAGGGATAAGGAGTGTGGTAAGAATGAAGGAAAGAAGGACTGTAGAGAGGAAAAAGAGGGGTGGGAGGGGTGGGGGAGAAGGGAGAAAAGTAATGAATCAAACATCATTGCCCTATGTAAACATATGATTACACAAATGGTGTGCCTTGACTCCATGTACAAATAGAGAAACAACATGTATTCCATTTGTATACAATAATAAAAAAAAAAAAAAAGAAATGTCTGGGTTGGGACTGTTGTCCCAGGCATCAGGTTTGGGGTCACAATGTGACTGTGGAGACTGGGTAACAGATCCTCAGTTTCCCATCCAGTCCCTGCCAAAGCCACTGGCCTCTTTGCCCCACTTTTGCCAGAGACCCAGGTCTGGTCTCTAACCCATGTTTCCTTATACTCAGCCCTGGTATTCCTGGGTCTCCCCTTCTCCAGTCCTTACTGGGAAGGTGCACACCACTTGTTCCCTGGTTCTGCTGGAACCACACCCAGACATGCTGTACTGGGCGTTTGACAACTCCTGACAGCAGGAGTCCCACAGGCTTCTGTGAGGTCTTCATTGAAGGGTGAGAAGAAAGCCCACCACAGGACTTTGATCTTTCTTGTACCTAGGGTTCCTCAGTCAGGGTCTCCAGTGACTAGGCACAGCCTGCCCCTCCACAACAGACCCATCAAGGGTACCCATGGCTACAGAGTGGGACATGTTGTTATTAGCACCCTGCATGCCCTGTGGACTTCCCCAGGGACTGTGGTTTTAGAAGAGGCTGAGATGAAGGGCTCCTGTGAAGGGAAAGGGACCCTGTGTGGCTGGAGGACAGTAGCCCAGCTGGGCATGCCTGGTGCAGTGGGCCCCAGATGATCTCTCCTTCTCACTCCCTGTTCCTCCTTGGAATTTATGGGATTTACCAAGAACTGCAGGGAGTATGGTGATGATTAGGGGACAGTGTTCCCAAACCCCAAGTACTCAAGCATCAAGCTCATGGTGTGTTCACATCCTGAGGCAGCCTCAGACTGGACCCTGCTCTGAGTTCCTCTTCCCTTCTAGTCCTCTCTCTTGTCAGGGTGGGAAGGTCCCTGGGGCTGGGATCTGGGGTGATCTTCTCCTGAGCTTCCTACTAGCCAATTTTGTGTATTATGTTGATACATGGTCTCTCTAGGATGTTCAGAGTACTTCAAACTTTCTCCTCTTGCCTCAGCCTCCTGAGAAACTGACATGATCTGTGGGGCACCCTGCTAGACTCAGTACCCATATTGTTCAACAGGAGACCTTCCTTCATAAGGGCCTGAGGTCGGGGAAGCCATAAGAATCAGACCCACACTGAAAAAAACCAGCAAGCAAAGTGGGTCTAAGGTTACACACACTCATGCTCTCTTGTGTGCTGAGGCTGAAGCCAGGTCAGCCCCACTTTGAGAAGAGCCAAGCCCAGAGCCTTGAAAGCTGCCCACCCAGTAGCATGGCTCTAGGGGCTCAAGTGGCTGCCAAACCACCTTCCAGTCCCTACCAAAGGGAGCTCCAGGCTGGGGCATTCTGCTCAGCTTTCCTGTCTGGGTTCTGCACCATCAATGTCCCTCTGTCCTAGCATGCACCACCAAGTAGGCCCCTGGAATTAGGTGTCCCAACTGGAGGCTCCCACCAAGGCCACAGGTCCACCTCCCAGGATTCTGCATAACTCTGCCAGCTTGAGGGATTTCTTGTCCTCCTTGGGAACCATGACATGGCTGTTTCCTCCCACAGTCTTCTCCAGGAGCCCAGGCCAAACCCTCCATGAGACCCTTCAGAGGGAGCAGTTGTGGGGAGGCCCCTCAGCACAGGCAGGTACTGGTAGGTGGGTGTCACATTTGTGACTTCTTTCCTTCCCTCCCAGATCCAGCCCCCAGGGTGGCCTATTTTCTGCAGTCTGTAACTTAAACTCTCAGGCTCCCCCAGCCCACAAGACCCTTGTAATCTCCTAGGAGAGACAGAGATGGCTTACTCTAAAGAACTGGTTCCTCCAAAGAACTCTCCCACCAAAGCTCTGCACGGCAGAGCTCAGGGTTCTGCTGGCAGGGCTCAACTGCCACGTGCCTGCTCTGCTGAGAGTTCTCCTGCTTTTGTACCTGACAGGTCACAAGAAGGCCCTCTTTCCTGGGGCTTTGCCACAGACTGCAGGTTTTTCAGGTCACATCTTACAAGGACTCTGTCCTTGACCACATTTTGTCCAGGCTCCTTTAAAAGAATTTTCAAGAAACCTCAAATAGCTTTCCCCAACCCTAACCAGTTTCCCACTGACCTTCTCCTTCTTGACTCTGCCAGGGTTTCCCACAGGCAATACCCACATGCTGAGGATGGGAGCCCTGGCCCTGAGGACAGGAGGGTGACAAAGAACTCAAGGGACTGCATCCCCAGTTATGCTCTGGACCACCTGACAGCAGCCTTTACCTTAAATGCCCCTCCTATGAGGTTGGGGCAGATTCATTGTCTTCCCAGGAAAAGCAACTTGCATTTCCATTTGGTTTTCCATTTCATGTTATTTTCTTCTAGCTCCTGATGCAGGCCAGCGACAGAGTCCATTCAGTGGGTAACGCAGGATCAATCTCTGGCCTGGGACCAGGACAGAATTTTGACAGGCAAGCGGGACTAGAGCCCTCTGCTGGAGTTACTGGATACAGTTCCCAGGGCCAAGCCCAGGGCTGCTGGTCCAGGATGAAGAACAGGTCGTGCAGCTACAAAGTTCAGTCTTGTGTCCTAAATTTCTGACGCTCAGAGCCAGTGTTGATTCCATCACTGCTCCTGATAAGATAGAAAGATGACTTTTATGACTCTAGTTCCAAAGTCCAATTCTAGAAAATCCTTACCAGTGGGCACACTGGGCCCCCTCCTCCCTGTTACTTTCCCTTGGGTCTCTCCTTGAGCCCATTTGGGGCCTGTCTTTCCAGTCCAGAGGGGATAATTTTTAACTGATTTTTGAAAGGGCCATTTTGGTGTTTGTTTGTGATTGCAGTACCATTTGCAGGAAGAGAGAAGAGAGGTGGAGCAACCAGTTTAACTTACAGAAAGTGATTGCAAACTGAGTACAAGAAGTCCGGAGTGAAACTGTCCTAGACCCCAGATTTAGACACAGTCCAGGAGCTGCCAATCCACCAGAGAGCATCAAGCCTAGGTCCGGAGGGGAAACCAGATGCCACCCCAACCTTCACCCCACAGCCCCTGGAATGGAGACACCAGGCTGACCCACTATGTCTGCTCCTCATCTTCACCATCTACAGGTTTTCTTTCATGGAGAGTTCACACCCCCAAAGGGCACCTCATGCCAGGCACAGACCCTGCTCTGTGCCTTGTCTTTCTGTATACACCTTTGCTGGTGTCTCTGTTGACCAGTCCTGAAATCCCTCTCTGCAGCATGTCAAGAACTTGCGAGGCTGGATGGAAGATGCCTCTCCCTCCTGGGGACCTCCTGGAACCCCATCTGGTAATGGCAGGATTCCATTTCAGGAGCACATAGCCTGATCCTGGGGATGCCTACAATGTGGTGGCCCTGATCATGGAGCCCCTACACTCCTGTTGTTCTGGCTTCCTGAGACCTGTGCCAGGTTAGGAAGGAACACACTCAGCAGCACACTTACTGCCCCAAGCTCTGCTAGAGTTAGGCCCTCAGCTCCCTCATCAAATCAGCCTCTGCAAGGAACCACAGCTGCCCATCAAATCAGCCTCTGCAAGGAACCACAGCTGCCCAGAACCCACCTGTGCTGACTGTCCAGAACTTCAGAGCAACTCCAATCAGGATGTCCATAGCTACCTTCTTTTGTCCTTTTATGCTTATGGGTTTGGGGATTTGACTGGTACTTTCACTTTTTGGTTTTGCACACTTAAATGATACATCTGCTTCGTCTGAAGGGAGGCTTTTGGCTCTCATGCCCTCTGCTTCCTCACTGTAAACTCTGGTTATCCAAATTACTTAGGTGACTGCATCCTAATCCACAAGTTAATATACCTGCACCCTTGAATGGGTCTCTGATTTTCTAAATAAGCTGCTTCTCTAAAAACAAACAAAGAAAGAAAATTCACATCAGACTGGGCACTGAAGCCTTCTATAAAGACTTGCACACAGAATCCTAACATTGAGACTTGTAACCAAATGGCCTCAGTTTGTTTCAGCTGGTTACAGCTGTGACTCTCCCTTCACAGAAATGACAAATATGTTATTACATTGCTGTATCTCATGGCTCAGATTCTAATATAGGAGGATCTCTGACAAATGGGTTAATTTAGAATTGTTAGAGAAAATGAGAATGTCCTCAAAATGGTAACGCATATTCTTTGTGTTGCTTTTGTTGACTTGGGGCTGTGCTGCCTGCCAGTCAGGAGCCTGCATGAGTCAGCACCCCAAGTAGTACCCCAGTCATGATGGATGTCTGGCTTCCCTTCTGGTGTCCCTGCTGTGCTCCAGTCTTGGTGAGTGAGCCAGGTGTCCAGAGAGCCTGCCAGGAGCAAGTGACCTCATCTGGAGAGGAGCCCCCTGACAGGGGAGAGTTCCCAGGGCAGGGCTCTAGGCTCAGCTGAAGGGGGTCACACGGAAATATTAAGCAGGTCTGGGCTGTGGGGACAGGTTGCATGAGGTCCAGACAGGTGTGGAGGGTTCTGAAGGAGTCTGGGAGGTGGGGACCAGGGTCACAGGATTCAGGCAGGAGGAGGGGTCAGAAGGAGTCTGGGTGGCAGGGAGGCAACTAGCCCTACTCAAACCTGGGAGCAAACAGCTCTGCTGGGAAATAGAGTTAAAGCAAAATCTCCTGAAATCCCAGAGACACCTTTCAAAATTAAGGAAAAGAAGACAGTTTTAGCCTTGAATAAGCATTAGACCAGGACAAGACGGCCTCAAAGCCATCAGCTAGGAGACTTCCTGGGAGTCTGGCTCCCTGTACTGTGCCCACTACCCCACTGAGGGCATATACTCTGTTGAGGTTCCCACATAAAGACATGCAGCAGGAGGCCTTCAAGCACTCTCTGTCCTGTCTCTGGATTCTTCTGGGTGTTAAGGTCATTAATGGACTAGATAGAACTCAGCCTATTGTAGGTTAAAGGTATGAGAGTCAACTTTCTGTTGCTGTGACAAAATAGTAGGTGAACAGTTTACCAGGAGGAAAGGTTTCAGAGGTTTCACTCCATGGCTTCTTAACCCTGCTGCTCTGGCCTGTGGCAGCACAGCCCATCATGGTGGGAGTGTGTGGCAGAAGAGGCCTGAGCCCCTCATGGCAGGTGGGATGCAAAGAGACAGGGCCAGGACTCCAATCCTTGGCCTCCTCCCAGCAGGCCCTACCTCCTCCCAGCAGACCCTGCCTCCTAAGGGCTCCCAACAGCACCACCAACTGGGGACTAACTTCAACACATGGGTCTCTGCGTGGACACTCCTCTGGACCTCAGCAGGGAACAGGTGGGCCTCCTGAAGCAGGATGTGTAACTGCAGAGGCTTAGGTGTGGCCAGTTAAGGGTCAATGGGTTAACAAGGCTGTAGCAATCTCTCCTTTCCATTTTGCTGCCACCATTATTATGTCCCCCCACACCATTTTACCACCTAGATCATTAGCCTATGACCTTTCTCATCAGTCAATTGTCATTTTTATTAGCCCACAAAATTTTACTACCTAAGAATACCTCCCCAGTCATCTCTCTTTCTCTCTGCCTCTCTCTTCCCTGCAGGGCAGACACTCTGCTCATCTGCTTAATAAAACCTCTCGTGTGAGTTCCCACATCCAGAGTGGTTTTCTGGGTTCTTTCAGTCTACAAGTGTCCTGGCAGGCACTGGTTTCTGATTAGATCACAGGATACCCCTAGATTCTGAGAGAATTCGCAGCACGACCCATGTGGCACAGGCCTGGACTGGGGTCACCCTGGCTGAATCCCTCCCCTGCCCTCTTATAGCCTGAGTGTGTCATGCCCCCAATTCATGTTGACACCTCAGCTCCAACGTGATATTATCAGGAGGGCCTCTGGGAGATCCTAGTTCAGGAGCATGGACCCTTCTTGAGTGTCTCATATTTGGGTCCAGTGAGCTCTCTGCCCTGACCACAGGTGAGGCTCAGTTGGGAGACCAGACTCCCAATCTGCTGTGACTTGGTCTTAAGCTTTAGCCTCCAGAACCCTCAGCATGACTTTCTGTTGTTTATGAGCTGCCCATTTTGGGTTTTGTTGTGGAAGCCTGAATGAACTAAGACATGTGGCACTTGGCATGGACTGACTGTACAAACACATGAAATGTAAAGGTGGATTTGGAGCTAAGTGGAGGGGAGGGATGCAAGGAGGTCTGAAGTGCATGCTGGAGAAAGTTCACATTGCCAAACAGATCTTTGCTAAGAAAATCTGGGTGTAATGGTGCAGGAACTCTGGAGGCTGTGACTGGAGGATCGCCAGTTAAATGCCATCCTCAGCAATGTAGCAAGGCCCTGTCTCAAAATTAAAAATAAACAGGGCTAAGTGGTGGAACTCCCTGGATTCAGGTTCCAGTGCTAAGAGAAACGGACAGGGGAAGGAAAAGGAGAGTCAATGATACGTATTAAAATATCTCAAGGTGGACAACTCAGGGAATGACAGGTACTGTGACCTGATACCAGGTGTGCAGAAGAGAAGAGAGATTGCATGCACCACTCAATACTGCCTGGATGAGGGAATCTCTAGCCCAGGGGTAGGTGGAGTCTATGGGTGGAAAGTGACAGGTATGGTGTAGACATGAGTTATCCACAAAGTTAACCTGTGGGACAGTGCAGAACCTTCAGAGGTAAAGTGATGAGATCACAAGAGCTCAGACCTAATCAGGACACTAATTCATTTGATGTATTAATAAGTGAAGGGACTGCTAGGTATCAGTTTAAGCAGAGGTGTGACTGGAGGGAGTAGGTCACAGGAGCCAAGACCTTGGGGACTACGACTCCTTCCCTTGGCCTGCCCCTTCTCCACTGCTGACCTCCTGTGTGCCCTGAGCTGAGGAACTTTCCTGAATAATGTACTTCTGTGACCATATTCTCACTTGGGGCCAGAGCAATGGCATCTGCCAACTATGGACTGAACCTCTGAAACCCTGAAACAAATAAACCTGTCTTCCTCTACATTGTTCTCAGGCATTTTGTTCACAACAGCCACAATCCCACTAGCACAATGACCAGGAAACCCTAAAAATGAGCTGGACTCTCACTACCTGACCCAACAGGAGTCTTGCCATAGGCAGGACAGGGTGACCAGATGTCACCTGGGGCTCCTGGTGAGGAAGAGACTCCATCAAATCACCAGGATCATCAGACATTGAGGGTGGGCTTCTTTTAAACAGATTTAGCAGAGTCTGTGTTGAAAGCAGACTCTATAGGAGGCCCACAGCTGGGCACAGGAGGAGGTTCTGTAGCCTGACCACAGTGGGTCCATCAGAGCACCCTGATGACCCTCATGGTGACTCTGTAAATGCCCAATAATGAGAGACTTGCAGAAAGCCTCAGCTTGCTGCAGGCCACCTCCTAAGTCAGGATATGTGGGCAGGGGCCAGTCTGGTAGACCTGAGACTGGAGTGAGGAATGGGACTGGACACAGGAGGATAGGCCAGCCTTGCCACAAGGCAGCCAAAAACTGAATAAAATGCTCTGCCCCAGGGCTTCACAGCAGGCAGGACCTGGGAGCAAAGAGAGCCTTCTTGGCTGAAGACATGTCTAAAGAGGGTGCTGAGTGTGGGCTTGGTGCTGCTGAGTGCTTCTCATAAACCAGAAGAGAGAGTTAAGGGAATAGAATGTTACTAACAAGCAAGCATACCTGAAAAATTTGGAAAGTTTCCTGTCTACTCATCAGAGAGGTGAAAGTGAGCTCAGGAGAGGAGGAGAGTGTGACTGACTGTTCCTTAAGGACAAATAAACCTGTCCTTCTCTACATTGCACCCTGGGATGACAGAAAAGTGGCCCCAAGGTCCTGGAGATGTGGACTGCCCCTCCCACCACAGGGAGCACAGGCAAGGGCTGCTGCCAGTTCCCCTCACCAGGTGGCTCCACTCACTCTTTTTCCTTATCTCTGTGCACACCAGGTCTCCCTACCTGGACTGCCAGGTCTGAGTCCCAGGCAGAGAACCACCATGGGCAAGGACACTACAGAGCCCCATGAGCTTTGTCAGGGGCAGAGCCTGCCCAAATCCTCAAACCAGTGCTGCCACTGTTGTTCAATTCCAGCCTGGGGTGGGATTGCTATGACTCAGGCAGAGAGGAACTGCAGAACACCTACAGGGTACAGTCCAGGCACAGAGCCAAGAGGGTCAGGGTTGTTGCCTCTGCTAGACCTGAACAGGACAGTGACACCCACTCAGGCTGGAAGGGGTGTCAACCCTGAAGGCTTATAAGTGGAGTATCAAGCCAAAACATTGGGTGCTTTTGTTGGTTTTCTTTGTTGTTGTTACTGGCGATTATACCCAAAGGCGCTTTGCCACCGAGCTGTATCCTCAGCCCTTTGTATGCTTTTATTTTGACATAGGGTCTCAGTAACTTGCCAGGGCTGAACTCAAACTTGCAATCCTCCTGCATTATGCCTCAACCAGCCAACTCACTGGAATTGCAGATGTTCGCCACACTACACAAGAGAAAGGATTATTCCTGACCTTCGGCTCCAATGTCCTGGTGGGCTGTGAGTTTGCATAAAACACCTTCATTGATTCCCTGTTTCTCTCTCTGAATAGAAAAGGCTCCATGGGCCAGTTCCCATTGGCTTTGGAAACTCAGACCTGGTGGGACCTTCCACCTACACAGCAAGACCTGACTGGCTGACTCATCATGAATGGTGATCAACCTCACCCTGCTCTGAAGGACATGATCACCTGAGACTCTGGACTTAATTGCCAAGGCAGACTTTGGGGTCTCAAGGAAGAAATGAATGCATTCAACATATCCAAGAAGGATGTGTGTTTTGCCATGTCCTGTGTGGCCTTAATGCTTGGTGACACCCTTGCCCATGTTTAATGTCAAACTTCAAGGAGCACTGAAGGGGATTAAGTCAGGGGTAGAGGCCCTCTGGGTGGCTTTGATGCTCTCATGAGACAGGCCCATGGAGCACAGGTTCTGCCATGTGAAACACAGCCAGAGGGAATCTCCAGAAGCCAGAAAGGGTCCCTGACCTCTAAAATAACCCTCCCTGAGCACTACCCAGAGTTCCAGAGCACCCCTTTCCTGGGGTTGCTGCACTAACCCTGGGAGAGCCCACTAGGCCAAGCTCCAAAGATACCCTAAATCCACATGGTGTCACCCTGCAGAGAAAGCCTTCACTCACAGTGGACCCTGCTGAGCACACCAACCACACTCAAACCCAGCAAGCTGCCTGTGAAACCCAGCAGCCACCAAGGACCACATGTTCTCCTTCCCGTCCTTTCCTTCTGGGGACCCAACACCAGCAGCAGTGGTGGGGTTGCCTTTCTGATGGAAGAGAACGTGCAGAATGGTCAGTCCTGAATGCACACCTCCTGCGTTCTGCTAGCTACAGAGAATAGAAATAACCACAATTCTGTGTGCTTCTTACAAATCTTCCACCTGGAGATGGGTTTAAGCAACCTGCTCTCAGCCTATTCTTCTGTTTCTCCAGAGTCCAGAGGCTACCCACACCTCTTCATTCTCCAGTGCCCTTCCTCTTGGCCTGATGGATAGCTCTGCTCTTCTGTGCCTGTCCATCTGGCTACCATGGACTACTTCCTGACCAGCATCCAGGTCTTGAGCCATGAAAGACTCCTTGGTCACCTGGGGATTCTTGCTGTCCCAATCCCATTTTTCCCTGACCCTCTGGTGCCCAGTGATATCCCTAGCCACTCAGGTGTCTACAGCAGCCAGGGTTCCAGGCATTCTCTACCCTCCCTTTGCATTGCCAGGCTCTGGTGAGGCTTCTCAAGCGGGCCTACATCCACCAGGCCTGCCCAAGGCCTGGGCCCCCTGCCTCTACACCCATAGGTCCCTTGAGGACCCTCTGGGCCCACCAGTGTCCTGCCCTGACCTGTGAGCTCAGCATCCTCTTTGTTTGGCAGCACTGCCTCCAATTCAGCTCCAGAAGGTTTCTGCCTGGATTTATTTTTATTTAATTTATTTTATTGATTGACTCATCCTGAAAATTGATCTCAGGGATCTTTACCACTGAGTGACAGCCCTATTTTTATTTTATTTTGAGACAAGTTCTGGAAGGTTCAGAGGCTACTCTCAAACTTACATCCTCCTGCCTCAGCCTCCCTGGGCTCAGGGGATTACAGATCTGTGCCACCTGCCTAGTGATGACTTTTTAAAGAATTCTCAGCCTCTTGCATTGACTTAGAGGTCACAGTTTGGTCAAACATGAAGGTCTATTCAAATCCTCTTATTTACCATTGCAAATTATATTAAATAAACTTCAGTAAAGATAAAGCCACTACTTGCCTTGGCGATGCTGCCTTGGCCCTCGCAGTTTCCTTCATGAACCATAGGGAGATCGCCCAGGCAGCAGGGTTCAAGGGTAAGATGCTCCCTTTGACAGACTGTGGAGGCTGTCTGTGTGCCTACCAGGCTTCATCACTTGACTGGGGTAAGAGGACCAGTGCAGCAAGGGATGCAGCAAGGGATGCAGACAGGGTTGCCTGTGGCCCCTCCCTGAACACCCAATCCAGCAGGGAGTGAACTTGTGCCAACCTGCTCTTGAGACTCCTTGTTGTGGCTACACCACTCATCCCAGACCCAGGAAGACTGAGGCAAGAGGATCCCAAATTCAGGCCAGCCTTACATTCTAGATGAAATACTGGTAGTGTTTGTGCATTTTAAATGGTGCTCATTTTTTAGGACACAAATGAATAATGGATAAAATTCTAATTGAATGAAGATTGGTCATGGAGTGTACCTGTTTAATTTGAGTGATGAATATATGGGAGTTCAGTAAATTACTTGCCAGACTTTTTGTGTATATTTAAAGTTTCGTCTTGATAATTTAAAATTTGATCACAACTTTTGCCTTTTTTTGAGGATTTTTTAAAATATCAGGCTTTTCTAACCCTGATAATTTGAAACATATTCCTTTTCAGTTTTCCTTTTAAAATAGATAATACAGCAGGAAATTCAAGTCTAAAGCTTCCACAAATTTTTTAAGCTTTGGGAATTGAATCAAGGGTTCACACATGCTAGGCAAGTGCTATGCTACTGAACTGCTCCTCAAAACATGTTCCATTCTGAGACATGGTGTCACTATGTTGCCTACACTGGACTCAAATTTGTGATGCTCCTACCTCCAGCTTGTGAGTGACTGGGATCACAGGTGTGTGGTACCATGTCTGGCCCATCATGCTTCCCACCCCCATGCATGTTCTGTCTCTTATTTCTGTTTTGCATAAGCAGGAACATTATACCCACCCATAAATGTTATGATGATCTTATAGACACACACCTGGGGAAACTACCTGGGCAAAGACAGGTCATAGGGAGGTGGGATATGAATGAGCAAAAGACATCTTCATATTCCCCAAGCAGAGTGGGAGGAGTCTCAGACTAATTTTCAGTCAAATAAGGGTTTGCTTACACCAGTGGATGGGTGGTGTGTAAATACTCAGTACTCCAGTAGATGGTAGTGAGAAGGCCACACAGTACAGGTGAGCATAAATACACCATAGATCAAATTTCAGTTTAGCCATGACTGGATGTGGTCTTGATTTGTGTCAGAGTTTACATATTCCATGTCCCATCTAATGGGTACTGTTGAATTTTAAATGGCTCATGTTGACTGTGAGAAAAGTGTTCCCTGAGTAGGTCTTTCTGTTCCATTCTTGCACATCTTCAAGGAAACCTGGAACCAGAACTGGCCTTTGGCCCACCCCTGGGAATGTGCACTTAGAGTTCTCATGTCCTGTACACCTAGCCAATGGACTGGGTCATCACAACCTGTCAGGACTGTCATGCATGTACATCAGCATGCTTGATGTGTGTCTGACTTCATCATGGGGAACTAACTTTCAGTAGCCCTGAGTGGTCATGTAGCATTATACCTCTATGTAACTGCCTCAAAGTAAAAGCCTCAGACCAAGACACTTGGCTCATTTTCTCTGGGCACAGACATTCTGCACATGTCCAGAGTATCCTCCTAAAGAGAAACAGGTCCTGGGTGTCGCCAGATGGGAAAATGGTCAGCAACATGTGCCCGACTTCTGTGGATTCCTCCTGAAACGTATCTTTTCCTGATGCCTTTTGTCTGTCTCTCTCCCTTCTACTAAAACTCATCCATAAGTTTAAAAACAAGATATACTGAGAAGATGATGCAGAAAGTACCTCTGAAAAGTGGGAGGCAAAGTCCTTGACCCTGCCGCAATGATGTGACTAAACTCAGCTGATCATCCCAGAAGTTTCCAGAAGGGGCAAAGCTGATATCAAGGCAGGGAGGGAAAGGCATGTGTAGCTAGTTCCTGGCATAGGGAACAGTGAATCAATTTATAGGAAGTCCTCAGCACCAGGGGCAAGAGCACAAATAGTCCAGTCTAGGTGCTGGCCTGTGTCCAGGGCAGAAGAGATGCCCTGTGACCAGCAACAGGGGAGGGAAGGAAGGATGTGCCCCATGAAGGCTAGCCTCCAAGGCTTGTACAGAGTGTGGCCAAGAATGGGCCTGAGGGCCACTACCCTTACCCACCCTGGCCCTTCACCTTACTGCCCTGGTCAGGGTTAAGACTGTGGCCAGACCCCTCTTCTAAGAGCCCATGACCTGGCCCCCATGAGCTCTGGCCTGGAACTCAGAGTCCAGGTGAAGCAAAGAAAAAGGTAGCATTCCAGCATCCCCTTGGGTATTCTTGTTCCTTCCTCCTTCTCTTGGTGGTCACAGTTGTGTGTAATGATGGAACTGTTATTACACACTTGCATGTACACAGTGCAGTCATATCCTGGGGCCAGCATCAGTTTCCAGCAACTGCTCCTCTCCTTGGTCCCTCTCTCTACTAATCTCCCTTGGGTTTCATGACATCCCCTGCCTTTCTTCTCCTGTTTCCCCTCCTTTGGCATGTGGGAGTGAACATGGACCGTAA
The DNA here is from genome assembly GCF_902686445.1 of Sciurus carolinensis. Taxonomy (NCBI): domain Eukaryota; kingdom Metazoa; phylum Chordata; class Mammalia; order Rodentia; family Sciuridae; genus Sciurus; species Sciurus carolinensis. The sequence goes on along the minus strand of NC_062225.1, from coordinate 37,839,603 downwards.
CCTTCTGAGTTTGTCTTATTTCACTTAACATAATCTTCTCATGTTTCAGCCATTTTTCTGCAAAAGACATGACTTCATTTTCTTCAAGGCTGAATAAATCTGCATCATATCTATACGTATGTATCTATACAGGACATTTGCTCTGTCTTCATCCATCAGTGGACAGACACCAAGGCTGCTTCCAAGATGTGGCTATTGTGAATTTTGTTAGGGGAGGCTTTCTGCTCCCAAAACCCATGGGCACACTGGATTCACAAGACAGTCACTTCTCACGTGTGACGTGCTCCACTGGTTGGTCCTCATGACCAGAGAATCCCCCAGATCTTGTAAAGAAGAGGAGTGCATATTGGCAGAAGGCTGAGCTGGGCACTGATTTCTCCTTGGGCAGTGAATGTTGGAAAGTCCCTTTAATCCAAGAAGTTTCCAATTTTGTGAACATAATAAAAACTCAAGCGACATTTTGAATTATCACAAGGGTTATATTTCTTGCTCAATTTAACTTTTTATAGATGTCCCACATCTGTGATGATGGGACAAAGAGGATATTGAGACCTGTCCTTGGGTGAGGGTCAAACAGGGTTGAGAGATGGCTAGAGATTTCAGTCTACTCAGACTAGGTCCCCTGCAAGGGTGGAGTGAGTGGCCTGGTTGTCAAAGAGCCCAACTTTGCTGGGAAAGATGTGATGGTAAGTGCTTAGGGTCAGAGGGACCAAGTCTAACTCCAGAGTAGCAGCAAGTGTGGAGGCTGTGCACCCTTACCTCCCTGAGAGGAGGAAGAGTGTAGGTTGGTATTGAGGTTGGTCAGTGAGAAGCTAGAGACCACTGGGCAGGCTGGGGGGCATCCACAACTCCCACCCTGGCATGCCGTGCTGGGCAATGCCTTTGGAGACCCCACTGTGGGGTTCAGGGCAGGTGATGTCTGGGCATTCTGGTCTCTGGGGAGGGAGCTCTCTACATTTTGTGCTGGGAGTCAGCTCCTCTTGAATAAAAAATGTACATTTCCTAAGGGTTGACAAACTGACCCAGGCATTATTGCAGCTGCAGGAGGTGAGGGAGGGAGGCCTCAGTCTGGCTCTGAAGGGGCTTCTAAGCCTAGTAAGGCCTGGCCCTTGCCCTTCTTATCCCTGAGTCTTTGGATCCAGTGTGGACTGGAGTCCTGGCAGGTGAGATTCTGGTTGAATTTGCAGACCCAGGCTGGAGTCCAGGAGATGCTGGGGCTGCATGTGCCACCTTTGCTGCCTCTGTGGTCACCAGCATACCCTCCTGTGATGCTCAGGGTGTCTGTCCCCATATGGGCAACTGCCTGCCCCAGCCACTGGAAGGTTTGGTGATCCCTGATAGTATCTGACCTGCCTCACCCCAGCTCACTCGAGGGCTGGCCCCACAGCACTGGTGTCCAACCAGGATTCTGCTCACCTGAGGTGGTGCCACAGGACCCAGTTTCTCTGAGGCTGCTCTGGGATAGAGGCCTGTAATGCCAGTTAAGAGGAGTAGTGGTTGGGACTCCCAGAGCCTACTAACTCAGTTTGCTTGGCAACACATCTACAACTAGAACCATCTAACTGCATGACCCCTGGAGCATGAGGGGTCCAGCTCTCATCTGGTGAGTGGTGGTTTCACCCTAAATGGTGGCCATGACCTTGCTCATTCTGTCTAATGTTCTGAAAGACTCACTTGGGTGTCCATTCTCTCCTGGAATCCTTGTGGTTTGAAGTGTGGAAGTGCCACACTAAGGTCACAAAGCATGTGGGTCCCAGGGGGAACTGACTCCAGGCTCCTAGCCCCACACTCTGGAGTATGCTCTAGCCTGAGCCCCACCACGCCCTGCTGACACAGGTGCCCCAATGCCAAGAGCCAGTACCCCAGCTGGCACTGAGGCTCATGGTGCTTTTTTTACAGACCTATGTTGCAACAGGAGGCTCTGGAGTAAGCCAGGCTTCTGTGGACACCAGGGCAGGTGTAAGCTAGGACTTCATGACAAGCGTTTGCTGTTCTGAGGGACCTGGAGAAGGCAAGACAGATAACTCTTCATTGAGGCCTGCGGGATGCACTTCTGCCCTCTGAGCACACTCAGGCCTCCTGACAACCAGCCCGATGCTTCCTCCTCACTCTCTCACCCCACAGGAAAGTTCTGCATAGGTGAACATGGAAAAGGCCTATAGTGTGACCAAGGCCAGGCCCCAGAGTGTGACCAGGATCAGGATAGAGTGTGACCAAGGCCAGGCCCCAGAATATGACCAGGACAAAGGCCCAGAGTGTGACCATAGTCAATCCCCAGAGTGTGGCCATGGTCAAGACCCAGAATGTTTCCAATGACAGGGTACAGAGTATGAACAGGATTAGGATACAGAGTGTGTCCATGATCAAGGCCCAGAGAGTGATCAAGGTCAGGGTATAGAGTGTGATCAGTGGCAGGGTATAAAATGTGACCAGGGTCAAAGCCCAGGATGTGACCAGGGTCAGGATAAAGAGTGTGACCAGGGTCAGGGCTCAGAGTGTGACCAGGTTCAGGATACAGAGTGTGACAAGGGACAGATCTCAGAGTGTAAGAGGGCTAGGGTCAAGGCCCAGTATGTGACCAGGTTAAGGGCCCAGAGTATGACAAGGGCCAGGACCCCAAGTGTTACCATGGTCAGGGTGGAGTGTGATCAGATCAGAGCTCAGAGTGTGACCAGAGTCAGGGACCATAGTGAGACCAGGAAAAGTGTCGAGTGTCCCCAGGTCACAGCTTAGTTGTGATCAGGACAGAGCACAGTGTTGACCAGGGTCAGGGCCCAGTATATGACCTGGGTAATGGCCCAGAGTGAGACAAAGGCCAGAGTCCCAAGTGTGACATTGGTCAGGATACAGACTCTGACCAGACCAGGACACACAGTGTGACCAGAGTCAGGGCCAGATATGATTAGGTCAGGTTCCAGTGTGTGACCATGTCAGTGCCCAGTTGTGACAAGTTCAGGGCTCTGTGCTTGAGAAGGTCAGGATTCAGTTGTGACCAAGTCAAGGAACTGTTGTGACCAGGCTAGGTCCAGTAGTGACTGGTCCAGGGACCATCTGTTAGTATCACCAGGGCTTCTAACTGCTATCCTCCTTTCCTGCTTTCATTTCTAAGTAGCTAGTGCCTTTGGGAACAATCCGAGTCCAGAGTTTCTCATGCAGTATGTGGAGTGCACAGAAGACCCATCTGCCCCTCTGAGACCCTCTGGAAGTAGGTAGCCCTGCTGTTCCCATGTTACATGGTGGGGACAGAGCCAGAGCAGTCACTGCATTTGCTGAAGATCTATGGCCAATCTCAGTGCACAGATTAGAAACTGGGATCTTCCTGGCCTGACCTGCTGCTGGAGGCCCTGGGGCAAGATGCACATTTTACCCCCATCACGTGTCCCCCCCACTTCAGGAAGAAAGGTACTCACTTTCTCAGGTATTTGGGCAATATTACTCATCAGGCTGGCAAGCAGAAGCAGGAAGAAATTGATTACCTGATGCCAAGCACTCTTGTCACCTCAGCCCTGGGTTGGGGGAGATATGCCTTGGTTTAGGGATTCAGGCCTCCCACTCCACAGACAACCACCTACAGGCATGTACCCTGGTGTTTGGAAGCACCAATCCACAAAGTCCTCCACCCACCTGCCTGCCCACCTGTAGACAGCCTGCTGATTGTTCTGGGAGCCCATCAGTCATCATCACAGCAGCCTTCTCTCTCTCTAGGGCAGGAAAGTGAGGCCCAGAGCAAGGCCCACCCTGTGCCCTGCTCCTCCCCTGGGCAGCAGATGCATGTATCCTGGGGACATGTCTACATAGGTTAGCCAGAACCTCAGCATTGCAGCCATGGTCCTCAGAGGCCCTGGGCACACAGTGCAGGGCACTCGATGGCTCACCTGGTTCTGCCAGCTGGAACAGAGGCAACAACAGGAACAGGTTTCTCAATTCTGGTCCGGATAGGCAGGTGGTGGGTATGCAGAGCATGTGTCTGGATTGCCCGAGGCCAACTGATTTTCACATGGTCCCCAGCTGTGGTGGGTGTAGTCAGGGTTCCAGCTCACTCCCGGCTACCACATTTGTGGCCATGTAGTTTGGTTAGATGATGAACTTCTGGAGTTCACCTGGATTCCACAGTATGGGAGGGGACATGAGCCATGGATCAGAACCAAGGACTCAGGACCATGGGGTATGCTCCCTGCTGACTACTACTAGCCAGATCCAATCCACCTCAGGAGTCCTTAGGACAGAGGCAGGTTGCCTGCTGCTGAGCATGTTTGGCTGTCAGTGAACCCACTCAGGCTCTCTAGGGATCCCCAACCCTGTTGAGGGATCTGGGAATGATTTGCACAGCAAGGTTGTTCCTCTGTGTGACCTTGGGTGACTCTAAAGTCCTGCGTCCTGCCCAGATTCTCAAGGCTGGCTGGGGCCCGAGCTGCATTCTGCTTGGTCCCAGAGGGCTGGGAGGAAGAACCCATTTGAACTGCTGAAGGTTCTTTCCTCCCTGTTTCCAGGGTCCCTTCTTGATGTCACTACACCTAGTTAGGAGTCCTTGGCCTTTAGTGCCGTGTGCCCCATGGATCCAGAGTCTGCCCTAGGATACACAACAGGCAGAGGTGGGTGGGCTGGTGGAACCCAGGTCCTCAGCTCCCTAACATGGCCAACAGGGCTATTTCTCCTGGCAGGTGAGGGACTGAAGATGAGCCCAGAAACACATGATCTCCACAATTAGAGGAAAAACAGGGGTGAGAGGCAGCCTTGGTGGGGTGCTGGGACAAGGGGCTCTGGAAGTGTTTCAGTTTCTACCAGCCCTGTGTGCCCTGGCTGGTATGTGGTTCTGTCAATCAAATAAATATTCCAAGTGCAGAATGTGGAAATTTGGTCTTTCTTCCCAACTACCAGGATTCCCCATGTGAGTAATACACCATTTCATGGGAAAGAAAACTGAGGATCTGGAAGTGTAGAGGGATCCAGGAGACCCAGGGACACTGATGTCATCCCAGATTCTTAGGAGGTGAAATCAAGAGGCCAGAGGTTAGAGACAGATCAGTTAACTGTTGTACTCACCACAAGATGGTCCTTCCCACACCTGTGTCTTTAGGCCACTGAGGACAGGAAGCCCATACCAGCCAGATTTGCTTGGGTCTCCCTCTCCTTACATTGACTTGGTCCCAAAGTTCCTCCCACCCAGAATTACACCTCCACACTCTGCTGCTGGGTCTGCTTTGAGCAACTCTGGTGTGGCAGGTGCCCCTCATGCTTTTGTGTCTGTGTCCCCACTCCCTTCTGCACTACACAGCAATGCCCTCAGCTGTGCTGGCACAGAGACTCCTGGTGCCCCACTCAGGGCACAGGGTCCACCCCTCGTTCTATATGCTTGAAGTCCTCATTCCTTGGTCAAAATGAGGAGGAGGAAACCCAGATCCAGTTTGTCTGGTTCTACCCAGCTCCACCACTTATTCACTGTGTGATCTCAGGTTAGTTCATGAAATTTCATGGGCCTCAATGACCTTATATGTAAATGGGGTCTCATGACAGCACCTACTTTGTAGAGGTTGGGGAGTAAGTCTGATGCACACAAATTATTGTAGGGTGTCACTGTTCCCTGGAGCTGCAATTCCAGCACCACATCAAGCCACATCAGCATTTGAGAGATAGTCTGCTGCAGACTGACCATCTGGGTAAAGTTTCAAGGGTCTTCCTGGATCCATGTTACTCAGGTTGTGCAGGCCAGTTGCTCTGCTTTGGCCCTGGCACATTGGTTGTCAGCACTGTGATGAGCTCAGGCTCTTGATGGGCCACCTGATGCTCCATGTCTAGCACAGTCCTCTCCTGGGAGGGGTGCCTTCAGCTTGCCACACAACAGCCTGCCACCCTGCATGCCCAGCAACATCCAACAGTCCATGCAGCATCTTCATATGCAGCCTTGGCCCCTGAGTCACTCATGTGCAGGGAAGCACAGCCTCTCCACAGCTTCAGGGCAGGACTTGAGGTCAGCAGCCCCAGGCACCCTACTTTTTCCTCTGGCCTCTGGCGATTCCTTCTACCCCACTGCTCAGCACAGGCCCAGAGGACTCTGTACCCTGGCAGTACCACAGGAGACTCAGCACACCCAAGTCTGCCCGGTGGATGTATGGCAGTGGGGCTGTCCATGTGACTGAGATGTTCCCCTCTCCCTATGGATGAGGCATGAATCTTGAGAAGCAACTCAGATACCTTTGGCCCTGAAGCTCCCACTGCACACCCACAGCACAGACCCTGTCGGAACAGCGGAGCCCTCAGGCCCCACCCAGACTCTCTGCTCATCCTCCAAAGCCCAGCCCCACCTCCTGTAGGAGAAGGGCAGCCCAGAGACCAGGAGTACAGACTGTTGGTCACCCAGGGTCCCATCCTGGACAGTCACTTGCTCCCCTGTGGTTGAAGCCTAGGCTGTCTCACCTGGGAACTGGAGGTGACCTAGCATCTAGGAGGCCAGGAAGCCTGGAGAAGCAGGCATCTTGCAGGGAATGTGACTGGCTAAAGTCCTGAACATCGGTGCTATTCCAGGATGCATAGATCTGCCCATGGAGACTCTTCCTCTTCCCCCACCCCTGACACAGCTCTTCCCTCCTCACCACCTCTCCCTCCCTCTCTCTTTCCAGGCTCCATTTTGGGCAGGCCCTACTGCCCACAGAGCGCCTGCTCTCTTCCCAATCTGTCCCCTTTTATTGGCCTCTGTCCTCCTGGTTCTCCCAAGCCTGTGTCCTGGATCCTCCCCTCCTGAAGTGGCCACATCACCCTTATCAAATGGTGCTGACTTTCTCTTATTGCATGCCTGCCACTCACCGAGCCCCCTCACTTACCTGGACCTGGTCTCAGAAGCAACCCTTTGGTGCGCCAGTCCCACAAGCTTCCATTGGTGGGCTATTGCTACCTGACCCAGCCCTCCTCCTCTCCAGCACTCCATCCCACTGCCCTGCCCAATGCTCCAGTCACTTGCCCTCTCTCCTCCCTTCACCCTCCTGCCTCTGCTGCTGACCAAGTCACTACTCTGCTGTGCTACATGGGCTCCCACCCAGGGGGCTCCTGTCTTCCATCAGAATGAACCCCAACTCCTGGGTCCCCATCCAATCTAACAGCCCCTCTGAGACCTGAGTCTCCTTCCCTCATCTCTGGATGTTTCTCTGAATACTCTGCTGCTGCCATGGTTCTTGCTTCTCACCACTGAGGACAAACAGTTAACAGGACAGGGAAACACTGGGAACCCTCCATTAAGGGCACCCCTCAACTTTCACCAGAATATACCTGCAACACTCTCCTGATGTCCCCATGCTGCCCCTGCCCAGTAACCAAATCTCAGGATCTAACAGGAACCCACATCTTCTCCATTCTGGAAACTTTCATGAGTAGAATCAGGAAGAAGGGCTCCTCTGAACTTGATGTGCTTGGTGCTGTGCATCTGCATCATGGGCCTGTCCACATTTTTCTCTGTGCTACTGAGTGACCTGCTCTTGCTGAGTGTGTCACAAGTCTCCTCCTCTCTCCTGTTGATGGACCTTCAGTGGCCCTTCAGGTTATTTCCTGCCTCTTGGCTGTGTGGCTGGGACAGCAAGTGCTGGGCACAGGTTGCTGCTGTGGAGGGTGAGAGGCAGCTTTCCAGGCCATAACAAAATGCCAGAGGCCTGCAGGAGGAAAGATTTGCTTTGGCTCTGAATTTTAAAGACCTCAGTCCAGGAGGAGCTTGTGGCTGGGAAAACTCTCATCTCATTCTGAGATGCAAAAGGGAAGTAGGATGAGTCCAGGTCACACAGTTGTACTCAAGGACAGACCTCAGGGCCCTGAACCACCACTGAAATCCTCCTTCTATGTTGCTCCTCCTCCCAGGTGCACCATCAGGGGACTGGACTGGAATAGGTCATCAGGCAATCCTAATGGGCTTCACTCCTGGTGCTGCATGAGACACATCCATGTTGAGACAATCACTAGATTTCCCTGAGGTCCAGTGTGACCAGCACCCTGTCTGCAAGGAAGACCCAGGACCATCTCTCTGGTGCTTCAGCTTCAACCTGGAACAAAGCATGAGGCCAACTCTTCAGGGGGAAGTGGATCTAATGGGTGGGATAGAGGCCTCTAGGGTGTTGCTAGGCCTCTGACACCCCTGCTGTCCTTACCATGCTCCAGCTACCCATGGGTGGATGCCTTGTTTTCTGGGCCAGAGCCCACACTTGCCACCTGGATGGGGGCTAAGCCTCTCCTCTGGGCAGTGGCAGGAACCCCACCATCAGCCAGCTTACCCTCACTGCCAAAGGTACTGGAAGACTGCAGGCCTTGGAGACAGCAGGAAAGGGAAGAATGCAGAGCAGGTGGGTAGCTATTGAGGTGTCAGTGTGGGAGTCGTGACCCCAACTCTACTTCAAATCCCATGGCAATCCTAGAATGTAGGTGTTCTAGGTCTGCCCAGGGGACACCAAGAATAAACATTGAGAAGGAAGGCATTCCTTTTATTAGAGAGCATCCTGGCTCAGCAGCCCAGAGAAGGGATTCTGAAGCCCTGTCCTGGTCAGGACCCTTCCCTTAAGCAGGTGTCACCTTGGATCCTGAGGAGGAGGCTCCCAGGTTGCACAGGCCCCAGGGATCCTCTCCTGGGACCTGGACAAGGGCCACCCTCCATCTTAGCCAGGAGGCTTTAGTGGTGGAGAAAGAGAGGGAGGGTGGGGAGAGGGGATCCTGGTCTGTATAGGGTCTCTATCAGAGTCACTCACCAGCAGCAAGCACCCTGGCTTCCTAATACAACCTTCTTTCCTGTGCATGAGCACTGGATGCTGCAGCCTAAGAATCCACACACTACAAACATGGCCACTGAGCACATAGTGTGGTCCTCACACCTGTGGTCTTCTATGTGCCACATGAGCTAGCTCCTGGGGTCCCTAAACATAGACGGAGCACAGTCATGGGTGGCTTTCTGGGGCTGCCACAGGGAGGGCAGGGTGCTTCCAGCCTGTCCTCCACTAGGTACAGGTAGGCAGGCTCCTGTTGGGCACCAGCCCCACCAGCCAGTGTCCATCTGGACCCTGGAATTCTGTGGGGAAGTCTCAGGCCTTGGCTTATATATCAGGCTCAGGACTTCATTGTCTGCCTCACCCTGTTCTGTGCACATAGGGATTATGTAGTCATCATATCTGCCCCTGGCCACAAGAGGACAGGTGGGCACCAGCACTGGGTGACCCTGAGGGACTTGCTCTGCAATGCTCGGTCAAATTGAATTGAGGGACAAAACACACAGCACACACCACGTGCACACACACACCTTACACCTCACACAACACACACAATGGAACACAAAGCACATACCACATGCACATACCTCCTTACACATCACACCACACACACCACACAACACACAGCACAGTCCATGGCAAACACATCTCCTTACATGACACACAACATACAACACAGTGCACACACACCACTTGCACACACACCTCCTTACACATGACAAAACACACAGAATTCAAAACAGCACACACTATGTGCACACACATCTCCTTAGGCCTCACACAGTGGTCACAATGCAACATAGCACACAACACATGCACACACACTCCCTAACACATCACACAACTCACACAATGCAACACAGTACACACCATGTGCACAAACACTTCCTTACACATCACACAATGTACAAAATGCAATGCAGCGCACACCACATGCACACATCTCCTTACACATCACACAACACACACATTGCAACAGTATACCCAGTAGTGTACAAACATCTCTACAGATCACACAACATACAATGGAACACACAGCACACACCATATGCACACATAACTCCATACACATCACGCAACACACACAATGCAACACAGCACACACCATGTGCACAAAACCTTACACATCACACAACATACACAACACTACACACAGCACAGTCCACGGGCATACACACCTACTTATACATCATACAATACACATCAAAACACACAGCACACACCATGTGAACAGCACCCACGTGTCCACACACTCACCACACACACATTACACATATCACATACATACACTTCACTACACACCCAAAATATTCTTTAATTTTACTGGAGATTTTCATGGCTCATTACATGGTCAGTGTTTGGAAAGTTGTGTGACATTTGTCCTGTGTCCTCGGCTGCAGACCATGTTTCTATACTGTGGGGAGGCCCTGGGGGGCCTCTGGCTCTGGAGAAGGGGCTGGGCTCCCCTAAGGTCCCCTTCTGCCCTACTGAGCCCTTCCCTGATAGTGGCCTGCAATGATACAATGAGGGCCCAGGGCCCAGCCCAGGTGATACCACAACTGGGCACCCACAAGACAGCAGTCATACCTCATGACTCAGCACCCCCAGGCCCTAGAGTTGTGGGCTCCCTCCAGCCCTCACCCATGTAGACTGTCCATCTGCTGGTCAGGTTCCAGAATTCCTGCCCAAGGACTCTAAACAAGGTTCTTCCATTTCTTTCCTAGGTAGGGCTCCAGCTGCTGCCTCCTGCAATGCTGAACTGGGGCGGGGAAATTAAGCATGGGGTGGATTTCCAGGCCCACAGGCCCTCCCCTCTGGACTCTCTCTCTAGTCCTGAGAGTTCCCAGTGACCTGCCCTGAATCCCAGGAGTATCTTGGGGTGGGCTGGGCAGTTGGGGGTCCCATGTCCTTAGCAGGACTTGCTGTGAGACCTGGTACAGGGGAGAAGGGAAAGAGGGTGGGGAGCCCAGGAGGGGAATGAGTAAACCCTGGCATATGGAACACCCCAGGTACATGGCAACCACTGTGCAGGGCACATGGATAGTGCCTCAGTACGGGGCCCCAGGGTCAGCAGTCTGGGAACCCTAGGAAATCTGTGCAGGGGAGCAGGCATCGGGGAGGATCTTTTGTCTTCCTGGAGTCCCTGCTGATGGGACTGGGGCCTTTGCCAACTTCAGAAATAAGAGAAAAATGAATTTAATCACAATTTGGTCAAAGGGAAGAAACTGATCAGCCAACACCGTCTATGGAAGCACTGCAATCCAGAAGCAGCGATGCAGGAGACACCCAGGTGGAGAGCCGAAACTCTGGTGGGAGCAGGGTCAGTGCCCCCAGCCCTACCTTCCTTCCTGGACCAGGCTGTGGCCTGGCCAAGCTCCCCTCCCAGGTGTGGGATAACTGCTGGCAGAGAGCTGGACCCTGGCAGCAAATGGCAGGCACTGTGAAAAAAGCAATTTGGAGTTTCTTTGAAATTCTTTCATTTTAATCAGGCCCTGTCATCATCCCCTGTCTAGTGCATCCTACAGTCTTGAGGGGTGTAGGGTCAGTGTGGAGATACCTTCAAGGGCACCCAGAGTTTTTGAGTGAGAACAAGCACGCAGAGCTGCCCAATGGCTCTCCTAGTGGACGACAGGGGAACCTGCTCAGAAGCCTGGGCAATGCCTGATTGGGTAGGGTTGGCACATGACCAGGCTCAATCTGACAATTCTTTCCTGCTGAGTAACTGTTTCAGAAGATATTGCTGATTGTCAAAAAATAAAATAAATTAAAAAAAATTAAAAAAAAGAAGATATTGCTGATTGTCCACCAAGTGTTATGGTCCTGTGTGGCCAGGATGGACATGACCTGTCCTTTGGTCTGATCAGGTCTCTGTTCAGAGGGAAAAGACAGACTAGGAGTCAGTGGAGAAGACACTTTTAGCCAAAGTGAGTACCAAAGCAGGCTCAGAGAGAGTGGTTCTTGGCTGAACTTTACCTGGAGTCCTGAAGAAAGTTCCTGGGCTGTGCCAGATGCAGCAACAGGTGGTCTTATAGTGGAGAGCTCCCCTGGTCAATATCTGCTTCCTGCCCATCAAGTCTCCAGGTTCCCTGGCTGCAGTCTCACTCCTGTTCAAGTGCCCAGGAACCCCTTTTACCTCTTGGGCCTGCCTTTCTCTCAGGGCTCTGTGGGTGTCCAGCACAAAGGGCTATCTGTGAGGATGTGGGGCTCACAGCAGCTTCTTAGACCTAACTACTTTCTCACTCCCCATCCTCCTGACCCCATGTGCATCCAGAACTTTGCTATCTCAACCCCACATCTCCTCATTCACCCCTCAGCATGGTCCCAAAACCAAGACCATTTCTCTAAAGATGGAGCTAAGAGCTCCTGCGTCTCCTGTTATTCATCTATCAGTTCTATCATGTGACTTCTGCATTTCTATCTGGGAGTCACTCTGTGAGGTGGGCAGGCTCCCAGGTGTCCCACCTGAGGGGTCTGTGAGGCATCAACACTTTGATCAGGTGACCCTGACTGCTACCACACACCCAGAGCCATTGGAAAGCATTCTACCTGCAATTCAATTCTTTCTTTATTTTGTTACAAAACTGCACCCATTGCCATGAAATCCTCTGGTTAGGTGGAGAAGATGAGGTCAAAAGAGACCAATGGCCTGCATGGAGACCACCTGAGACCTTTTCCAAGAGCCACGGGGGATCTCTATGGTCTGCAAGCAGGGAGATAAAGGCAGAGAAAGCAGCAAATCCTCGCTCATTCCACTGTCAATGCTGAGCAGAAAGGCACATGGTAGACTCTTCCACTCCCTCTCTGACCAGGCTGGATGAGGCCTCCTCTCTACTCAGGAGTGCTGAGCCAGGCCATCAACACAGAGGAACAGGGACACCTGCTGTCTGGATTTTCCAAAAGAGCCCACACTGCCTTGCACCTGGAGGGAGGCATATGTTTCTATTGACCTTTCACTACAACTCTTTTCTCTCTTCGTGGGCATAAGTGCCTCAGGTCAGGGTCATTTCTCAATCTACGAGGGTCAGATCTTTTTATTCAGTTATGGTTGGCATCATTATGTTTCTTTCACCTATTGACTGAACACACCTCCTCAGTACTGGTCAGCAGCAAAATCTGCAGCCACATTCTCAGCCATTACAAAAACTGTCCTTCAAAGACTCAGGTGATCTACAACCTGCCAGAAGATCACTGCAGAAAAGACCTCAGATCTACCCCACAGGGTGCACCTGTGTTCCCCTGAGTGTGGAGACTGAGTTACAACCTCCACAGAACTGGGTACAGTGGCTACACCTGGAATGCCAACTACCAGGAGGCTGAGGATCCAGGATTCCATGTTTGAGGCCAACCTGGCCTACTTGGCAAGTCCCTGTGATTGAATATTTTTAAAAAAATATCTGGCAGAGAGTCCCTGGGTTCCTCACGCAGTACTTCAAATCAACAAATGCTTGTAGGTATTCAAACATTCATAGATAGCCAGCATGAGAGTCCAGGATCATCCCAGACCACCTGTGGAGGATGTGAGTCCCCAGCAGAACCAGCCTTGCTGTGCCTCATATGCCTAGCCCTGCCCCAACAGAGTCTTATGCTGGGTTCAGCTAGGTGTGTATAGATGGGGTTGGTCTGGTCTTACCTTGGCCTTCACCTCATCTTGACCTGGCTGGGCATAGTCCTGAATGAGGTCTGGAACTGACCCATGGCCTTGTGCCTCATCTCCTCTGTACACACAGTCTTATCTGTGCTCTTGGAGTTAAAGCTAGGAATGTCCAAATCTCTGAATGAGCCCAACAAACGTGGGGCTCCCTTGAGGACACATGCTGGCAACTGTGCCTCTCAATTCACTGGAACACCAAGGCAGAACAGTCTTGCAGACCACAGGACAGGACCTAGCCTCTCATTGATCGGCTCATGTCTGCATCTTCCCATCGAGGGTACTGGCTGCACAGGCAAAGCATGGCTCCCAGGCAGATGGAACTGGGTTCTGGTTCCTGGTTTGCCCCTCATTGCTTGGGGGCCAAGCACTGCCAAGGGACATCAACCCCTTGAACCTCCTCTGCCATTTGTAGGTTGAGGCAATCAAGTTCCATTAGAGACTTGAGGCAGATTGTCCATTACCCTAGGTGTGTGGAGCATCCTATAGGACTCAAAGCAGAACAGGTGCTCTCAGCAATGGAAGCTCTGCCTGCACAGCTCCCCAGCAAGATGAAGCCAGGAGCCCCTCTTGCCCTCATATTCTCAGGTCAGAGCCCACATGGGTGCACCCCTCTCACTCCCCTGCCCATCCTGCCCCACAACCCTCACATGCTCTTTACTCACCTTCTGTGTCTCTCCACCAAACCTCCACAGCCTGGCCCCCCATGGAGCCTCCAGAACACCCCAAAGGAGGTTCAGTCCCACTGCTTGCACTGAACCTGGGGAGGAGGGCAGTACTGAAGCTCACAGAGTGTCAAGTCTAGCATTGAGAGTGATGGAGTCAATTCTGTGGCCTTAGCCCCTTGGGATTGGCATGCAGGCCTGGCCTGGGATGGGGCCTTGCAGAGGAAGCTACAGGGCTGTTGGGAGAGGGCCACAGGGAATGGAAGGTAGCAGAGCAGGGCTTTCCAGGAAGAGGCAGGCATCCAGAGTAGAGCCCCATTTGGGAGGACAACTATCTAGTGTAGAGCACACAAGGAGAATTTCCCCAGAGATCCAGCCCACGAACACCACAGTCTTCCAAGACCACCTCCCTGTGCACAGATGCACATGACCCTATGGTCAAACTGCAGAGTCACACATGTGCAGAGCCAGGGTGCCTTGGCTGATCTCATCCCACAGTGCCTGCTCCCATTCTCAAGGTGTTCTCTGTAGCTAAACTGTGGCCCTGTGCATTGTGTCCATTGTTTCCAGCTCCTTCATTGCTTCACCTTCACCCTTCACCACTGGAGTGCTTCCTCACTGGTCTGAAAACAATTTCCACATCACATTGCCCTGCAGATTTTATAGGCCCCTTCTGCCTTCCTGTGTGAACACCTCCTCCTCCCCTTTCAAGGGCTTCACTATTTCTAGACATGATCCAGCTGCAGAGCTTTCTCTGATTGCTCTTTCTGCATGAGTAACCCCAGGAAGGTGAGCTGGGGCCTGGGACATGTGCTTGTCCCATTTCCAATGAGCTTTCCAACTTCTTCTCACTGGCTCTTTGGTCGTGTATGTTTGGAAATGTCCATTTAAACTCCTCCTCCCTGGCACTTGGTAATTTCTCTTTAAGAAAGGTCTTTGCCCACCAGGAGGGTTCCATCTGACATTCCTCCCCTGCTTTTATTTATGTTGCCAAGGGCTAGATTCTCAGGGTTGACAAGTGTGGATGCCTGTTTCCTCCCTCTCAGTGTCCAGCGGATTCTCTTTCTCTTGAATGTCCTTGGGGATTGCTCCTCATGGAGGTAAGTGTGATATCCTAAAGCTCTGACTTCAGGTCCAGAGGAAGCAAGAAGGACCCAAGTCCAGTACTGCCCAGGGGTTTGGGTTCCTCAAGAGGAATGCAGCAAGGAGGCCACAGGAGAAGAGTGATAGGAGGTTTCAGAGGGCAAGGAGGATCCTGGTGAGGACAGCAGCCCTGGACTCTGGGAGAAACAGGAAATGTAGTGGCTGGAGGAAACTTCACAGCTTAGCTGTGGACAGAACTGACCCTGCCCCAAACCCTGCAAACCCTGGTGAACCTCCTTAGGCACCATGTGTGTCTGGGAACCTGTGTGAAGAAGCCAGGGCTTCCATGGGCAGGGTTGGGCTCTTGGACCTGTAAGCCTACCCTGAAATCAAGAGCCAGGAACTGAGTGAGGTGACTCTGTGCTGTTGTTCTCCCACTTTCATCTTCAGGATTGCTGCACCAAGTCTTGCCATACCCCTGCTGGGGACTCACAGGAGTCACGTTCACATGCACCCAGACTCATTATCACATTTGCTCAGGACTCTCCTGAGTCACATTCACATATACCTAGTCTTGCTATCACCCATGAACAGGGATCACCTGAATCAGATTCACATGCACCCAATCTTGCTATCATCCCTGATCAGGACTCACCTGAATCATGTTCACAGGCACCCAGTCTTGCTATCACCCCTATTCAGGACTCAACTGAGTCACATTCACAGGAACACATGACATTGCTCTACTCCAGGTCCCTTCCTGTCCATGCCCATCCCAGGCCATATGAGGTATCTACAACAGGGAAATGGGAAGCAACCACCTGTTGTGGAATGTTGTGTTGTTTGGTGCATTGACTCCATTTAATGCAGTGATCATGCAAAAGCTAATAAAGCAGGAATGTGTATCTATGTAGCTATTCCATGGTGAAGATTTACAGAAATGTGTGGAACTCGCTTCCTACACACAAAACTAACATCCTTTCCACCAGGAACACCCACTCATCTTGCACAAAGGAGCCAAGAGCCACAAATGTTCCCTTTGATCTGATTTTATGTGCACAGGATAGGGAGGAGCCTGGGCTCCACTGGGCAAGGGCACTCAACCACAGACCCAGAAGTGACTGAGCACTAGTGGGTTAGGGGCACAGACCCAGAGGACTAAGAGGAGTCTCAGTAATGGTGGGCAAAAGGTACTCACCAGAGGATGAAAAGCAGATTGAGAACAGAAAGGTAAGGGGTACTTGGTAATAGTATTCAGGGAAATGAGCAAGTGTGCACAAGGGGCACTCACCAAAGGACACAGAAGACTCTGATCAATGGTGGGGAATGTGAGATTAAGACAGAATACAAAGAAGTCTGAACACTGTTATGCTATAAGTACTCACAAACAGGAGAAAGGTGAGGCTCAGTAAGGTTTGGCTAGGGAACTTAGAACATGACTCAGAGGAGACTGAGCACTTCAGGGTGAGGGCACTAACCCAGAGGCCCAGGAGAATACTGAGCACTGCTGGATGAGGTGCAATCATCCAGAGGACACAGACAGGACAGGGTACTGGAGGGTAAGGGATACTCCATAACAATATTGAGGTAAAACTGAGCTCCTGTGTGCAAGGAGCACTAACCAAAGGATTTCAGATAACACTGAGCAGTGGTGTGTGAAGGGAGATTAATGACTGCACACAGAGAAGACTGAGCAATGTCAGATGAGAGGTGCTCAACCACAGGACCCAGAAGAGTCTGAGCAAGGATTTCCTTGGGGTAGATAGAACAAGACAGAGAGAAGACTGAGCATTCTTAGGTGAGCAGCACTCACCCAAAGGACCCAGAGAGGAATGAGCAAGGAATGATGAGGAAACTCAAAAAATAGAAAAGGAGAAGACTGAGCACTTTTAGTAGAGGGGCGCTCTCCTGCAGGACTCAAATGAGACTGAGTAAGGACAGGTTAGGTGAACTTAGCTTAAATAAAGAAGGCTGTGCTATGTTAGGAGAGGGGCAATCAACTGGAGAATCCAGGGGAATCAACAAACTGAATGGGGGGTGCTCACACAGTACTCAGAGCACCCTCAGCAAGGGTGGGTGAGGGGAGATTTATGGCAAAACCAGAGAAAACTTAGCACTGGTGGGTGAGTGATGTTCACCCATAGGACACAGAAGACCCTGAGAAATGGGGGGAAGGGGAGGCAGGGCAGGATTCAGGGAAGCCTGAGCAAAGTTACATGAGGTGCGCTTGACCACAGGAACCAGAGGAGACAGATTTCTGTTGGAAGTGGTGTGCTCATCAAGGTAACTCATAGTATTTGGACCCTTATCAAGAGAGTCCCTTGGGCCATAGTCTCAGTTCCATCAGGGCTGGTGGGACAGTGGTACTTGTTCAAAGGTCTGGGGAAGTCCTCCATAATGAGGGGAAATTGTCCTTGGCCACATTCACACTGTTCTATGAAGTTGTGCATTGTGCCTGACTCAGAAGTCCTAGAAGGATTCCTCTCTTGTCAAAAGAGAGCAGCCAGTTACATATCAGAGAAGATACTGAAAATACTGAAATATATGCTTTCCATTCACTATTCAGAAAAATGTGAGAAATCCTGGGCATGCTACATCACCCATAAGAACTCAGTCACTTGAGCAATGGTGTTCGATGAGTGGTAGAACAAGGTCCTGAGTGCTGTGGAAATTGACATCCATTAAAATAGAGTACAGTTTTCAGGCATTGGTGAGGAGCCTGTAGCAAGGCAGCAACAAAGGCCTACTGAAGTTGTTGATAAGAGGAAGTATCCATATCTCTCTAACTTTCCACAGTAATGTTGGCCTTGACATGAATATAAGGCCCAAGATGATACAATGACTTTAGGTGGAATGGAACTCACGCAGAGATTTCACTAAGAGAATCAAGTTGCCTAGGGCTCAGTGGAGTGGGAGCACTGGTGTTGGAAGTGTGCCCTCCCACATGACCCACAGGGGACTGAGAACTGGTGGGAGAGGGGCACTCACTCACAGGACTCAGAGGACCATGAACAATGGTGTGGAAGGGGAGATTAAATACAGGACTCAGAGAAGACTGAGCACTGGTGGGAGTGGGATGCTCACCAATAGGACTCAGAAGATGCTGAGCAATGGTGGGGTATGTGAGGTTAAGAAAGAACCCAGGAAAGGCTGAGTAATATTAGGCTATGTGTGATCACACCCATGAGCCAGTGATGAGATTGTATATGGGAATGTAGCACATGGCACAGAGGAAACTGAGAACTGCTGTGTGAGGGGCACTCAACCGGATGTCCCAGAGTGTACTGAGAACTGCTGGATGAGGGGTGCTCACACAAAGGACTCAGAAGACCCTTAACTATCATGGTTGAGAGAAGGATTATGACCAAACCCAGAGAATACAAAGCAAAGATAGATGTGGGGTGATTGACTACAGGATCGGGAGGAGATGGAGGTCTTCTGTGAGAGCAGTTCTTGCCTACACAGCTCTGATGTTTTTGCACCCTTTGAGAGTATCCCTTGGGCCAAGGTTTTATTTACTTGAGGTATGGTGGGAATGGGCTTTTTCAAAGGTCTGAAGAAGTCCTCCATAATGATTGGAAATTTTCATTGACCACATTTCACAACTGTCCTTTGAAGGTGTGCATTGTTCCTGACTCAAAGATTCTACAAGTTTTCTTCTCTTGTCAAAAGATAGCAGCCAGTGACATATCAGAGAAGATCAAGAAAATACTTAAATATATGCTTTCCATCCACTGTTCAGAAAGGGCTCAGAAATCCTGGGCATGCTACATCACCCATAAGTACTCAGTACATTGGGCAATGGTGTAGAAGTGGTGTACATTGAATGGTGGAATGAGGTCCTCAGTATTGTGAGAATTGACATCCTTTAAAACTTGGGGTTTCAGGCATTGAAGATGAGCCTATCTGCTGGCAGTGCCAAAGGCCTATTGAGTTTGTTGGAGAGAGGAAGTGTTCACATCTCTACAAATTTTCACATTGTTGGCTTGGATATTCAGATAAGGCCAGAAATTGTGTACTGACTTTAAGCAGAATGGGATTTACCCACAGAACTCACTAATAGGACCAGGTTGCCTAGTGCTCAGTGAAGAGGGAGAAATGGTGGCACAAGTATGAAAATATACACAATACACACAGGGGACAGAGCACAGGTGGGAGATGGGCACTCACCCACAGGATTCAGAGGATCCTGAGTAATGGTGGGTATGTGATGTTAAGACAAAACCCAGAAAAGTTTGAGCAATATTAGGCTACCTATGATCATACACATGAGCCAGATGACGGTGAAATAAGATTGGCAAGGGGAACTTAACACATTGCACAGAGGAGACTGAGAACTGCTGGGTGAGGGGCACTCACCAAGAGGTCCAAGGTTTTATTGAGCACTGCTGGATGAGGGGTGCTTTCCCAGAGAACACAGAGGAGACAGAGTATTGGAGGGTAAGGTGAGCCCCAAATCAATATTCAGGAAAAACTGAGCACCTTTGTGCAGGAGGCACTCACCACAGAACCCAGATGACCCTGAGAAATGGGGTGAAGGGAGATTAAGGATAGAACCCAAAGAAGACTGAACACTGTCAGGTGAAGCATGCTAACCCACAAGACCAGGTGTGTCTGATCAAGGATTGCCTTGGAGAAATTGGAACAAGAGAGAAAGAAGGCTGAGTCCTCTAAGGTGATAGCACTCACAAAAAGGACCCAGAAGAGAATGATCATGGAAAGTTTAGGGAACACAGACAAAAGAGCAGACAAGAATGAGCACATTCAGGTGAGGTGTGATCACCCAGAGGACCAAAAGAAACTGAGTAAGGACAGATTAGGCAAACATAGCAACTTAAATTAAGAAGGCTGAGTCATGTTAGGAGAGGAGCTGTCACCAAAAGCACCCAGTGGAATCAGAGCATTAGTGTGTGAGGTGCGCTCACCCACAGGGCTCAGAGTACTCTGAGCAATGGTGGATGAGGGGAGATTTAGGGAAGGACCCAGAGAAGACTGAACACTGGTGGGGGAGGGACACTCACCCAGAGGACACAGAGGAGTTAGAGTACTGAATGGTAAGGGACAATCCAAAATAATATTCAGAAAAAACTGAACACCTGTGTGTGAGGGGCACTCACCAGAGGACCTAAATGATTCTGGGCAATGGTGTGTGCAGGGAGATTAAGAACAGGACCCAAAGAAGACTGAACACTGTCAGGAGAGGGGCCTTCACCCACAGGACCCAGAGGAATCTGAACAAGAGTTGCCTTGGAGAACCTGAAAGAGGACAGAGAGAATACTGAACACTCTCAGTTGAAGGGGAACTCACTGAACGGACCCAGAGTAGAATGAGAAAAGAATGGTTAGGTAATGCAGAAAAAAAAAGAAAACAGAGGAGAATGAACACTTTTAGTTGTAGGAGACTTACCCATAGGACCCTGAGGAGACTGAGTAAGGTCAGGTTAGATGAACTTAAAGGCTCAAAGTAAGAAAATTGCACAATGTTAGTAGAGAAGCTATCACCAAGAGGACCCAGTTGGATCTGAGCACTAGTGGGTGAGGGGCACTCATCCCAAGATTCAGGAGCAATGATGGGTGAGGGGCAATTTAGGGCAGGAACAGACCCAGAAAAGCCTGAGTAAAGTTAGATGAGGTGTTCTTGACCACAGGAGCCAGAGCAGACTGACATTTGTTGAAAGAACGGTTCTCTTCAAGATGACTCACAGTCTGTGGAATCCCTTTAAGAGAAAAGTTCTGTGTCTTCAGTGGTGGTGGGACAGTGCTGTTTTATCAAAGGTCTGAAGAACTCCTTCATGATGA
This sequence comes from Sciurus carolinensis, assembly GCF_902686445.1. Taxonomy (NCBI): domain Eukaryota; kingdom Metazoa; phylum Chordata; class Mammalia; order Rodentia; family Sciuridae; genus Sciurus; species Sciurus carolinensis. The sequence goes on along the minus strand of NC_062225.1, from coordinate 37,818,676 downwards.
TGGGAAATTGTCCATGGCAACATTTCAAATTGTCCCTTGAAGGGCTGCCTTGTGTCTGATCCAGAGATCTAGGTTTCCTGTCTTGTCAAAAGAGCAGCCAGTGACATATCAGAGAATATAATGAAAATACTTCTATACATGCTTTCCATCCACTGCTCAAAGACATGTTAGAAGTGCTGAGAAACTACCTCACCCATAAAAACTCAATCACTTCAGCAAAGGTGTGAAAATGGTGAACTATGAGTGGTGGAACGAGGTCTTCAGTTCTGTGGGAACTGACATTCATTAAAATTGTCTTGGATTTTTCATGAATTTGTGAGGAGCCTTTCTGCATGGTATCCTCAAAGGCCTATTGAGGTTGTTGTAAAGATGAAGTATCCACATCTCTCCAGTTTCCAAAGCTGTGTTGGCCTGGACATGCAGATTAGACAAGAGATGGTATACTGAAATGAGCAGGAAATTGACTCACCCAGAGAGTTCACTAGGGGAAACAATGTAGAGTGAGCACTGTTATTTGAAGGTTGTCCACCCACAAACCCAGAGGAGACTGAACACTGGTGGGAGAGGGGTTCTCACCCACAGGACCCTGAGCAATGGTGGGGCTGGGAAGATTAAGGACATGACTCTTAGAAGACTGAGCACTGGTGGGAGAGGGGTACTCTCACAGAGGACAAAGAATACCCTGAGCAATGGGGCTTAGAAGTTTTAGGGAAGAACCTAGAGGCAAGTTAGATGAGGGTTTCTTGACCACAGAATCCAGAGGAGATAGAGTTCTATTGGGATAGGGTTTCTCTCCTACAGGTGTCGGTGTTCTTGGATCCTTTTCAAGATTGTCCCTTGGGTCAGTGTCTCAGTGACCAGAGGGATGGTGGGAATGGTGCTATTTAAATAGTCTAGAAAAGTCCTCCATGATAAGAAATTGTCCTTCTCCACATTTTACACTGTCCCTTGAAAGTGTACACTGTGCCTGACCCAGAGGTCCTAGGAAGGTTTTTCTCTTGTTAAAAGAAAGCAGCCAGTGACATATCAGAGAATATCCTGAATATACTTAAATATATGTTTTCCATTCACTGGTCAGATGAATGGCAAAATCTGGACATGACACATAACTCATAAGAGCTCTTCCACCTGAACAAAAGTGTGGAAATAGTTCACTATGAGTGGTGGAATGAGGTCCTCTGTGCTGTGGGAATTGACATCCATTAAAATTGTCTTGTGTTTTCAGGCATTGGCGAGAAGTTTGTCTGCATGGCAGCACCAAAGGCCTATTGAGGTTCCTGGAAAGGGGAAATATCCACATCTTTCCAAGTTTCCACAGTCTTGTTGGCCTGGACACACAGATAAGGCCAGAGATATTGCACTGACATTAGCAGGAAAGGGGTTTATCCAGAGAGTTCACTAAGGGAACCAGGTTGCCTAGGGAAATTGAGGACTGGTAGGTGAAGGGTGAACACCCAAAATACCCAGAGGGGATTAAGCACTGGCGGGAGAGGGGCACTCACCCACAGTACTCAAGATCCTGAGAAATGGTTTGTTAGGGAGGTTAAGGACAGAACCCAGAGAAGACTGTGCACTGTTTGGAGATGTGTGCACTCCCAGATGACTCAGAAGACTCTGAGTTATGGTGGTTGAGAGGAGATTTCAGGCAGAACACAGAGAAGACTGAACCAAGTTAGATGAAGGGTGTTTGACCAAAGAATCCAGAGGAAATGGAGCTCTTTTGGGAGAGGGTTACACCCTTACAGGCCTCAGAGGTTTTGGAAACTTTTGGAGAGTATCCCTCAGGACAATATCTCAGTGACCTCAGGGACAGTGGGAATGGTGCTACTTAAAAGGTGTAAAGAAGTCCTCCATGATGATGGGAAATTTTTCTTGGCCACATTTCACACACTTCCTTGGAGGTGTGAGTTGAGCCTCATCCAGATGTGGTAGAAGGGCTACTCTCTGGTGAAAAGAGAGCAGCCCATACCAGAGAAGATCTTGAAAATTCTTAAATGTATGCTTTTTTATTCAATGATCAGAGGAAAGGCAGAAATTCTGGGCATTCTACATCACTCATAAGAGCTGAGCTACTTGAGAAAAGGTGTGAAAATGGTGGACTATGACTGGTGGAATGAGGTCCTCAGTGCTCTTGGAATTGACCACTGTTAATATTGTCTTGTGTTTTCAGGTATTGGTGAGGAGGCTGTCTGCATGGCAGCACCAGAGGCCTATTGAGGTTGTTGGAAAGAGGAAGTACCCACATTCTCCAAGTTTCCTCAGTACTGTTGTCTTGGATATGCATGTAAGGCCAGAGATGTTGTACTGACATTAACCTGAATTTGACTAACACCCAGAGTTCTTGAAGACAACCAGGTCACCTCAGGCTCAGTGGAGAGTGAGCCATGGGGTTGAGGTTTGTCCACCCACAATACCAAGAGGGGACTGAGCACTGGTGGGAGAGGGGCATTAGGGGCATTCACCCCAGGGACACAGAAGACCCTGAGCAATGATATGTGAGAGGAACTTAAGGACATGACCCAGATAAGACTGAGAACTCCTAGGTGAGAAGTGCTCAATCACAAGGCACAGAAGACAGTTCTACTGGCCTGGGCCCTCGCTCACAGGACAGTTTATGTGAATGAAGCACTCACTGTTCTTGTTTTCTTCCCTCTTCTGATGTGAATTTGATGTGGATTTGTGGTCTCATGGGATCTTCCCTGCCTCCTCTTCTCCCCAATATCCTGTCCCCATGGTGGTCTGAGAACAGTGTCCAGCAGTGTGTGGTGCCCTGCCCAGTATCTTTCCTTAACTCATATATAGTTTATGATGTCATAATAACCTGGGGGGGGGGGCAGGCCCAGCTGGTTTTGCTGCCAAGAATTTAGAGAGGGTGTGGGGCCCTCAGCACTGACTGTGCCCCCTGGTGTAACTTTCCTTGGACCCAATGATCTCTGCCTCCACTGAATGCAGAGTTCTGAAAAGCCTGGTTTCAGTTCTGTTTCTGACCCTGTTTTCCCTGAGTTCTGGAAATGACTGGTTTGGGGGTTCTCTCCAGGCATCAGTAAAGAGGTCACAATGTGACTGTTTAGACTGGGTAATAGAACCTCAGTTTTCTATCCAGTCCCTGGTACAAGCAGGAGCCTCTTTGACCCACTTTATCCATAGGGACCCTAGGCCTGGTCTCTCACACTTGGTTCCTCATGCTCAGTCCTGGGAACCATGGGTCTTCCCTTCTCCCCTCCCCTTCTCCAGTCCTTACCTGGCAGGTGCACACCACATTGTGCCTGGCCCTGCTGGAACCCCACCCACTCATGCTGTACCAGATCTTTTGACCCTGGCAGCAGGAGTCACATAGGTTCCTGTGAGGTTCTGATTTACAGGTGAGAATAAAGCACACCACAGGACCTGAATCTGTCATTGTCCCTATGGCTCCTCAGGCAGGATCACCTCTGACAAGGCAGAGACTGCCCCTCCACCACAGACCAGTCCAGGGTTCCCAGTGTGACAGAGCAGGGCATATCATTATTATCACTCTGTTCCACCACCAATTTCCCCAGGGGCTGTGGTTTTAGAGGAGGCTGAATTACCTGGGTCCATGGGGAGGAAAAGGAACCCTATGTGACTGTAGAACAACAGCACAGCTGGGAGTACCTGGTGCAGAGGTGCTCAGGTGCTCTCTCCTCCTCATTTCCTATTCCACCTCCCTCAGAGTTTATGGCATTTACCAAGAACTGTAGGGAGCCTGGTGATGATTAGGGAGACACTGTTCCCAAACCTCAGGTCCTGAAGCACCAAGTTTATGGTGTACTCGGGTCCAATTGGCAGTCTTAGCCTGTTACCATGCCCTGTGTCCCTTTCTATTCAGTTCCTACCCCTTGTCAGGGTGGGGAGGGCCCTGGTACTGGGACCCAGGGTGCTCTTCTCCTGAGCTATGCCCTAGCACTCTTTGTGTTTTATATTGAGATAGGGTCTCTCTAAGATGTTCATGGTAGCTTTAAATTGATTCTCCTGCCTTAGCCTCCTGAGTGACTGGCATCATCAGTGGGGCACCCTGTCAGACTCAGCTCCCTTCTTGTTAAACAGGAGACTTTCCTTTTCAAGGGCCTGGTGTCAGGAAAACCATACGAGTCAGACCCACACTGAAGCCAGCCAGGAAGCACAGTGGGTTAAAGGTCACACACACTCAAGTTCACTTGTGTGCTGAGGCTGAAGCCTTGTCAGCCCCAATTTGAGAAGGGCCAAGCCCAGAGCCCTGAAGAGCTGCCCACCTCTAGCTGGGCTCCTGGGGCTCACATGGATACCACCCTACCTTTCACCCCACACCACAGGGATCTCAAAGCAGGGGCGGCCTGGTCAGCCTGGTCACACAAAAGTACTCACAGTGATCTTGGGTTCCAGAGAGAAGGAAGGACTAGAGTGTGCAGTGAGGGTCCCTGATGTGTGCTCTCTCAATGTCTTCCACTGGTGGGTACCCTCTGCAGCTGGGAAAAATGTTGGTAAATCAGAAATGCTTTCCTCTCTGTTTTGCACCATCTTGTGTCTCTCTGTCCTAACATGCACTACCAACTAGGACCTGGCATCAGGTGGCCCCTGTATGAGGCTCCAAGCAGAACCAGCAGTTCTACTCCCAGAGCTCTGCCCACTTCTGCCAGCTTGAGCAATTTTCTGTTGTCATTGGGATTGGGAACACTGTCATGTCTGTTTCCTCAAATGGCCTCCTCCAGGAGCCCACAAAGGACCCCCCCATGGAACCCTTTATGTTAGGTCCTCCGGAGGGGGCAGTTATATGTAAGCCCCTCAACACAGGCAGGTGCTGGTAGATGGGAGTCACATCTGTGGCCTTGCTCCTTCCCTCCCAGGCCCAGCCCCCAGGTTGGCCTACCTTCTACAGTCTGGAACTTAAATTTGCAGGCTCCACTGGTCCACAACACCATTGCAACATCTCCTAAGAGAGAAAGAGAGGGTTTGCTGCCTAGTTCCTCTAAAGAACTCTTCCACCAAAGCTCTGCAAGGGTAGAGCCCAGGGTTCTTCTGGCAGGGTTCAGCTACCAGGTGCTGCTTTGCAGAGCGCTCTCCTGCTTTTGACCCTGACAGGTCACAGAGAGGCCTGCACTCCTGGAGGCTTTGCCATAGACTTTTGGTTTTTAAGGTCACATCTGACAAAGACTCTGTCCTTGACATTTTGTCCAACCTTTAAAACTGGGAAATTTCAAGAAGCCTCAAATAGTTTTCTCCAGACTTAACCATTGTCCCACTGACCTGCTCCTTCTTTATTCTGCCAGGGCTTCCCACAGGCAGTAGCCATGTACAGAGGATGGGAACCCTGGCCCTGAGGTCAGGATGGTGCCACAGAACTCAGGGGACTGAATACACAGCTATACTATGCTCAACCATACAATAGCCTCCAACTTAACTGCCCCTCTTATGAGTTTGGGGGCAGATCCGCTGTCTTCCCAGGAAGACCAAGATGCCTGTCAATTTGGTTTCCTATTTCATGTTGTTTTCCTCTCTTTCTGGTCACAGGCCAAACACAGAGCCCTGTCAGTGGAGACTTCAGGTGCAGGTCTCTGGCCTGGGCCCAGGACAGAATTTGGACAGGTTGGCAGGACTAGAGCCCTCTGCTGGAGTCACTGGATACAGCTCCCAGGGCCTAACTCAGGGTTGCTGGCTCAGAATGAAGGACAATTAAAGATGGTCCCTGCGGCTACAAAGCTATCTTGTGTCCTGACTTTCTGACTCCCAGAGCCATGTTGATTCCATCACTACTCCTAATGAGATGGAAAGATGATTTTTATGACTTGGGTCACAAAGTCTGACCCTAGTAAATCCTTCCCAGCAGGCATATGGGTCCCCATCCTCCCTGTTAGTTGCCCTTTGGTCTCTCCTTGAGCCAATTTAGGGCCTGTCTTTCCAGTCCAGAGGTGATCATTATCAACTGTTTTTTTGAAAGTGTTTGTTTGTGACTGTGGTACCATTTTCAGGAAGAGAGAAGAGAGGCAGAGCAACCAGTTTAGTTTACAGAAAGTGTTTGCAGAGAGAAGGAAGGACCAGCGTGTGCAGTGAGGGTCCTCTGATGTGCGCTCTCAAGAAGCCTGGAGTGAAACTGTCCTAGACCCAAGATTTGGGTACAGTCCAGGAGCTGCTAATCCACCAGAGGTTGTCGACCCCAGGTCCAGAGGAGAAACAAGATGCTGCACAAACCTGCACCCCACAACCCGTGGAATAGAGCCACTGGACTGACCCACCATGCCTGCTCCTCATCTTCACCATCTACAGGTTTTCTTTCATGGAGCGTTCACAGTCCCAAAGGGCACTTCACACCAGGCATGAAACCTGCTCTGTGCCTTGCCTTTCTGTATAAATCTCTGCCTGTGTCTCTACTGACAGGTCCCTAAATCCCTCTCTGCAGCATGTCAAGAACATATGGGACTGTTTCGAAGACCCCTCTCTCTCCTGGGGACCTCCTGGGACACCATCTGTTGGTGACAGTATTCAGTTTCAGAAGTACATAGCCTGATCATGGGGGCACCTACAGTGTGGTGGCCCTGATCATGGAGCCACATTCAACCTTGCTGTTCTTCCTGAGACCTGTGCCAGGGTGGAAGAAACAACTCAGCAGCACACTCACTGCCTCAAACTCTGCTAGAGCTGGAACCTTGACTCCCTCACCAGACCAGCTTCTGCTGGGAACCACAGCTGTTCAGAACCCCTCTGAGTTGACTTCCCAGAACTTTAGAGTAACTTCAGCCAGGATGTTCATGACTGTCTACATTTGTCATTTTGTGCTTATGAGTTTGGGGGTTTTCCTGGAACATTTACTTTTTGGTTTTGCACACTTAAATGATACATTTATTTTGTTTGAATGGAGGCTTTTACCTCTCATGTCCTATGCTCCCTTAGTGTAAGCTCTTGTTATTCCAGTTACTTGGGCACTAATCCATAGTCAGGAAGTTAACTCACCTGCACCCTTGAATAGGAATCTGCTTTCCTAAATCAGCCACCTCTCTATAAACAGAAAAAAATATTCACTCTCAGACTGGGCACTGAAGCCTTCTATGAAAGCATGCACAAAGGATCCTAAAGTTGAGACTTGTGACCAAGTGGCCTCAGATTGTTTCAACTGGTCACAGCATGATTCAGATATGACTCTCCTTTCACAGAATTGGCACAAGTTATCATGTTGCTGTGTCTCATGGCTCAGATTCTAACATTGGAGGATCTTTGACATATGGGTTAATTTAAAACTGTTAGAGAAAATGAGGGTATCCTCAAAATGGTAACACATGTTCATTTTGTTGTTTCTGTTGACTTGGGGCTGGCTGCCTGCCAGTCAGTAACCTGCAGGAGTCACCACCCTGTGCAGCTCCTGCAGCCATGAGGGAGGTCTGACTCCCCTGATGGTGTCCAGGCTGTGCTTCAGGCTTGATGAGTGAGCCAGCTGTCCAGTGGTCCTTCCAGGGACAAGGGACCTTACCATGGGACTGTGTCAGCAGTTCAGCAGGGTAACTCCTCCAGGATCCCCAAGGGTGGGCACAGGCCACACTCTGCCTGTGGTACTGAATGAGGGACTTAAATAACCCTGCCTGCCTGGTCCAGGCCTGGCATCACTGGGCCTGCACTGCTACCCCTGCTCTGGAAAATCCAAAATCCTTCCCAAATTCTCCCACAGTCTTGGATCCACCTAACCAAGGGACACATGGTGTGCTCTGGCACACTCATCTGAAGTGTCTCCGACCACCTGCCATTCATCCACCTCATCAGGAATGTGGGTAGATGAGTTGACATGAACTCCATTCTCCTTGGATTTCAGTGTCTATCACACCTGGACCTGTGTACAACCAGGTACTTGTGCTGCCTAGTCCACACCATGATATTCTAATTAGAAACCTTAAAATTAAAAAGAAACATTTTTTTTTAAACAAAGCTTGAGGTATGGGTTAGTGGTTAAGCTCCCATGGGTTTAATTCCTGACGAAAACAACAACACACAAATTAATTGTGAGGTTTTCTTCTTAAATTACATATTTCAGTTTAGTATTCATTTTCCTCTTGTGGAGGACGAGAAAAGTAAGTTCCTCACACATTCTTTCATGCCTACACCCAACATTTTGCTATCAGGTTATTGTTTTATGCCAAGGGCTGTAATTTACCTGCCATCTCCCTTCCCTTGGATATCTTGTCAAATCCTAGGTTTATTGGGAGGCATCACTCATCTCCAGTCCTGGAACCCTGGCTTGTTCCTTTCTGCATTTATTTAGACTTAAGTCTTTAGTTGGCACAGCCATACTTTATAGATGGGAAAAAGAAGGGTTGCTCACAGTCACCTTCCCATGACCAAACACTGCAGGAATTGAGATTCAGAACAGTATTTACCTGTTGTACAGACAGTGTTCAGAAAAGTCATTGGACCCTGAGATTTTGGATTTGAGTGCTGGCATCAAGAATAAAGACACTCACTCTCTGTGAACTTTCTGGGGATTGTGAGGGATTCTGGACAGGTGTCAGGGTTAACTCTGTCCCCAAGACTCAGGAACAGGGTGGATCTCCTGTGGTGGCTTCATTCCATCACAAGAGACCTGAGAAAGGAGTTGGTGACAAATATTGGTGCTCCTCTTGAACTAGATTTTTCCTGAACCAGAGGACTATGAAGAAACAGTGGAAGATGGAAACCTAGTATGTTCCACAAAATACTGAAAAAATATTTTTACTTGAAAACAAATAATCCCAGAGGTGAGTAGTTAGGCTTCTATGACTAGCTAATCATGCTATCAGGCCCCATGACCCTTCCTGTTTTCCATTCTGAAATCCTTTTCAATACAGCTATAAGGGAAAGGAGAAGAAATGAAGAAAAGAGAGCTAGTTGTCCAGTGGCTTCCATTGACATCTTATTGACCAGCACATAATCATAGCTACTCCTGCCTGCAAAGGATACTGGGAAATGTAGTTTACTTTTAGTTTTTGGTATGTTGACTGTGTTTTCTTTTTGGTTGCAGGGACTGAATTTAGGGGTGCATAACCACTGAGCAACATTCCCAGCCCTTTTTTAATTTTGAGAGACAGGTTCTTGCTAAGTTGCTTACCACCTTGATAAGTTGCTGAGGATGGCCTCAAACTTGGGATCCTCCAGCATGAAGCTCCCATCGTCAGGGATTTTAGGAATGTGCCACCACACCTGGCTATTTTGTTTATTATTTATTTAGGTGCTGGGGATAAAATCTGGAGCCAGGTACATGTCAACAACTATTCTACCACTGGCATGCACCTCCAGCCTGACACCTGTCATTTTGTCCTGTTAGCAACATATATTTTAAAGGTAAGGGCCCCATGGAACAAATGAGGGTTTTCTGGAGCTGGGCCAGAGCCATGAGCTGTGGTGGAATGGCTGTGCAGCAGAGCCAGTGCAGGGTTTCAGGACCATGGCAGGGTGGGCACCCAATAAGGACAGCCCCAGGATGTTGATCTGAATGAGACCTAATGGCTGTTGATGCAGGATAGGTGATGGTGTCCATGTTCAGATATTGTTGTTTTATGTTGTTGGTGGGAGGGCATCCCAGATGAAGGAGAAGCAGGCAGTTAGTGCATTTGGAAGCTTAACTACTGAGCAACATCCCCAGGACTTTTCATTTTGAGAAAGGGTTTAGCTTAATTTCTCAGGGGTTTGCTAAATTACTGAGGCTTGGCTTTAAACTTGCAATCCTCTGACCTTAGCTTTCCAAACATGGGATTACAGGCATCCACCACTCTGTCTAGTCTAATATTTTTTTAAAATTTTTTATTCCATCCTAATATGAATCTATTTTAACTTATACTATAAAATATGCTTAAAACTTACATGAAATAATCTTATATGTATAGGCACATACCATTTATATGGACATATATGTCACAAAGTGCAACAGTGTCCTAGTAATCAAGTGTGACACATAAAATCTGGGACACATATGGACATTTGATTTATATTTTTCTATTCTTTTTTCTGTATTTATCTTGTGAGACAACCCAAAAACACTGAATGGGTGAATAGAGAAAATTGTGTTACTTTACCTGATCATTATTTGGGGAAAAGTTTGTCTTTTCTAGTAGTGGTAGCGAGTTTTCATTTTTCGCAAATACTGCATGTTGAAACTCATGTATTGAAACTTAAAAAGTTGATCACACAAAAATTGAGAACAGAATAGCTTCCTATACCTATGATAAGAAGGTGAATGGGACTGATGGTGGGTAAGGAGTGTCAAAAACAGTTAAGAGGGGAAAGTAGCTCAGGTTTTATAGCACAATAGGGTGATTACACTTTATAATAACAACTTATACAAATCAAAAACCCAGAGAAGTATTTCAAGGGTTCAAACATAAAATTGAAAATTTGAATAAATGTGAATCACCCTGATTTTGTTTCAACACCCTGTATAAGCCTGTTGAATTTTAATACTTTGTCCCATATCCAAGTACAAGAGTAGATTCCAATTAACAGTGAAATAAAAAGAATTCAGCAATTCAATATTTTAACCAATTATCTATCACATCAGATTTTTAAATGGTCTCCCACAATCATGAATATTTCAGTATTCTGTATTTGAACACTCAGGAACCACATGGCTCTCTTGAGGAGTGTCTGTACAATAGGCAAACACTGGTTTGAATCTCAATTTCTGCACTGACGAAACATGGAGAAAGGGACTTTGAGCAAACCTTGGTGTTTCTATCTATCAAGTGGTGTTGTGCCAACTTAAGACTTGAATATAAATAAACACAAAAAGGAAGAAGCCAGGGTAACAGGACTGGAGGTAAGAGATTCCTCCAATAAACAGAGGATATCGGTAAGTTTTCCAAAGGAAGGGAGACAGTGGATAAATTAGAGACCATGGCATAAAACAGTAGCCTGACCACAAAATGTTAGGTGTGATCATGAAGAATGTGTGAAGGACATACTGTTTTCTTCTGTCCCAATAGAGAAAAATAAGTGCTACAATTAAAATATGTAAATTAAGAAAAAGTCCCACAATTATTCTTTTGTTTTGTTTAGTGTTTTGGTACAGGGATTGAACCCAAGGATGTTTAACCAATGAGCCACATCCCAAAACCTTTAAAAAAATTTTTTTAAAGTTTATTTTGGGACAAATTTTAATCATAATATTAGGGTGATCTTATATCCAATAAGCATTTTGGGAAATATCCAAGGGAAGGGAGGTTCAGGTAGATTACAAACATTGAAATTAAAAAAAAAAAAAGCTTGATTGCTAAATGTTGGGTATGGGTTGGAAGGTGTGAGGAACTTACTTTTCTCCTCCTCCACAACAAAGAAAAATAAATGCTCAAATGGGTAATATGTAATTTAAGCAAAAAGAGTCACAATATAAAAGATCGTTTTTATTTTGTTGGTTTTGTTGTTGAAAAGACATGCACAAGGTCTGAACAGAATGCAAGCACCATTGCTACACACTGGAATTTCACACAAAAGATTATTGTCAGTAAAATGCTTGTCAACTGAGAAGACTGTCCCCCCAGAGAGAGCATCAGCACATCTCGCAAATGTTTTATAGTGTGCCATAGGAATTTTTTTTATTGTAAACAAATGGGATACATGTTGATTCTCTGTTTGTACATGGAGTAAAGTCATACCATTTGTGTAATCATAAATTTACATAGGGTAATGTTGTTTGATTCATTCTGTAATTTTTTCCCTTCTCCCAACCCCTCCCACCCCTCTTTTCCCTCTATACAGTCCTTCCTTCCTCCATTCTTGCCACCCTCCCTAACCCTAACTCTAACCCTAACACTAACCCCTCTCACCCCCCATTATGTGTCATCATCCAGTTATCAGCGAGATCATTCCTCCTTTGGATTTTTGAGGTTGGCTTATCTCACTTAGCATGATATTATCCAATTTCATGCATTTGTCTGCAAATGCCATAATTTTATCATTCTTTATGGCTGAGTAATATTCCATTGTACATATATATGCCACAGGTTCTTTATCCATTCATCTATTGAAGGGCATCTAGGTTGGTTCCACAATCTGGCTATTGTGAATGGAGCAGCTATGAACATTGATGTGGCTGTATCTCTGTAGTATGCTGATTTTAAGTCCTTTGGATATAGGCCAAGGAGTGGGATAGATGGGTCAAACGGTGGTTCCCTTCCAAGTTTTCTAAGGAATCTCCACACTGCTTTCCAGAGTGGCTGCACTAATTTGCAGCCCCACCAGCAATGTTTGAGTGTACCTTTTCCCCCTCATCCTCGCCAACATCTGTTGTTGCTTGTATTCTTGATAATCGCCATTCTAATTGGGGTGAGATGGAATCTTAGGGTAGTTTTGATTTTCATTTCTCTTATTACTAGAGATGTTGAACATTTTTTCATATGTTCCTTGATTACTTGTAGATCTTCTTCTGTGAAGTGTCTGTTCATTTCCTTAGACCATTTGTCGATTGGGTTATTTGTATTCTTGGTGTTGAGGTTTTTGAGTTCTTTATAGATTCTGGAGATTAGTGCTCTATCTGAAGTATGATTGGCAAAGATTTTCTCCCACTCTGTAGGCTCTTTCTTCGCATTGCTGATAGTTTCCTTTGCTGAGAGAAAGCTTTTAGTTTGAATCTATCCCAGTTATTGATTCTTGCTTTTATTTCTTGTGCTATGGGCGTCCTGTTGAGGAAGTCTGGTCCTAAGCCAATATGTTGAAGCTCTGGACATACTTTTCTTCTATAATCTTCAGGGTCTCTGGTCTGATTCTGAGGGTCCTTAATCCATTTTGAGTTTAGTTTCATATATGGTGAGAGATATGGGTTTAGTTTCATTCTGTTGCATATGGATTTCCAATTTTCCCAGCACCATTTGTTGAAGAGGCTATCTTTTCTCCATTGCATATTTTTGGCACCTTTGTCTAGTATGAGAAAATTGTTTTTCTTTGGGTTTGTGTCTGTGTGCTCTATTCCGTACCATTATCTACCTTTCTATTTTGGTACCAATACCATGCCGTTTTTGTTACTATTGCTTTGTAGTACAGTTGAAATTCTGGTATTGCGATACCCTATGCTTCATTTTTCCTGTGAAGGATTACTTTAGCTATGCTGGGTTTCTTATTCTTCCAGATTAATTTCATGATTGCTTGCTCTATTTCTGTAAGGTACATCTTTGGGATTTTAATTGGAATTGCATTGAATCTGTATAGCACTTTAGGTAGTATGGCCATTTTGACGATATTAATTCTTCCTATCCAAGAACATGGGCGATCTTGCCATCTTCTAAGGTTTTCTTTAATTTCTTTCTTTAGTGTTCTGTAGTTCTCATTGTAGAGGTCTTTTACCTATTTGCTAGATTGATTCCCAAGTATTTATTTTTTTTCGAAGTTATCGTGAATGGGGTAGTTTTCCTAATTTTTCTTTCCAGAGATTCATCACTTATGTATAAAAATGCATTAGATTTATGAACATTGATCTTATATCCTACTACTTTACTGAATTCACTTATGAGTTCTAAACTTTTCTGGTGGAATTTCCTGGTTCCTCTAAGTATATAAACGTATCATCAGCAAATAGGGATAGTTTGAGTTCTTCTTTTCCAATTTGTATCCCTTTAATTTCTTTGGTCTGTCTAATTCCTCTGGCTAGAGTTTCAAGGATGATACTCAATAGAAGTGGTGAAAGGGTGCATCCCTGCCTTGTTCCAGTTTTTAGGGGAAATGTTTTCAGTTTTTCACCATTTAGAATGATATTAGCCATGGGCTTAGCATAGATGGTCTTTACAATGTTAAGGAATGTTCCCACTATCCCTATTTTTTCTAGTGTTTGAGCATGAAGGGGTGCTGTATTTTATCAAATGCTTTTTCTGCATCTATGGAAATAATCATGTGATTCTTGACTTTAAGTCTATTAATATGGGAATTACATTTATTGATTTCCTGATGTTGAACCAACCTTGCATCCCTGGGATGAAACCCACTTGATCATGGTGCACTATCTTCTTAATATGTTTTTGTATGCGATTTGCTAAAATTTTGTTGAGAATTTTTGCGTCGATGTTCATTAAGGATATTGGTCTGAAATTTTCTTTCCTCGATGTGTCTCTGTCTGGTTTAGGTATCAGGGTAATATTGGCTTCATAGAACGAGTTTGGGAGGGTTCCCTCCTCTTCTATTTCATGTAATACTTTGAGAAGTATTGGAATGAGCTCTTCTTTAAAGGTTTTGTAAAACTCGGCTGAGAACCCATCTGGTCCCAGACTTTTCTTTGTTTGTAGGCTTTTGATGACTTCTTCTATTTCATTACTTGAAATTGGTCTATTTAAATTGTGTATGTCCTCCTCATTCAGTTTAGGCAATTCATATGTCTCTAGAAACCTGTTGATGTCTTCAAAATTTTCTATTTTGTTGGAGTATAGATTTTCAAAATAGCTTCTAATTATGTTTTGTATTTCCACCGTGTCTGTTGTGATATTTCCTTGTTCATTCCAAATTTTCGTGATTTGGGTTTTCTCTCGTCTTCTCTTTGTTAGTGTGGCTAAGGGTTTATCACTTTTGTTTATTTTTTTGAAGAACCAACTATTTATTTTGTCAATTTTTTGTATTGTTTCTTTTGTATCAGTTTCATTGATTTCAGCTCTGAGTTTAACTATTTCCTGTCTTCTACTACTTTTGGTGTTGGTGTGTTCTTTTTCTAGGGCTTTGAGCTGTAGTGTTAGGTCATTTATTTGTTGAGTTTTACTTCTTTTATTAAATGCACTCCATGAAACAAATTTTCCTCTATGTACTGCTTTCATAGTGTCCCAGAGATTTTGATATGATGTTTCTTTGTTCGCATTTACCTCCAACAATTTTTTAATTTCCTTCCTAATATCTTCTGTTATCCATTCATCATATAATAGCATATTATTTAATCTCCAGGTGTTGGAGTAGTTTCTGTTTTTTTACTCTTTCATTTATTTCTAATTTCAATCCATTATGATCTGATAGAATACAAGGTAGTGTCTCTATCTTCTTGTATTCGCGAGCATTAGCTTTGTGGCATAATATATGGTCTATTTTAGAGAAGGATCCATGTGCTGCTGAGAAGAAAGTGTATTCGCTCTTGGTTGGATGGTATATTCTGTAAATGTCTGTTAAGTCTAAATGAATGATTGTGTTATTGAGATCTCTGGTTTCTTGGTTCAATATTTGTTTGGAAGATCTGTCCAGTGGTGAAAGAGGTGTGTTAAAATCACCTAGTATTATTGTATTATGTTCTATTTAGTTTCTGAGATTGAGAAGGATTTGTTTGACATACATGGATGCGCCACTGTTTGGGGCATAGATAGTTATGATTGTTATGTCTTGCTGATTTATGCTTCCCTTAAGCAGTATGAAATGTCCTTCTTTATCCATTCCGACTAACTTTGGCTTGAAGTTCACATTATCTGAAATGAGGATGGATACTCCTGCTTTTTACTGAGTCCATGTGCATGGTATGTTTTTCCCCATCCTTTCACCTTTAGTCTGTGGGTATCTCTTTCTATGAGGTGAGTCTCTTGCAGGCAACAATTGTTGGATCTTTCTTTTTAATCCAATCTGCCAGTCTATGTCTTTCGATTGATGAGTTCAGGCCATTAATATTCTGGGTTATTATTGAGATATGATTTGTATTCCCGGTCATTTGGCTCATTTTATTTATTTATTTATTAATTTTTTTGAATTGACTTGGTTAATCCTTTAGTTGATATTTCTTTTAGGATAATTCCTGCCTTTGCTGATTTGCTTCTTTGTTTTTCATCTCTTCCTCATGGAATATTTTGCTGAGAATATTCTGTAATGCTGGCTTTCTTTTTGTAAATTCTTTTAGCTTTTGTTTATCATGGAAGGATTTCATTTTATAATCAAATTTGAAGGTAAGTTTTGCAGGGTATAAGATTCTTGGTTGGCATCCTTTATCTTTCAGGGTTTGAAAAATGTAGTTCCAGGTCCTTCTAGCTTTTAGGGTCTGCATTGAAAAATCTGCTGATATTCATATTGGTTCCCCCTGAATGTAATTTGGTTCTTTTCTCTCACAACCTTTAAAATTCTGTCTTTATTTTGTATGTTAGGTATTTTCATTATAATGTGCCTTGGTGTGTGTCTGTTATAATTTTGTGTATTTGGAGTCCTCTAAGCCTTTTGAACTTGATTTTCCATTTCATTCTTCAGAGTTGGGAAATTTTCTGATATTATTTCATTGACTAGATTGTTCATTCCTTTGGTTTGTTTCTCTAGGCCTTCCTCTATCCCAGTAATTCTTAAATTTGGTGTTTTCATGATATCCCATAGTTCTTGGAGATTCTGCTCATGATTTCTTACCATCTTCTCTGTTTGGTCAACTTTGTTTTCAAGATTAAATATTTTGTCTTCAATATCTGAGGTTCTGTCTTCCAGCTGTTCTATCCTATTGGTTATGCTTTCTATGGAGTTCTTAATTGGTTTATTGTTTCCTTCATTTCAAGGATTTCTGTTTGTTTTTTTTTTCAATATCTCTAACTCTTTATTGAAATGATCTTTTGCTTCCTATATTTGCTCTTTTACCTGTTGATTGGTGCGATCATTCAATGCCTGCATTTGCTCTTTCATCTCATCATTCAATGCCTGCATTTGCTCTTTCATCTCATCGTTTGCTTCCCTGATCATTTTAATTATGTACATTCTGAACTCCCTTTTGTCATATCTTCTGCCATGCTGTCATTGGATTTTATTGATGTAACATCTAGATTTGTTTGGGGCTTTTTCTTCCCTTGCTTTCTCATATTGTTTAGGTATCAGTGGATCATTGAGATACTGCAGATTTCCTCTATTGACTTATAATGTCCCTGAAGATTTCTAATATATCCCCTCTTAGCCTTCAGTAGCCTGAAATCTTGGAGGAAGTTGATAATGCAGTGCTCCACAAGGAAGCTGCCTCTCTAGGGGTGGTGGTTTTCAGGTGGGGTATATTCCCTGCTAGTGGGCAGAGGTGCCTCCACTTGTTGACCAATGGTCCTCCAAAGGGGAACTAGGCTGTGGACTGAGGCAAGGCCTGTTTGGGCCTGTTCTCTGGTTTTACCATCCTTGTGGGAAAACCTCACCCAGCGGGGAAGACTCACCTAGTTGGGAGGTCTCGCTGGTCAGGTCCTCTCCTAGAGGTTCACCTCAATCCACAACTACCGCCTGGGCTGGGCAGCCTTCCTCTGCAATGTTCCCAGGGACCCAGACCTACCTCCTGGGCCTGGGAGCCTTGCCCTTCACAGACGAGTCTCCTTATGGTGCCCCTCCTCAGAGAAGCTGCCTGCAGTCCTGGAACCTTTGCTCCGCCCCTCAGCTTGTCTCTGTGCGGCTCTTCCACCAAGAAGCCACCTAGGTCCTGGGACCCTGCTCTGCACCTAATCGCCTGGCTATGCAGCCCCTCCTCTGAGCAGCCACCTGCAGCCCCGTACAGACGCTCTGAGCCCCAGCAACCTGCCTCACGCCTCTTCCTCCAGGCAGCTGCCCAGAGTTTCGGTGTGGTTGCTACGAGTCCAAGCAACTCACTGTGAGCCTCCTCCTCTGGGCAGCCGCCCAGAGCTCTGGTGTAGCTGCTCCGAGACCAAGCGACCCGCCGTGCACCTCGTCCTCTGGGCAGCCCCCCGGTGTTCAGGAGCGGTCGCTCTGAGTCCAAACAGCTCGCCGCGTACCTCCTCCTCTGGGCAGCTACCTGGAGCCCTGGTGGGTTGCTCCGAGTTCAAGTGTTGCACTGAGCAGCCTCCTCTACAATGCTCCCAGTTATTCAGATTCACTGCTCCAGTGGGAGGAGGGGTGTCTCGTTGGACAACTCTACTTCACAAAGTTTCCTGTGTTCTGGGACCACTGCCCCATCCGGGACGCCTCCCCAGTGGGAGAGACTCACCCGGTGGCTTTGAGTTGGTCCCAAGTCTCATCAATATCTTACTCGTTGAATCCTGAGTCCTGGAGCAACATGAAATGCAGTCACCCTCTAGTCCACCACCGTGAAAACCCTGCCATAGAAGTTTTTATGCAAGCTTAGGTGTTGCATCATGAGCTGGACTGGGGTTGACCTCTGCATTTTAAGGGAAGCTAAGGGGCATTGCCTCAGGATCAAAACTTGGGAGCCCCATAGGTAAAATGGCTTTTGACCTATGATGGTGGAACTCATGCCAATGTTTTACCTTTTTTATTTATTGATGCTGGGGTGGGATGATGGACTTTCTTCTGTAGCTTCTTCTGTTAGGGTAAAGAGTCACATTCCTCTACAAAGGGGATCAGAAATGGCTTTAGATGGAGCAGAGTTTTGGAGCCAGAGGTGTCAATCTCAGTTTTGGGTGTCAGACACTGGCAATCTTGAGAAGAAGCAGTTGTTTGAATGATTGTTGGTGAACTTGTGTATCTGATTTTGTAGCAACTTCTATAGGTAATTTAGAAATCATTGTCCTATATAGGAATATCTGTAGGCCTTAATCCAACCAAGGAATTTTGGACTCTGGCAGTTTGTCTTGTTAGTTGTAAGGCACTCCTCCTTGTTTAAGAATCACACTTTGTAGCTTCCAAGTTTTACTTATTATAGGGGGCTAACAGAAGTGTACATCTTAAGTTATATTGACCATTGTTTATACCTTTAAAAGCCCAGGTATGGCTATGTTTTGGTTTTAACTGTTTTGCTAGGTTTTCAAGATGAAGCTGGTCAAATTTGCCTCTTCCTGTTCTTTGCTAAGAGGTCAGCTGAGTTCCCACAAGTGCCACTCATGGGGAACTTGAGAGAAGTTCTTTAGCTCCTTTGTTGCCATTTGTTAGGTAGGGTATTCTTGGTCAGTTGGCTTCTTTGGAAGCCTCAGGGATTTCTCCTTTTTTCAGTGACCCTCCCCTTTGTAGCAGGTGCACTGATTGGCTTTTCATTCTCCAGTGGCCTCTTCAATCTCCCTTGTCAGGAGATCATGTAACCCAGAGTTGCAAAGCTCCTTAGAGAAATTCTCTTGTTCTCTGGGTTTATGCTGATGCTGAGGGCAAGAGTCAAATATTGGATTTCTTGACCCATTTATTTTAATTTCAATCATTAAGCCTTGATCTTAAACATGAAGCAAGCCAGTCTCACCAGTCATAAAGTGAGAGTACTGGACTTCATCTTCAATGTCTATGACTTTACAGTCATGTTCTGCTTTTATTTAATTGGGGTCTGTATTATCCTATCTGTCCTGTAGGTGATGACTTAAATCAAAGTACCTCAGGTTGTTTGTTCTTGAAGCAGCACCTGTGCAAAACATTAACAGGCAACAGTTATAGATTTTACAAGAAAAATTTTAAAAAGTAAATTAACAAAAGTAAAATCATGTTTAGTTTCTGTAAAAACTATCTTGAATTTTGGCTAGGCTATACATTATATCACATTATATCCCTGGTTTGAGATCAGAGAATTTTACAATCAAAATCAAACTTTTGAATATAACTTTGAATGAGCTGAAGTCTAACTTATTTTGGAGACATTCTAACATGTAGTAAGGTGGGAGGAAGAGACTTATCTCAGGTGAGGTGGGACTCTTCACAATCTTAGGCAAAGTGTTCTAGTTTTGATGTTAATGTGTTCCTCTTTTTTAAATATCATTTTACAAAGTACACGTATATTGTTTTCTTAGTCTATACAAAAACTAGTTTATACCATATAAGATTATATTTGAAACATAAGGCAAGGAAAGACTCAAAGGCTTTTTAACTTTACTTTTGTGTAGCAAAATGTAAAATGCTTTCATGTTTGACAAAATTTACCTTTAAATAGATCAGAGTCTTAATATCTTTTAGAAATACATTACATTTTATTCCAGTGTAGAAGGAAACATAAGGTTTGGATCCAGTTTCAGAACATTAAATGATATAAATGAATCCCCAATAAAACTCACTTCTTATAAGTTTATAATTACCATTACAGAGAGGTTTATTTTGGAGAATAGAAGCTAGATATATTTTCTGCTTTTAAGACTAGTATATATGGAAGATATGAACACATTTAATATATAAAGAAGAGTAATAGCACAATTATCTTGATGGATTTCTATTAACCAATTCAGCTTTTAAAGAAAAATTTACAATCTGTAATATAGTACAATACTCTAATAGTTCTTATTTAACCATAATTGTACAAGCCCTAATTTTTAAAATTATTTTTTAAAAATAAATCTGAGCAGAGACAGCATTGAGTAAATTGATATTTTTAATAAATTTTGTCAATTTAACATATAGATTAAACTTTGGTTTATATCAGTACATTAGTATTTGAGATTAGGGACAAAACTTAAATAGCCTTAACTTATTATCTCTCAAACATATAACCAACTTAGTTATATACAAGCTTGTTGAAATGTGCACTTACTTACACACAGACTTCTTAACACTTAGACCCTCATATATTTCTTACCATGAACATTTTATTTCCTTTTTTAAATTTTATTCTTGTAATTTTATTAATAATTCATAAATGGTTAATGGACAGGCATCACCAACTTGACTGACCTAAATTAACTATCCTGTAAAAAAAGTATTTTCTACATTATCCAACTTACCAATGATTGCTCATAAGCTGGTTAAAAGTGTTATGTTGAACCCAAGTTTGTAGAATAAATAAATCTAACTTTTATAATCAGTCATTTTATCTTAAAAAATAAAAGCAAACACACATTGTCACATTTCTTCAACTTTTAAAACAGTTGCCCATTATGCTTGATGGGAGTAGAAGCATAGGACTGACAAAGAAATGAGATAAAAATTTCTGTGAAACTGTCCATCATTAATGCTTTTCTCATGGGCAGGACTTATACTGATGTATCAAAAATACATTTTGAAGAATAATGGGAAAATAACCTTGTTTATTTCTTCAATTTCTTACCTCTTAAATGTCCACATAAGTAAATCTTACAGTCCATGTGAAACACCGTAACATGTGAGTTATGCAATGTTCACCATGGCAAAGGGTAGATGAAGATCTGGGAAATGCCACACAGTGCTCTCATTCTCTGCTTTATTGACCTGGACACAAGTACTTATGCCTGGAAACAAAAGACAGAACCTACAGTGTATTCATAATGATAGTAATTAGCTTCCCCTGCAAATAAAAGTAACCAGGCAACCTAAGTTCAGTCACACAGAAAGGATTGGGTATCTTCTTTGAGGCCAGCAGCAGTACCTGGCTCTGTCACCCATCAAGCCAGAGGTGGTCATCTCCAGTGTCATCCTGCCCAGAGTTTGACAGTGGACACTTTCACACAGAAGGCAGTCTGGCGGCTTCCCTGTCTGCAGCATGGTTTTGTCCAGTGTGCACAGTGCAACTCTGTGAGTCACCTGTTGCACTGCACATTCACATCAGACGACCTCCAGTGTTCAGTAGATCATCACCCTGATTGGAAAGTTTAAGCACATTTTCCTCCCAGAGGAAATGTCTTAAAAATGACTCAGAAAACATACTTAACACTAAAGTGGGTTTTGGAAATTCTAAACACCACCAGATTAAAGAGAAAATTCTGCTTCCAAATGTGGGTCACCTGTCTTTGCAAATGAAGCTGAAGCACAGGTTTAAGAATTAAAGGAAGGCTACCCACTCCTCATGTATTACACTTAAGACTATCTCAACCCTAAAAGGGAAAACTGGCATGATGTATTCAGAGTCACTCAGCAAAAATTGATAAAAACTCCACACATGACAAAGTACACATAAATTAAGAACAAGAACATGACAGAACCTCACTCATAATCTTAGATCCCTATTTAAATAATCTTGTGGGAGACAATGTAAGTAGAATTTAGAGGATTAAAAGTTATGTAATTTAATTTTCCTACTAAGGCTAAATCAACAAAGAAGAGACAGGTAAAATGGATCAAAGAGCCTAGTCTTATGCATTTGGCTTCTGAAGACAAGCTGTTACTGTATGTAAGCAAAAGTTTTGGCCTGGAACGAACTCTGGACAATCAATCAGCTGGGAGAAGTCTGTCTGTGGCACACTGTTGAAAGGAGGACCCAGGATTGGTCATTGTTTCTGGTTCTATCTTTTTCTTCATTTTCTCATCCACAACTTCTACTTTTGTGTTGTCCTTCAGGGCCTCTAAAATGAGATTAAGGTTTGCAGTGAGAGCCCTGAACGTGGTGAAATTCAGCAATCAGGGAAATAGGCAAGAAATTTCACGCATTCATCTTTCTCTGCAGAAGAAGTCATTTTCCAAGTTTCTATACTGTAATAATATTCAATTTGACACTTAATATACTCTTAAGCAATGCTTCTTCCACAGGATACACCTGCACACTAGTACCATCATCATAGTAAGACATCATACTGGTGTTAATTTCTGTTTGAAATGGGGGACCCATCCTTTCACAATGTTCTCCGGTAACCATACAAATGATAAAAATCACTTGAGGGTTTCCTTTGCCTCATCCTCTTCCCCAGTCTTTTCCTCTTCCTCAGCCTCTGAAGGAACCTCAGATTTTACCCCCCTCACTCCTCACATTAGACACTTCATCCTGAATCATCTTTTTTTTCTCTGTCTCACCTTCTACTTTGTTTGTCATTCTCCTGTTATTATGTGTAATACAAAGCTGGTCCCCCATCCTTTACGTTGCATTACAACCTAGCTTGTCAGTCTGAAATCTGCTCTCCATGCCCTTTCCTCTGCAGCCATTTCCCCACCTCCCAACTACTTGTCAGTCTGTGAACCTAGCTAGCTATGGTTCATCACTCAGCTTGCAAGTATCCTCTCCATTATTGGTCCCCTGTAGCCTGGTGGAATTCAACTGCTTCCCTGCCATCTTTTCTATTGCTTTCTCTCTCCTGCTCACTTTCTTTCTCTCTCCTCCTGACTTTTCACACTCTCTTGCACATGCCCTTTCTCTTTCTCTCATTTTCTTTCTTTCCCCTGCAGAGAGGACACTCTGTTTGCTAATAAACCCTCTTATGCCAATTCTCGGTCCAGCGTGGTTTTGCGTGGGTTTCTTACATTGGTGCCATGACTCAGATGGGCTCTTCCACTGACTCTTTTTTTTTTTTTTTTTTTTTTGCGGTGCTGGGATTGAACCCAGGGCCTGTGCATGTGAGGCAGGCACACATATCAACTTAGCATATCCCCAGCCCAAATTATCTTTTTTTTTTTTTTTTTTTTTCAGCACTGGGGATTGAACCCAGGGCCTTGTGCATGTGAGGCAGGCACTCTATCAACTGAGCTATATCCCCAGCCCAAATTATCTTTTTTTTTTTTTTTTTTTTTTGCAGCACTGGGGATTGAACCCAGGGCCTTGTGCATGCGAGGCAGGCACTCTACCAACTGAGCTATATCCCTAGCCCAAATTATCTTTTTTTTCTTTCTTTTGTGGTGCTGGGGATTGAACCCAGGGCCTTGTGCTTGTGAGGCAAGCACTCTACAACTGAGCTATATCTCCAGCGCTCCGCGACTCTTAAGCAAGTGGAACCCATCTGATGCCCCAGTGCCCCCCTGACACAGCCTCACCTTTCATTCTGCCTGGACGCTTTGCACTTCCCTGCATTCATCACTGGACTTCAGATTGGTGGTCCCCTAGTCGGGTTCCCCTAGGCTGATTTAACCCCTAGCCACAACATTTATAGTTACACCTAACCCCCTTAGTTGGTCTCATCTGCCGGGTGAGTTCCTGATTTTATGGTGGAGATTCTCTCTCAGGGTTGAGTCTCGTTTTCACACTCGCACTCGCACTCACACTCACAACCGTAATATCAGGTCCTCAACCCTCCTTGGCTTTTGCCTGGCCCCACATTAATGCTGTGTGATGACACAATCAATGTCCTGCCTCCTCGTCTCCAGCCAACTACTCTGGCCTTGGGATGTCCTGGCCACAGACTCAGCTGTATCAGTCTCCACCATGATCTGGGTCCTCCATTCCAGCAGATTTACCCCTGGGATGTCTATTAGACAACTTTAGAACCCTTCACCTGACCCCTGTCCTAATGTCATCAAAACTTAATGATATTTGGCCACAATACCCTTTAGATAAGTAATCCAAAATGACCATGTAATGGCACACAGCTTCTGTGAGTGAGCAGACAGATGAAACGGATTCCTTACCTTCAAGTATCTTCTTTCTTGCTTCTTGGCTCTTCCTGAAGCTCAGATGCCTCTGGTCCCTGCTTTTCCATCTCCTTTACCCCGTTCTGTTTCTGCTTCCATTCCCCAGCCCAGCCCACCTTGTTCTCCTGCCATGAGGTCCTCACATACACTGGTGTGGAGGGAGTAACCAGCTAAACCATCAATGGCATGTCCCAGTAAGGAGTAAGATATAGCAGCCCCATTTCCCCACAAGTAGTGGGAGATAAGTTTTACAATTTTCTGCATCCAAACCTGAATTGATTACTAACCAGGAAAAATGGTTAAAATGCTCTAGGCATCAGTTCTGCTAGAACCTGTTAGCTCCTTTCAGATCTCAGTCAAGGCTTATAATGAAATGTAAATGGAGAAAGCCAGAAGACACAGCAGGAGACCAGTCTCAAACCTAAGGAAAAAAAAGTATCCATTTTAAATTTCTCCTGGGTTGCAACTCAGAACACTTTTTCTCTTCTTTCCACTTCTTCTCTCTGCCCTTCTCCTCTCATTCTCTCCTGCTATAACTAATGGCCATTATCATTTTCTTCTAGGACTTTTGTTTTTTCCTAAATGCTATATTTTTGAGCTCACAATTTTGATCGTACAAACCTAGATTAATGATTTTTAATCAGTTCTTTTTATCCAACTCTAGAGTTATTTTTGAACATCTGTTACATTGCAATGGAGATAAACATTACAAGGCCTTTGCTTTTGTGTTACACAGAAGCGCACATAAAATTAAAATTTTAAAAAATGGGTCCAAATACTTTATTTCATGTGATTTTAAAAGGTTCAATTTAAATTGAGTAAACTAATAGAAGCAAAATGTCTTTAAGATGAACTCGCAAGTCTCTAGGTGGTCAAACTAATGAAATGTTGATACTTGTAAAATATCTAACATCAATTTTTCTAGGACTTTTCTTCAACAGAAAAGAGAAAGCAAATACTCTTGGTACTCCTCTCTAATATCTTGTTTTTTTTACAATATGATGAGTGAATTAGAGTTGACATGTATGGGATTGTTCAAATGTGTTTGTTAGAGACATCTGATTAATTTACAAAGTTATTCAATGGAGTAACATACTTAAACATTATTCTTTGCATATTAAATGTGTTCATATTTTCCAGGTATACAAGCCTTTAAAGCAGGAAAATTTATCAAGCTGCTATTCTCCAAATTTAGCTTGTCTGTAATGGTAATTTTACACTTATCATTTAATGTTCTATTATAGGACATGTCATCAATAGGGTATATGTAAAATTTGTTATACTGAGATAAAAATAAAACTTAAATGTAATGTATTTCTAAAAGTTAGTGAGAGCTTGATTTGTTTAAAGGTTAATATCATGAACATGAAAGCATTTTGCCACTTTACCACATAAAAGAAAAGTTAAAAACTCTCTAAGGGCGATCCAAGATGGCAGCCTAGAGGGAGACTGCACTTCCAGTCGCTCCACAACCCAGGATTTAAGAAGGGGAGGCATTGAGAGACTCGGACTGAAGTGGAGCCACGGGTGAGTCTGCCCACTGGGTAAAGCTCGGCCCGGGTGGCAGGCCCAGATAGAGGTGGCTTATCGGAGCCGGGCAGGGCAGCTAGAGTCATCCACAGGCAGTCCTGCGCACTCCGGCGGTGGGCCCCGCCCACACAGCCAGCTTCTCCAGGTTCTCGGAACCGAACTGACCCGCTAGTGAGAGCCTGTCTGAACAGAGCAGGCTCCGAGTCCCGGAGCCGCTGCAGTGCAGTGTACTCCTGCAAAGAACCAGCGGAGAGTCTCGATCTGCAATCAGCCTCAGGGATAAGGGCAGGGCAGCCGGAGACCTCTTCAGGCGGCTCTGCCCACTCCGGCTGCGGGCTCTCTCCACGGGGCAATCCAAGATGGCGGCCTAGAGGGAGACTGCACCCCCAGTCGCTCCAGAACCCAGGAGTTAAGAAGGGGAGGCACTGAGAGACTCGGACTGAAGTGGAGCCACGGGTGAGTCTGCCCACTGGGTAAAGCTCAGCCCGGGTGGCAGGCCCAGATAGAGGTGGCTTAGCAGAGCCGGGCAGGGCAGCTTGAGTCTTCCCAAGGTAGTCTTCCACACTCCGACAGTGGGCTCTTCCCACACGGCCAGCTGCACGGTGCAGGCCCACAGTGAGAGCATTTCCGCACAGAGCCAGTTCCAAAACGTGGAACCAGTAGGGGGCTAGGGGCAGTATTCTTCGAGTGAGCTGCTTTATCAGATTCCTCCAAGACATCAGGCTACTGAAGGCTGGGAGCTGATACACTGGAAATCTACTGGGACACTATAAGCCAATAGTGGAAAACTGCAATATCTCAGGGTCCCACTGACAACTGACCATTATGAGAAAACAAGGGAAGAAAATGTCCCAAACAAACCTAGATACTACATCAATAAAACCCAATGACAGCACAGCAGAAGAAATGTCAGAAAGGGAGTTCAGAATGTACATAATTAAAACGATCAGGGAAGCTAATGAGGAGATGAAGAGCAAATGCAGGCATTGAAGGAGGAGATGAAAGAGCAAATGCAGGCATTAAATGATCGTACCAATCAACAGTTAAAAGACCAAATACGGGAAGCAAGAGATCATTTCAATAAAGAGTTAGAGATACTGAAAAAAAACCAAACTGAAATCCTTGAAATGAAGGAAACAATAAACCAAGTTAAAAACTCCATAGAAAGCATAACCAGTAGGATAGAACACCTGGAAGACAGAACCTCAGACATTGAAGACAAAATATTTAACCTTGAAAACAAAGTTGAACAAACAGAGAAGATGGTAAGAAATCATGAACAGAATCTCCAAGAACTATGGGATATCATGAAAAGGCCAAATTTGAGAATTATTGGGATTGAGGAAGGCTTAGAGAAACAAACCAAAGGAATGAACAATCTATTCAATGAAATAATAACAGAAAATTTCCCAAATCTGAAGAACGAAATGGAAAACCAAGTTCAAGAGGCTTATAGAACTCCAAACATACAAAATTACAACAGACCCACACCAAGGCACATTATTATGAAAATACCTAACATACAAAATAAAGACAGAATTTTAAAGGCCGCGAGAGAAAAGAATCAAATTACATTCAGAGGGAAACCAATAAGAATATCAGCAGATTTTTCAATCCGACCCTAAAAGCTAGAAGGGCCTGGAACAACATATACCAAGCCCTGAAAGAAAATGGATGCCAACCAAGAATCTTATACCCAGCAAAACTTACCTTCAAATTTGACGATGAAATAAGATCCTTCCATGATAAACAAAAGCTAAAGGAATTTACAAAAAGAAAGCCAGCATTACAGAACATTCTCAGCAAAATATTCCATGAGGAAGAGATGAAAAACAACGATGCAAATCAGCACAGGAGGCGCTAGCCTAAAGGAATAGCCAAATAAGGAGAAACCAAATCATGTCAAAAACAAATATGAGTCAATTGACTGGGAATACAAATCATATCACAATAATAACCCTGAATGCTAATGGCCTGAATTCATCAATCAAAAGACACAGACTGGCAGATTGGATTAAAAAGAAAAATCCACAATATGCTGCCTGCAAGAGACTCATCTCATAGAAGAGACACCCATAGACTAAAGGTGAAAGGATGGGGACAAACATACCATGTACACGAACACAGCAAAAAAGCTGGAGTATCCATCCTCATCTCAGATAATGTGGACTTCAAACCAAAACTAGTCAGAAGGGATAAAGAAGGACATTACATGCTGCTTAAGGGAAGCATAAATCAGCAAGACATAACAATCATAAATATCTACGCCCCGAACACTGGCTCATCCACGTACGTCAAACAAATCCTTCTCAATTCTAGAAATCAAATAGACCACAACACAATAATACTAGGCGATTTTAACACACCTCTCTCACCACTGGATAGATCGTCCAAACAAAAATTGAATAAAGAAACTATAGATCTCAACAACACAATCAGCAATTTAGACTTAACGGACATATATAGAATATACCATCCAACAAAGAATGAATACACTTTCTTCTCAGCAGCACATGGATCCTTCTCTAAAATAGACCATATTTTATGCCACAAAGCTACTGTTAGTAAATACAAGAAGATAGAGATACTACCTTGTACTCTATCAGATCATAATGGATTGAAATTAGAAATAAATGACAGAATAAAAAACAGAAACTTCTCCAATACCTGGAGACTAAATAATACACTATTATATGATGAATGGATAACAGAAGACATCAGGAGGGAAATAAAACAATTCTTAGAAGTAAACGAGAACAAAGACACATCATATCAAAATCTCTGGGACACTATGAAAGCAGTACTTAGAGGAAGATTTATTTCATGGGGTGCATTCAAAAAAGAAGTAGAAATCAACAAATAAACGAGTTAACACTACAGCTCAAAGCACTAGAAAAAGAAGAGCAGACCAATACCAAAAGTAATAGAAGACAGGAAATAGTTAAAATCAGAGCCGAAATCAACGAAATCGAAACAAAAGAAACAATCGGAAAAATTAATAAAATAAATAGTTGGTTCTTTGAAAAAATAAATAAAATTGATAAACCCTTAGCCACACTAACAAAGAGAAAGAGGGAGAAAACTCAAATTACTAAAATTCGGAATGAACAAGGAAACATCACAACAGACACGAGTGAAATACAAAACATAATTAGAAGCTATTTCGAAAATCTATACTCCAACAAAACAGAAAACCTTGAAGACATCAACAAATTTCTAGAGACATATGAATTACCTAAACTGAATGAGGAGGACATACACAACTTAAATAAACCAATTTCAAGCAATGAAATAGAAGAGGTCATCAAAAGCCTACCAACAAAGAAAAGTCCAGGACCAGATGGGTTCTCAGCCGAGTTCTACAAAACCTTTAAAGAAGAGCTCATTCCAATACTCCTCAAACTATTCCATGAAGTAGAAGAGGAGGGAACCCTACCAAACTCGTTCTATGAAGCCAATATCACCCTGATACCTAAACCAGACAGAGACACATCAAGGAAAGAAAATTTCAGACCAATATCCTTAATGAACATCGATGCAAAAATTCTCAACAAAATTTTAGCAAATCGCATACAAATATATATTAAAAGATAGTGCACCACGATCAAGTGGGTTTTATCCCAGGGATGCAAGGTTGGTTCAACATTCGGAAATCAATAAATGTCATTCACCATATCAACAGACTTAAAGTTAAGAATCACATGATTATTTCAATAGATGCAGAAAAAGCATTTGATAAAATACAGCATCCCTTCATACTCAAAACACTAGAAAAAATTGGGGTAATGGGAACATTCCTAAACATTATAAAGGCCATCTACGCTAAGCCCATGGCTAATATCATTCTAAATGGTGAAAAACTGAAAGCGTTCCCCCTAAAAACTGGAACAAGGCAGGGATGCCCTCTTTCACCGCTTCTATTCAACATCGTCCTTGAGACTCTAGCCAGAGCAATCAGACAAACCAAAGAAATTAAAGGGATACGAATAGGAAAAGAAGAACTCAAACTATCCCTGTTCGCTGATGACATGATTATATATTTAGAGGAACCTGGAAATTCCACCAGAAAACTTTTAGAACTCATAAGTGAATTCAGTAAAGTAGCAGGTTACAAGATCAATGCTCATAAATCCAATGTATTTTTATACATAAGTGATGAATCTTCAGAAAGAGAAATTAGGAAAACTACCCCATTCACAATAGCATCGAAAAAAATAAAATACTTGGGAATCAATCTCACAAAAGAGGTGAAAGACCTCTACAATGAGAACTACAGAACACTAAAGAAAGAAATTCAGGAAAACCTTAGAAGATGGAAAGATCTCCCATGTTCCTGGATAGGCAGAATTAATATCGTCAAAATGGCTATACTACCTAAAGTTCTATACAGATTCAATGCAATTCCAATTAAAATCCCAATGATGTACCTCGCAGAAATAGAGCAAGCAATTATGAAATTCATCTGGAAGAATAAAAAACCTAGAATAGCTAAAGCAATCCTCAGTAGCAAGAGCGAAGCAGGGGGTATTGCAATACCAGATCTTCAACTCTACTACAAAGCAATAGTAACAAAAACGGCATGGTATTGGTACCAAAATAGACAGGTAGATCAATGGTACAGAATAGAGGACATGGACACAAACCCAAATAAATACAATTTTCTCATACTAGACAAAGGTTCCAACAATATGCAATGGAGAAAAGATAGCCTCTTCAACAAATGGTGCTGGGAAAACTGGAAAACTATATGCAATAGAATGAAACTAAACCTCTATCTCTCACCCTACACAAAACTCAACTCAAAATGGATCAAGGACCTCGGAATCAGACCAGAGACCCTGCATCTTATAGAAGAAAAAGTAGGTCCAAATCTCAACTTGTTGGCTCAGGATCAGATTTCCTTAACAGGACTCCCATAGCACAAGAAATAAAAGCAAGAATCAACAACTGGGATAGATTCAAACTAAAAAGCTTTCTCTCAGCAAAGGAAACTATCAGAAATGTGAAGAGAGAGCCTACAGAGTGGGAGAATATCTTTGCCAACCATACCTCAGATAGAGCGCTAATTTCCAGAATCTATAAAGAACTCAAAAAACTCTACACGAAGAATACAAATAATCCAATCAACAAATGGGCTAAGGAAATGAACAGACACTTCACAGAAGAAGATGTACAAGTAATCACCAGATATATGAAAAAATGTTCAACATCCCTAGTAATAAGGGAAATGCAAATCAAAACTACCCTAAGATTTCACCTCACCCCAATTAGAATGGCGATTATCAAGAATACAAGCAACAATAGGTGTTGGCGAGGATGTGGTGAAAAAGGAACACTCATACATTGCTGGTGGGGTTGCAAATTAGTGCAACCACTCTGGAAAGCAGTGTGGAGATTCCTCAGAAAGCTTGGAATGGAAACACCATTTGACCCAGCTATCCCACTCCTTGGCCTATACCCAAAGGACTTAAAATCAGCATACTACAGAGATACAGCCACATCAATGTTCATTGCTGCTCAATTCACCATAGCCAGATTGTGGAACCAACCTAGATGCCCTTCAGTTGATGAATGGATAAAGAAACTGTGGCATATTTATACAATGGAATATTACTCCGCAATGAAGAATGATAAAATTATGGCATTTGTAGGCAAATGGTCGAAATTGGAGAATATCATGCTAAGTGAGATAAGCCAATCTCAAAAAACTAAAGGATGAATGATCTCGCTGATAAGCGGATGAGGACATATAATGGGGGGTGGGACGGGCTAGCATTAGGTTTAGGGTTAGGTTTAGAGTTAGGCTAAGGAGAGCAGTAAGAATGAAGGAAAGAAGGACTGTGTAGAGGGAAAAGAGGGGTGGGAGGGGTGGGGAGGGGTGGGGGGGAGGGGAAAAATATAATAAACATCATTACCCTATGTAAACATAAAAAAAAAAAAAGAAAAGGTAAGGATAAGCATCAGCTTAAGTTCAAAGGCTTCACAAGGATGAATAAAGGAATAAATAAACTTAAGTACAAAAAAAAAAAAAAAAAAACTCTCTCAGCCTTTCTTTAATTCATGTTTTAGATATAATGTTAAATTGCATTAACTAATGTTCATATATACTCAGGAGTCAATATATGTATTCTTCAAATGACATTTAAGAAAAAGTGTAATGTGCAGTATCAAAAATGGGACAACAGTGACTGAGATTGGGGTCTCTGACCTCATGACTGTGGCATGCCTGGTGCCTTGGAGTGTTCCTGTGCAGGGGCACAAAATGCCTAGCTGCTGTGGCAGTACCCTCCCTGGGGAGGCTCTGTACAGGTGTTCTATCAGTTCTGACATTGATCTCAGGCACACAGCTCTTGGGCAGGAAGGAATTCTTTTGTTAGATAACCAGTGTTTCATCTGCTCCCTTCTCTGGTTCCTGCCCACCTTACAGTAACTTCGGACAGTGAACTTCCTTGAGAGCTACACAGAGCTCCTAACATTGCATTTTAAAGCTGTGAAAAAATGTTAAGTAAATGTCCTAGTTTCTGTAACTTTCCTGAAAACAAAGAATAATTCTTACATACATACATAAAGATTGCTGACATAACTCTTTAGATCTGCATTTCCTTCAGAGAACAGAGCTCCATCTGATCTCAACTTAATCTTCAAAATCTGTGTTTATAAACCTTTATTCTCTAATACTCCTTTGCCCCTCACTGAACTTGAGAATTTGGTCATACTGGTCATGGCAAAAGAGGAAAAAATTAGCTTCAGGATTAGAACATTTTACCTAAGATTTATGAAAAGCCCCGCCTTACCTGAGATAAGGCTCTGCCTCACAACCCTGCTGCACGTTAGAATGGCTCCAAAGTAAGCCAGACTTTAACTCATTTAAAGTTGTGTTCAAAAGTTTGATGTTTAATGTAAAGATTACTGTGATCTCAAACAGGAGATATAATGAATAACTCAGCCAAAATTCAAGATAGCTATTGCACAAACTGAATGTTTTACTGTTGGTGATTCCATTTTGTATTTTCTTTGTTAACTCTAATTGTTGCCTGATTAATATTTTGCAGAAGTACTGTTTCAAGAACAAACACCATAAATTAACTTGAAATAATAAGCCATCACCTATAGGAGATAATGTAGACCCCAATTAGATAAAAGGGAGTAAATAAAAGTAAAGACATAAACATTGAAATTAAAGCCCAGCACCTACTTTATGACTGATGAGACTAGCTTGCTGGATGGTTAAGATCAAACTTAGAGATTGAGATTAAATACAGAGGCCAAGAAAAGTCAGTATTTGGGTCTTACCCTCAATCAGCCTGAATCCAGAGAACAAAAGGACTTTTCTAAGGAGCTTCGAAACTCTGGGTCACATGACCTCATGATCAAGGAGGATGATGAGGCCACTAGAGGATGAAAAGCCAATCAGTGCACCTGCTGCAGAGGAGGGTCAGGGAAAAAGGGAGACATCCCTGGTGCTTTCAAGGGAAGCCACCTCATCAAGGAGACCCTGCCTAACAGAGAGCACTAAAGCTAAGGCTCTCAAGTTCTCTATGAGTGACCCCTGTGGGAACTCAGCTGACTCTTTAACAAACAGGAACAGGTCACTTTGACCAGCTTGATCTTAGACACATAACAAAACAGTTAAAACCAAAATATAGCCATTCTTGGGCATTTATAGGAAATAGTAGTTCAATGTAACTTAAGATGTACACTTGTGTTAGCCCACTAGAATAAAAACTAATAGCTACAAAAGAGAGATTCTGAGGCAAATGTGCCTGATAACTATCAAGAGACAGTGACAGAGTCAGATGTTTTTAGTCAGTTTAAAGCCTACAGACCTTCCTAAGCTACACAGGTAATCTTAATCTATGTTCTCTAGTA
This sequence comes from Sciurus carolinensis, assembly GCF_902686445.1. Taxonomy (NCBI): domain Eukaryota; kingdom Metazoa; phylum Chordata; class Mammalia; order Rodentia; family Sciuridae; genus Sciurus; species Sciurus carolinensis. The sequence goes on along the minus strand of NC_062225.1, from coordinate 37,785,259 downwards.
TGATTATCTAGCCCTAAGTAACAGAAGTATAGAGATCTCTACTAAACACAGGCTATACCAATAAAGAGATATTTTACAAAAATCAGATGATATTAAGTAGCTTAACTATATTTTCTGGAGACATCAATGACATTAAGAGTTAAATGTTGCATTTGCATTCCTGATAACCTGGAAAATGTTGAAGTTCCCAAATAAAGGCCTTGTCCTCTCCAACCTTTGCTAGACCTCGTTATGTGAACAACTTCTCAGTTCTTCCACCCCCTGGTGAGGAATTATTGACTTCTGTCATCTTTATGATATTCATTGGCATGTTCAGATTATGCAACATTTATAATCTCATTTCAGTACTCATGTCTTTTTGTTCTTCTCTCATAGAAGCATCCACCCCCAGATGCCTTTACAACCTGCTCTTCCCCAACCAGACTTCTACCATGGATCCCTCAATTAACCTGATTTCTAAAAAGGGAACTCCAAAATGCTTGCCCCATGCTGCCCCCTTCCAGCTCGAAGAAGCCAGAGTGGTCATCACCCCCCTTTCCGTACAGCAGTAAAGGAGTTCCTAAAATTAGAGGGGTGAATAAAGCCAGAATTGGAGACAGACAGTTAGTGTAGAAATAGGGGATCAGTCAAATTGAGGAGATGAAGTCCATGGAAACCATCTGCCTCTGGAAGTCTGGAAGTTGAAGACTGCCACTGGGAGAATGAACTTTTTAAATCTAACCTGCAAAACCAGCCCTAGTCACTTAGGAAGGAAGGAGAGATAAGGTGGGAAAGAACTGGAGAACAAGTTTTTCTTATAAAAACAGGAACAGGGGAATGTAATACAAAGCTGCTCCCCCACCCTTTACTTTGCACCACATCCTAGCTTGTCAGTCTGAAAGCTGCTCCTCTGCCCTTTATGCTGCATCACAACCTAGCTTGTAAGTCTGAAAGCTGCTCTCCATGCCCTTTCTGCTGCAGCCATTTCCCCACTTCCAACTACTTGTGAACATCCTAGCTAGCTATTGGTTCACCAGTCACCTTGCAAGTATCCTTCTCCATTATTGGTTCCCTGTTAGCGCAGCGGAATTCAACTACTTAAGGATAGCTTCCCTGCCATCTTTTCTCTTGCTTTCTCTCTCCTACTCACTTTCTGTCTCCTCCTGGCTTTTCACACTCTCTCTTGCACATGCCCTTTCTCTTTTCCTCTCATTTTCTCTCTTACTCTGCAGGGAGACACTCTGTTTGCTTAATAAACCCTCTTATGCCAATTCTCATGTCCAGCATGGTTTTTGTGGGTTTCTTACATTATGGAATGACTTATTTGCTTCATGTTGACACCAAGAGCTGTTCCAGGATCCAGGTCTCTCCTGACTCTGTGGTTTTACATCATCTAAAGGCAGTTGTAGTCACTTGTGTTTATTAGCTCTCTTTCATTGACTGCTGGACTGGGCCTCATCCTCACAGATATTTTCAATAGTACCGTCTAAATTTGTGTCCTAGTTTTCTTTGCTCTCACTGTTACACCTCTTTTCAACCTTCTCTTCTTTTTCTTTTCTAATTTGTGATCTTTATTTCCTTGGCAGATGACACTCTGAGATTGCAAAAAGTTTTTTTCGGTGCTCACTAACTCTCCTGGTTTTGGCCAGTTTGCCATATCTCTGAAATCACTGGCCTTATTGGGTTTTCTTATTTTGAGTTTCCTGCTTTTATAATTTTGGGGGACCTGAGCTATCCCTGCAGAATCTGTCATTCATGGCAGTGGTCCAGTCGTGGTGGGGGACACATGCTGGGGAGGTTTCTTGGTCCAGGGTTTCTCCACAGGCAGTGGCAGCTTCTTCCCCCACAGCCATGGTCAGTGGCTCCCAGATGTCCTCAGCCAGTGACTCCCCACTGAAGGAGACCCCAGGTCTGTGTGCCTTGTGTGCCAGATTCAGCACCAGCTGCCACATGAGCATAGCAGCCTGGGGTATGCTGTTGCCCAGCACCAACACCAACAGTGGCTCTCCCTGCCTGCCCGTGCTGGGGGCAGCCCTCCCTGCCTCCTTGCCCTCATATTCCAGTGGGGATTGGTGGTCTGCAGCAGCTTCATTAGAGTCATCAGCAACTCCTGCTCCAATGCTGCCACCACTGTGCGCAGATCCTCCCAAGCGTGAGCGGTGGACACTGGGGCAAGAGCAGATATAATCCACCCACTCTGGTCTCCCTGGCCAGGGGGCACCCAAGGCAGGGGGCTTGAATGCACATCCCTGTCCCAGGGCATCAGCTGACTCTTGTCTGGGACCTCATCATTAAAAGCCTGGCCATGGCCGCCATAAGACCCTGCAGTTTCAGGGGTGCCAACCTGCCCACATCCAATGCAGAGCCAACCATCTGGCTCTTGGTTCTCCCAGAAATATTATCTTTTCCCATCTACTAAATCTATATCCACACCTGGAACCTCTATTTTCTTTCCTATATTTTGACCCCATTTTTGTTCACATTCTGAAACAACTCTTATAAATTTTCTGAAATTAGATGAATTACTCAATTTTAATAAGATTAAATACATTATGTTATTTGTAGAACTCTAATTGCAGCACAGTTGAAACTTTTGGACCTCTTGTACATAGAATCACATCTCTTATTTTTTACCAATTTATGGAAACACAATGTTCAAGTATATCTCCTCAAGGCATTTAAGGAGTTAAGTGTATTTGGTGTTATATTTAACAGTGAGCAATTTAACTTTTTAGATTAACAGATGTCTAACACATTTGACTAATCCCATACATGTCAAATCTACTTGACTTAATTTACTATAAAAGTCAAGATATCAGACAGCATATTGAAGAGTGTCTGCCATCTCTTTCCTGTTGAGAAAAAGTCCTGGAAAGAATGGATTAGACATTTTACAGACTTAAACATTTTATTAGTTTGGCCACCTAGAAAGTCTTGTGAGTTAAAAAATTTTAAAGATATTTTACCTTTATTTGTTTACTCAGTTTAAATATAACCTTAAAATCATGTGAATTAAAGGTATCTGGATTCATATCTTTGAATTGTAATTCATGAGTGCTTATTATATATCAATTTTTATATCCTGTCCATAATATGTGGACAAACACACATGTATAGACAGACAACAGGATATACACATAACACAAATGTAAAGACCTTGTAGCTTTTTAAAATGAGTCTCCATTGCAATGTAACAGATGTTCAAACACTCTAGTTGAATAGAAATGGGACTGATCAAAAACTTAATAGTATGAGCTCAAAAATGTAGAATTTAAGGCTAAAACAAGAGTTCTGGTAAAATAACAGAGCCCTTAATTATCTTAGAAAAACATTATACAATGTATATTTGTTTTAAATTCATGGGAGTTCAGGTAAAGATACTTTTTCCTTTTTCTCTTTAGATTGAGGTGGGTCTTCTACTGAGTCTGCAGGCTTCTTCCATTTATATTTCAATGTAAGCCTTGACTGAGATCTGGAAGCAGCTAATGAAAATTACTGTTTACCGCAGAAACTTGATATCTAGAGCATTTGAAATATTTCTTTTTCAGTTGCTAATCAGACAGATTAGCTTTTGAGAATGAAGCTACTATACTAAACTACTTACTGAGATATGCCATTGACTATCGAGCTGGTTTGTGCATGATTGCCTATCCAGGATTTTGGGTGAATATTTTTAGGGTTATTTTTCCTCTCAGTGACAAACAGGTTAAATCTTGATCCATTCTAACTATTGAACCTACTGATGGCATAATTAAGCTTTCTTCTTTGAGCTCTTATAACTCCTGTCAGCTAAGAAGTTTAGGAGCTCTATAATGACCTTTTGACATTCAGTCTGGGTGGAGGCACATAAAAGAATGTCATCTACATATTGTAGAACAATTAAAGATGTTTTATCTCTGAATTTTATTAAGTTCTAATCTAAGGTTGATCCAAACAGGTGAAGGCTTTTGCCAAATCTTTGAGGCAACATGGTATAAGTTAATTGAGATCCACTATCTGGTCCCTTAAAGTTAAACAAAAATTTCAATTGAGAGTCTAGGGTATACAGAAAAAGGTATTTTTAAAATATAACACAGTAAATTAAGTAGTCGCTAGAATCTTGTATGACAGAGTATATGGATTGGGACCTACAGGGTGGAGGGAAATTACTGCTTCTTTAATTACTTCCATTTTGGACTAGGCAGAATTCCCATTTGGTTTTTGAACTTTTAAACTGCATGTATTCCATGGGATATTGTAGGTATTAAAAGTTGCTTCCATTTTAGGTTTTTAATGATCTTTAATAAGCCCTTTTCTTGTCATTATGCTCCATTTCTTTCTTTTCCTATTGGTCTCTATTATAAAAAATGGAAGATGCAAGCTGGATGAGATCATCCAAAGATTGATCATAAGTCAATTTTTGTAATTTCCTCTAAATATTTGGATACAACTAAATGATAAATATGTTATTTTTAAGCAGGTGACCCTCTATGGATTTAGGATCTAGGGTGGAGTGTTTTCTTATTGCCTTCCTGAATCTCTCCATGAGAATAGCAGGACTTTACTGAAAGCCTTTTATAATAGTTTTCCAGGCATCCTGCTTACCATTTGGATTGCAGTTAGAATTGTTTCTAGAAACTGCCTGTGCTCTAGATGGTTAAGTAATAGCATAATTTTTCCAGGTGAATTTAACTACTTGGCATACGTTCTGAAACATCAAAATATATTTATTTAGATCCCACAAATCCTCCCTAAATTTATTTTTATCTGTCTTATGTTGGGAGGGTCACCTTTATTTTTTCCTTACTAGGTGATTCCTTAAGGTTTTCTCCCCTTATGGTAGAGATTATTGAAGCCAAGACTGGTAACATATAAAAGGCACTTTTCTTGATCATTTGAAATTTTACAGTATGCAGGCTTGTGTTGAACCTGGCTGTAGTGTTGAGAGAGAAGCTCCCATCTAAGTGAGAAGTAGTATTAGGGACATCTCTCTAAGTTTGAGTTTCCATGCTGTCCAGAAAAAGTCATCTCTCACCATCTGGCTTTGTCAAAGTTATTTCTGTCTTTCTTTGGCAATGTGCTTGGGTCTCAATTTTCCCTATGCCAGAGACCATTGGAGGATTCAGGCTTAAGGACGTTACTGCTTTCCTCTCTGCTACTATAAACTCCTAATTATGAAAAAAAAAAAAAAAAACATGACAAAAGGAAAAAGTGTGCATTTTTGCCTATTTTTTGCTCTGTAGACTAAAGGAATCTCCAGAGGATGATGGGACATTTATTGGTTTTTAAGTGTATAACACACTTTCTTGGAGGATCTCCCTGGAGGGGTTGATTTTAAATATTTCCCTCTTGCAGCTTAAGGAGAATACAGTGAACATATTGAAGCACAGGAACAGTAATGGGGAGATTCCGGATAGACTAGTGGCTAACTATGTGAACAAAGGAAACCTGAGGATATTCTTATTAATTGTCCCAGATCTTTTTAGCAAAATATTGAAATTGGTAGGGAGGGTGCTTGTCACCAGGATTGAAATCTGGGTTTTGAGCAGGGTCATGGGGTCGAGGGGTCTTGGCCTAGAAGAAACTGGGCCAGGGACAGCTTGGAATAGAGAAAGGAGAAGGCCTGAACATAAGGAATCTCTTTCCATTACCCTGAACACTCACAAAAGTTGAAAATGTCCCTCAAAATGTTTGGATCTAGTTTGCATTTAAGTGGTCATTTTGGAGTCATTGTCTAAGGTACAGAGGAGCCAAATTTTGTTGGAAAGAAAAACTAGTTTCAAATCAGGGGTAAGGTGACGTAAGTCCAAATTTTTCAAAAGGCAACCCAAAGGGGTGCCTAAGGGGATGGCAGAGGTGGCTGCACCATGGCAAAAGAGAGACTTGGTAGGCAGAATCAGGGGTGTCCTCTGTGTTCTCTTATACTAAATGAAAAGGACCTAATCATTCTGGCAGTTGTCACTACATTAGGATGGTAGTAGCTTGGGCTAATGTCGGGGTCTTTAGCCCCCTTGCTCTTCTTGACCAGCAACAAGGGAAGGGAGCATTCCCCAACAAAGCCAGATCAGGAAAGGTAGGGCCGACTGACCGCCTGCACCCAGTCCTCTGGGCAGAGGACAATCAGAAACATCAGGGAGACCAGTCACAGCAGGAACTTGTTTATTGAGGAAGTCACATGCTTTTATGTAGGGTGGAGGCTAGGCAGAAACCAATCAACTTAAAGGTCAGCAAGGCACGGGGGCAGAGGGGGGTGGTTCATGCAGGCGAGAGTCCCATAGGACCACATGGCAAGCTGATCACGTTCGCGGAACTGTTGTTATCCAATCCCTGATGGTGGTTCGATTTATGTCATTAACTTTTGAAACCACCTTTGAGTCCTTGATCTTGCTCACTCGCCAGGAAGTAAGGAGTCAGCCTGAGTTAGTTAACTTGTCATTAGTCCCAACATATCCCTCTTTTTTGTTTTATATAAAGGGTATGTCTGTCTTAGGTTGCCCCTGGGAGAGTCTTACCCGTCATGGAACATCACCCTAGCAGTTTGGGGATCTGCCTTACTGGAAGGTGTGCCTGTCTTAGGTTGTCCTCCTCTGAGGATCTTACCCGTCATTGACTACCACCCTAGCACTTCAGGTGGGCTCCTCAGGAGGAGCAGGGCTTATGCAAGAGACACTTAGACCCCTGTGTCCTGATACAAGTGATCCAAGATCCTATAGGGCTCCCAATCATCATTATGAAGGGCAGTATAATGCTGTCGGACCACTATGAGCTGCACAGACTTAGCCTAGCTTTTCAGGAAATGGATAAGCTTATTGATTATGCAAGGCCCAAAGGTGAACACAAAGATAATGGTGATTAGCGGTCCCCTAAGCAGGAGGAGGTAGGGAAGCCACCTGTATAACCCAGTCCAGAGGAAATTAGAGTGGAACTTGCTCCTATGACATTCTAGATCTTCTTGTAGGTTTTTGATTTTATCTTGTACAATGCCAGAGCGGTTGGCATAGAAACAACACTCTTCACCAAGGAACAGGCAAAGCCCTCCTTCCTTCACCATTAGATCCAAACCATGACAATTTTGCAGGATGACAGTGGCCAAGGAATCAAGTTAAGCCTGTAGATCTAAGATGGTAGAGCTGCAAAGTGCAATGTTAGAAGCTCTGTGTAGCTCTCAAAGAAGTCCACTGTCCAAAGTCATGAGGTCAGAGACCCCAATCTCAATCACTGTTGTCCCACTTTTGCTACTGTGCATTACACTCTTTCTTAAATGTCATTTTAAGAAGTTTACATATATCGACTCCTGAGTCTATCTGAACATTAGTTAACACAATTTAACATTATATCTAAACATGAATTAAAGAAAGACTGAGAGAGCTTTTAACTTTCCTTTTGTGTGGCAAAGTGGCAAAATGTTTTTATGTTTCACAATATTAAACTTTAAACAAATCAGGCTCTAACTTTTAGAAATACATTTACACTTAAAAATTTTTATCTTGGTGTAAAAAGTAACAAATTTTACATATACCCTATTGATAACAGGTCCTATAATAGAACATTAAATGATAGAAATAAATCCCCAATAAAACTTACTCTTTATAAGTTTAAAATTACCATTACAGACAAGTTTAGTTTGGAGAATAGCAGTTTGATAAATTTCCTGTTTTAAAAACTTGTATACCTGGAAAATATGAACACATTCAACATATAAAGAGTGACCATTTCACAATTACCTTGACACTCCTACATTACTAAATTTAGTTTTTAAAGAAAATTTAGACTCTAATGTAGCACAATACTCCAACAGCTGTCCAACCATAACTGCACAAACCTCAGCCCTCAAGACTGATTGTTCTAAAGAATGAAACCCAACAGACACAAAGTTAAGAGTAAATTAGTGTTTCTAAGAAATCCTTGTCATTTTACCATATAGATTAAACTTTGGTTTATATCAGAACATTAGTATTTCACCTTAGGAAAAACCTTAAATAGCTTTAACTATATCACATACATACAACAAACTTATTTACATGCAAACTTATTGAAACTTGTCCTTTACAGACTTTCTTAGCACTTATTTAGACCCTCATGTATTTTATCACATAAGCACTTTTTTACCCAGAAACATTTCGCTTTTCACTAAATATATTTCCATATCTAGAAACTTTTATTTTTTCTTTCCTATTTGTTGACATTTTTGTCCACATTCTGAAACAACTCTTAAGAAATTTCTTAATTTATATAAATTACTCCATTTTAATAAGATTAAATGTTTTATTATTTATAGTACTCTAATTGAAACACAGTTGAAACTTTTGGAACACTTCATAGAATTGTACCTGTTAGGACATAACTCTTAATAACCTTGTTTTTAGTCAAGATACTAGACAAGTGTCCTGAACAGTATTTGCCATCTTCTTCTTGTTGAAGGAAAGTCCTAGAAAAATTGATGTTAGACATTTTACTAACATCAACATTTTATTAGTTTGAACACCTAGAGACTTGCAAGTTATTTTCAAAGACATTTTACTTTTATTAGTTTACCCAATTAGAATTGAACCTTTTTTAAATCACATGAATTAAAGGTATTTGGATCCATTTTTAAATTTTAATTTTAGGAGCACTCAGTTTTGATACAGACAAAACATGACATTAGACAGCACGATAAATAAATAACACAAAATCAAAGGCCTTGTAACTTTATAGGTGAATCTCCATTGCAATGTAACAGATGTTCAAAAACTCTAGTTGAATAAAAAAGTAGAACTGATCAAAAAGTCAAATGTAGAAAAAAAGTCAAAAAAATGTAGAATTCATAAAAACAAGAGTCCTGGAAAAATGATACGGTCGTTAATTACTTTAGTAAAGCACCATAAAGTTTACTTTTGCTGGAGTTTGGGTAAGACTCTTTTTACCTTTTTTTTTTTCTTCCTTGGGTTTGAGACCGGTCTCCTACTGAGCCTTCAGGCTTTCACTATTTACATTTCAATGTTAGCCTTAACTGAGATCTGGATCTGAAAGGGGCTGAAATGTTCTAGCAGAAACTTGATGCCTAGGGCATTTTAACACTTTTTCCTGGTTCAATTCAGGTTTGGACACAGAAAATTGTGAAACAATTATCTCCCACTACTTGTGGGGAATGGGGCTACTATAATATACTCCTTTCTAGGACATGCCACTGATGGTTGGGCTGGTTACTCCCTCCACACCGGCGTATGTGGGACCTTGTGGCAGGAGGACTAGGTGGCCTGGGCCAGGGAATGGAAGCAGAAAAAGCTGAGTTGAAATTGGAGGAGGAGGAGGGATTAAGAGGGGGAGAAGAAGGATGTGTTCAAGTTTGCAGGAAGAGCATAGAATCACAAGAAAGAAGAGACTTGAAGATAAGGAATCCCTTTCTGCATCTTGGGCAAGGCATTTTGGGGGTGGCCAGCCTTTGAGCTGAACCCATAGAGCATCTGGGCGGAGCCTGAGAACACACCCGACCAGTGGGGCAATCCCTCTTGAAGTGGCCTGTTTGCCTGCAACCATAATATACTCCTTTGGTCTTAGCCATGACTAGTGACAAAGCTGCCTTGAGAGCCTCAGTAAGTGAGGCAGTTTGGGCCTGTAGGGCTGCGACCAAGTATTGAGACTGATGCACTTGCATACCAATATCTTAAGTAGCCACAATCCACCTTCCCATGGAGCGATCTTTAATCCCTGCACAGGCCAACTTGTGATCGGTAGTCATTACTTCCCAAACTAACATTTTAACAAATTGATCTCTTAGGGGCCCCTGAGGAAATTTTCTCTGAAGGCTTCTTTCTACCCTTTCAATGAAGGTTACTAGGTCCTCAGTTGCCTACTGGGTAATCCCTGTGATGGGGGTTCTGAGGGGCCCTCCTCTAGCTTTTTCCATCCTGCTAACCCTAGGGCTCTTACTTGTTCTTAATATGGGGCCAGGACTGCAGCCTGTAAGAGGCCAGTAGAGAATTGGTCACTGGACCCCGAGAGCATCCCATAAGTAACCAGGATGGGAGGGTTAGCGGCCTGGTTCCGTTCAGTTTGAGCACGACATTCCTCATTAAAAAAGGCACACCACTTTAGATATAAAGGACCAGGAAAGACAGCTTTAGTTAGGTTCTTCCAATCCTGAGTGGTACACTGCTGGTGGGTGAGGACCTAGAGGATGGTTCCAGCCCAAGGGGAATTGGGCCCATCCTCTGAAACAGCTTTCTTTAGTTCCTTTAAATCTTGTGCCTCCCATGGGTACCATATAGCAGGCCAGTTACCACCTGGGTTAGCATTTATGAGGAAGGCCATACAGGGACAGGGGAGGTTAGAGTCAGTGAGTTCTCTCCCAGTATCATAAAATGGCCGCCGGGAAGTTTTCCCATCATCCAGACAAGACAGCGGCAATGAGCCTCCCCGGGGTGGAAGTGGGCCCTTGCTATGTGTAGAGGCAGGCTGTCCTCATGGTTCCTCAACCTTAGGAGAAGTGGACAGAGATGGATTGGTCTTCTCATTAAAGGTCTCCCAACATTGTTTACTATGTGGCAAGTTTCTGGAAGGAGATGCAATGGGAGGAGTCGATGGTTCTTTAGGTGGCGGCTCTTTGGGGTGAACCTTGGAGCCCCCTTTGGGAGGTCCTGGAGAGAAGCAGGCCCTAAGGGCAGATAATGTAGGATAGACTCCCAATGGGGGATGCTCCCCTAAATTGATTTCCCTCTTCCTAACAAGTTGTTCTACACGATCCCATGTGGACCAGTCAAAAAGATTAGCGGCAGGAAGCCAAGGGGCCACCCAAGTAAAGGTGTCCTAGGCATTTTCCGCCTGTGTATCAGACAACTGAAGGCCCCTACTATTTAGCATGAGTTTAAGAGCTGAAAGTGCAGGGTCACAATGTGTGGTGTGTGTTTGCCCCATCTTTTCGGGGATGCCCTTACCTAGGAACTCGCTTGGCCCAATCACAGCAGGAACTAATTTATTGAGGAAGTCACACAGCTTTTATGTAGGGTGGAGGTTAGGCAGGAACCAATCAGCTTAAAGGTCAGCAAGGTACGGAGGGTTCACACAGACGAGAGTCCCACAGGACTATATGGCAAGCACAAGCTGATCACGTTCACGGAACTGTTGTTAACCAATCCCTGATGGTGGTCCAAATTATCATCATTAACTTTTGAACCGCCTTTGAGGCCTTGATCTTGCTCACTCGGCAGGGAGTAAGGAGTCAACCTGAGTTAGTTAACGTGTCATTAGTCCCAACAGGCTAAGACTCATAGGGGTTCTTCGTGCCTTGCACCAGGGCTTTGAGCCAGAAGAGTGATCAAGACCCATAGAAAAGGATCTTTTACCAGGGTGAGACGCTCTCAACCCACAGACTCTGTTGACAGTGGGAATCAGCCATGACTGTGAAAGCCATGGTTGTGGATGCCTTCAGCCAAATGAGAAACCATGGGGGTGCCAGATATTCAACTGTCACTTTTCCATACCCTAAGGCTGTTTGAGTTGACCGAATGTAGGAGAATTTACCCGAATCAGCTGATGGTGGATGACAAATAGAGCACTCGGTGCAAAGGAAGGTTAGTCCCCAGTGAGGGTGTACTGAGGACAGAGCATAGGATCCCAAAGCATCTCAGATCCCCAAAGGGAGAAAAACATCAATGGAAGAGCCTTTCCAAGTCATGGCATGAAAGAAAAGACACACACAAGTCTGAACAGAGTCCAAGTACCTTGTCACACACTGGAATCAGACCCAGAGATTTATTGTCATGAACACATAGGCCAATGGACAAGACTCTCCCCCGGGAGAGAGCAGCAGAGTGTTGGTTCTCACAGAGCAGTTTCATAGCCTGCAATAGGAATGTTTATGCATTCTTAGGGGTTGCATCATGGGCCGTTTGACAGGTTGGCATATTTGACTCCATGGAAATGGTATAGGCCAGGCTATATGGACAATGACTAAACAGATACCATTTTACCTTGAGACTCCATGTTATGTAGGAAATGCTTCTCCCATGGGAATGTCCCGCCTCTGTACTCATCAACAGTTGCTTAGCATGACTTGTTTGACAATACAAAATGATAAAATGGCAATTCTTCTATAATAAAACATTTTCTCTTTTTGATTCCTAGTTTCCTAAACAATATACCCTGTTAACGGTTAGTTTAGATGTTAGGAACCTTTCTTTAGTTTCTACCTAAGTAAGGTCATTTTGACACACTTCCTCCTCTGCTAATGATTTCAGAGCCCATGATGTAAGTTTGTAATTTTGAATCATAGCATCAGACATTTATGATTGATATACTTCTTTATGGTATAAAAAACCCCGCAACCCTATGGTAGGGGCTGTTCTCCCAATAACCACTTCTGGGGCATTTTCTAAGATAGTCAACTGGCCGGCTTAATAAAGACTCTCAAATTTGGACTTCTCAGTGGTGATTCGTCTGTTCTTAAGTTGCACCCTGTTACATTTGGAGGCCCAAGTGATATCCTTGCTGTCCAGTGGATAACCACTGCTCACCACTGACCTGGAAACTCCTGAGTAGGGGAGAGGCTGCACTGTTTCTCCTAGGGGAAGGCCTCTGGGAGGCAATCCTCAATCCCAGTCTGCAAGATGTGTGGAGCCCCACCCCAGGACTGAACTAAATTCTCTGAGAGTTGCCTATTTCTGTAACCCTGGAAGACCATTAAGTCTGTTTCTGGTGGATCCATATATGGGGACTCTGAGGAAGACTGGACACACCATTACCTCCCAAGTCTGGGACTGCGGCAAGACATTTCCCATGCTTTCTCATCAGGAATCAGGAGTGGTCACTTGTCATTATCTTTGGTGTCTTACCTGTTCTGTGTTTGTTTGTCTTTTTCAGTTTTTTGTTACCCTTGACTGTGACATGGGTCATTTTCCCTAGTGTTTTTCATGTACCCTTTCAATGGATATTGACAAATTTCCAGGAATTTCAGAGAAGGCTGCTATTAATGGGACCCACTGTGACATCCTTTCTCTCTCTAAATTCTGTGAGAGAGAATGACCAATTTTTGAAGTCAGATGGCCACCTGGTGGACCACCAAATCATCTTTGAGCAACCTCAACATCCTGAATCAATTGTTTTATAGGCAAATTTGGGGAAAAGAAAGGTTAAAAAGGTTTTTAACCATGTTCACTAAAGCTTACATTGAAATGTAAACTGCTGCCAACAGAAACTCCTGACCACCTAGAAATAGAATTATTGGAGTTAGCCCACCAAAATGCCAAGCTAAAATTTTGATGACTGCTATCCAAGAGACCAGAAAAACCAGTTTAGAACAAGACCCCAACCTGATGGGGCTTTCCCAAGGAGACCAATGGAAACAAGATCCCTTGCTATCGCCTCAGGAAACTCCTTCAGGGAGGGATAGGGCTTAACATTTATCTTTATTCTCTTAATTCTTTAATCTCTGATGAGCAGAACCACATCAGAATGGATGCCAAAAGACTTTTAAAATTCTATTTTTTAAGTTCATCATTTGGATCTGGTGTGCCTAGGTTAATTTTTTGATCAGACCTATTTATACAACTATAAAGTCTTTCTAATGCTCTGTTTCATTCAGAGGTCAATGTACAAGGGTTAACTATAAATCTAAGGGATTTTAAAAATAAGCTACAAGGCATTTGTCTATCTGTTTATTTTATGTATCTATACACCAGTGTATTGTCATGTCCACATATGTTTTGTATCAAAATTGACACATGAGCTCAGAAATTAAAATTTTTAAAATGTATCCAAATGCCTTTTATTCACATGATTTAAAATGTTTTTAAACTGGGTAAACAAAAGTATGACTTTCAAGTTTCTCACAGTTTTGTTTCTAGGTGGACAGTAATAATAAAATGTTAATTTTATAAAATGTCTAATATCCATTGTTTCTAGATTTTTCTTCAACAGGGAAGAAATGACTGATGCTGCCCAATAAACTTCTCTGATATCTTGGTTTTTAAAAAACAACTAAATTAGATTTGACATATATGAGATTGATCATGGATGTGTTTGTTAGAGACAGCTGATTGGTTTAGAGAGTTAAAATGCTAACTGTTAAATATAACATCAAGTACTCTTAACTCCTTAAATTCCATAGGGAAACATACTTAAAACATTTTTGGTGTTTTTATAAATTGGTAAATAAAAAGAGGATCTAAAATTATTTTATGTTATCACTGAAAACAAGGTTACTAAAAGTCTCAACAGGTATTATTACATATAAAGGGTCCAAAAGTTTCAACTATATTTAGATAGAGTTGTATAAATAACAAAGTATTTCATCTTATTAAAATGAAGTAATTAATCTAAATTCAGAAATTTACAAGGGTTGTTTCAGAATATAAATTTTATTGGGAATTTATTTATATTATTTAATATTCTGTAACTGAACTGGAAACTTATGTTACCTTCTACACTGGGATAAAACTGTAAATGTATTTGTAAAAGATAATATGAGCCTGATCTGTGTAAAGTTTAATATCATAAAACAGAAAACATTTTGCCTCTTTGCCACAAAAAAAGGAAAATTTAAAGCTCTCTCAGCTTTCTTTGATTCATGTTTTAGATGTAATATCATATTGTACAAATTGACATTCATATGGATTTAGGAAACAATATATGTAAACTTTATAAGATGATATTTTAAAAGAAGACAAAGATCGACTTCAGAACTAGACCACTTTACCTAAGATTTATGAAGAACCCCACCTTAACTGAGATAAGGCTCTCCCTCCTACCTTATTACATGTTACAATGACTCAAAAATAAGCCAGACTTTACCTCATTTAAATTCATATTTAAAAGTTTTTGTTTTTTTTTTTTGTAAAGTTACTGTGATCTCAAAGAGGGAATAAAATATACAACTCAGCCAAAATTTAAGATAACTATGTTAGGTTTGAATTTGGGCAGCTATGTGAGGGGGAACAAAATGACTGAGGAAACAGGCAGTGCACCAAACAGCGACTGGTAAAACAGAGGCAGAAAAACTCCACTGACCCTTACATCCACTTTATCACACAGCGGGATCCCCTGCCTATTCTGGTCTATAAAGACCCTGGGCAGCCAGGGCCATGTGTGATTTTCTCCAGCTCCCCATCCTGTCCTGTACTCTGGGGGGCTGGGAATTTTGCCCAAGAGTCAAATTCCCATAAAGTTTGCTTCAGAGTAAACCTGAACTCAGGGAAGAAGAAAAATTCTCTATGGAACTTTGCAACTCAGGACCACACAAACTCCTGATCAGGGAGATTCATGAGACCACTAGAGGATAAAAAGCCATTCAGTGCACCAGCTGCAGAGGAGGGTCATTAAATCCCTAATGATTCCAAAGGAAGTCACCTCATCAAGGAGACCCAACCTAGTGAATGGCACTAAATGAGCTCAGAAGCTTCTCTCAAGAGCTGTTCTCCATGAGTAATCCCTATGAGAACTCAGCTGACTCTTCACAACAAACAATAACAAGGTCAATTTGACCAGCTTAATATTAAACACCTAGCAAAACAGTTAAAACCAAAACACAATCATTCCTGTACATTAAAAACAAAACAATAGTTATTTTAATGTAACTTGAGATATACACTTGTGTTAGCCACCCAAAATAAGTCAAACTGGAGGTGAGAAAAAGATTTATAGAAAAAAATGCCCAATCATTATCAAGAGAAACTGCCAGAGTTATATGTTTTTAGTCAGTTTAAGGCCTACAGATCTTCCTAACCTCTGATACAGGTAGACTTAATTTTTGCTCGTATGATTATCTAACCCTAAGTAACAAAAAAAAAAAAAAAAAAAAAGAGGGATGTCTACTAAGCAAAGAGGTCATGCAAATAAAAAGATATTTTACAAAAATCAGATAGCATTAGGTAACTTAAGTAAATGTTGTGTTTACATTCCTGATAACTCTGACAATGTTAAAAATTTACAAATAAAGGACTTAACCTCTCCACCCTTGTTAGGCTTTCTTAGGTCTTTCTATGGGAATAATATCTCAGCTTTCTTCCACCTCCTGGTAAGAGATTATTGATTTCTATCATCTTCATGATATTCATTGACATGTTCCAGATGCTATTTATTTTGTGCTCCTGTGTTCTTGTTTCTTTCACAGAACAAGACTGTTACCTCTAGATTGAAACAAATTCTAAAAGGGGGCTTCAAACTGCTTGTCCCACCACATGTGGAACCTTCTCAGCTTGAAGCAGCAAGAGTGGCCATCGACCTTTTTCCCTACAACAGTAAGTCCCTAAAATTAGAGGGGTAATAAAAAATTAAAAAGACAGTCAACATAGATAGGTATTGGGTTGAATCACAAAAATAAAGACAAGATTGTGTCCAGAAAGTTGGAAGCAAATTACCACTGAGAAATTTAAATGTTAATGCTTCCAGAGCCCTTCTTCCACCCTAACAAAGAACCTGCTCCTGTTCCAACCTGTTTTTAAGTCTCTTCAATAGGTTCAACTTACAAGAGAACCAGCCCTAAAAGACCACTTACTTCCAATACCCATTCCAGTCAGAAGAATACATATACATCAAATACTTCCAGAAAGAAGGACCAACACCCAGATGAAATGGAGGGGAACTTACAATATGGATTCATCACTTCTGAGTCAAGACAACATAAAAATGGACAGCCTTCAGAGACACCAGCCACCCTCTAAAGATAAAACTGAAAAAATGTTAATCATGTTTTTTTTTTCTCTTGCTAGGACTACATCAGGAGTAACTCCATGCCTGACCCTTCAACTTTTCAAGATTACCAAATGAGATAAATCCTATGCTACTGTTCACATCATTCCCCAGGTGTACTGTTATGATGGGGAGGGAGGAAAGAAATATCTGGGGCTAACACATCAATCTAAATGAGCAGTCCCTTTCTTAATTTTCCTCCTAGTGGGAATAGGTATAAATTAAAATAGTCTGTAAGCCACTTAAAAAATACCCTTGATTCATTTCCTAAGGTAGTTTTACAAAACAGAAGAGGGCTAAATTTACTGTTTTTAAAATAAGGAGGATTATGTATGGCCTTAGGGGAAACCTATTGTTTCTATATTAATCACTCTGGTGTCATTCATTATAGTTGTTCTTTGATTAGGAAAATGCTCAAAAAAGAAAAAGGGTGGAAAATCTGAAAACCTGAGAGAAATTGGTACCAAAATCTGTTCTCTTGGTTCCTCTGGTTAACTACTCTAATAACAGCGATGGCAGGACCTCTCATCCTAGTTGTGTTGGGGCTTTTAATCAGGTCATGCATGATAAACTATTTAACTAAATATGTTAAAAATAGAATACAATCTTTTAAACTAATGGTGTTATACACCCACTAGATTCACTTCTATACTAATAATAAATCAATGATTTGATTATGTACATAAAACCAGTTGGGAATGTGATGGGTTGACAGATTTGGCTCCATGGAAATGTTACAGGTCAGGCTATATGGGCAATGACTAAACAGACTCCATTTTGTTCTGAGACTCCATGTTATGTAGAAAATGAGTTTCTCCTATGGGAATGCCCCATCTTTGTACCCACCAACAATTACTTATCTTATCCCATGGGAATGCCCCACCTCTTTACCCATCAAGTTACTTAACATGTCATGTTTAGCAATACAAAATGACAATTTTTATGATGAAAAATTGTTATTTTGATTCCTATGTCTCCTGAACAATGTATCATGTGAACGATGATATCAACAATGATTTTGTGGATGTTAGTAACCCTTCTTTAGTTTGTACATAGTAAGGATCATTTTGACCCATTTCCCCCTCTGCTGATGATTTCATGATGTGAGTTTGTAATTTCAAATCATAGCGACAGACAGTTATGATTAATGTGATTTTTGGTATAAGAACACCTACAAACTTATGGTTGGGGCTATTTTCTCAATAACTATTTTTAGGGCAGTGTTTGAGACAGTCATCTGGCCAACTGAATAAAGTTTCTCGAATTTGGACTTCTCAGTGGTGATCAGTCTCCTCTTAAATTGTGCCACACAACATTATGCGATGACAGAAGCAAAATTATAAGAAATAAAAATGTTAAATTAAAACTATGACTTACATGATAATATGTATACCGGTATGTAAAGTTGAAAATCTCTAGGTGATATACCTAATTTATCTGATTGAGAGTCAGAAAAAAAGGAAAACTAACATTGATGTTCCCTATAAAAAGTATATTCAATTAAGACTAGTTGACATTAAAGAGGCAAACATTCTTAGAAGAAAATATCTTCATTTTATCATACAGAACACAGTCCTCTGGGTTGAGTAGGACTGTTGGAGTTGAAGTCTCCTCTGCAGCTACTGAAAACTTCAATAATACTTTCAAATTCCCTCCTTCCACAGATTTTCATGGACCCACATACATCATAATTCTTTATCTGAGGACACAGAGGCACTAAAATAGTTGACTGAGTCATGGGAGGACTCCATGCAGGTGAGAGAACCCAAACAGTTGCAAGTTTTAAGAACAGGGTGTCTTTAACTCTTTTGTCTGTAGGCCTGAAATTTTAATGTCTGTCAAAAGGTAACAAAATGTCACTGGAGAACACAGAACTGTGGCTTCCCCGTTGGAACATGTTACCATTCTCTTAATTTTAATTTATTCCCTGGAGGATAATGTCAAACATGGGAGAACTAGTCTCCGAATATTTTTGTAACTTCCCTGGACAACTCTGGAGAAGGATCTTTATTAGAATCATTTCCCCATTATGTTGACAACTCCAGTTACTCTAACTTTTACCCTAAGATCAAATTAGTTGAAACACTTTCCACAATATACAATACATCTACTTTGGGGTGAGGGATTCCTGGCAACTCCCATAGTTTCCCAGGGGCTCTGAGGGTCCTCTCCATATGGTGTGTGATGGGTCCCTCTTCCCTAGCTTGTTCCCACATGGAGCTCCTGGTTTGTGGATACTGTTGGTCCTGTATGTCTTCATTTCCAAACTGAGAGTTTTGTGATTCAGACTTTGAGTAAAATATTGAAATCAATATGTAATAAAATAAAAAGGAAAAAGTAGAGGCAGAACTGAAAGTCAGTGGTTGAGGAGATAAGAGGCAGATTAAATGTAGTTGGAGCTGAGGTGAATCTTGAGCTGGGAGTCTGCTCTAAGGAACCTGCATGATTAGTCATCATCCTCAGTAATAATGGTGGTGGGGGGAGGCCTGCACTATCTCTGACAGAAACCAGGTAAAATTATGCTCAGTCTCCTCTGTACTATATATAAAGAAGAATAGTAAAGTGAAACAGCCATTATTACTTCATGTATATTTATGACTGCATGATGGACTTGTTCCTATAATATGTTACAAACAGAAAATGTGAAGTCACACTTCATTTATGTATGATTATCAAAATGTACAAATGCATACTACTGTCAAGTACAACTAATTAGAACACTTAAATATTTTTTGAAAAAGATAAAATGGAGCCCTATGACCTGGAGTCAAAATAGAGAATTTAATCATGTCAAGAAGACCTGGTGATGTTCCAAGTGTTGGAACCAGAAGATAGTTCCGTATCACAAACATTATCAATATGTGAAGGATTAACACAGGCATGACAACAAATGAAGCATTTGTTACTTATAGAGAGAATCAGAAACTTGAATTAAATGAAAATATATAAAATGAAATCTCTAATATCTACAGTCTAAAATTCCATATGGTTTGGGCTCAGGTGGTTTGATAATTGCAGAAGAAAATTACAACAAAAGCCAAGCATGGACTTCCAAAGCTATGTTAGAGGAAAATATAAAATTGGGTAAGAGCACAAGTAGTTGAACAGGTATTTCAATATATGTACAATTAGGGAAGATTTACTTGAGGAGGAGGCACTGTGGAAAAGTTTATCACCACATGCATGCAGTGCAGTCCTAGGTCAGGTGCCTTTGGTGACCAGGGTTTTGCCCTATGGTCTTGAATGACATGACCCATTGATCATCAAGGTGCCTCCTTAAAACCTGTCTCAAATGTACACTTATTCCCTGGGAGGCTTCTTAGATGAGTGTGAAAAAGTGGTTGGTTTGTCCCCAAACTTTGTGCAGTCTGCTTTTCTAGGGAGCAACAGAGAGTTCTTTGAAAAGTCACAAAAGTGTAGACATACACCACAACTTGTTATACTGTGGACTTGCTGTTTGACTTTAGGCAGGTGAATTCAATCTCTTTCTCTTAGTTTCCCTCTATTTTTAATAGAGAGAAAAATAAGTCCCTCTCTAATTGTGAGGATTTGGCACCAGTATACTGACACCTGGGCTGTAACTTCAACCAGTTTAACAAGAATCTCTGGGAAGTAAATCTTAGGCATTGAATTTATTAAAGTTTTTCAGGAAGCTCTCAGGTATAGTGACTAATCTAGAATAAATGTTAATGGATGAAGGACTCAAGTGAATCACTGTGCATTTGAATTCTGGTTTTAAATATTTATAGGACCTTGAATAAATTTTTAACTTCCCAGAGCCTCTGTTCAGTCATTTGTAAAATAGGACACATATCATTTTCTTTCCAAGACTACTATGAAAATTAAATTATTTCATAGAGAGTATGTACTTGGTGCACAGTGAGTGCTCCCTAGGTCAGGGCAGGACAGACCTTCATATTTTTGCTTTATAGGTGGACACCCATCAATAGTTCTGTTGAAAAAGCCCTGAGCAATTTAAAACACACTATCTCAAAATAAAATAAAAAAAGGGCTGGAGATGTGAGTCAGTAGTGAAGTATGCTGAATTTTAATACCTGGTATAAAAAATTCATTTCTATTAGTGCATTATAATTATCTTAATATTGTGTGTTTACTCTGACATATCCATATATGTCTATAACATCATTTGATCAGTCTCATTCCTCAGTGCCTGACTCCACTCTTCTTCCTCCTATTTTTGTGAGATCCCCTTTATTTTTTTTCATTCCATTTTTCTTTCTACCTTTCATGTAGGAAAAAAAAAAAAAACACTAGAAACTTGACTTCCTTAGTCTGGTTTATTTTAATTAGCATGATGTTTCCCAGACTCATTCATTGCCCACAAATGACATAATTCCATTCTTCTTTAAGGCTGAGTAGAATGAGTACACTTGTGAAGAGATATATAGATGCTATTTTCTGGGAATGTCACCTGTGAGCACACAGGAGTTTCTGTTTTCAGACTAGTCTTCTGTTGTGAGAACCAGGGTATTAACACCCAGGGAGCAAGTGGTCTCACATGAAGCATGTGGGGTTCACCCATCTGTGGCTTTGACTGTTTTACACCCATCAACCAGCCAGGTCACCTCCAGAGAGTCCTTTTTTGTCTCTGTTGACTCTAACTTATCTCTCTGGCAGAGTCTTTATTACAGTTTTGTACCTTAGAGAAATAGTCAGCCTGAATGTGAAATCTCAGTATCCTTCAGGTGTTAAGTATAGCAGCTCCTTCCCACAATTCTTTCCCTTGGTTCATTCATGAAACTGTATTTAGTAGTGATACAGTGACCAGCTCTTCACGTAACACTTCTGCTGTTCTGACCCTCAGCTGCGGTTGGGGGCTTAGAATCTGGAGTTAGAAAGACCTTGGCCCACTTGCCCAGTTAACTTGGTTAAAAGGTTTTACTTTTCTGGTACTCAGTTTTACCATGTTTTGAAGTGGGATTGACATCAAATAATGGTGACACTTAATGACAACAGGAGTCATAGATGAGCATGTATTAGATTAATGTGTTTGGTACCTTCATCTCTGCTCTCTTCACTGGCAGCAGAAACTTTGTGAGCAGAAGCTATGTTCATACCCATTTTGCAGAACAGGGATGCTGAGTCATGTAGATGTTAATTTGCTCAAGGTCATGTATCTAGCAAATGGCAACTCAGTCTAGGTGTGGGAACAGTGGAGCAAATGCACAAGTGAACATGGTAAAGTGATGGCAGCTATGATCAGGTCTTACAGCATGAAAAGGAGGTTCAGGCAATGGGAGGCCCATCTGTAATCAGTTGTTTGATGGGGAGTCTGAAAAGGTGAGAGCTGAGAACAGAGAGCAGGGTGGAAGCAGACTGCACTCCTGTCTTAAAGAGATGACACAGAGAGAACCAGCTCAGGAAGCTTGGGTCTCCCTGACCATTTGCTTGTAGGGATAGGGCCCTGTGAATGGTTTCCAAATTTGATGAGAAGAAAGGCAGAATGTGAGGATGGACCTTATTGGGCTGCCCTGATCTCCTTGCTGTTGTTTGTGCATGTACATAGGAGCACACAGAGGGGGATGCCCAGAGAGTTCATAACCTGTTTGAAACTAAGAGAAGCATTCATATAGGTGGAAAATCTTGAGTGGACAGAATTATCTTTTGAAATGTAGTTTAGTCTGTTTTATCTGCTATCATAAAATACAGAAACTATGTACCTCATGAGAAGCAGGATTTAGACTGTATACTTCTCAAAGCTAGGATGTATAAGATAAAGTCCTCAGCATATTTATTGACATGGGAGGAAATGCTTCCTCATAGGCAGCTCTAATCTGAAGGTTTGTATTCCCTGAAGTTCCTAGGTTGAATTGCTCCCCACCAAGGTGATAGTATGAGGAAGTGGGTCCTTGGGAAGGTGATGAGTTCATGAGGCTGGAGCCTTCATCAGTGGAATTTGTTCCCTTATGAACATGTGCTATCTGACAATAGCTATCTGACCCCTTCCATCACATGAGGACATAGCCAGAAGCTCCCATTCATTAGGAATGTCCTCACCACACATTGAATCTCCTAGTGCTTTGACCTTCCACAGTGAAAAATGAGTGTCAGTGTCTTATAAGCCACCCATTCTACTATAATTTATTATACCAACTTAATCAGAATAAGGCAGTGCACTGTCTGGCTGTGTCCTCACAAGGGAAGTTGAAAGGTCTCTTTGTGATTATTGTTTTATATAGGACAATAATTCCATTGCTTTGTCTCAATCCCATGACCTTAAACCTCCAAGGCTCCACTTCTTTTCATTACCTTGGGTTTTTAGGATTTCAAGATAAAAATTTGGGGAGGACATAAGCATTCAGACCATACTAAAATGTAATGCCCTTTTTTTGTTAAAGGTATCATGTAAATGCCTGGTGCATAGGAGTTAGTGCAAATTCCCCTTCACTTTGTGAATTTCTGAGGACATGTGTGCCATTAAGTAGTCCTCAGTGGGGAGTGTGTCATCATATCTGATGGGACACCTGCTGACCAAATTCCCAAGAGTTGAGGAGTAAGTGTGAGAGCTGGGTGGTTATCCACCCAAACTTGCAAGGAGTTTATGATCTTGAGAGCTGGGTTGTTAAGACCCAGCCCCCAAAAGAGTGAGGGGAAGTTCATTAGAAGAGGTGAGTGTATCAGCCTTGTCCCTGTTCTCAGGATACCTGCAGTGAAACACTGTCACAAGGACATGGATTCTCATATTGGTCCCAGATGGCAGATGGAGAAGGAGGTTAGTACTGAGTGGACATGAGAGGATTTGGTTCTTCCCACCCTCACAATATGCTATTAAGACACTCAAATTTGTAATTACACAGGGTCTAGTACTGGTCATTTTCTCCCAGGTAAGTAAAGCCTAGCTTCTGGAAATAGGACCTGGAAGATACTGTCATCTCCTCTCTGTGTTCTTGGCATTAACTGTCAATGGATCCTTTAGTTTATATTAATAGTAGCATCTGTGTACTCAGCAGGCTGGTCACTCTGGATTAAAATTGGCCCCTGCTTTTGTGGTCTTCAGTCTAATAGAGGATGCATGAACCATGTGGTCCCTTGCTGTGCTGAGAGTACACATTGCTAATGGATCCTGGCACCCTCTATTGTCTAGTACTAAACAGAAATTGTTACCCCATTACCACAATTGCTACTTTAGGTAAAAATTGTGTGCACTTGGGACTACAAGATCCTAGAAAACATGCAAGGTAAGAAATCATTTAGTCCTGGAATAGGATGGTTCATGCTGTGGTGGTCATTCAGTCACATGTCAGGCTTCATTTTTGTCTCTTTGATTTAATTATAACTTATTACCTTACAGAATTTAAAAAGTTAATAGTATTTGATTTTATATCTAGCATTTGATGTTTTAGCATTTTAACTTTGCAAATTTTTCAGATTCCCCTTGTAACAAATACATTTATAGTTACTCATTTTTAATTGTAAAAACCAGGAAATCAGTTCAAGTGTAGCTAACAGCATTAGTCATCTTCTCCCCGTTGACAAAAAAAGAAATACTTGAAGCAATACGTATTAATTCTAGACATTTTATATAAACCAAAAGTTTATTAACTACTCACCTAGAAAAACTTGTGAGTTTATAATTTTAAAGCCATCTTTTCTCATAGTTGTTTACATAATTTAAATTGAAATTCTTTTCTAAATCACTTGAACTAAAATACATTTGGGTTCAATTTCTATTTCAATTTTGATATATGAGCATTCATTTTTCTATATAGCATGTACATGACCTATCAACACATGCACATATGTAAACCAAACAATATAATACATATGTGTGCACACATACATAAAACACACAGGAACAAAGATCTTGTAGTTTTTTATATTTATTTTAATTCATTGTACACAAATGGGATACAAGTGGTCTTTCTCTGGTTGTACACAAAGTAGAGTGGCACCATTTCTGTAATCATACATGTACATATGGTAATGATGTTTTACTCATTCTGTTATTCCTTCCCTCTACCCCACCACTCTTTTTTCTCCATACAATCCATCCTTCCTCCATTCTTACCTCCCTCCCACCCCCGTTTTGTATCATCATCTGCTTATCAGAGAGATCATTCAGCCTTTGGTTTTTTGGGATTGACTTACCTCACTTAGCATGATATTCTCCAACTGCATCCATTTACCTGCAAATGCCATAATTTTATTCTTCTTTATGGCTGAATAATATTACATTGTGTATATATACAGAGTTTCTTTATCTATTCATCAATTGAAGGGTATCTAGGTTGGTTCCACACTCTAGCTAAGGTGAATTGAGCAGCTATGAACATTGATGTGGCTGCATCACTGTAGTATGCTGATTTTAAGACCTTTGCGCATAGGCCAAGGATGAGATAGCTGGGTCAAATGGTGGCTCCCTTTCAAGTTTTCTAAGGAGTCTCCATACTGCTTTCCAGAGTGGTTGCACTAATTTGAAACCCCACCAGCAATGTATGAGTGTACCTTTTTCCCACAACCTCTCCAACACTTATTGTTGCTTGTATTCTTGATAATAGCCATTCTAACTGGAATGTGATAAAATCTTAGGGTAGTTTTGATTTGCATTTCTCTTATTACTAGAGATGTTGAACATTTTTTCATATATTGATTGCTTGCTTGTATATTTTCTTCCATGAAGTATCTGCTCATTTCTTTAACCCATTTATTGATTGGATTATTTGTATTCTTGGTGTAAAGTTTTTTGAGTTCTTTATAGATTCTGGAGATTAGTGCTCTATCTGAAGTAGGTGTGGCAAATATTTTCTTCCAATTTATAGGTTCTCTCTTCACATTGTTGGTAGTTTCTGTTGCTGAGAAGAAGCTTTTAGTTTCAGTCTGTCCCAATTGTTGATTCCTGCTTTTATTTCTTATGCTTTGGGAGTCATGTTAAGGAAGTCTGGTCCTAAGACGACAAGATGGAGATTTGGGCCTACTTTTTCTTCTACAAGGTGCAGGGTCTCAGGTCTGATTCTGAGGTCCTTGATCCATTTTGAGTTGAGTTTTGTGCAGGGTGAGAAATAGGGATTTAGTTTTATTTTTCTGCATAGCATTTCCAGTTTTGCCAGCACCATTTGTTGAAGAGACTCTCTTTTCTCTATTGTATGTTTTTGGGACCTTTGTCTAGTATGAGAAAACTGTATTTATGTGGCTTTGTCTCTGTGTCCTGTATTCTATACCATTGATCTACTTGTCTATTTTGGTACCAATACTATGCATTTTGTTACTATTTCTCTGTAGTATAGTTGAAGGTCTGGTATTGTGATACTGCCTGTTTCACTCTTCCTGCTAAGAATTGCTTTACCTGTTCTGGGTCTCTTATTCTTCCAAATGAATTTCATGATTGCTTGTGCTATTTCTATGAGGTATGTCATTGGGATTTTAATTAGAATTTCATTGAATTTGTATAGTACTATTGGTAGTATGACCATTGCGACAATATTAATTCTTCGTATCCAAGAACATGGAAGACCTTTCCATCTTCTAAGGCTTTCTTTAATTTGTTTCTTTAATGTTCTTTAGTTCTCATTGTAGAGTTCTTTCACTTTTGTTAGATTGACTCCCCAATTTTTTATTTTGAGGCTATTGTGAATGGGGTAGTTTTTCTAATTTATCTTTCAGAGGATTCATCAATTATGAATAAAACTGTATTAGATTTATGAGCATAGATTTTATATCCTACTACTTTACTGAATTTATTTATGAGTTCTACAAGTTTTCTGGTGGAATTTTTCTAAATTAGAAAATAAATATAGAATCATGTCATCAACAAATAGGGATAGTTTGAGTTCTTCTTTTTCTATTTGTATCCCTTTAATTTCTTTGATCTGTCTAATTGCTCTGGTTAGAGTTTCAAGGACAATGATGAAGAAGTGGTGAAAGAGGACATCCCTGCTTTCATCAGCTTTTAGGGGGAATGCTTTCAGTTTTTCTCCATTTAGAAGGATGTTGACTGTGGGCTTAGTATAGATAGCCTTTACAATGTTGAGGAATGTTCCTACTATCCCTATTTTTTCTAGTTTCTATTTTGAGCATTAAGGGATGCTGTATTTTATCAAATGCTTTTTCTGCATTTACTGAAATAATTTTGTGATTCTTTATTTGAGTCTGTTGATGTGGTGAATTACATTTAATGATTTCCAGATGTTGAACCAACCTTGCATCCCTGGGATGTTTTCCACTTGATCATGCTGCACTATGCTTTTGATATTTTTTTGTATGAGTTTTGCTAAAATTGAGTTAAGAAATTTGCATTTATGTTCTTCAGGGGTATTGGTATAAAATTTTATTTCCTCGATGTCTTTGTCTAGTTTTGGTATCAGGGTAATATTAGCTTTATAGAATGAGTTCACAGGGTACCTTCCTCTTCTATTTCATGAAATACTTTGAGGAGTATTGAAATGAGCTCTTCTTTGAAGATCTTGTAGAACTTGAATGAGAATCCCTCTGGTCCTGGACCTTTTTTGTTGGTAGGTTTTTGATGACTTCTTCTACTTCATTGCTTAAAAGTGATCTATTTAAATTGTGTATGTCCTCCTGATTCCATTTGGTTGGATTATATGTCTCTAGAAACCTGTTGATTTCTTCAAGTTTTTCTATTTTGTTGGAGTATGGATTTTCAAAATAACTTCTAATTGGGTTTTGTGCTTCAATAATGTCTCTCCTGATATTTCTTTTTTCCCAAATTTTAGTAATCTGAGTGTTCTCTCCTCTTCTCTTTGTTAGAGTGACTAAGAGATTATCAATTTTGTTAATTTTTTTCAAAAGAACCAATTTTTTCAATTTTTTAATTGTTTCTTTTGTTTCAATTTCATTGATTTCAACACTTATTTTAACTATTTTCTATCTTCTACTACTTTTTGTGTTGATCTGTTCTTTTTCTAGGACTTTGAGTTGTAATGTCACATCATTTATCTGTGGAATTTTCCTTCTTTAATTGAATGCACTCCATGCAATGAATCTTGTAGTTTTTTTATAGGTAGATCTCCAGAGGTGGAGGTGATGTTTATTAAAGCCTATATTAGATTTATCCTTTTAAAAATTAAAATAGAGTTTATCAGATTTACATTATGACCTAAATATAGGGGAGACCTGTTGAGTTGGAAATGCTAGGTGGAAAGTCTGACAGCCATGGTGGACAATGAAATGGAAAATTCAGATGACCACTTGTCCTTGATGGCTATTGGAGATTTTCCCAACATCTCCTTGTCTATGTCCTTCTTAGTATTTTATTAGGAGATATTTTCCAATGCATTTGGTGGTCAATCCTTGAAAAATTGGCCTCTAAACAAAGATGGAGTTTAAAAACCTCTATAGTTAGATAAAATAAGACTGATCAGAAAAAATATATTAATTTAGGTGTGCAGGACCAAATATGAATTCATTACAATATCATGAGCTTAAAAATATGAAATTTAAAAACAGGAGTTCCAAAAGTCACACAGTCCTAATTACTAAAGGAGCGTGTAGAATATCTCTATTAGATCAGAGTGTACTTTTGGGTTAGAATAGACTCAATTCTGACATTTAAATAATGTGAGAATCTTGAAATTCTCTGGTAAATATTTTTAAGGTAAAGAAAACTTGTATATATAAGATCATTCCATTTATCTCCATGTGCTATAGTGTTTATGGAGGAACATGTTAAGAAAGCAGGGTGGCAGAATATGAGTGCAGATATCATTGCCACCTATTCATAACCCACAGTAGTTTGAATTTAAATGTGATTTTTTTTTCTGTGTTCTAAAACTGGTTTTGCATAATTGCTTGTCCAGTTTACATTTTAAATGCATGTCTAGGATTGATAAACATCCGGAAGAACCTGAGAAATAAGGAATGTTGCTGTTTTGAGCTGGAGAGACAAAACCTCATGAATAGACCATTTTAACCATTTTTTTTCTTTTGTAAAATCAGTCTCTTAATGTGTGGTACTGTAGTTTATATTTTTTTCTGAAGGCCCCTAAATCTGAGAATTTGTAATAAAGGTTCCTCTCTTTGGAAACTGCATGATCCATGGTGTATACCCAGCTCTATACTTGCACTCCTTATCCTTTTTTATCTGACATGCATCCTCAAGAGAATCACCTCATCTAATTCTTGAATTTCCCCTGTTTCCAGTCCCTCTTTGGGCACCAAATGCTGCAACCCATGGGTTGAATCCTAAATACAACCAAGAGGAAATGTGGGATTAACAAAGACACACAAACCTTTAAAAATAGAAAGCTGGGACTAGGTAGGACACCAATCTCTACTGGAGAAACTGTGACCCAGAGCTAGCACAGTGTTTATTTTATAGGTTTTATCTCTGAAATTGGTGTATAGGATTCAGGGGTGTATAGGAAGGGCTTTCTGGGTTGTTTAGAGATTGCTGAGTGAGGTATGGAGGATGCATATCTAGGGTGTGTTTGGATTGCACATTGAGGTGTGTAGGAAGGTCTTTTGATGTGGATAAGGAGGGCTTTCTAAGTTGTGTAGGGAGGTGACTTTGAGGTATGCAATAAGGACACTCTGAAGGATGAAGAAAGGGCTTGTGGAGCCATGCAAGAGGGCTAAATGATGTATGTATGGGGTTCCTTGATGTGAATCAGAGTGCTCCCTTTGTAAAGTAAGAAGAGTTGTTTGATATGTATAGAGAAGGCCTCTTCTCTATTGAGTAGATATAGCTTTCAGAATTGTGAATTGAGGACTCATTGCAATTTGCAGGGATGGATCTCTGAGGTGTGTAGAGAATGCTCTTGAGGTGAGTGTTGTAAGGTGCGCACTCAAGGTTGTAGGGATGGTCCTGTAATCTGTGTAGAGAATGCTCTATGAGTTGTGTAGGAGGCTGCTATGAGGTGTGTCAGAGGCTCCTTGAAGTGTGGCAGTGCCCTTTGAAGTGAGTAGGTAAGGATCACTGAGGTGTATAGGGAGGGCTGAGGTGAGTAGAAAGGACTCATTAAGTTTTATATAAAGGGAACTCTGAGTTGTGTAGTGAGAGTTTTATGAATTGAATAGGGAGGACACATGAAGGTGTGAAAGAAGAGCTCTGTGAGGTATGTAACAGAGCTCCATGAAGTGTTAAGAGAGGGCTCTGAGTCATGTAGAAGGACTTTCTAAGCTGTGTGGGGTGTGTAGAGAGGAGTATCTGAGGTGAGTAGGGAGAACTGTCTGTTTTGTAGGGTCGGTTCTCTGTGGTATGTAGGGAGGAAAGTTTGAGGAGCATATGAAATTATGGCCACTGAGATATGTACAGAGAACTCTCTGAGGTTTTCAGAAAAGTCTCTATTTGAGCAGGAGGACTTTCTGTGTTGTGTAGGGAGTTGACATTGTGATGTGTAGGAGTGGATGTCAGAGGTATGTATGGAGGGCTCTTGTATGGGCAATCTCAGGTGCATAGGAAGCACAAGTAGGGAGGACACACTGAGCTATGAATGGAGGACTCTGAGGTGTACAACAGGTCTCTCTGTAGTGTGATGAGAGGGTTTTCTGAGGTGTGTGGAAAGACTGTGTGTGGTGAGTGCACTGCAAGTTTTCACCACTATATGAGGTGGGTGGGAGTGCTAAATAAGGGAAGTAAGGAGGACTTTGAGGTGAATAAGAAAGGTCTCTGTGGTGAATAAAATATGGTCTCTGAGGTGTAGTGTATGTTCTCTGAGATGAGAAGAGCACTCTAATTTATTTATGAGGACTGGCAAAGGAGTAAAATGAGAACTCACTGAGTTATGTTAGGACATTTTTCTGAGTTGTTTATGGACTGCTCTTGAGGTGAGTAGTGAGTGCTTTCTGAGGTTTGTAGGAAGGAGCCTCTGAGTTGTGTAGGGAGGGCTATATGGTGTGTGTAGGTGGGCTATGTGAGGGTGTCAAAGGGCTCCTTGTTGTGTGGGAGTTCCCACTTTTGTTATTAGTGTGGGTTCACTGAGGTGTATAGGGAGGATACACTAAGGTGAAATGAAAGGGCTCAGTGAGTTGTGTAATGAGAGACTGCTGAAGTGAGTAGTGACTGTTCTCTGAGATGAGAAGGGAAGACAAATAGATGTTGAATGGAGGACTCTCTTTGGTGTATAGGTAGTACTCTCCTAGATGAGTAGGGTGGGCACTGTGAATTTTAAAGATTAAGTTCTCTGAGGTGCTTAGGATGGTCTCTATGAGGTGTACATAAGAAATCTATGAGAGATTTATGAGGTTGTTTTGACTAATTTAGAGTGCTTATGTCAGATTGGTAGAAAGAGTCACTGAAGAGAGTCATGAGATCCCTCTGAAGTTAGTAGGAAGTTTACATTCTGTTGTAATGGGAGGGTTCTTTGAAGAGAGTAGAAGGAATTTCTGAGGTATACATGGAGGGCACTCAAAGGTGTATCACAAGAACTCTCTGGTCTGTGTCAGTAAGTCTGTCAGTTGTGCGCAAGGACTGATACGTGGTGAGTAGTGAGGGGTATCTGATATATGTAGTTAGTGTTTTCTTAGTTTTATAGGTTGGGCATTCTAAGGTTTGTGTGGAAGTTCTTCTGAGATTGTGAAGACTTTGCTGGTGTGTATTAGTGGGCAATTCATGATGAATAGTAATTGCTCAATGAGTTTTAAAGGAAGTCCATTTATATACTTTCTACAGTCCTCTGAAGTGTTTAGATAGAGCACTTGATGTGAGCAGGGAGGGTGATCTGAACTGTGTAGAGAGGTGTACTTGTGAGTAGAGAGGTCTACCTGATGTGTGTAGGCAAATTTCTTTGAGGTATGTAGAAAGCGAGATATGAGTTGTGTAGAAGTGAAGGCTGAGGTGTGTCAGTAGGGCATGCAAAGGAGTAGATTGAGGACTTCCTGAGGTGTGTAGAGATATCTTTCTTAGGTGTGTATAAACTGTGCTTGATGTGAGTAGTGAGGGCTTTCTGAGATGTGGAGGGAGAGTATGCAGGTGTGTAGGGAGGGCTTTCTGTGGTTGTAGGGCATGGACTCTGAGCAGTCTAGGGAGGGCTTTATGACATGTAGAAGGGCTCTGTAAAGTGTGTCAGATGGCTCCTTGACATGGGTGCATGGGCCCCCTAAGGTTATTAGGAATGGCTCACTAAGGTTTATTTGTCAGGTGTACTGAGGTGTTTATAAATTGTTCTGTGAGTTGTGTAGAGGAAATTCTGAGATGAGTATGAAGGACACACAGATATTGCAGGAAGGCCTCTCTGAGTTATGTAGAGAGAGTTCTCTGAAGTCTGTAGGAGCTATTCATGAGGTGTGAAGGAGGGCACTTGACTTGAGTGGGAGTATGCTCTTAAGTGAGTAAGAAGGGCTAATTGAAGTGTATAATGACATCCTCTGTATAGAATAGAAAGGTCTGTCTGAGGTTTGTAGGCAGTTGATTCTGAGGTGTGCACTAGAAACTCTCCAAGGAGTATAGGGATGGTCTTTGATGGATGTATGGAGGGCACTCTATAGTGTGTTAGGAGTGCTTCATGACATGTGTTGGAGGGTTCTGTGATGTGAGTGGGAATGTTCCCTAAGGTGAGTAAAGAGGAGTACTTGAGGTTTGTGGGGAAGGCCTCTGTAATGAGTAGAAAGGACTCACCATGGTGTATAGATACATCACTCTAATGTGAGTAGTGAAAGATTTCTGAGATAAATATGGAGGAAAAACTGAGGTGTGAAATGAGAACTGTCAGACTTACTGCAGGGTTCTCTGAAGTATGTTGAAAGACTTTCTGAGGCGTGTAGGGATTGCTCAATGATGTGCAATGTAAGCCACTCTAGGGTGTTTATGGATGGTCCTGTGAGGTGTGTAGAAGGGTTCTCTGATACATGAAGGGAGGAATCTCTGGTGTGTAGGTAGGAACCTTTCAGTAGAGAGGGCTCTCTGAGCATTGTCCTGTAAAATCTCTGAGGTGTGTAGAGAGTTCTCCCTTAAATGTGAAGACTGGGCTCTCTGAAGTATGGAGTGAAGGTGCTCTATGGTGTTTAGGAAGAATATTCTGAGATGAGTAGGGTGAACTCCCTGATTATTGTGGTGTAGATTCACTGAAGTGTGTAGGAACAGCTCTGAGATGTATAGGTAGGGATTCCTGGGGTGTATTGGGAGGGTTCATTGAAGTATGTTGCAAGAACCATCTGAACTATATAGGAGTTCTTTATGAGATATGTAGCAGGGTTCTTTAATGTGAGAGGGAGTGTCCCCTAAGGTGCATCAGGAGGGTCCTTTGAGGGGTATAGGAAGTCCTGTGTTGAGTAGAAAGAGTTCTATGAAGCAAATGATCATTCTCTGTGGTGAGTAGAAAGGCATTCTGAGATGTTTAGTGAGTCCTTACATAGAGTTGAGTGATGATTCACTGAGGCATGCAGTGCAAGATTTTGGGATGAGTGGTGAGGGCATTCAGAGATGTGTAGGAAGGGCACTCTAAGGTATGTTGGGAGGGATCTCTACTTCATAGGGAAGAGGCTCTAGGTTGTGTGTAGAAAGAGCTCTATTATGTGTGCAGAAGAGTTCTATGAGGTGTGTCAAAGGGCTTCTGGAGGTGTGTGGGAGGGTCAACTGCTGTTATTAGGAAGGACTCCCTGATGAGTATATAGAGGACAATCTGAGGAGAGCAGAAAGACCTCAGTGATTGGACTCCAGAGGGACTTCTAAGGAGAGAAGTGAGAGTTCTCCAAGATGAGTATGGAAGACAAAGTGATGACGAAGGGAACTCTCTGAGGTATGGAGTGATTACTCTCTGTGGTGTGTAAGTAGGACTCCCTGAGATTACTAGGGCAGTTTCTTTCTGCTTTGTAGTATGGGATCTGTATGTGGGTAGGGATAGTTCTCTGATGTGTGTAGAAAGATCTCCAGAGATGTAGGAACAGCAGTAGATATGAGTAGGGAGGACTTTCTGAGGTGTGTAAGGAGATATTTTTGTTGTGTAGAAAGATCACAGAGGTATGTAGACTGTACCTTCTGAGGTGTGTAGGAGGTCTATATGAGGTATGTAGGAGGGATCCTTGATGTGAGTAGAAGTATTCCCTAAGGGGAGTAAGGAGGGCTATTTGAGATGTATATGGAAGGCATATATTTTGAATGTATTTTGAATAGAAAAGGCAATGTTAGGTGTAGTGAGGGTTCTGAGGGAGATAATTAATAGGGCACACTGAGGTATTTAGTGATGACTTGCAAAGAAGTAGAGTAAGGACTCAAGATTGTAGGAACATATATCTAAGGTGGATAAAGACTGCTGTTGGGGTGATTAGTGATCACTCTCTGAGATGTTTATGGAGGGCACTCTGAGTTGTGTCAGGAGGGATATCTTAGGTTTGTAGGGACAGACATCTGACCTGTGTGGTGATGTTTCTGTGACATGAGTAAAAGGGTTATATGAGGTGTGTGAGAGGGCTCCTTGATGTCTGTGGGAAGGCCACCTGAGATAATTAGGTAGGACTCACTGGGGTATTTATGGGGGGCAGTTTGAGGTGGGCAGAGAGGGCTCAGTGAGTTGTGCATGGAGGGATTTCTGAAGTGAATAGTGAGAGTCTTACAATGTTGGTTATTTAAAAAATATTTTTAGATGTAGATGGACACATTATCTTTATTTTATTTACTTATTTTTATGTGATGATAATGACAAAACCTAGTGCCTTACAAATGCCAGGCAAGTGCTCTCCTACTGAGCTACAACTACAGTCCCAGCATTGGTTGTCTTGTGACTGACAGTTCAGTAACAATAATGTCTCCAAGGTTCATGAGAGACTCTCTCAGACATTTATTTTCTGTTCCAGGATGAATAATATTCCATGGTGTGACCATACCACATTTTGTGTATACATTAATTTGGCTTTGGGAATTGAGTTGTTTCCAATTTGGATTTTTATTAGTAATGCTACTCTGAGGACTGTTGTACTTATCATAATATGAATTACTACATTCAATTATTTTTTTAACAGATCAAGGAAAGGACATTGATCAGATGATAATGCATGGCATTAAATATTGACATTTTTAGCAGGACAAAATACACCTGTAATATACCTAGTATGAAAAACAGACGCTGGAGGAAGTAACTCATTGGTAAAATCATGGAGGATTCTGTAATAAATACAAGACCATGTGATGTCACATTGAGGATGGCAGAGGAAGGGAATGAGAAGTGAGCACTAAGGACATGTAGAAGACCCAGAGGAACACAAGGGAAGACAGGATCTGATATTTATGTTTGAACTTTGCCAAGCAGAAGCTTCTAGGACTGATGGTGATGGCCTGGAGGATGCTCAGCAGACTGGTGGCACAAAAACATATACAAATAGATTAGTGATTTACATTTTATATCATCCCAAATATTCTGAGTCAAAAAATCACCTGTAGTTATGAGCCCCATTATTATCAGCATCCCTAGGTGTACTATGGATAAAAGACAATTAATGAAGTTGGTGGGTTTGAGAGTGTGCTGAAGATGTAATGAGAAGATGTGGAAGAAAAGAAGGATGGTGCTGACTGAGATCTCAATGCCAACTTCAAAGAAAAATGCATTTCTTATGCTAATAAAATATTGTAGTTGTTTGGTCTTTTTCAGCTTTTGATCAAGGAATTGTTGTGGGAAGTCTTACTTATTTAGCAGAATCAGATGATTCTTTATGTAGTTCCCTTAAGGGAATGGTTCCCCTAATTCCACCCTATCCTGTCCATCAAAAAAGAAGCTCCTCCAGGTCTTGGTCCCCTTTACCTGTGTGTGTATAAGTAAGAGCGTTGAAATACTCCATGTTGTGAAAGACCAGTGCTGGTATGGCCACGCACATCACAGTTCCTCTCATTTAAAAAAAGTATTGACTCATGTGTTTTTATTGAGTAGATAAATTTATGGGTAATTGATGTACAGCCAACATAAACTTCCAGCAGTTAAGCCTTTTCTCATTCATGTGGGACATGGATGATAGACACGACCCACATCTGATGACTGAACAGAGACTGTTCAAGAGGGTTTTAGAAGAAAAAATAAAGATAAAGTGTTGGCCCCTTTCTGATGGGAATTGCATGCATGTGAATAAGTTTAGTAGTAAGAAAGGAAGGATAATTTGAGTGTGTGATGATAAGCCTGAGGAATTCACTCTCTAGGGAGAGAGAAATAAAAAAAAAATTATTCAGCTATATTCAATACTTATCCAGAGTGAAAATTCAGTGGAAAGAATGCAACTCCTGCAGTTCTCGAAATGTAAAAGGAGAACTGGTCACTTTAAATAATGCAGACTTAATCAGGCAGGTCTGCCTACATCTCTGACTGTATGACACTGAAGTCTAACTTGGTTGAGATGGGTGCAAAAGTTTAGAAAACTGGGAAGAAAAGATCCTAATCAGGATTGAAGGGAAATCTCTATGGAGAGAGAAAGGTACTTAGCTATCTTGAAAATCACCTTAAAACAGAATGAACAATATGTACAAAGAATTGATCTTCCTCAATTCTTAGAGGTGATTCAGGAAATTTGTCCATGGTTTTCTGAGGAAGAATCATTTGATTTGCATACTTGTGAAAAACTAGGCAAAATATTCTATGTAGGTTGTAGCTTCACTATCATGGCTAGGTGTACAGTTGAAAATATAAAGAGAGTTTGCACTGTAATAGAGACTTGCTTTAATTGGACCAAGATGCTGATTTATGGACTTTGGGAGATTTAATCATGGTACTTAGAAATGCTATTAATAACTTAAAAACTAAGAGTCAGAAATATTCATCCTCTAGGACCTGTTGGTCTTCTGGGAACATATTTAAACATTTCTTAGTAGTTAAGTAGTTCCCCATTGACAAAGAGATAATGAAGGGTGGGGGCCAAATTTCTATTCAGAGGGCTGGAAGGCATTCAGATGTAGAGGAAAATGAGGTAGCTTGGGAAATCTGTAATTTACATTTGAAATGTCCTGTTCCAGTGCCCCATCTTACTCCTAGGGAAGAACTTAAAGTCACAAAGTCAAGAAATCTTACCACTGTTAATAGGGAAAAAAAAGAAAATAACAAATTTTGAATTGTAACACATTTTTTAGCAAAATAATTCTCAAAGTTCTGAGGGGTCGAAAAGAACTCCTGAGTTTATTTCTTTAACATCACTAAAGTACTCAATAACTTCATGCTCTGTGAAAGGAGAAAACGCACCATTCGTACAAAACATCTTACAATAAATATGTAGTGAGGCGCTACCACCTACTAACTGGCACCTTCTAGCTAGCTCCTGCCTATCCTAAGGCCAGTATTTAATATGGAAATCCAATAGGATGGAGTATTGCTCAGATCAGGTGGAAGTTAATAAATTCAATGGAGTTCAAATTACCTTACATATACTTACTGGACAATTTGCTGAGTTGGGACAAAAATTGACTTATGATTTGAAAACTTATGCTCAAATTAAGTGCATGTGCACAAAGAGCATGGAGAGAATTACCTTACAAGGGAGAGAAAACTCTATACTCCAAACAAATTTGACAGGTGCCAGAGGAAAATTTTTTAGACTTTGTAGCACATTTATATCCAGCAGAAAACTGGTCAATGATCCAAGTACCTCTGAGACTTTAGTTAGACAACAGGGTTTTCTTCATGCTAATAATGAAGCCAGAATTAGGGACAGGCAGTCAGTGTAGAAATAGGGGATCAGTCAAATCAAGGAAATGAAGTTCATGAAAGCCATCTGCCTCTGGAAGTCTGGAAGTTGAAGACTGCCCCTGGGAGAATGGACTTTTTACATCTCACCTGCAAAACCTGGCCTAGTCACATAGGCAGGAAGGAGAGATAAGGGGGGAAAAGAACTGGAGAACAAAAGATCTTCTTATAAAAACAAAAACTGGGGAATGTAATGTAATATAAAGCTACTCCCCTGCCTTTTACATTGCAGTCATTTCCCCACCCCGCAACTACTTGTCAGTCTGTGAACATCCTAGCTAGCTATTGGTTCACCAGTCAGCTTGCAAGTATCCTTCTCCGTTATTGATTCCCTGTTAGCCTTGTGGAATTCAACTGCTTAAGGATAGCTTCCTTGCCATCTTTACTCATGCTTTCTCTCTCCTACTCACTTTCTTTCTCTCTCCTCCTCGCTTTTCACACTCTCTCTTGTGCGTACTCTCTCTCTTTTCCTCTCATTTTCTCTCTTACCCTGCAAGGAGACACTCTGTTTGCTTAATAAAGCCTCTTATGTCAATTCCCATGTCTGGCATGGTTTTCTGGGTTCTTACAAATAAAGCTTGCAAAGAGTTGATTCAGCCACATCATAAGAAAGGGAAAATACTTTATTAAATTTGTATTTGTTCTGATGTTGAATTAACAAGCTCAGAAAATGTAGAAATGACTGTCTCTGTAAACCAAATCATACAGCCTTCTTTATAGGAAGCAAATTCTAAGAAACAGTACTTTAGCTATGGCAAAAAAAAAAAGGTCACATAACTAGAGGCTGCAAGCAGCCTCAAGTCAGAGAATGTTCCAGAGATTTACCCTCACTGTGGAAAGGGACACCATTGGGCTAATGAATGCCACTCTCAGATACCCACAACTGAGGAACCTGGGCTTATGTTAATGGGAAACTGGAGGCAGGGCCAGCACCAGGTCCCATCAAACAATGAGGGTATCACTTTCTATTATGGAGCAGTCATTGGCTCCAGCTCAACCATCACTCGATCTAGCCTAGTCTCCTTTTGCGCAGGTCCAGTCTCAAAATGTCTTCAAGTTGCCTTCCTCTGCAGAGCAAAAATGCTGCAACTCAATCCCAACTCAAAGTTTCTGACTCCAGAAATGGGACAACAAATGATTTCTATGGGTATTTATGGTCTTTTATCACCAGATACCATGGGTGTAATACTGGATAGGGGTACTTTAACTTCAAAAGTAGTTCAATTGTTACCAGTTAATTTTCTTAAAAATTTTAATGGAAAATAAGTTTTTATAATTTTCTTTGATATCTAAAACATAAGATATCCTGACATAAGATATGGTTAAAATAACCTGAGCATCAAATTTTGGCCAGAACCAGTAATCTCTCCCTTAGCTCCTTATAGATGTCAGTGAAGGCCTACATCTAAATGTAAAGGGAAGAACCTGCAGGTTCTGTAGGAGGCCAGTCTCAAACCCAAGAAAACAAAAGAAGAAAAATGTCTTTTACCTGAACTACAAGTAATCTAAACTAAAATGTAAATTGTTTGGTGCTTTAATAAAATAATTTTCAACTGAGTCATTTTTCCAGGACTCTTCCTTTTTTTTTTCTTTAAATTCTATATTTTTTGAGCTCATGACTTTTTCTTGATCCATCCTATTCTTAATTTAACTAAAGTTTTTGACCATCTGCTACACTGCAGTGGAGATTTGCCTATAAAAAATTACAAAGCATTTGTTTTTGTTTTATGTGTATGTTGCATTGTCTGTCCATATATGAGCATCCAAAATCATGCACATGATATCAAAATTGATATATCATGAGTGCTCATAAATAGAAATTTAAAAAATGGATCCAGATATCTTTAATTCAAGTGATTTAAAAAAGTTTAATTTAAATTGGGTAAGAAAATGAAAGTAAAATGTCTTTAAAATTACTTAACAAAAAATCTCTAGGTGGTCACACTAATAAAATGTTGCAGTCTGTAAAATATCTACTATTAATTATTTCTAGGACTTTTCTTCTATAGAAAAGAGATGACAATTACTATTTAATACACTTGTCTAATATCTTGGTTTTTACATTAAAATAAGTAAATTAGAATTTATATGTATGGAATCACTCAAATGTGTTTTGTTACAGATATCTTATTAATTTACAAAGTAAACATGCTGTTAAATAACATCGAATACTCTTAACTTCTTAAATTCAATAGGGTAACATATTTGAACATTATTGGTAATATTTAAACATTATTGGTGCTTTCATATATTGGTAAATAAAAAGGGTATAAATTACTTTGGGTCATCACTAAAAACAATGTTTCTAACAGTTAAGTTCTAACCAGTAAAATTTTATACACAATGGGATCCAAAAATTTCAACAGTGTTTCAGTTGGAGTACTGTAAATAACATAAAGTATTTCGTCTTATTAAAATTGAATAATTTACCTAAATTCAAAAATTCTATAGGAGTTATTTCAGAATGTGAACAAAAGGGGCAATAGATAAAGAGAAAAATAAAAGGTTCTAGGTATGGAAATATATTTACTAGAAGAAAAATATGTTTCTGGGTAGGAAAATCTTTGGGTGATGAAATATATGAGGGTCTAAATAAGTGCTAAGAAAGCCTGTGTGTAAATAAAAAGCAAATTTCAATTGTGTGTATCAAATTTGGTTATATGTATATGAGACAATCAATTTTAGCTATTTAAGTTTTTTTCTAAGGTCAAATATTAATGTACTAATATAAACCAAAGTTTAATCCATATGTTAAAATGATAAGGATTTCTATAAAACACTAATTTACTCTTAACATTGTGTCTGTTAAATTTTATTCTTTAGAACAATTAGTCCAAAAAATTGGGGTTTGTACAACTATGGTTAAACAATAACGGTTAGAGTATTGTACTACATTACAGAGTCTAAATTTTTCTTTAAAACCTAAACTTGGGTAATAGAAAAATACCAAGATAATTGTGGAGGGGTCACTCTTCTTTGTATATTAAAAGTGTTCATATCTCCCAGAAATACAAATCATTAAAGGAGAAAATTTATCAAGCTGCTGTTCTCAAACAAAACTTGTCTGTAGTGGTTACTCTAAACTTATAAGAATAATGAATTTTGGGGGGGATTTTTTATGTCATTTAATGTTCTGTAACAGGACCTGCTATATGAAAATATATGCAAAATCTTATGCTATCTTCCACACTGGGATAAAAATGTAAATGTATTTTTAAAAGTTAGTGAGAACCTGATTTGTTTAAAGGTTAATTACATAAAACATGAAAGCATTTTGTGACTTTGCTACATGAAAGAAAAGTTAAAAGCTCTCTGAGCCTCTTCTTGATTTATGTTTTAGATGTAATGTCATACTGTGTTGACTTGCATTCATGTAGACTTGGGAAAAAATGCATGTAACATTTGTAAAATCACTTTTAAGGAGGAGGCAGGGATTAGTTACAGAGCAAAAACACTTAGGATTTGTGAGTAGCCCCACCTTATCTGAAATAAGGCTCTGCCTTCCATCTTACTGCATGTTAGAGTGGCTCCAAAATAAACCAGATTTGGCTTATTTAAAATTATATTCAAAATATTTTTTCTGTTGTAAAATTACTGTGATCCCAAACAGGGAATGCAATGTATTGTTCAGCCAAAATTCAAGATAGCTATTACAAAAACTAATTATGTTTTTACTGTTGTTAATCCCATTTTGTATTTTCCTTGGAAACTCTGTAATTGTTGCCTGATTAATGTTTTGCAGAGGTACTTCTTCAAGAACAACCTAAATTACTTTGAGATAATAAGGCATATAGAACAGATAATATAGACCCCAATTAAATAAAAAGGGGGTAAATAACTGTAAAGTTGTAGACATTCAAGTTAAAGTTACTTTACGACTGGTGAGACTGGCTTGCTGGACCTTTAAGATCAAACTTAGAGACCAAGACTAAATTAAAGGGGCCATGAAATCAGTATTTGACTCTTTCCCTCAGAGTCAGCCTGAATCCAGGGAATAAGAGAACTTCTCTAAGTAGCTTTGCAACTCTGGACGATGTGACCTCCCAATCAGGAAGATTAATGAGACCACTAGAGGAAGAAAAGCTAACTAGTGCACATGCTGCAGAGGAGGATCATTGGAAATGGGAGACATCCCTGATGCTTCCAAGGAAGCCACTTCACCAAGGGAACCTGACAGGGCAAATCACACTAAATGAGCTGAGAAGCTGCTCTCCAATTCCCCATGAGTGACCCCTGTCCTCTTAAGAGACAGGAGCAGATCAATTCCACCAGCTTGGTCTTAGAACCCTAGCAAAACAGTTAAAACCAAATCATAGTGATTATTGGGTATTTAAAAAGAAATAATAGTTAAATGTAAGTTAATGTGTACATTTGTGATAGCCCCCTAGAATAAATAAAGACAAGGCTACAAAAGAGATAATACTCAATATGTTATTTCTCATTGTCTAGCTGCTATTGCATTATTATGCTGTCCATTAAATACAGATAATGCTCTGGCTTATACTAGTTCTTCTTTTCAACAGTTTTGTCACCAATTTTGTATTGAACACAAAACAGGTATTCTTTATAATCCTCAAGGTGAAGCCATTATAGAAAGAACTCATTTATGTATTAAGCTGCAATTACAAAAAAAAATAGAGATAATACTCTGCAAATTAACCTTAATCATGCCTTGTTTGTTTGAAACTTTGTAAATTGTGATTCTGAAGGTCACAAGGCAGACGAGATACATATGTCTTCAGTTGTAACAGGTTCATTTGTTCTAGAATTGTGGAAAGATTTAAAAACAGGACAGTGGAAAGGACCAGATCCAGTAATAGTGTGGGAAGAGGCCATGCTTGTGTCTTTTCAGAAGGAGTATTAAACCCTATTTGGGTACCTGAACTTGTCGTCAAGCATGGAGGACCTGGAGCCAAAGTTCAAATGGTTGAAGATTGAACAAGAGATCTCCATCCTGACCTCCAGGGAGAACAGGAAATCAATGAGGAGAAGGAAGAGGAAGAACAAAGTAAATACAACACTCCACCTTCCATCATGGGGACATATAAGGAATCTGATTCAGCAGACTGAAAGTATAACTGAACAACAAGGAGAAGTTAAATCTCCAATCACAATGTTGGTAGCAATGTTACCTCTATTGAGCTGTCAGATTGCCATCCCCTCAGAACCAAGAGCCAGGACCTTGAAGCAGCTCTTAGAACCACTTAAAAAAATATTAAAAATGGGAGATTTGGGAAGCCATCCTTATCTAGCAGAATTAGAGTTCCCTGTCTGGTTCCCCTTAGAGAATGGTTCCCATAACTCCACCCTATCCTGTTCATCACAGAAGGTTCCCCTTAGAGAATGGTTCCCATAACTCCACCCTATCCTGTTCATCACAGAAGATCCTCCCAG
Source organism: Sciurus carolinensis (assembly GCF_902686445.1). Taxonomy (NCBI): domain Eukaryota; kingdom Metazoa; phylum Chordata; class Mammalia; order Rodentia; family Sciuridae; genus Sciurus; species Sciurus carolinensis. Next base: position 37,742,675 of record NC_062225.1, on the reverse strand, counting down.
GCTTGACTCCCTTTACCTGTGTGTCTACAAATAAAAGAGGGTTGGGTACTCCATTTTGTTGTTAGAGGCCAGAGCTGGTATGGTTGCTGTAGTACTCATTGACCTTAATAACGGGGCAGGTTAATATCAAAAGAAACCCAAGGGTTCTCCTGAACTCCAGGAGTATGCTTCCTTTACTCCATTGTGGAGAAACAGTCCAATGTCCCCTTGGTAATCTGGGTCAGTCACCCTTACCAGTACCATCATTCTCTTCATAGCCTGTTGACTCAGAGGCCTGAACCCAAGGTAGTCAGAGGGAAGACTTAACTTTCAGTTTAATATCATTGTTGTATCTCCTGGCTTGTGGAACTAAGACTTCTAGGCCTGCAGAGAGTAAGGTTGGAGGGACAAGAATCAAACACCTTCTTCCTGGGTTACTGCAGGTAATAGTGGGTGGTACCATTCCTATTTCCATTCCTCAATTCCTGAGTCCATGAATTCTAGCAATAAGAAAAACAATACCCATATTGTGGATGCTGATTCAGAGTACAGACAGCCTTCTGAAGAACCTTGAAGCAACCCTGCAAGTTATTGCCACCTAGCTGGCACTGTAACTGCATCCTCAAGAGTTCATTCTATTGTTCTATCAAAGCAACTGCTTCAGGATGGTGGGGAACATAGTAAGACCAGTAAATCCCATGGTCATGAGCCCATTGCCTTATTTCTTTGACTTTGAAGTGAGTTCCTTGGTTCAAAGCAATGCTGTGAGGGATACAATGATGATGAACAAGGCATTCTGTAAGCCCACAGATAATAGTTTTGACTAAAGAACTACATCCATGGAAGGCAAATCCATACCCAGAAAAAAATGTCTATTCCAGGTATGACAAACTGCTGTCCTCTCCATGATGGAGTGGTCCAATATAATCAACCTACCACCAGGTTGCTGACTGATCTCCCTGGGGGAATGATGCCATATGTGGGACTTATTGTTTTTCCCTGCTGCTGGCAAATTGGGCACTCAACAGTGACTGTAGCCAAATCAACCGTGGTGAGTGGAAGTTCACACTGCTAAGTCCATGCATAACCACTATCTCTGTCACCATAACCACTTTGTTCATGAGTCCATTGGTCAAAGACAGTGGTGGCTGGGGAAAGAGGCTGACTTCTATTCACAGATCCAGCCATTCTATCTATCTAATTATTAAAATCCCCCTCTGCTGAGCTCAGGTTTTATTGAGCATTTACATGAGACACAATTATCTTTATATCCCTTGCCAACTCAGAGAGGTCCGTCTGCATACCTCTTCCCCATATGTTCTTCTGAACAATTTTCCAATGATGTTCATTCCAGTTCCCTGACCAACTAGGCAAACCAATGACTACACCCATGAGTTGGTCTACAGTCATACATTTGGCCATTTTTTTTACAGCAAAATGCACAACCAGATGCACTGCCTGAATTTCTGCCCATTTTGAAGATTTTCATTCACCACTGTCCTTCAGGTTTGTTCCAGACATGGGCAGCAGTGCTGCAGCTATCCTCTTCCAGGTGGTACATGAGTATCATGCAGAACCATCCATGAACCAGGCCCTATTTTTCTCTTCCTATGTTAATTGGTCATAAAATACACCCCATGAAGCCATAGGTTCATGCTGAAGGACAGAATGTACTGCGCTGGAGTAAAAATCATAGGCATTTGGGACAAATCTTCATGAAATTTACTTATATTTTGGATCCTTCCCATGCCTGATCACTTGATGCTGGAGTGCTGTTGTGAATGTCCAACTTTATGGTTTGTGGGTCAGATAACACCCAGTTTATGATGGGCAGCTCAGGTCAAATAGTAACCTGGTGGCCCATGGTCAACCATCACTTCCCACTAAGACCCAATAGCATGCCAAGAGCTGTTTTTCGAAGGGGAAGTAGTTGTCTGAAAATGATGGCAAGGCCTTAATTCAAAATCCTAATGGCATCCTCTGTGATTCACCTATGGGGGCTTGGCAAAGATTCCACAGCATCCCTATGTGCCACTGATACTTCAAGTACTGTGGGAAGCCATCCTTATTTAGCAGAATCAGACTGAATTGAACCATGTCTCACAGATGCCTGGCTTCTAGGAAATGCTGGGAAGCATGTGGCACTACATGGGAGTGGTTCCCTGTCTCCTTCTGGAATATTCCCCCTAAAAGAATGACTCCCCTAACTTCACCCTGTTCTGCCCATCACAGAAGAAGCTGCTCCCTGTCTTGTTTCCCCTTTACCTGTATGTTACAAATAAAAGAGAGTTGGACAATTCCATGTTGTTGTTAGAGATCAGAGCTTGTATGGCCAGACCTGTCATGACCCCTCTAATTTAAAAAAGACTATTGGTTCTTGTATGTTTATTGAGTATATAAGTTTTTGGGTAATGGAGTGATATCCAGCCAACATCCTCCTCCAATGGTTAGCCCTTTTCTCTTCTACATGTGGCAGAGAGGCCTCCCACATTTGGCTCCTGAACAGCGACTGTTGGAGAGGATTTTAGAAGAAGGAATAAAGGTAAAGTGTTGGCCCCTTTCCCATGCAAAACACACACATGTGAATAAGTTTAGTTGTAAGAGAGGAAAGGGAACTTAATTGTGCAATATTAAGTCTGGGGAATTCACTCTCTACACAGAGAGAAATAAATCTATTCAGCTATATTCAATACTTAGCCAGAGTTAACATTCAGTGGAAAGAACACCACTCCTACAGTCTTTGAAATGGTTGTTTTAAATCCTGCAGACTCAATCAGGTTGGTCTGCTTGTGTCTCTGTGACTGTATGTGACTGAGACCTAACTTGGCTTAGATAGGTGCAAAAGTTTAGAATCCTGAGAAGAAAAGAAACTAATTAAGAATTCATGGAAAATCTCTAATTAAAGAAGGGGAAATTACTCAGTGAAAATACTTGTTTAAATATGTGTCTTCCTGCCACAGCTTTCAACCCTCCAAAAACAGCATGGTTTCAACTCCCTGATGGGAAGGATGGAAACCTACAAAACATAGCAGCTCCCTGCTCAGGCAGAGCCCCTCAGGGCCAAGTCCTTTAATGAGAGGAGAAATAGCATGGGGATTGGATGCACAATGGTAGGCTATGGGAATTTACTGTGAACTATAATAGCAACTTGTTTTTATTTGGATCATGATATTGATTTATGACTTTGGGGGATTTAATATGGACTTAGAAATGCTATTAAAAACTTTAATTTTAAGAGTCAGAAATAATCATCCTCCAGTACCTCTTTGTCTTCTGGAAATATATAAAAAGTTTTAGTAGTTGCCTTAAGCAGTTTCCCATGGACAAAGAGATACTGAAGTGTCTGAACAAAATTTTTATTTAGAGGACTAGAAAGCATTCAGATATAGAGGAATATTAGCTAGCATGGGGCCCATTTAATTTATTTTTGAAAGATCCTGTTTCAGTGCCCCATCTTGCTCCTAGAGAAGTCACAAGGCCAAGAATTCCTACCACTGTTGATACAGCAAAAAAGAAATTAGTAAAATTTGGGTTATACTCCATTTTTGAGCAAAATAATTCTCAAGGTTCTGAGACATCAAAATGAAGTAATGTGTCTATTCCTTTTACAAAATTAAGAGAGTTAAATTCTGCATGCTCTATGTATAGAGTAAATATTCCATTCATACTAAACCTCTTACAATAAATACATAATGAGGTCCTACCACCTAAAGATTGGCTCCTGCTAGCTAACTGCTGCCTATTCAAAGATCAGTATTTAACATGAAAATTCAAGTGGACAGAGCATTGTTCTGATCAAGTGGAAATTAATAAATTGAATGGAGTTCAGATTGCCTTGGATATGCTTATCGGGTCAGAACAATTTGCTAATTTGGGACAATTGACTTATAATTTGCAAACTTATGCTCAAATAAGTGCATGTGCACAAAGAGGATGGAGAGAATTACCTGCCCAAGGAGAGAAAACTCTAGACCCCAGCCAAATTCAGCAGGGACAAGAGAACAATTTGTCAGTCTGTAGCAATGGCTATCTCTGTAAAATGAATCATACAGCCTGCTTTAAAGGAGACAAATTCTAAGAAACAATGTTTTAGCTGTGGCAAAAAAGGACACAAAACTAGAGACTGTAAATGTCCACAAAAATCAAAGAATCTTCCAAGGATTTGCCCTTGCTGTGGAAAGGAACACCATTGGGCTAAGGAATGCCAAGCCCAGATAGGGACAACTGAGAAACCTGGACTTCCATGACTGGGAAACTAGAAGCAGGGCCAGCCCTGGCCTCACCAAATAATGAGGGCATCAGTTTCTATTCCAGAGCAAAAGTGCTGAACCTCAATCCCAACTCAAAGTTTATACTGACTCCAGAAATGGATCAACAAATGATTCCTATGGGTATTTATAGCCCTTTACCACCATATACCATAGTATACGGGTAATTTAACTTCAAAAGGGGTTTAAGTGTTACCAGTTTTTTGGATAAAAATTTTAACTGAGAAAATGTGATCACTGCTCAAGCAGATTCTATTATCCACCTTTCTCAGAGGATATTATAGCACATTTTGTCTTTCTACCTTGTGAGTCTGATATCTTTACTGATTGGAACCCAGGAAAGCCAAACAGAGCATATTGGACTCAGTCAATTAGGCAAAAGTGTACTCTATTGGGTCTTAAGATCAAGATGTTGCTGGAATCAGTAATCTTTCTTTTAGCTTCTTACAGGTCTCAGTGAAGTCTTACATTCAAATGTAAATGGAAGAAACCTGCAGATTTTCTAGAAGACCACTTAGACTCAAGAAGAAAATAAAAAATGGGAAAGAAAACATTTTCTGGAGTTGTTAAAAGATGTCCTAATTGTGATTTTAGGTGAATTAATATTTTGCTTTTTAGGGTTGATTTTAAAGGTGAATAAAAATCATCAGGTCAAAAGCTGGCAACCCAAATTATTTTAAAGTTTTTCTATTTATATCTTAAATTCTTATACAATCTAAATCAATGTTTAATGCATGTTTGTTCATTGTTATGTTGCTTTAGTTTAAATAAATTATAAAATTTCTATTTTGAGTGATCTATAAATGTGTGCACACAATGACTATATTTACATAATTTAAAAATTGATTTACAGTTCAATAAGCATGCTCACATTTTAAATTCAAATAAAAATGGATCCTTATAACTTTAATTCACATGAATTAATTAGATTTAATTTATATTGGATGAAGAACTAAAAATAAAAATGTGTTCTTTATACTTATTAACTCACATTTTTCCAGTTAAGACTTCTTAATTAATTCACTTTTTTCCAGGTGGTCAAATAAATAATAAAATTGCTAAATTCTATAATATGTATGCTCTATATCTCTAGTTCTAATGTTTTTTCAAAAAGGAAAGAAATTATTATTATTATTATTGACATTTGTTTCATATCTTGACTTTTGCAATGAAGAATAAATAAATGTAATTTGAGGTAAATAAAATTGATTAAGCTTTTATTACAAGAGATATTTATTTGATTTACAAGGATGAAATGCTAAAAGATCATTGATTGGAACATAGTCTACTATATATGAAAACATCAGATACTCTTAGGTAAAATATATTCAAATTTTAGACATATGTAATTTGGTTAATATAAAGTAGGTCTAAAAGTTCTTTATTCTCTATATTGTCATTGAGAATCAAGATACTAGCACTTAAACTCTCAGGTGTGGTATGTAAATGTCTAAAATTTTTTTTCACCTGATAAAATAGAAGACTAAAACATGTAGAATAAATTATAATTTTCAAGAGATATTTACATTTAATTAAACTGGCTATATATAATTAACACAATCAGCTAACGTTATTAAAAGCTTTTTATCCTTTAAATGCTACTGTTTCTATCATAAAGGATTGTTACAAATATAGATAAGATCTTTTCACAAATCTCTATTAATTGGACCTTCTAACTAAAGGACCGAAGAGAAAGAAAATATTTAAAAGTAATTTTTCATTCTAATAATATAATTTCTATGCCTGTTGAATTTCTATTACTTAAAAGAAACTAATTTCAAAGACATTACAGTTTATAAAAAAAAAAATAACTGTTATTTTAAAACACCACTTTGCATTCCAAATTTTAAATTTATCTTTAAAATTCCAATTTGATTAATATAAAAGCATCAATGACTGTATTTCAATTAACCATGGTAATTAGTACTGACTTATTATGTTAATTATGTTCTTGTTGTCCAGATAACGAAGTCTTTAAAATATTAGATTTACATGGATGTGATATTAAGCTGATTCTCTCCAAATTAAAGCTTTTTCAAAAATTGTCTCTGACAAACTTATATAATACTAACAAATTAATTAATAAATTAATTGTATTATTTAATATTTTAAAATTTAATAAGCATAACTTGTACACTTTTTATATTACTCTCTACTCAAGGAGTAAATTTTGCTATATTTTTAGAGGATATTCAAGACACACTGGTTTATTTAAAAGCTAAGAATTTGGATATAGAAGTATTTTGACACCTTCCCCCAACAGGAGATGGAAACTCTTGGCTTATCTATTTTATGTTTCAGATGTATTATTACATTATGCTACTTAATTTATATTAATCCAAAAATTTATATATGGAGATTTCATAAAATAGTATTCTGATAAGAAGGCTAAAGATGGTTTCAAAATCAAGGTGCCTTCCCTAGATTTTGTCAATAGACCCACTTAAAAAATTAAGTACACACAAAAAATTTTTTTCTGATATTTGACATATAATAAATCTTCTGAATTGTTTTCTGTACATAAGCTCAGAGATATACATATTTGTGCATAATTTTAATAAAATAATAAATTTTTAAAAATAATAAAATACAAAATTTTATTGTTCATTTTAAAGTTTATAACATTGTTTTAGATTTCACATAATTTGTATTCTTTTACATTACTTTTAATGCCAGATTTTTGTCATATATTTCTTTTATCCAAAACCCTATGTTGGACATTTGGATTAGTTTTACTACTTTAAAAACATGGTTATTAAACACATTTATACAACTATATCTTTATACATAAAGATTATCCTTCCAAAGATCCCTTGAAATACAACTGCTAGATCAATGACATAAATTCTAAGATTTTTAAATGAATTATTAAATCACTATTCTGACAGATACTACCAATTCTAATATTATAACTTAAGTTAATTTAGAATAATGAGGCCATCACCTATAGAACACACATGTCATAAGACTAATTTTCTCTACTGATTGCATTTTATACCTCTGGAACTCAATCCACTATTAGAGACAAAATCATATATTTGGTGGGACCCAGACCTTTTATTGTAGTGCCCTTTCAAACTTAACAACACTCACTTTAACAATACATAACTTTTATTAATCTTTCTGGCCAAATACAATATTTATTAAGTCACCTCTTATAAATAACGCAAATATATAATGTTAGGCCATTGTCTACAATTGAAGGTTAATAACGCTCCAGTTTATAGCAATCTTTAAAAAATAAAAATAAAAATAAAAAGGGGAAAAGAGATCCCTATATAAACCTACCTAATTTTAAAATCATTGTCTAAAATTTTGATATTAGGAGTTTCACCACTGCTGAGTGATACATGGAGCAGTAGAATTCACCAGATTTTACAGTAAGGAGATCTTAAATCTCCAATCACGAGAAAGTCAGAAAGGCCTATAATTATATGCTAGCTCTATTGAACTCTCAGGTAAGTGAAATATATGGAAAAATCTGTTGGGCCCATTTCCCAGATTCACATTTAATATATCCAAAGATGTTGGCTGGAGAATCAATCCCAATATTTACTGATAATATTCATATGATGGGAGGTTTTACAGATACTCACATCATACCCATCAATATGACTGTATTTAACTATATGGGCTGTAATGGAAACTTATCTATATGCTGGCTTCATGATAGACTGGTTGTCTAGATGTAGTCTTTAAGAAAAAGACAGCATAAGGAATACCTAGGCCAGTCAATTATACTGGCCTTTGGAACTTAGGATTTCATGTTCAAGAGGTTATTAGCATGGTACTTTCTCATATAAAGTCAGTCATTTCTATAAACTATACACCAAAATCTCACTGCCTTAATTTATCTACAATAGAATCTGGTGCCTTTCCTACATGAATAAAATGTCTTGCCAATGCTACATAATATCTCTAAAGGTGGTGAATATGTTTTTGTATTGACCTTCAAAAATTCATGAAAGACAGTTATATCAAAATATTTTACTCTAAAAGATTCAAAGTCAGAAAGGCCTAATGTGTCACCATTGCCACTAAATGTTTCACTTTTACCTCTTGAAAAGAATTTACAAGTAACCATATTTAATCTAAATCTTTAATACTATGAAAGATCTAAGGAACTAGGTAAATAATTGAGTTGTTTAAACTTTTAGTATAAAAATAAGATTAAATATAGAATCATTCTGATTTTTGAAACTCCATGTAATTTGGACTATTCCCTATTGTTTGGATATTACTTTTCACTACTGGTTACCATGTAAAAGACACCAAATTAGAATCCAACAAACTGATTGGTATTACACTAGAAGAATAAACACTTCACGTTTATATTCTAATGGTTATTTCTTTGATGATAATTAGGCTCATATAATTTAATGTATTCTAGGTTTCTATCTGTTCCCATATTCATTACATCTAAGGGCATGATTCCATCTGTTAAGTTGCTAGGGTGACTGAAAGTTAAGTATTAATAGAATGATTGAGATCAAACTAAATGCTTTTAACAGCTAATATTACCAGCATCAATTATGAACATTTTGCTCTCCAATTTCATAAAATGTTTACATGTCTTAATTATTGTAAGACTGTATATTGTTACAACTAGATATCATATTTTCCAATGGGACTAAGAGATAATTAAGTATTATCTAATAGGCATTTGACATAGCAGTGATATTAGCCTTGATTTTGTAAAATCATATCACCACACTCAGGATATGTGAAAAGACAGAATGGATTTCATGAACTCTGCATTTCTGGTTGATTAGATATTTCCTAAATTAAATGGTATAATATTGGAATAATACAGTTACTAATATTTCTTTTTGCCATGACATTAGGTTGCCATACCCTCTGAACCAAGGGATGGGACCTCAGAACTGCTCTCAGACCAAGACCTGGAGTCTCAAAATAACTGCCCATCATTTGCATTTTAAAAATATTAAAAAGGGGAAGATGTGGGAAACCATCATTATTTAGCAGCATCAGACTAGTTTGAGCCATGTGACACAGATGCCTGGCTTCTAGGAACACCCATGAATCATGTGGCACTGCATGGCAGTGGTTTCTGTCTCCTTCTGGAATATTTCACCTATGAGAATGGCTCCCCTAACTCCACCCTATCCTCCCAGGAGGAAGTTCCTCCCAGTCGCCCAGCCATGGTCCCCCTTTACCTGTATGTTATAAATAAAAAGAATTGGGCAACTCCATGTTGTTGTTAGAGGTCAGAGCTGGTACGGACAGATCTGTCATGCCCTCTCTCATTTAAAATGAGTACTGGCTCTTGTGTATTTATTGAGTAGATAAGTTTTTGGGTAATTAAGTGATATACAGCCAACATCCTCCTCCAGCAGTGAACCCTATTCTCATTGACATGGGACATGGCAGAGAGGTTCCCCAAAGAGTACCATTAGTCCTTTATGTTTTAGTTGCTAAAATATAGATACCCTTTCCAATTTCTATCAAAACGAAAATGCCCAAATCCATTTAGTTTACTGGAACAAGTCTAAATATAAATATAAAAAGGAAGATGTGATGGGTCACTGGATCGATGGACCCAGGTACAATATGTGCTGGCAGAAAATAAAACAAATACAACAACACTGCATTTTCAAAGACTTTCAGTCTAAAAAGTTACTTCCATTGAACTATCCATCATTCACTTCAATTAAAAAGCCTGCCATCGTGTTTTAATCCTTCTCAAAGGAAAGCCTAACTTGGTTAAGAGTGCTCCTGTGAAATGAGCAAAAGACAGGAGAGCTCAGATATTCAAAGTGGAAAGAGCTGGCATCCAGCAACTTGAGTTCAAAGGGCGAGGAGATTACAAGCACAGATAGGGGATTGTATATTTTTACTCTCCACAGGGGGTGTTTCTGGGCCTGGGACAACATGGGTTCAAATTAGTGATATATTGGCTGCTATGCAGATACCACCTGATGTCAAGAAAGGCAGAATGACAGCATGATGACATCTCAGTTCCCATGGCAACCAGAGACACTGCTATTCCTTGACGCCTCAATGAATTAAGTCAAGTGTGAACTAAGCTGTGATGGTAAGAGGGAAGAGAAAGGGAGTGAGCCCTCAGAGCTACTGTTTGAAAGATTTGCCATCCTAACTTTTTCACCCAGAGCAGAGGAGACAGGGTTTGTTGGGAGCATGGCACCACATGCCTATGGGCAATCATACTCCATCCTGGGCAAGGGAACCTACAAAAATCTGAAAGCCTGCTCTACACTGAAGGTCCACTACATGGTGATGCCCACATTTGGCCATGCAAGTTATTACAACCACATGACCACACGTGTCCTACAGCAGGCAGTTGGCCCCCACTAAGTCCTGGAACTGGGAGGGACAAATAGTTTCAGGAAAGCGAGAGGATCACACAGTCTACCACTGGCCCCAGCGACATTGCCTTCTGAATCCTTTCCTCCCACTCTGGGCTCACTCAGGATTGTGCCCAGTCAGGTAACTGACCTAGGGCCTTACAAGTGAAATGAAATGATGACTCTTGACAGCTGAGGGCAGGGGAGCATCTAGTGCAACTCGGTGGATTTGGAGATGACTGAATTGGAAATCATCCACAAACACTTGTGGGATACGATTCTTTGTCCTGGAATGTCCAAATACATGATAGATTGAAACTGTGAAGTTTGACTTCTAAGTGGGAGTGGGTGACTATTCTGATGCCTAGTGAGAACAGGAAGGAGTGAATAAATGAGCATGTGTGATGGAGCTAGCAAGTGAGTAGAGATGTTCTGCACACAGTCAACCTGCCAGGCTCCACTTGCTTTGTTGCTAACCCACAACTAGGCTGTACTCTGAATATCTCTTGGTAGGAGTTTCCAAGGGGCCCTTCAACTCACCTTTAGAGGCAGAGATATCTGGACAATCTGTCTTGACATAAGGGTTAATACTTTTGAACTGACAACTCGCTGTCAGAAACAGGGCCATCTGTGATAATGCCAAGATTCCTTTTAGCAGACTCTGGAGGATGAAGACGATGGGTTAGTGCCACAGACCATGACACATAGATGCTCCCAAAATTGAATATGATGGATGAAACAAGCGCCTGATAGTGACAAGATGAGCACAGTTTTCCGGGGCACATATTATCTTATAACATCCATCATGGTGAAAGAGACGAATGCTACATTGCTTCCAAGTTGAATAAAAAAAAAAAACGGGAAGAGCTAAGGACATTCAGTGGGGTAGTACAACACAGGGATGTTGGAAATGAAAACCAACTTCAGTGAACAGACACTAAAAGAATTGTCATTATTAATGGTCTCCCAAAAAATAACAGGACACTACTCCAGCTTCAAATTACTATACCAATACAACAAGAGGTATTGTGAGATCACTCAGTGCACAAAGATAATTACTGACAATAACTCACCTTGCAAAGGACACGAATGCCCTTCCAAATTCTTGGACCTCTCCTGTTGCTTGCAAGAAACAGCTATTACCACTTATGTTGGTTTTGTTTTTCTGGCACATGACCTCTTAGGAAAGGTTTTCCTTTCTCCACAGCATCTAAACACAAGCACTTAAATTTAAACAAATAGAACTATAGGAGTGCAGCACTGAATGTTGGCTCTCAAAATAAAGGGTGCACCTCAACAACAGAGAGGTAAAGAAAAAAAATCTGTCCTAAAATAAAAAAATGAAAACCCAATATGGGTGAATCCTGTATTTGAAAACAGACTATTTTAAAGAATAACTAGAGATGGGATGGCAGTTACTTACCATGAAAAACAAAATCTAAAGCATTTCCAAGATACAAAATCATTTTTATTATAATTTTCTCATATCCTCAACATTCTGCATACCCAATGACTCTGATTTCCTTCTTTAAATGTGAGTTCCTGCAAAAAAAGGTGTTCTTGTATCATTCCTTACCCTACAAAAGATTCCAAGAATCAGGACAAAGATGAGAACACCATATCCTTCACTAAAATCTACATAGCATGACACTCAAACATCAAATTGAATATTCTATATATATGCTTCATTCAAATTGAGGTTGGACCTCCAATCATACAGGGAAAACATTTTTTAAATGCCAAGTGTTCCTCTTGAATGATATCAGCAGAAACTAAGATATGTATTCAGCACCAATTTACTCAGTTTCTTAAAGGAATACTATCTTCCCAATACACGGCACAACAGACTGAGAAAATGCAGTGCCAAAATCAACTCTGTTTTGTTATCACCTCTAGGATTCCCAGGTAACATTTAGTTTGTCATGGAACTGGCCCAGGTGTACAAGTCCAATTCATTTAGAGAGAGACTGGGAGTGTGCCCCAGATTACTACTACATCCCAAACACTTGATATTTTGAATTTCATGCCAAAAAATACAGGTGAGCATTTTTCATCTTCAAGAACTTGCTGATTAAATCCCTACTTCAGAATTTTCATATCATCACTGATCAGTTTCTGATAGTTGTCTTATCTCCATGAATGCCTACTCTTATGCAATCCAGGCATCAAGGGGAACACTGTGGATTCCTACCCTGGTGTCATGCTGAAAACTCTTATTGGAATAAACTTCTGTTTAAAAGTACTGCCTTTCCAACCATTTTCTTTTCACTTGATTCACCAGAGGTAAAATGTTGATGAATTGGAGGGTTTGCATTTTCTGAAGAGACTGAGTATGGTAGGTGACTGGATTCTCTCTAGTCTGACTCCGTAAAATGCTTGGCTGGAAAACCACCCCAACGCAAAATCTAACACAGTCCAATTAATTTTTATTTTCAATTTTAATAAAATCCTGCCAGAGTTTTTAGTTGCATAAAAAGACCCACAGTATTCAAGGGTGGGTGTCATGAGAGAAAGATTTATCCCTATCTATGTAAAGAGGAAAATGGTTTTAGCTGAACACTGAGGAGATAATTTTCCCAGTGGTTCATGGTGGCCTGGGGCAGGGGAAGAAGGAGGCATATGTGGGAAACACTTTGTGCTCACCTCATTATTATACAAGGAGATTTTGGGGTTCATTCAAACTTGAACCCCAAGCCTTTATAACCTCAATCAATTCCTATTTGTCCCAAACTCCCTCCTCCTCTTGGACTTTTTCTTCCAAAAATTTTAACCAGTAGATATATAAGCAAATCAAACAGTACAGTGGAGTTACTGGATACTTCCAATTATTTCTGGTATGGGGTGACTGAGGAAGGATGTTCTCTCTTGAAAAGGCAGTTACTCTAAATTAAGGAAAGCCTAAACAACTTAGACAGAGACCGTTTGTAAATATAAATAGGAAAAGGGGAAGGGTGATGGCTCACTGGATCCGTGAACCCAGGCACAATATGTGCTGGCAGAATAAAAAAATAAAGCAACACTACATTTTCAAACTTCCTATTGTTCTCTTTTCATGAATTCTCTCAAGAACCATCTCACCAACATTAGGCCCAGAAGTTACTTCAATTGTAACTGTCCATTATTCACTTCCATTCAAAATCATGCCACCTGCTTTTCATCCTTATTAAAGAAATGCTTAACTTCATTAACAGTGCTCCTGTGAAATAAGAGCAAAAAACAGAACAGCTAAGATATTCAAAGTAGAAAAGGCTGGCATCCAGAAACTTGGGATTGTAGGGTGAGGAGATCTAGGCTCAGGTAGGAGAATGCACATTGTTTCTCTCTGTAGGGCATGTTTCTGTGACTTAGGCAACATGGGTCCAAATCAGTGCCTTCTGTGACCTCCTGACTGTTCTGCAGATATTAACTATTGTGTTAGAATGTCATAAAGACACCACTAGGACTTCATGGTTCCCATGGCAACCAGAGTCGCTTCTGGACCTGGCCGATTCAGAAAAAGATTCAAGACAAGGACCAACTGAGTTCTGAGGGTAAGAGGAAAGACAAAGGTAGTGAGTCTCCAGATCCTATTGTTTGCAAAAAATGTGATCCTAACTTTTTCTACCAAAGCAGACAAGCCAGGGTGTATTGAGTTTAGGGTCCCATGGGGCTGTGGGCAGTGCAACTCCTTCCAGGGCAAGTGATTCTACTGAAACCTGACAGCCTGCACTACCCTATTGGACCATTAGGTGGTGCTGTCCACATTTGACCACACTAAGCATCATGGCTACATGGTTACTCATATCCTGCTGCAGTCAATTGGCCCCCACCAGGACTACTGGACCTGGGAGGGAAGAACGTGTTCAGGAGACTGTGAGCATCATCCACCTTAGCATGGTCCCCAGCAGCATTGTGATCAGAATTTGCTCCTCCATGTCTGAGCTCACTCATGATTTTGCCCAGTCAGGTACCTGGCCTAGTGTCTTACCAGTGAAAAGAAATGATGACTGCTGAGAGCTGAAGTCACGGGAGCATCCAGTTCAGCTCTGTGGATTAGATAATGGCTGAATTGGCAAGCAAATGCAAACTCTGGTGGGGATCCCCTCATTTTCCCTAAATGTCCAAACACATGACAGCTAGAGCCTATAAAATTTGACTTTTAAGTGAAGATGGTTGTCTGCTGTGAAGCCCAGTGATGAGAGAAGGGAGTGAATCACTGAGATCATGTGATGGAGACCAAAAAAGAGTTAGCGAGTGAGAGATGTTCTGAGCACACTCCACCTGCCTGGTCACACATGCTTCGACGCTGATTCTCAACTAGGCTGCACTCTGAAATTCTCTTTGTCAGAGTTTTCAAGGGGCCCTGGAAGTCACTTTTAGAAGCATAAATATCTGATCAACTTGTCTTTACAGGAGAGTTTATCCTCTTGCAATGACTACTGCCTGCCTGACACAGGGCCCTCTGTTATAATGCCAAGGCTCTTTTACCAGCCCCTGAAGGATGCAGCCTACAGGCTAGCGACACCAAATATGGCACCACGATGCTATGATAACATGAATTTGGTGGCCTGATAGTGACATGATGAGCACAGTTTTCCAGGGCATATCATCTTGTAACATGCATTTTGGTGAAAGAGAGGGATGTTACAAAGCTTCAAAGTTGAATATGAAAAAGGACAGAGCTGAGGACATTCTGTGTAGCAGTAAAACAGAGGGGTATTGAAATTAAAACCCAACTTCAGTGAACAGACACTAAAAAAATTGTCATTGTTAATGTTATGCCAAAAACTACAAAGATAATTCTTCAGCTTCAAACTACTATAAAACTACAACAGGAAAGAATTGTGAGATCATTTGGTAAGGAAGAATAATTACTGAGAATAATGCAACGTGCAAAGGACAAATGTCCTTCCAAATTCTTGGACCTATCCTGTTGCTTGAAAGGACAGTTGTTTACACTTTTGCTGATATGACTTTTCTGGCACGTGACCTCTGAGGAAAGGCTTTCCTTACTCCATAGTACTTAAACGCAAGAACTTAAACAAGTAAAAATTTGGAAATGCAGCACTGAATGATGATTCTCAAAGTAAAGGGTGCACCTTAGAAATACTTGAAATGAATGAAACAGTAAACTAAATTAAAAACTCAATAGAAAGCATCACCAACAGAATACATCTTCTGGAAGACAGAATCTCAGGCAAAATATTTAACCTTAAAAATAAAGTTGAAATTAAAATCCCAATGATGTACCTTACAGAAATAGAGCAAGAAATTATGAAATTCATCTGGAAGAATGAAAAACCCAGAATATCTAAAGCAATCCTCAGTAGAAAGAGTGAAGCAGGGGGTATCGCAATACCAGATCTTCAACTCTACTACAAAGCAATAGTGACAAAAACGGCATGGTATTGGTACCAAAATAGAAAGGTGGATCAATGGTACAGAATAGAGGACACGGACACAAACCCAAATAAATACAATTTTCTCATACTAGACAAAGGGGCCAAAAATATGCAATGGAGAAAAGATAGCCTCTTCAACAAATGGTGCTGGGAGAATTGGAAATCCATATGCAACAGAATGAAACTAAACCCATATCTCTCACCATGCACGAAACTAAACTCAAAATGGATTAAGGACCTCGGAATCAGACCAGAGACCATGCATCTTATAGAAGAAAAAGTAGGTCCAGACCTTCAACATTTCGGCTTAGGACCAGACTTCCTCAACAGGAATCCCATAGCACAAGAAATAAAAGCAAGAATCACTAACTGGGATAGATTCAAACTAAAAAGCTTTCTCTCAGCAAAGGAAACTATCAGCAATGCAAAGAAAGAGCCTACAGAGTGGGAGAAAATCTTTGCCAATCATACTTCAGATAGAGCACTAATCTCCAGAATCTATAAAGAACTCAAAAAACTCTACACCAAGAATGCAAATAATCCAATCGACAAATGGGCTAAGGAAATGAATAGACACTTCACAGAAGAAGATCTACAAGCAATCAACAAACATATGGAAAAATGTTCAACATCTCTAGTAATAAGAGAAATGCAAATCAAAACCACTCTAAGATTCCATCTCACTCCAATTAGAATGGCGATTATCAAGAATACAAGCAACAACAGGTGTTGTCGAGGATGTGGGGAGCAAGGTACACTCATACATTGCTGGTGGGGCTGCAAATTAGTGCAGCCACTCTGGAAAGCAGTGTGGAGACTCCTTAGAAAACTTGGAATGGAACCACCATTTGACCCAGCTATCCCACTCCTTGGCCTATACCCAAAGGACTTAAAATCAGCATATTACAGAGATACAGCCACATCAATGTTCATAGCTGCTCAATTCACAATAGCCAGATTGTGGAACCAACCTAGATGTCCTTCAATTGATGAATGGATAAAGAAACTGTGGTATATATATACAATGGAATATTACTCAGCCATAAAGAATGATAAAATTATGGCATTTGCAGACAAATGGATGAAATTGGAGAATATCATGCTAAGTGAGATAAGCCAATCTCACAAAACCAAAGGAAGAATGATATTGCTAATAAGTGGATGATGACACATAATGGGCGCTGGGAGGGGTTAGTGTTAGGGTTAGAGTTAGGGTTAGGGAGGGGGGCAAGAATGGAGGAAGGAAGGACTGTATAGAGGGAAAAGAGGGGTAGGAGGGGTGGGGGGAAGGGAAAAAAAATAACAAAATGAATCAAACAGCATTGCCCTATGTAAATTTATGATTACACAAATGGTATGCCTTTACGCCATGTACAAACAGAGAAACAACATGTATCCCATTTGTTTACAATAAAATAAAAAAATAAATAAATAAAGTTGACCAAACTGAGAAGATAGTAAGAAATCAAGAATGAAAACTCCAAAAACTCTGGGATATCATGAAAATACCAAATTTTAGAGTCATTGGGATTGAGGAAGGCACAGGAATACAAACCAAAGGAATGAACAACTTGTTCAATGAAATAATATCAGAAAATTTCCTAAACCTGAAGAAAGAAATGGAAAATCAAATACAAGACGCTTACAGAACAACAAATGCACAAAATTACAACAGATCCACACCAAGGCACATTATAATGAAAATGTCTATCATTCAAAATAAAGATAAGAGTTTAAAGGCTGTGAGAGAAAAGCATCAGATTACACATAAGGGGAAACCAAAATGGATATCAGCAGATTTCTCAGCACAGACCCTAAAATCATGAAGGGCCTGGAACAATATATTTCAAGCTCAGAAAGAACAGGGATGCTATCCAAGAATACTACACCCAACAAAACTAATGGTCAGATTTGATGATGAAATAAAATCTTTTCATGTTAAACAAAAGTTAAAAGAATCTACAAATAGAAAGCCTGCACTAGAGAGCATTCTTGGCAAAATATTTCATGAGGAGGAAGTGAAAAACAACAGTACAAGTCAGCAAAAGGAGGAACTACCCTAAAGGAAAAGCCAATCAAAGGATAAACCAAGTAAATTTAAAAACCAAAAATAAGCCCAAATGACCAGGAATACAAATCACATCATCATAATGACCCTGGATATTAATGGCCTAAATTCATTAATCAAAAGACATAGACTGGCAGATTGGATTGATAACAAAGACCCAAATACATGCTGCCTTAAAGACATTCATTTCACAAAAAAGACATCCAGAGACTAAAGGTGAAAAAGTGGTAAGAACATACAATGCACAATTCATGTGGATTCAGTTAAAAAACAGGGGTCTTCATCCTCATATTAAATAAAGTGGATTTCAAACCTAAGTTAGTCAGAAGGGATAAAGAAACACATTTCATACTGATCCAGGAAAGATAAACCAGCAAGAGCAAGACATAATGATTTCAAATATTTATGCCCCAAACAATGGAGATTGATGTACATCAAACAAACCATTCACAATTTTAATAATCAAATAAACCAAACACAATTATAGTGGGTGAGTTTAACACAGTGCTCTCATCACTGGATAGATCCTCCAAACAAAAACTGAACAAAGAAATTCTAGAACTAAATAATACTATCAATGACATAATCTTAATGTGCATGTACAGAGTATTTCATCCATCAATGAGCAAATATACTTTCTTCTCAACATCTCATGGATCCTTCTCCAAAATAGACCACATGTTATGCCACAAAAAAGCCATTAGTAAATAAAAAGTATATGCCAGGCCACAATTGTTTTGCTGCTGGGTCACAAGACTGCACTCTGAAATTCTCTTGGTAGGAGTTTATGAGGGGCCCTTCAACTCACCTTCTAAGGAAGAAATATCTGACCAATCTGTCTTCAAAGAAGGGTTCATCTTCTTGCACTGACTCCTGCAAATAGAAACTTTGCAGGAGTATGACACAGGACTCTTGTAAAAACACCAAGGCTCCCTTTAGCAGCCCCTGGAGGATAGAGACTACAGGCTAATGCCACAGACCCTGGCAGAAAGAAGCTCCAATAAGTGATGGTGATGGATGACACAATGAGCAGTTTTCTAGGGCCTATATCATCTTGTAACATGCATCATGATGACACAAATGTTACAATGTTACCACCTGAATACAAAAAAGGAAGATCTAAGGACATTCTACGGGACAGTAAAACATAGGGATGTTGGAGATGTTCAGTGAACAGACACTAAAAAAATTGTTATTGTTCATGGTCTCCCAAAAATTACATGGTCATTTCTTCAGCTTCAAAGTACTACACCATTACAACAGGAAGAAATTGTGAGATCATTTGGTAAACAAAGATAATTGCTGACAGTAATTCAACTTGCAAAGAACATGAATGCCCTTGCAAGTTCTTGGACCTATCCTGTTGCTTGCAAAAGAGCTGTTTACTCTTATGCTGATTTGACTTTTCTGGCACATGACCTCTGAGAAAATGTTTTCCTTACTCCACAGCACCTATACACAAGCACATAAACTTAATCAAGTAGAAATTTGGAAGTGCAGCACTGAATTTTGGCTCTTGAAATAAAGAGTACACCTCAACATCAGAAATGTATAAAAAAAAACCTGCTAAAATACAAACATTATAACCAAATATTGCCATATTCTGAATTTCAAAAGCAGAAAATGTTAAAGAATAAACAATGATAGGATGGCAGTTACCTACCACAAAAAACAGAATCTAAATCATTTCCAAAATACAAAATTCTTTTTTTTTTTAATTTGGAATTTTCTTATACCCACCACAAACATGCTGCATACCCAATGTGTTGGATTTTATTCTTTAAATGTAAGTCCTTTCACACGTGTTCTTGTATCATTCCTTACCCTATAAAGCACAATCAAAAAATTCCCAGAACCATGGCAAAGATGAGAACACCACATCCTACACAAAACTCTACACAGCATGGCTTCTGAACATCCATCAAATTAATAAAAGTTCATAAAAATCTTCATTCGAATTGAGGCTGGACCTCCAATCATACAGGGAAAACAGTTTTAAATATGCATTGTGCATCCTAAGTGACATCAGCAGAAACTATATATATGTATTCAGCACCAATTCACTCAATTCCTTAAAGGAATGATATCTTCAAATGCACAGCACTACAGACTGAGAAAATGCACTACCAAAAGCAGCTCTCTTTTGTCATCAACTTTAGGTTTCCAAGCTGAAATTTTGGTTGACATGGTACTGGCCAAGGTGTAAAAGTCCAATTCATTTGCAGAAAGCCTGGGAGTGTGCCCCAGAAGTCTACTACTTCCCAAACAGTTCTTCAGTTGACATTTTGAATTTCATGACATTAAATACACTTGAACTCCTTTCTTCTTCAAGAAGTTGCTGATTAAATCCCTCTTCATCATATTCATGACTATCATATAATCTATAAATTCCCAATAGTGTCTCATCTCCAGGAATGCCTACTCTTAAGCAATCCAGGTCATGGAGGGAGCACTGCTGATTCCTACCAGAGTGTCATGCTGAAACTTTCATTGGAATGAAGTTCAACTTAAAAGTGCTACTTTTTCAACCATATTTTATTAACTTGATTTATCAGAGGAGAAATTGTTGAGGAATTGGAGTGTTGGCATTATCTGGAGAGGCTGAGTATGGTGGGTGACTGGATCCTCTTCAGACCTGACTCTGAAATGCTTGACTGGAAAACCATCCCAAAGAAAACCAAAAACTTTCTAATGACTTTTCAATTTTATATTTAACAAAAACCCTGTCAGAATCCTTAGATGCATGAAAATACCAACAGTCTTCAAGAGTGGGTGTCATGAGAGAAAGTTTTATCCTTGTCTATTTAAGGAGGAAAATAGTTGTAGCTGAACACTGAGTAGACAATTTTCCATGTGGTTACTGGTGGCCCGAGGCAGAAGGAGAGGCAGGAATATGTGGTAAAGTTTATGTGCTCAGGTTTTTTCTATAAGGAGATTTTTTTGGTTCATTCACACCTGAACTGCAAGTCTTTACAACCACAATCATTTCCTATTTGTCCCACACTGCCTCCTCCTCCTGGAATTTTCCTTACAAAAATTCTAGCAGCAGATATCTGGACCCATGGAGGTGCTGGATCTTCCCAATTATTTCAGGTATGGGAAAAGCTGAGGAAGGAGGTTCTTCAGGGCAAAATCAGTTTCCATCGATTAGAGAAGGCCTAAGCAACATATCTAGATCCTCCCTCTAAATATAAATTGTAGGGAACATTCCTCTAGCTTATCTGACAGCAGTCACTGACAACATGGTCTAAGTTAGCCAAACAGTCTGGACAGAGAAACTGAGGTAATGGTAAAGACTTGCCATGGAATGAAGGTCTTTGCAGCTGCTAAGTCTGAGTTAAGAGCTAAGGGGAGGCCTCGCTTATCAAGCATCCCAGCAAGCTGTGATGTGAGCTTGCCTGCACTGCCTTGCTTCAGGCTGTGTGCAGGAGCTTTCCATCCCCCAAGTCCTTTGTCTCAGACTTGTTGCTGGACAGAATTATTTAGGCATACTGGGTTTGTTTACACTACCTTGACGTGTAGTTCATCTATAGGCTGATTCTGTTATGCTTTAACAAGTGTGTTAACCTGATTGGATAATGTGCCTATATATGTCTCGTATCTTCAGAGCCTGGTCTCCAATGTCTGAGTGCACTAGGTAGGCATCCTACATCCTCATCCTCAGCAGAACCCCTGTCTCCATACATCTACAGTAATATGTTTAGGGAAGAGTTGATGACTCACTGAATGAGTGTTCCAGGTATAATACATGCTGGAAGAATTTTTTAAAAAATAAAGAAACACCAAATTTTCTTACTTCCTGTGGTTTTATTTGCAGCAAATCTCAGGAATCATTGCACACAACTTAGGTTTAGAAAGTTACTTCTATTGAACTGTCCATCATTCAAAATCCTGATACACTGGTTTTGATCCTTCTCAAAGAAATGCCTAGGTTGGTTATTAGTGAACCTGTGAAATAAAAGTAAAAGAGGAGAGAGCTGAGATATTCAAATTCAAAGGGCTGGCATCCAGCAACTTGCAATTAAAGTCAAGGAGGTTCCAGGTTCAGGTAGAAGAGTTCACTTTTTTTCTCTCCACATGGGGTGTTCCTGGTCTTGGGCAACATTGATCCAAATGAGTGCCTGCTGTGACATTCTGGCTGCTCTACAGATACCGCCTTATGTCACAAAAATCCAGAACGACAGCATGAGGAAGTCACAGTTCCCATGACAACCAGAGATGCTTCACCTGCTGGAAACATTCAATCAAACGCTGGCACAGCAGTGATGGTAAGAGTGAAGAGTTAGGGTGAAAGTTCCAGGAGGTTACTATTTTCAGGAAAAGCAATACTAACAATTTCATTCAGGAGCAAAGCAGTGAGAATGTATAGTTGGGGCAGCCCTGCAGGCCTATGAGCCATCCAGCTCCCTCCTTTGCAAGGGACCCCACTGAAGCCTTAGAGGAGCCTGCACTTTTCTGCAGACCCACTAGGTGGTGTGGTCCATGATTGGCCTCATCATGGCCACATGGCAACCTGAGTCCTGTTGCCAGCAATTGGCACCACCAGGACTACTGAATCTAGGAGAGATGAATGATTTCAGGAGGGTGGGAGGACCACCCAGTCTAGCACAGGCCCCAGAGACATTGCCCTCCAAATTCACTCCTCCCAGTCTGGGCTCACTTGGGATTTTGCTCAGTCATGTGCCTGTATTAAGTCCTTACCAGTGAGCTGAGGCTGCCCTGGGATCTGAGCAAACCATGTGCTTGGTGCTTGAGAAGAACTTGGGCTTTGGGAACACTGGCCCCCTAATTATCACCAGGTTCCCTGTAGATTTTGGTAAATCCCAGAGACTCTGAGAGAGGAGGAACATGGAGTAAGGAAGACAGAGCACCTGGGACCCTCTGCACCAGCTCCCCCCAGCTGTGCTGTAGTCCTGCAGTCACACAAGCTCCCTTTCCCTCCACAGGGGCCCAGGAATTTCAGCCTCCTCTAAAATCCCAGCCCTTGGGGAAATCTGTGGGAGATGTGATAATAACGACATGCCCCACTCTGTTGCACTGGGGACTCTTTGTGGGTCTGTGGTAGAGGGGCAGGCTCTGCCTGCTCACAGGTGTCCTAACTGAGGCCTAGGGACAAGAACAGATTGAGGTCCTGTGGTGGACTTTATTCCCACTTTTCAATGAGAACCTCACAGGAGCCTGTGGGACTCCAACTGTCAGGGTCAAAAAGACCCAGTACATAATGTCTGGGTGGGGTTCTGGGCAGGGCCAGGCATCAAGTAATTTGCCCCTGACAGGTAAGACCTGGAGAATGGGAGGGGAGAAGGAGAGACCAGGGGTGCCTGGGCTAAGCATGAGGAACCAAAGATGACAGACCAGGTCTTGGGTCCCTATGGATAATGTGGGGCAAAGAGGCCCCTGGCTCTAGCAGAGACTGAATGGGAAACTGAGGCTCAATTAACCAGTCTCCACAGTGATATTGTGACCCCCAAACTGATGTCTGGACAGCACCCCCAAGCCAGACATTCCTAGCTTAGGGACGACAGGGTCAGAAACAGAACTGAAACCAGGCTCTTCAGACATCTGACTGCAACCAGTGGAGGCAGAGATCATTAGGTCCAAGGAAAGGTTACACTGGGGGACACAGTACTGATGCCCCACACACTCCTCAAGGCCTTGGTAGCAAAACCAGCTGTGCCTACCCCTCCCCCTAGGCCATTATGACATCACACTCTGTATGGGAGTTAAGGAGAGAGGCTGGCCAGGGCACCACAAACTGCTGGACACTGTTCCCAGAACACCATTGCGGGGAGAACACTGGGAAGCAGAGTATGCAGGAAAGATCTCATGAGGTCACAGATCAGCCCCAAAGGCACATGAGAATAGGGGACAAAAAGAGAATAGTGAGTGCTACATTCATGTGAGTACTAAGTACATGAACTGTCCTTTTGGTCAGGTTCCTAGCCAGCAGTACTCAGTCTTCTGTGCCCTGTGGTTGAGCACTACCCACCTAGGTGTTCTCAGTCTTCTCTGGGTCCTGTTCTTAAACTCCTTTCACACACCATTGCTCATGGTCTTCTGTGCCCCATGGATGAACTCCCCTCTCCCATCAGTGCCCAGTCCCCTCTTGGTATTATGGGTGAGCAAATTTTACCCCCAGAACTCACTGTCCACTGAGCCCTAGGCAACCTGGTTCTCTTAGAGAACTCTCAGGGTTAGTCCCATTCTGACTAATGTCAGTACAACATCTCTGACCTTATATGCATATCCAGGACAACACTAATGAGGAAACTTGGAGAATGTGGATACTTCCTCTTTCCAACAACCTTAATAGGTCTTTGGTGCTGCCATGCAGACAGACACTTCACCAATGCTTGAAAACACAAGATAATGTTAATGGTTGTCAATTTCAAGAGCACTGAAGACCTTGTTCCACCACTCTTAGCTCATCATTTCCACACCTTTGTTCAAGTAGCTCAACTCTTATGAGTAATGCTCAGGATTTATATCTTCCCTCTGACCATTGAATGAAAAGCATATATTTAAGGATTTTCAAGATCTTCTCTGATATGTCATTGACTGCTCTCTTCATCAGAGAATAAACCTCCTAGCACATCTGGATTGAGCTCAATTCACACCTTCAAAGGAGAGTATAAAATATGGCCAAGGACCAGTGCCCATCATCATGGGAGACTTCTTTAGACCTTTTAAATAGCAACATTTACACCTTCTCTGAGGTCATTGAGACATTGGCCTGAGGTACATTCTCAAAAAGCTTCCAAAATCTCTGAGGCCTGTAGGAGAGAAACCCTCTCCCAAAAGAGCTCCATTTCCTCTGGATCCTGTGGTCAAGGACTCCTCATCTACCTTGACTCAGTCTTCTCAGGATTTGAACAATGTATGCTTTCCATCCACTGCTCAGAGGCATATTAAAAATTCTGTACATGTCCTGAAGAACTCCTCCATGATGATGGCAAATTGCCCATGGCACCATTATACATTGTCCCTTGAAGGTGGGCATTGTGCCTGACCCAGAAGTCTTAGGTGGTTACCTCTCTTGTCAAAAGAAGAGTAGACAGTTATATCAAAGAAGATTCTGAAAATATTCGAATATGTTTTCCATTCACTGCTCAAAGATATGTTAGAAATGCTGAGCATGCTACCTCACCCATAAAAACTCAACCACATGAGCAAATATGTGGAAATGGTGGACTATGATTGGTGGAATGAGGTCTTCATTGCTGTGGGGACTGACATCCATTAAATTGTCCTGTATTTTCAGGCATTGGTGAGGAACCCCTCTGCATGGTAGCTCCACAGGCCTCTTTAGGTTGTTAGATAGAGAAAGTATCCTCATCTCTCCGTTTTCCACAATTGTGTTGGCCTGGACACACAGATAAGACCAGAGATGGTATACTGACAGTAGCAGGAAAGGGACTCACCCAGAGAGTTCACTAAGTTTCACTAAGAAACTGGTTGCCTTGTGCTCATTGGAGAGTGAGCACTGTTAGATGAAGGGTGTCTAGCCACAAACCCAGATGGGAATGAGCACTTATGGGAGAGGGCTCTCTCCAAGAGGACTTCAGAGAACCCTGAGCAATGGTGGGGGAAAGGAGATTAAAGTAGGGCCCTTAGGAGTGTGAGCACTTATGAGAGAGGGGTTCTCTCCCAGAGGACTCAGAAGACCCTGAGTGATAGTGGTTGAGAAGTGTTTTAGGGCATTACAAACCATTGCTTAGGGTCATCTGGATGCTGAGGTGAGTGCCCCCGACACACAGGTGCTCAGTTTTCCCTGAATATTGTTTTGGAGTGTCCCTTATCCTCCAGTACTCTGTCTCCTCTGTATCCTCTGGGTGAGCACCCCTCACCCAGCAGTGCTCGGTCTCTTCTGTCCCGTGTGCCTTCCAATCTTATCTCACTCTCCTCTGGCTCACATGTGTCATCATAGGTAGCTTAACATTGCTCAGCCTTTTCTGGGTTCTGTCTTAACCTGACATACTCCATCATTCCTCTTGGTCTTCTGAGTCCTATGGGTGAGCACCCCTCTCTCACAAGTACTCAGTCTTCTCTGTGTCCTCTCTTAATCTACCCTCCTGCACCATTGTTCAGGGTCCTCTGAATCCTGTGGGATAGCACCCCTCTCCTAACAGTGCTGAGCGCCATGTGGATATTGTGGGTGTGTGGGTACAGTTGTGCCACTAGTGCTCCCACTTCACTGAGCCTTATGCAACCCAGTTCAATTAGTGAATTCTGTGGGTGAGTCCCATTCTGGCTAATGTCAGTGCACCATCTCTGCTCTTATCTAAATGTCCTGGCCAAAACTACTGTGGAAACTTGGAGAGATATGCAAACTTCCCTGCCCAAAAACCTCAATAAACCTTTGGTGCCAAATGCAGTCAGGCTCCTCACCAATGTCTGAAGTCCCAAGACAATTTAAAGAATGTTAATTCCCAAAGCACTGAGGACCTCATTCTACCACTCATTGTCTACCATTTCCACACCATTGCTTAAGTGGCCTAGTTCTTATGACTGACATAGTATGCTCAGAATTTCTGACATTTTTCTGAACAGTGGATGGAAAGCATATATTTAAATATTTTCAGGTTCTTCTCTGAAATGTCACTGGCTGCTCTCTTTTGACAAGAGAAGAAACCTCCGAGGATCTATGAGACAGGCAAAATGCACAACATCAAGGGACAGTATGAAATGTGGAAAAGGACAATTTCCTATCATTATGGAGGACTTTTTCAGACCTTCAAAATGGGACCATACCCGTCATACCTGAAGTCACTGAAACTTTGGCTGAAGGGATACTCTCCAAAAGATTCCAAAAACTTAGAGTCCCATAGGTGAGAGAGAACTTCACTCCTAAAAGACATCAGTCTCTTCTGTATCTTGTATTCAAGCGCACTTCATCTTTGCTCTGTCTTCTCTCACTTCTTCCCTAAACCTCCTCTCAACAACCATTGCTCAGGGTCTTCTCAGTCCTATGGGTGAGAGCCCCTCTCCCAACAGTGTTCAGTGTTCTCTATGTTCTGCTCTAAGTCTCCCCTCATCCACCATTTCTCAGTGTGCTCTGAGTACTGTGGGTGAGCAATCCTCACCCACTAGTGCTCTGATTCCACTGGGCCATTATGTGATAGCCCCTCTCCTAAAATGGCTCACCCTTCATTGTTTAAGCTGCTACATTAACCTAACCTGTCTTTACTCAGTCTCTTTTGAATCCTGTGTGTTAGCACCCCTCAAATGACAGTGCTCCCTCTTCTCTGTTTCTTTTGTGTGAGTCACCCAAACAATCCATGCTTATTCTTTTCTGGGTCCATTGATGAGCATCCCTCATCTTAGAGTGCTCAGTCTTCTCTTTGTCTTGCTCTAGATTCTCCAAGGCAATTTTTGCTCAGACTCCTCTGGTTCCTCAGAGTGAGCATCCCTCACCCAGCAGTCCTCAGTTTCCACTGTGACATGTGCTAAAGTACCCATAGCCAAATTATTTACCCTCTTCTGGCTCATGTGTATGATTATAGGTAACTAACATTGCTCAACCTTTTCTGGGTTCTTTATTAAAGTCACATACCCCACAACTGCTCAGGGTCCTCTGAGTCCTATGGGTAAGCACTACTCTCCCACAAGTGCTCAGTCTTCTCTGCATCCTGTCTTAATCTACCCTCCTGCACCCTGCATTGTTCAGGGTCCTCTTAGTCCTGTGGGAGAGACCCTGCTCTTACAAGTGCTGAGTCCCCTATGGGTATTGTGGATGGGCACACTAGTGCAACTAGCGCTCCCTCCACTGGGTTTTAGGCAACCAAGTTCTCTTAGTAAATTCTGTGGGTGAGTCCCATTCTGACTAATGTCAGTACACCATCTCTGCCCTTATTTGAATGTGCATGCCAATACTAGTGTGAAAACTTGGAGAGATGTGCATACTTCCACTTTCTAAAAACCTCAATAGGCCTTTGGTGCCAAATGCAGACAGCCTACTCAGGAATGTCTGAAACTCCAAGACAATTAAAAAAATGTCAATTCCCAAAGTACTGAGGACCTCATTCTTCCACTCATCATCTACCATTTTCACACAATGGCTCAAGTGACTGAGTCCTTATGACTGACATAGCACACCCAAGATTTCTGACATCTTTGTACAGTGGATGGAAATCATATATTTAAGCATTTTCAGGATCCTTCTAATATGCCACTGATTGTTCTCTTATGACAAAAGAGGAAGCCTCAATAGGATCTCTGAGTAAAGAACAATGTGCACCTTCAAAAGACAGTGTGAGATGTGGCCAAGGACAATTTCCCCTCATCAAGGAGAATTTCTGGAAACCTTTGAAATAGTATCATACTCACTTTCCCTGAGGTAAAGTGAAACTTTGGCCCAAGGGATACTCTTGAAAAGGTGGCAAAACCTCACAGTCCTATAGGTGATAATCCCCCTCACAGAAGACTCCCATCTCCTCTGGAACCTGTAGTCAAGAACATCTCATCTATCTTTGCTCTGTCTTCTCTGGCTTTTTCCCTAAGCCTCCTCTCAACCACCATTGAGTGGTCTTCTGAATTCTCTGGGTGGGCCCCCCTCTCCCACCAGTGCTCTGTTCTCTGGGTCCTAAATCATCTCTTATCCAACATTGCTCAGGGTACTCTGAGTCCTATGGGTGAGCACACCTCATTCACTAGTGCTCTGATTCTACTGAATCCTCTTGGTGATAACTCCTCTCCTAACATTACATAGCCTTCTTTTTTAAAGCTACTAATTTTGCCTAATCTCTTTTTACTCGGTCTCCTTTGGGTCCTGTGGGTGAACAACCAACACTTAACAGTGCTCAGTGTCCTCTGTTTCTTTTTCCCTAACAAATCCTTGCTCTTTTTGCTCTGAGTTTTTTTGGTCAGCACCCCTCACATTGAAATGCTCACTCTTCCCTCTGTCCTGCTTCTTCCAGGATCTCCAAAGTAATCCTTGCTCAGATTAATCTGTTTCCTATGAGTGAGCACCCCTCACCTGATAGTACTGAGTCTTTTCTGGGTCTTGACCTTACTATTCATTCACCCACCATTGCTCAGTGTTATCTGGGTCCTATGGTGAGTAACACTTGCACACAGGTGCACATTTTTTCCAGAACATTGTTTTGAGTGCCCCTTACCCTTCAGTACTCTGTCTCCTGTGTGTCTTCTGGGTGAGTTCTCCTCATTCAGCAGTGTCCAGTATACTCCAGGACCTCTGGGTGAGAGCTGCTCACCCAGCCACTCAGTTTCCCCTGTGCCATGTGCTAAGTACCCAAATACAATCTTATCTCAGCCTCTTCTGGCTCCTGTGTGTGATCATAGATAACCTAAGATTGTTCAGCCTTTTCTGTGTTCTCTTTTATCCTCACATACCCCACCATTGCTAACCATATTCTGAGTCCTGTAGGTGAGTGCTCCTCTCCCTACAGTGCTCAGTCTCTCTGGGTCCTGTACTTAATCTCTCCCACAAATTTTCAGGGTCCCCTGAGTCCTGTAGTTGAGCACACCTGTCCCACCAGTCCCTGTGGGTATTTAGGATGGGCACACTTCTACCACAAGTGCACACTCTCCACTGTGCCTTAGGCAACCTGGTTCTCTTAGTAAAACATGTGGGTTAACTACATTCCACCTAATGTCAGTACACCATCTCTGGCCTTATCTGCATGTCCAAGTCAACACTACTGTGGAATCTTGGAGAGATGTGCACACTTCCTTTCTCCAGAAATGTCAATAGGAATTTTTGTGCTGCCATGCAGATGGGCTCCTCTTCAATCTCTGAAAGCCCAAGACAGTTTTAATGGATGTCAATTCCCATTGTACTGAAGGCCTTATTCCACCATTCAACGTCTACCATATCCACACCATTGCTCAAGTGGCTGAGTTCTTATGGCTGATGTAGAATGTGCAGGATTTCTGATCTCTTTCTGCACAGTGTATGGAAAAAAATATTTCAGTATTTTCAGGATCTTCTCTGATGAGTAACTGGTTGTTCTGTTTTGACCAGAGAGAAAACCTCCTAGGACCTCTGAGTCAGGCACAATACACACTTTCAAGTGACAGTGTGAAATGTGCTCTTTTAACACCTTCAAGAGACAGTGTGAAATGTGGCCAAGGACAATTTCCCATTACCATAGAAGACTTATTTCAACCTTTGAAATGGAATCACTCCCATTATACTGAGGTGAATGAAACAATGGTCCAAGGGACACTCTCAAAAAAGTTCCTAAAACTCTGAGCCCTATAGGTGAGAACCCCTCTCACAGAAGATCTCTGTCTCCTCTGGATCTGTAGTCAAGTACTCCATTTCTATCTTTGCTTTGTCTTCTCTGGGTTTGGCCCTAAATCTCCTCTCAACCAACATTGCTCAGGGTCTTCTGAGACCTTTGTGTGAGCACCCCTCATCCAGCAGTTCTCAGTATACTCTGGGACCTCTGGGTGAGTGTCCCTCACACAGCAGCGGTCAGTCTCCTTTGTGCCATGTGCTAAGTTCCCATATACAATCTTACATCAGCCTCCTCTGACTCCTGTGTGTGATCATAAATAACCTAATATTGCTTAGCCTTTTCTGGGTTCTATCTTAAACTGACATACCCCACCACTGCTCAGCATTCTCTGAGTCCTGTTGGTGAGCACCCCTATCCCAATAGTGCTCAGTTCTCTGGGTCCTGTACTTAATCTCCCTTCCAGCACCATTGTTCAGAGTCTGCTGAGTCCTGTGAATGAGCGTTCCTCTCTCAACAGTACTCAGTATCCTGTTGGTACTGTTGGAAGGCACAATTCTGCCACCAGACTCTACACTGAGCCCTAGCCAACTTGATTCTCTTAGTGAAATCTCTGGGTGAGTTCCATTCCAGCTAATGTCAGTGTACCCTCTCAGGCCTTATATTCATGTCAAGGCCAACAATACTGTGGAAACTCAGAGAGGTATGAATACTTCCTCTTATCAACAACCTCAGTAGGCCTTTGTTGCTGCCTTGCACAGATGGGTTCTTCACCAATGCCTGAAAACCCAGGTCTATTTTAATGAATGTCAAATTCCACAGCTCTCAGGACCACTCATCGACCACCATTGCCACACCATTGTCAAGTGGCTGAGTTCTTATGGGTAATGTAGCGTAACCAGTATTTCTGACATCTTTCTGAACAGTGAATGGAAAGCATATGTTTTAGTATTTTCAGGATCTTCTCTGTTATGTAACTGGCTGCTGTCTTTTGACAAGAGAGGAAACCTCCTAGGACTTCTGAGTCAGGCATAATGCACAACTTCATGGGATGGTGTGAATTGTGGCTAAGGACAATTTCCCATCATAATGGAGGATTTCCCCAGACCTTTGAATAAGCACCACTGTCCCAACATCCCTGATGGAACTGAGACCTTGGCCCAAGAGACTCTCCTGATAAGGACCCAAAGGCTGTGAGTCATCTTGGTGAGCACTTCTTTTCCTCTGATTCCTGTGGTGAAGTATACCTCACCTAACTTTACTTTGTCTTCTCTGGATTTTTCCCTAAGTCTCCCCTCCTCCAACATTTCTCAGGGAATTCTGTGTCCTGTGGGTGAATGTTCCTCTCCCACCAGTGTTGATTTATCTCTGGGATCTGCTCTAAATCTCTCCTTACACATCATTGCTGTGGGTACTGAGTTAAGTGGGTGAATGCCCCTCACCCACTAGTTCTCTGATTCCACTGGGTACTCTAGGTGATTGCCCCTCTGATCATGACTCAGCCTTCTTTGTTTAATCTACTAAGTTCGATTAAACTGTTCTTACTCAGTCTCATTTTTGTCCTGTGGGGCAGCACCCCTCTTTTAACAGTGCTCAGTCTTCTTTGTTTCTTTTTCTGAGTTCCCTAACCATTCCTTTCTCATTCCTCTCAAGGTCCTTTAGGTGAACACCCCTCACCTAAGAGCCCTCAATCTTCTCTCTGTCTTGTTCTGTTTTCCCCAAGGCATTCCTTGCTCAGAATTCTCTGGGTCCTGTGGGTGAGTGCTCCTCCCCTGACAGTGCTCAGTCTTCTCTGGGTCCTGTCCTTAATCTCCCTTTATACACCATTGCTCAGTGTCATCTGAATCCTTTGGTGAGCACCCCTCACACAGAGGAGCTCAGTTTTCCCTGAATATTGTTACTGGGTGCCCCTTACCCTCCAGTACCCTGTCCCTTCTGTTTCCTCTGGGTGATTGCACCTCATTTAGCAGGGGTCAGTACTCTCCTGGACCTCTGGATGAGTGCCCTCACCTAGCAGTGCTCATTCTTCCCTGAGTCAAGTGCAATGTTCCCCTAGTCAGTCTTTTCTCTGACTCATATTTCTCCTGTGTATGAGCATATATAGACTAACAGGGCTCAGCATTCTCTGGGTTCTGTCGTATCCTTACCTTCCCCACCATTGCTCAGGTTTTTCTGAGTCGTGAGGTGAGAGCCACTCTTGCACAGTTGCTCATTTTCACTAAATACTATTACCAAGCACTCCTTACCTTCTGTTCTCAGTCTGCTCTTCATCCTTTGATGAGCACCCCTCACCCACCATTACTCAGACTCCTCTGGATCCTCTGGGTTTGTGCACCTCACCCACCAGTGCTCTGTCTCCTTTGGGTCTGTGGGTGTGTGCCCTTGACCAGCAATGCCCAGGCTCCTCTCAAAGTCCTTTGGGTGAATGCCCCTCACCTAAGAGCTTTCAATCTTCTCTCTGTCTATGCACAAAACATCAGATCAAAGGGAACATTTGTTGCACTTGGCACCTGTATGCAATATGAGTGGATGTTCCTGGTAGATAGGATGCTAACTTTTGTGTGCAGGAAGAGAGATCTACATATCTCTATAACTCTTCACCATGGAATGGCTAAATAGTTACACATTTCTGATTTATTAGCATTTGCAGGATCACTGCATTAAATGGAGTCAATGCACCAAACAAGACACCATCCTACAGCATGTGGTGACTACCTATTTCCCTGTTATAGATTCCTCATGTGACCCAGGGTAGGCATGGCCAGGAAGGACCCTGGATTAGAGGAGCACTGTGTTTGCCTGTGAACATGACTCAGGTGGGTCCTGATCAGGGGTATTAGCAAGACTGGGCCTGTGAACGTGACTCAGGTGAGTCCTGAGCAGGCATGATAGCAAGACTTTTTGAAGTAGTCCTCAAATCACAGGTTGGAGAACAACAGCCTAGGGGTGCCTCATTCAGTTCCTGGCTCTGGAGCTCAGGATGGGCTGACAGGTCCAAGTTCTCAGCCCTGCCCATGTCCAGTCCTGACTTCTGCACACAGGTTACCAGGTACACATGGTACCTAGGAAGGTACAGCAGAACTGTCAGGTTTTGGGGCAGGGTCAGTTCTATCCATAGCCCAGTTATGGAGGCTATTCCAGACACTGTGCTTCCTGTTGCCCTCCAGGGTCCAGGGCTGCTCTACTTCCCTGGTTCCTCCCATCCTCTGTCCCCTTTTATCACTCTTCTCCTTTGGCCTCCTTGTGCATGCCTCTTGAGAAACCCAACCCCCTAGAAAGAGTTTGGCGTGGGTTCTGCTCACCACCTCTGAATGTAAAGTCTGTGCTTTAGAATATTGCACTTGCCTCCATGCACAGCAATCCACAGGGACTCTCAAGAGAAAGAGAATCCACTGAAACTTGAGAAGGAGGACACAGGCATCCACACTTATGAGACCTGAAGACACTTAACTTGGCAACATAAATAAAAGCAGGGGAAGGATGTCAGATGGCACCGTCCTGGTGGGCAAAGACTTTTCTTAAAAATGAAAATACCAAGTGCGAGTGGGGAGGCATTGAAATGGACGTATATAAATACACATGTCCAACAAACCAGTTGGAAGAACTTTGAAAGCTCATTGGAAATGGGTCAAGCACACACCACGGCCCTCCTGGGATCACTGATACAGATGGAGCAATCAGAGGAAGCTCTGCCACTGGACCACATCTAGAAATTGTGAAGCACTTGAAAGGGGAGGGGGAGGTGTTCATGTGGTAAGGCAGGATGGGTCCATGAAACATGCAGGGCAACATGATGTAGATTGTTTTTCAGGCCTGGTAGAAAGCATTCCAATGATGAAGAGTTAAGGTGAAGCAGTGGAGGAGCTGGACAGAGTTCAGTGCCACAGTGCAACTGCAAGAATGCCTGGAGAGTGGGAGCAGGTGCTGTGGGCTGGACTCAACTGAGGTGCCCTGGCTTGGAACACATGTGTTTCTGGAGTTTGATCATGGGGTTGTGTGCATTTGTGCACAGGTAGGTGGTCAAGGAAGATGTGGCATTTCTTAGCTCAGTCCCTGTGGAATGTTTGTTTGTTTTCTGGACAAAAGAGAGCAGTCCTCCCACATGGAGCTCTGCTCTGGCTGCTTGCCTCTTCCTGGAGAGCCCTGTATTACTGCCTGAAAATCCCTGCAGCACTCTCCAAGCAGCCCTGTAGCTTACTCTGTAAGGCCTCATCCCTCAGTCCTGCCTGGGCCAGGCCTCCATGCCAACCTCAAGGGGATACTTCCACAGAACTGGCCCCATCACCCTCAAGGCTAGGTTGGGTATTCTCTGAGCTGCAGGACTGGTCTCCCCAGGATCAACTCAAGCAGTGGGAATGAGCCTCCTTTGGGATGGTCTGAAGGCTTCAGGGAAAGTCAGGTTGTGTAGGTTTAGTGGAGAGGCAGAGAAGGTGAGTAAACAATGTGTGAGTGTTGTGGGGCAGAATCAGCAGGGTGCTGGGAAGGGGTACCAATGTGGGCTCTGACTACAGGGAGAGAGGGCAGAAGGGACTCCTGGCTCCATCCTCCTGGGGAGCTGGTAGGGCAGAGATTCCATTTCTGAGAGCATCTGCTCTGCCCTGAGTCCTACAGGATGCTCCACACACATGGGGTCATGGACCATCTGCTTCAAGTCTGTAAGGGAGCAGTGATCACCTCAGCTTCCAAATGGCAGAGGAGGCTCAGGGGGTTGATGTCCATTGCCAGTGGTACCCAAGCAGAGGGGCAGACCAGCTACCACAACCCAGGCCCAACTGCTCTGTGGCCATACTCTGAATGATACAACCAGCACCAATCAGGGGAGGATGCAGACAGGGGCCAGTCAAGGAGGGGCAGATCCTCTCCTGTGGTCTGAGAAGCTATTTTGCCTGGGTGTTCCAGTGAATTGACAGGCACAGTCTGCCAAGAAAATGTCCCTGAGGGAGCTCCATGGTTGGTGGACTCATTCAGGGACTTGAATGTTCCTAACTTTAACTCTAGGAGCACAGATCAGCCTGTGTGTATATAGGACATGAGGCAAAAGGCCAGGGTCAGTTCCAGACCTCATCCAGGACTGTTCCCAGTCAGGCCAAGATGAGACAAAGACCAAGATAAAAACCAGGCCAACCACATCTAGAAACACCTAACTGAGCCCAGCATATGACTGTGACCGGGCAGGGCCAGGGCGTGAGGCAGGGCAAGTTTGGTGTTGCTGTTGACTTGTTTTCTCCACGGAAGGTCTGGGATTATCCTGGACCCTGAACTGGCTCTTGGCACATCTGTCTATGGATGTTTAAAACCTGCAAGCATTTGTTGATTTGAAACACTGCATGTGAAATCCAGGGGCTCTCTGCCTGACATTTTTTTCTTTTTTAATTTAAACACAGGGACTCACTAAGTGGCACAAGTTGAACTCAAACATGGGATCATAGAACCTCAATCTCCCAGTAAGTAGCATTCCTGGTGTGACCACTTCACCAGGTTCTGTGGATGTTGTCACCCAGTGACCACACTCAGGGAAAGACTTATGCACCTTGCAGGGTTGATTCAAGGTGTCTTCTGCAGTGACCTTCTGGCAGGTTCTAGATCTCCTGAGTTTTTGGAGAACAATGTGGTCCTGGGGCAGTTTTTGTCTTTGCCTGGGAATGTGGCTGCAGATTTTGCTGCTGATCAGGTCTCAGAGAGTATGTCCAGGACATAGGTGAAAGGAACAGAATGATGGGGACCATAACTGGAGAAAAGGATCTGACCTTATTTGTTTGATTTATGACCCTCACCTGAGGAACTCTTGCCCCTGAAGACAAGAAAGGGTGAAAAGTCACTAGAAATATATGCCTCGCTGGAGCTGCAAGACAGTGTGAATTCCTTTGGAAAACCCAGATGGCAGTTGTCCCTGGCCCTACAAGATGATGACCTGGATCAACTCTCTTGAGTGGAGAGATATCCTCATCCAGTCTGGTCAGAGAGTGCACCATGTGCCTTTCTGGTCAGAGAATGAAAGAGTGCACCATGTGCCTTTCTGGTCAGCATTGTCAGTGAAATGTGTTAGGCTTTGCTTCTTCCTCTGGCCTCCATCTCCTTGTGCGCAGACCACAGAGATGTCTCTCAGTTCTGGGCAAAGGTTTCAGGTGGGCTCCGTGAAGGCCATCAGTTCTTCCTAAGCTCATCTCCTCCTACCCAGAGGCTTCCATGAAAATGGGTGCTGATTTATAACACAATAGAGAATTTAATTGCGGGTAGAATGATTTTCAATGGTCCTGGGTTTGAGGTATTAGCCAGAGTCACCTGGTCTCTGTGCTGATGCATCATTGACCCCACAGGTGGGCCACCTTGGAGCCTGCCCCAGTGACAAAGGACCTCCCAACTAGAACTGCAGGAGTCACATGATTAAAGAGGTAGATGAGAAAGAGGAGATGTGGAAGCTCTCATTTCAACTTTAGAAAAAGCGTTTGTATTTTGAGACTATGTTCAGGTGCATGTAACTTAGGGGTGATGAGGAGAGGGCTGGACTCAGATAGAAAACTCTGGAAGCACATGGGGTTGGGATGATAAGAAGTGAGAAGGGAGGTAGATCTGAGCACCTGCTATCAGTCCCCCATCCTCACAGATATCCTGGGACCTTTATGCTGTATACCCAAAGATCCCTGGCAATAGGTAGCCCCATGAGGTAAAAGGGGTGCCTGGGCACTTGAACAGGACAGAGATTGCAGTCAGAGAACCAGGAGTCTGGGCTGGGCAGGAGGCAGGCAGGCAGGTGCTTCAGGACTCCAGGTAAAGTTCAGCCAAGGAACCTGCATTCATGCTCACTTTGTCTTAAATGGTCTTTTCTACCAACTCCTACAGTCTGTTACTTCTCCTCTGAGCAGGGACACGATCAGACCAAAGGAGGGGGAACATCCATCCTGGTGACTTGGATCCACTCAGAGCACTTGGTGGATAATCAGTAATGTCTTACAAAACAGTTGCTCAGGAAGGAGGAATTGTCAGAGTGAGGTTGACCAGGTGCCAATCCTCTCAAAACCAGGCACTGCCCAGGCTTCTGAGCAGCTTCTCCCATCATCCACATACCCACAGACTATGGGTAGCAGTGCATGCTAGCTCTTCTCACTCAAAAGCTCTGGGTGCCCTTGAGGGGATCTCCACACCAACCCCACATATAGGGTCAGGCCCACATATAGGGTCAGGGTGGGCATCCCTGGGATCAGTGCAGCCTGGGAACCTTCTCCTCAGCATCCGAGGTGACACTTGCTCAAAGGAATTGTCCTGACCAGAACAGGACTGCAGAATCCCTTTTCTGGGCTGTTGGACCAAGGTGCTCTGTAATAAATGAATGCCATTCTTCTCGATGTCTAATTTTGGTGTCCCCTGGGCAGCCCCAGAACAGCTACATGCTAGGTTTGCCGTGGGTTTGAGGAAGTGACAGGGTCACAACACCCCCACTGATACCCCAACAGCCACCTTCCTGCTCTGTCTGCATCCTTCCTTTCATCCTTTCTTGTGTCTCCAAGGCCTCCAGTCTTCCTGTGGCCTTGGAAGGGAGGGTGCCGTGGCTGAGGGCAGGGACCCTGCCACTGCCCAGAGGACAGGTTGAGCCACCATCCACATGGCAGCTTGGGTTCTGGCCCAGACAGCATGGAGTTCACCCAGGAGCAACTGGGGCATGGCAAGAACAGCAGGGGAGTCAGAGACCTGGCCATGTCTCAGAGGCTTCTGCCCCATCCCTTAGATCCACTCCCCTCCGAAGAGTTGGTCTCATGCTTTATCCCAGGATGAAGTCCAAGCACCAGACAGACAGCCCTGGGCCTTCCTTGCAGACAGATTACTGGTCAGACTGGGCCTCAGGGAAATCTAGTGATTATCTCAGTATGGGTGTGTCTCATGCAGAACCAGAAGTGAAGCCCAGGAGGACTACCTGGAGGATAGAGCACCCTCAAATCACCTATCCCAGTGCAGTCACTGATGGAGCTCCTGAGAGAAGGGTCAAGATAGAAGGTCTGGTGGGGGTCCAAGGTTCTAAGGTGTGTCTTTTTTTTTTTTTTTTTTTTTTTTTTTTTTTTATGGGAAGCTGTCAAATTGTATTGACTGAAGTCTTCCAAAAACCACCCAAAAGTTATAATACTAAAACAATCAGGCTAATACTTAATGGAGACTCTTGGCTTT
The DNA here is from genome assembly GCF_902686445.1 of Sciurus carolinensis. NCBI lineage: Eukaryota > Metazoa > Chordata > Mammalia > Rodentia > Sciuridae > Sciurus > Sciurus carolinensis. The sequence continues at coordinate 37,704,296 of NC_062225.1, read as the reverse complement.
TCTTTCTCAGTGTAATGGGCTAGTGAGAAACAGAGACAACCGAATTTCTTCCTTTGCTTTCCTCCTTTGTCTTTTCATCTATGCATGTTACATTGTGAATATTCCATCAGATTAACACATCCTGAACTTTGGCACCTCTTTCTTTTTTTCCACAACATTAGTTTTGTATGTTTGATAGTAAGTATATTTGATTGTGTTCCTGATCATTGTTATATTATTTGAATTTAATGCTTTGTTAATATCATTGTCGAGATCATTATAGTTTCATTGAGCATATTTCTTGCCATAACCTGTGTTGGTTAATGGCTCAGGCTATAGCAATAAAGATACTGGAAAAACAACATAGTATATTAGCTTTATATGGCATAAATCAGTGGGCAAACATTCAATTTTATTTTATGGTCTTTTATTATACCGTCATTCCCTTCCATAATGATAATGGTTGAAATATATGAATGCAACATGAAATACACAAATGGTTTCATATGACTGTTTCAATAGCAAGAAAACTGAAATTAAGTAAAAGAGAAAATTTTGCCATTTGCTCATTTGAAGAAATGTTATTACATAAATATGCTTAACCTAATTTTTGTATAACTCTTTGAATCTCTGCCCTATTTTTTTATCTTCTGCAGAAAAAATATTCTTATTAAAATTCTGCCTTCAAAGTTCTCTGGACGACCTCAATTCCAGGAGCCTCAGTGTCTTTCAATAACTTCCAACCTCCTTGATTCTCATGGATTTGCTGAAGTAAATCCTTCCCCCAGCTCCACTTTGAACCTTGCCTTCAACTCTAACACTTAAACCAAAAATACCCCTCTCAGAACACAAGTTCCTATATCGTGGCCAGCTCTCCAACTTCTAACCCCCTGTCTTAGACTTGAATTATGTATACTTGACTCCTCCTTTGTTCCCTCCTGACTTCAAGTCCTTCCCAGTCTAAATGGGACATTATGGTTTGCCATGTGTATTTCATTCCTCCCTAACAAGTTTAAACTCCTAGAACTTGTGTCTAATCTCATACGAACTTCAACACTATTTATCAATTTTTCAGTTGGTGTCTGGTCTTCTCCCACATGTATTACATAGATCCTAGAATGAATTTGAAGTTCTGTTCAATAAATATTTGAATGGAAATGTTCACTAATTATATCTTCTACAATTTTCTTTTAAAAGCATCTTGTAGCTCTTCCATTCTACTACGGTTTGAATGCTGTCATTCTCTTAAAATTCATGTTAGAGTTTAACCTTTCATGTGATAGTATGAAGAGGCTGGGTCTTTGGGGAGTGATCAAGTCATGAAGGCTCTGGTCTCATAAATAGGATTACTGCCCTTATAAAAGACTGAAGGGAGCTGTCTTGCCTTTCCACAATGTAAGGACACATCAATAAGGTACCATTTGAGAATGAGCCCTCATCAGAGACCAAATTAACAGAGACTTGATCTTAGACTTTCAGCCTCCAGAACTGCAAACAGTAAAATTACATTGCTTATAAATTATCCAGTATAAGGCACTTTTGTTATTGCAGCATGAACAGAAAAAAAAAATCAGAAAAATTCTCAGAAAAAAAAGAATCTTCAAGAAAAATAAAATCTAATTCTTCTTCATAAGAGTGATGCTGAAAAAGAGAAAACATGCATAGAGAGGAAAAAAAGCATTGGCTTATGAATTGGGAAATAGACCCGAATTTCCTGAAGGTTGTTTCTTCTGAAATCACTTGATTTTCACATTATTGCCTCCTAAAACAAGTAAGGGAGAATTTCAGAAGGAAGCTTTGAGAATTTTACTTTATATATTGATAAGAATGTTGAAATTGTTTCCATTTATCAAGCACCTATTTAACAAATATTAATTTGACCTATGGATTTTTTTAAAAATTTATATTTTTTTTAGTTGTTAATAGACTTTATTTTATTTATTTATATGCAATGCTGAGAATCTAACCCAGTACCTCACCCACATGAGGCAAGCGCTCTACCACTGAGCCAAAATCCCAGCCCTACTGATTTGTTTTTTAAACTACAGTGGGTCATTTACCCATAGCAACCACCAGACCTGAAAATAACTGTTTTAATATTCCACAGAAAAAGTTCCTTTACCAGAATGAAGCACAGCCAGCCCAACTCCAATTGCACACTAAACCTAGGACTTGGATACTATTTCATTGCTCTGATGAAAAGATGATGAATGTGGTGTAAAAATGGTGATAGAGTGCCCATTTCTTTTTTTTTTTTTTTTTACGTTTACATAGGGTAATGATGTTTATTATATTTTTCCCCTCCCCCCCACCCCTCTCACCCCTCCCACCCCTCCCACCCCTCTTTTCCCTCTACACAGTCCTTCTTTCCTTCATTCTTACTGCTCTCCTGAGCCTAACTCTAAACCTAACCCTAAACCTAATGCTAGCCCGTCCCACCCCCCATTATATGTCCTCATCCACTTATCAGCGAGATCAATCGTCCTTTGGTTTTTTGAGATTGGCTTATCTCACTTAGCATGATATTCTCCAATTTCGACCATTTGCCTACAAATGCCATAATTTTATCATTCTTCATTGCGGAGTAATATTCCATTGTATAAATATGCCACAGTTTCTTTATCCATTCATCAACTGAAGGGCATCTAGGTTGGTTCCACAATCTGGCTATGGTGAATTGAGCAGCAATGAACATTGATGTGGCTGTATCTCTGTAGTATGCTGATTTTAAGTCCTTTGGGTATAGGCCAAGGAGTGGGATAGCTGGGTCAAATGGTGTTTCCATTCCAAGCTTTCTGAGGAATCTCCACACTGCTTTCCAGAGTGGCTGCACTAATTTGCAACCCCACCAGCAATGTATGAGTGTTCCTTTTTCACCACATCCTCGCCAACACCTATTGTTGCTTGTATTCTTGATAATCGCCATTCTAATTGGGGTGAGATGAAATCTTAGGGTAGTTTTGATTTGCATTTCCCTTATTACTAGGGATGTTGAACATTTTTTCATATATCTGGTGATTACTTGTACATCTTCTTCTGTGAAGTGTCTGTTCATTTCCTTAGCCCATTTGTTGATTGGATTATTTGTATTCTTCGTGTAGAGTTTTTTGAGTTCTTTATAGATTCTGGAAATTAGCGCTCTATCTGAGGTATGGTTGGCAAAGATATTCTCCCACTCTGTAGGCTCTCTCTTCACATTTCTGATAGTTTCCTTTGCTGAGAGAAAGCTTTTTAGTTTGAATCTATCCCAGTTGTTGATTCTTGCTTTTATTTCTTGTGCTATGGGAGTCCTGTTAAGGAAATCTGATCCTGAGCCAACAAGTTGAAGATTTGGACCTACTTTTTCTTCTATAAGATGCAGGGTCTCTGGTCTGATTCCGAGGTCCTTGATCCATTTTGAGTTGAGTTTTGTGTAGGGTGAGAGATAGGGGTTTAATTTCATTCTATTGCATATAGTTTTCCAGTTTTCCCAGCACCATTTGTTGAAGAGGCTATCTTTTCTCCATTGCATATTGTTGGAACCTTTGTCTAGTATGAGAAAATTGTATTTATTTGGGTTTGTGTCCATGTCCTCTATTCTGTACCATTGATCTACCTGTCTATTTTGGTACCAATACCATGCCGTTTTTGTTACTATTGCTTTGTAGTAGAGTTGAAGATCTGGTATTGCAATACCCCCTGCTTCGCTATTGCTACTGAGGATTGCTTTAGCTATTCTAGGTTTTTTATTCTTCCAGATGAATTTCATAATTGCTTGCTCTATTTCTGCGAGGTACATCATTGGGATTTTAATTGGAATTGCATTGAATCTGTATAGCACTTTAGGTAGTATAGCCATTTTGACGATATTAATTCTGCCTATCCAGGAACATGGGAGATCTTTCCATCTTCTAAGGTTTTCTTGAATTTCTTTCTTTAGTGTTCTGTAGTTCTCATTGTAGAGGTGTTTCACCTCTTTTGTGAGATTGATTCCCAAGTATTTTATTTTTTTCGATGCTATTGTGAATGGGGTAGTTTTCCTAATTTCTCTTTCTGAAGATTCATCACTTATGTATAAAAATGCATTGGATTTATGAGCATTGATCTTGTAACCTGCTACTTTACTGAATTCACTTATGAGTTCTAAAAGTTTTCTGGTGGAATTTCCAGGTTCCTCTAAATATATAATCATGTCATCAGCGAACAGGGATAGTTTGAGTTCTTCTTTTCCTATTCGTATCCCTTTAATTTCTTTGGTTTGTCTGATTACTCTGGCTAGAGTCTCAAGGACGATGTTGAATAGAAGCGGTGAAAGAGGGCATCCCTGCCTTGTTCCAGTTTTTAGGGGGAACGCTTTCAGTTTTTCACCATTTAGAATGATATTAGCCATGGGCTTAGCGTAGATGGCCTTTATAATGTTTAGGAATGTTCCCACTACCCCAATTTTTTCTAGTGTTTTGAGCATGAAGGGATGCTGTATTTTATCAAATGCTTTTTCTGCATCTATTGAAATAATCATGTGATTCTTAACTTTAAGTCTATTGATATGGTGAATGACATTTATTGATTTCCGAATGTTGAACCAACCTTGCATCCCTGGGATAAAACCCACTTGATCGTGGTGCACTATCTTTTTAATATATATTTGTATGCGATTTGCTAAAATTTTGTTGAGAATTTTTGCATCGATGTTCATTAAGGATATTGGTCTGAAATTTTCTTTCCTTGATGTGTCTCTGTCTGGTTTAGGTATCAGGGTGATATTGGCTTCATAGAATGAGTTTGGTAGGGTTCCCTCCTCTTCTATTTCATGGAATAGTTTGAGGAGTATTGGAATGAGCTCTTCTTTAAAGGTTTTGTAGAACTCGGCTGAGAACCCATCTGGTCCTGGACTTTTCTTTGTTGGTAGGCTTTTGATGACCTCTTCTATTTCATTGCTTGAAATTGGTTTATTTAAGTTGTGTATGTCCTCCTCGTTCAGTTTAGGTAGTTCATATGTCTCTAGAAATTTGTTGATGTCTTCGAGGTTTTCTGTTTTGTTGGAGTATAGATTTTCGAAATAGCTTCTAATTATGTTTTGTATTTCACTCGTGTCTGTTGTGATGTTTCCTTGTTCATTCCGAATTTTAGTAATTTGAGTTTTCTCCCTCTTTCTCTTTGTTAGTGTGGCTAAGGGTTTATCAATTTTATTTATTTTTTCAAAGAACCAACTATTTATTTTATTAATTTTTCCGATTGTTTCTTTTGTTTCGATTTCGTTGATTTCGGCTCTGATTTTAACTATTTCCTGTCTTCTACTACTTTTGGTATTGGTCTGCTCTTCTTTTTCTAGTGCTTTGAGCTGTAGTGTTAAGTCGTTTATTTGTTGATTTCTACTTCTTTTTTTGAATGCACCCCATGAAATAAATCTTCCTCTAAGTACTGCTTTCATAGTGTCCCAGAGATTTTGATATGATGTGTCTTTGTTCTCGTTTACTTCTAAGAATTTTTTTATTTCCCTCCTGATGTCTTCTGTTATCCATTCATCATATAATAGTGTATTATTTAGTCTCCAGGTATTGGAGAAGTTTCTGTTTTTTATTCTGTCATTTATTTCTAATTTCAATCCATTATGATCTGATAGAGTACAAGGTAGTATCTCTATCTTCTTGTATTTACTAACAGTAGCTTTGTGGCATAAAATATGGTCTATTTTAGAGAAGGATCCATGTGCTGCTGAGAAGAAAGTGTATTCATTCTTTGTTGGATGGTATATTCTATATATGTCCGTTAAGTCTAAATTGCTGATTGTGTTGTTGAGATCTATAGTTTCTTTATTCAATTTTTGTTTGGACGATCTATCCAGTGGTGAGAGAGGTGTGTTAAAATCGCCTAGTATTATTGTGTTGTGGTCTATTTGATTTCTGGAATTGAGAAGGATTTGTTTGACGTACGTGGATGAGCCAATGTTCGGGGCATAGATATTCATGATTGTTATGTCTTGCTGATTTATGCTTCCCTTAAGCAGCATGTAGTGTCCTTCTTTATCCCTTCTGACTAGGTTTGGTCTGAAGTCCACATTATCTGAGATGAGGATGGATACTCCAGCTTTTTTGCTGTGTCCGTGTGCATGGTATGTTTTTCCCCATCCTTTCACCTTTAGTCTATGGGTGTCTCTTTCTATGAGATGAGTCTCTTGCAGGCAGCATATTGTTGGATTTTTCTTTTTAATCCAATCTGCCAGTCTGTGTCTTTTGATTGATGAATTCAGGCCATTAACATTCAGGGTTATTATTGTGATATGATTTGTATTCCCAGTCAATTGACTCATATTTGTTTTTGACATGATTTGGTTTCTCCTTTATTTGGCTATTCCTTTAGGCTAGCGCCTCCTGTTGCTGATTTGCATCGTTGTTTTTCATCTCTTCCTCATGGAATATTTTGCTGAGAATGTTCTGTAATGCTGGCTTTCTTTTTGTAAATTCCTTTAGCTTTTGTTTATCATGGAAGGATCTTATTTCATCGTCAAATTTGAAGGTAAGTTTTGCTGGGTATAAGATTCTTGGTTGGCATCCGTTTTCTTTCAGGGCTTGGTATATGTTGTTCCAGGACCTTCTAGCTTTTAGGGTCTGGATTGAAAAATCTGCTGATATTCTTATTGGTTTCCCTCTGAATGTAATTTGATTCTTTTCTCTCGCGGCCTTTAAAATTCTGTCTTTATTTTGTATGTTAGGTATTTTCATAATAATGTGCCTTGGTGTGGGTCTGTTGTAATTTTGTATGTTTGGAGTTCTATAAGCCTCTTGTACTTGGTTTTCCATTTCATTCTTCAGATTTGGGAAATTTTCTGTTATTATTTCATTGAATAGATTGTTCATTCCTTTGGTTTGTTTCTCTAAGCCTTCCTCAATCCCAATAATTCTCAAATTTGGCCTTTTCATGATATCCCATAGTTCTTGGAGATTCTGTTCATGATTTCTTACCATCTTCTCTGTTTGTTCAACTTTGTTTTCAAGGTTAAATATTTTGTCTTCAATGTCTGAGGTTCTGTCTTCCAGGTGTTCTATCCTACTGGTTATGCTTTCTATGGAGTTTTTAACTTGGTTTATTGTTTCCTTCATTTCAAGGATTTCAGTTTGGTTTTTTTTCAGTATCTCTAACTCTTTATTGAAATGATCTCTTACTTCCCGTATTTGGTCTTTTAACTGTTGATTGGTGCGATCATTTAATGCCTGCATTTGCTCTTTCATCTCCTCCTTCAATGCCTGCATTTGCTCTTTCATCTCCTCATTAGCTTCCCTGATCGTTTTAATTACGTACATTCTGAACTCCCTTTCTGACATTTCTTCTGCTGTGCTGTCATTGGGTTTTATTGATGTAGTATCTAGGTTTGTTTGGGACATTTTCTTCCCTTGTTTTCTCATAATGGTCAGTTGTCAGTGGGACCCTGAGATATTGCAGTTTTCCACTATTGGCTTATAGTGTCCCAGTAGATTTCCAGTGTATCACCTCCCAGCCTTCAGTAGCCTGATGTCTTGGAGGAATCTGATAAAGCAGCTCATTCGAAGAATACTGCCCCTAGCCCCCTACTGGTTCCACGTTTTGGAACTGGCTCTGTGCGGAAATGCTCTCACTGTGGGCCTGCACCGTGCAGCTGGCCGTGTGGGAAGAGCCCACTGCCGGAGTATGGAAGACTACCTTGGGAAGACTCAAGCTGCCCTGCCCGGCTCTGCTAAGCCACCTCTATCTGGGCCTGCCACCCGGGCTGAGCTTTACCCAGTGGGCAGACTCACCCGTGGCTCTATTTCAGTCCGAGTCTCTCTATGCCTCCCCCTCTTAGCTCCTGGGTTCTGGAGCGACCGGGGGTGCAGTCTCCCTCTAGGCCGCCATCTTGGATCTCCCTGTGAAGAGAGCCCGCAGCCGGAGTGGGCAGAGCTGCCTGAAGAGGTCTCCGGCTGCCCTGCCCTTATCCCTGAGGCTGCTTGCAGATCGAGGCTCTCCGCTGGTTCTTTGTAGGAGTACACTGCGCTGCAGCGGCTCCGGGACTCGGAGCCTGCTCTGTTCAGAAAGGCTCTCACTAGCGGGCCAGTTCCGTTCCGAGAACCTGGAGAAGCTGGCTGTGTGGGCGGGGCCCACCGCCGGAGTGCGCAGGACTGCCTGTGGATGACTCTAGCTGCCCTGCCCGGCTCCGATAAGCCACCTCTATCTGGGCCTGCCACCCGGGCCGAGCTTTACCCAGTGGGCAGACTCACCCGTGGCTCCACTTCAGTCCGAGTCTCTCAATGCCTCCCCTTCTTAACTCCTGGGTTCTGGAGCGACTGGGGGTGCAGTCTCCCTCTAGGCCGCCATCTTGGATCGCCCCGTGAAGAGAGCCCGCAGCCGGAGTGGGCAGAGCCGCCTGAAGAGGTCTCCGGCTGCCCTGCCCTTATCCCTGGGGCTGTTTGCAGATCGAGGCTCTCCGCTGGTTCTTTGCAGGAGTACACTGCGCTGCGGCAGCTCCGGGACTCGGAGCCTGCTCTGTTCAGAAAGGCTCTCACTAGCGGGCCAGTTCCGTTCCGAGAACCTGGAGAAGCTGGCTGTCTAAGGTGTGTCTTTGAATAGGACTGTGAGACCCAGGATTGTCTACTTCTCTCATGCATCCCAGAGATGAGGTGGGAAATTGCCCTGCCCTGTGCTCCTCCATGATGCACCGCCTCACCCCAGGCCCCAAACCACCCTGAAATTAGGTCTTGAAAACTCAGATCCAAAGCAAACCCTTCCTCATGCAGGTCTCTGGCAGTTTGATGCAGCCTAGGAACCTGACTCTAGCCTTCCACAGCAACCTCCTGTGCCCAATGCTTGTTGTCCCAGTCACACAGACAGGAAGTAGGAAATGACATGAGGGTCCCTTGAAGGTGGGTCATGCACAATCTTTACATCTATAGGAGAGGAGGAGCCTCTGTGACACATTAATCACAGCATGTCACTCAGCAGCACATAGCAGAGCCTCCATAAGTCCTAACCACAGATGCACAGCACCAAGACAACTCAAGTTCAGAGCACTGTCCTCTCCTGATTCTACTCATGGAAGATTTTATAATGGAGAAGAGTGTGCTGGTTTTAGACCCTGAGAAGTAGTTACTGGGCAGGGGCAGCATGGGGACTTCATGAGAGTGTTGGAGGTGTATACTGGTGAAGGTCCAGGGGTGCCCTTAATGGGAGGACTTCCCAGTGTTTCCCATTCCTGCTACTTTTTGTTCTCAGTGGTGAGATGCAGAAACCATGGGAACAGTAAAGCATTCAGAGAATCATCCAGAGAAGAAAAAAGGGGGCTTGAATCTCAGAGGGACTTGGCACTTGCATGGGGACCCAGGAGATGGGGCTCATTGTGGTGGGAGGTAGGAGCCCCCTGGGGATGAACCCCTGTAATGCAGCAGGACAGTCTCTGGTCAGGGATGCCCTTCAACAGAACAGAAGGGTGAAGGCAGGACAGAGGGCAAGCAGCTGGAGCCTTGGCCAGGCAGCAGGATGGAGCACTGGACATGAGGGAAGATGGGTGGGTTAAGACCAGTCCACCAATAGCAGGTTGTGGGACTGGGCCCCCAGAGGGTTGCTGCTGAAGCCAGGTCCATAGGTAAGTGAGGGGGCTAGATGAGTGTCAAGCTTGCAATAAGTGAAAGTCACCACCATTTTGTAGAGGTGATGGGGCCACTTCCTTCAGGGGAGGATCCCAGGACACAGCTTGGGAGGACTTGGAGGATAAGAGGTCAATGGAGGAGGCCAGATGGGGAGGGAAGAGTGTAGGGGCTCTGGGAGTGGTAGGGCCCATCCAGCAGGGAGCCTGGAAAGAGAGAGGAATGGAGAGGTGGTGATAAGGGAGGAGCTGGAGCAGGGGTGGGAGGACAGGCAGAGCCTCCATGGGTAGCACTCTGGGTCCAGGAACAGCCTGCTTCTCCAGGCTGCCTGGTCTCCTAGATGCTGAGTCACCTACAGTTCCCAGGTGAGACAGCACAGATTTTAAGCACATGGTAGCCGGTGACTGTCCAGGAGGGACCCTGGGTGACCCACAGTCTGTGCTTCTGGGCTCTTGGCTGTCCTTGTCCTCCAGGAGGTAGGGTTGGACTGTGGAGGCGGGGAGAGGGCCTGAGTGGGGCCTGAGGGCTCTGCCATCCTGCCAGGGTCTGTGCTGTGGGTTTGCCTTGGGAGCTTCAGGGCCTGCAGTATCTGGGGCTGCTTCCCAAGCCTCATGCCTCATTCATGCTGAGAGGGGCACATCCCCAGCTTCATGGACAGCCCCAGTGCCCAATGTCCCCTGGGCAGATTCAGGTGTGCTGAGTCTGCTATTGTACTCCCAGGGTATGGAGTTCTCTGGGCCTCTGCCAATCAGTGGGGTGGGAGGAATGACCAGAGGCCAGAGAAAAAAGGAGGATGCCTGGGGCAACTGACCTCAAGTTCTGCCCTGGAGTTGTGTAGAGGCCATGCTTCCCTGGCACATAGAATGACTCAAGGGCCAAGGCTGCATGTGAAGATGCTCCATGAACCCTTGAATGCTGTAGAGCACACAGGGTAGCAGGCTGTTATGCAGAATGCTGCAGGCACTCCTCCCAGGAATAGGTTGTGCTGGGCCTGGAGTACCAGGTGGCCCATCCAGAAACTGTTTATCACAGTGATGCCATCAAATGTGCAAGGGTCACAGCAGAGCAGCCAGCCTTCACAGCCTGGGTAGCAGATAGTCCAGGAAGACACTTTCACCCCTACTCATATGGTCAGTGTGCAGCAGACTGTCAGAATTTGAGAGGTGGGCCCACTCTGGTGCTGGAACTGCAGAACTTGTCTAGGGTGCACCAGGGGACAAAAACACCTTAAGAGGATTTGTGTGCATCAGAATTACTCCCCAAGCCCTAGGATGTAGGTACTGTCATAAGACCCCATTTACACAAATGGCTATTGAGGCCAAGGGAATTCAATAACAAACCCAAGGTCACACAGTGAGTAAATGGCAAAGCTGGGTAGACCCAGGCACCCTAGATCTGGGTTCCTATCTCCTCATCCTGCCTAAGAAACCAGAACCTCAAGCACACAGAGTAGGGTGGATGCTGTGCCCTAAGTGGGGCACCAGGAGGCTCTGCGCAGCATGGCTGAGGGCATGACTTTACAGTGAAGAAGGGGGTAGGGACACAGAGACAAAAGAAGGAGGGGCCCTACCACACCACAGCTGCTCTGAGCAGACCCAGCAGCAGAGTGTGGAGGTATAATTCTGAGTGGGATGAACACTGGGACCAATGCAATGTAAGAATAGGAAGGCCAGGCATGTCTGACTTGTGTCAGTTTCCTGTCCTTGTGGGTCTGAGGACACAGGTGTGGGAAGGACCATCTTGGGATGAAGAGAGAATACGACTTGACTGTCTCTGACCCCTAGCCACTTGCTTCTACCTGCTAAGAACTTGATATAAAATCAGGGCCCCTGGGCCTCTGGAATCACCTCCCCATATTCAGATGCTCAGTATCCTTTCCCATGAAATGGGGACATTACTCCCATGGGGAGTTCTGGTGTTGGGAAGAAAGACCAAATTATCACACTCTATACCCCCGAATGTTCATTTGATTGACAGAACCAGAAACCAATCAGGCCACAGAGGGCTGGTGGAAACTGAAACACTTCCAGGGACTCTTGTCTTCAACACCCCAGATGAGGTTGCCCTGCACCCCTGTTTTCCCTCTAGTTGTTAGACCATGTGTTACTGGACTCATTTTCAGGCCCTCACTGGCCAGGGGAAATATCCCTGCTGGCCATGTTGGGTGAGCTAAGGACCTGGGTTCCACAAGCCCACCCACCTCTGCCAGGTACATAGCCTAGGGCAGGATCTGGATCCATGGGGCACTTGGTGAGGTGCCTGCACCCAGAGCCAAGGACTCCTGGCTAGTCATTTTGATGTTGAGAAGGGTTCCTGGAGGCATGGAGTAAAGACCCTTCAGCAGTCCAGATGGGCACTTACTCCCAGTCCTCTGGCAATAAGTGGAATGCATCTCAGACCCCAGCCAGTCTTGAGAGTCTGGGCAGGACCCAGAAGTATAGATTCACCAAAGGTCACACAGAGAAACAGCCTTGCTGTGCAATTCATTCCCAGAGCCCCCAAAAGTGGCAGGGGTCCCCGAAGAGCCTGGGTGTGCTACCTAACAACCCTCCATGCTCAGCAGTAGGTTTCCCACTTCTGTCATCTGGGCTCCTAAGTAAACTGGATCTGGCCAGTACTGGTCACCAAGGTGGCATCCCTCAAGGTTCTGAGTCTTTGGTCCTGAGTCCATGGCTCATGTCCCCTCACAGTATGTGGAATCCAGGTGAACTCCAGGAGTGTTCATCATCTGACCACACCTCATGGCCACACCCAGGAGTGAGCTGGAACCCAACCCCCCACACAAGAACTGGGGATCCTATGAAAATCAGCTGGCCTAGGCAGGCTAGACATCTGCTCTGCATACACACCCACCTGCCTCTCTGGACTAGGGTTGAGAAGACTGCTCTGTTCTAACTGGCAGGTCAGGTGAGTCCTTCAGTGCCCTGCCCTGTGTGCCTAGGGCCTTTGAGGATCCTGAATGCCACCCTGAGTGTCTGACTGACCTAGATAGACATGTCCTCAGAATGACATGCATCTGCTGCCCAGGGGAGGAGTAGGGCACATGGTGAACCTTGATCAGGGATTCAGTTTCCTGTTCTGGAGAGAGGACAAGCTGACATGATGACAGGTGGGCTCCCAGATCCATCAGCAGGCTGTCTGCCAGATGAGCAGTCAGGTGGGTGGCCAGGACCAGTTGGGGGGCATGGTAGGTTAGTGCTTCCAAACACCAGGGTGCATGCCTGTGGGTGGATGGCTGTGGAATGGGAGCCCTGGGTTCCTGAACCAAGGCATGTCTCTCCTAGCCCAGGGCCAATGTGTCAAGAGTGCTTGGCAGATAATCAATTGCTTCCTGCCTATGCTTGCCAGTCTGATGTATTATATTGCCTAAATACCTGGGAAAGTGAGTGCCTGCCTTCCTGGATAGAAGGGACCTGTGCTGGGGTGTGAAATGTGCAACTGGCACCAGGGCCTCCAGCAGCAGAGCAGGCCCAAGGAGATGCCCATTTCTATTCTGGGCACTGAGATTGTCCATGACTGCTCAGCAAATGCTGTGACTGCTCTGTCCCTGTCCCCACCCTGCAACATTGGAAAAGCAAAAGGCCTCAGAGGAGAAGACAGATATTCTGTCCACTCCACACTTTGCATGAGAAACACTAGACTCAGATTGTTCCCAAGGGCACCAGCTACTCAGAAAGAAAGGCAGGAAAAGGAGGGTAGAAGGTAGAATCCCTGGTGGTGCTCCTAGGTGTGCCCTGAACTTCTCAAAACTGGGCCTTGCCTGGTCTAGCACAGGGTTCTGCCTGGTCACAACTGGGTTATGATCTGGTCAAACACAGGGCCCTGACCTGGTCACAATTGGGCTCTGACCTAGTCACAACTGGTTCCTGACCTGGTCAAACACAGAGACCAACCCAGACAAATCTGGACCATGACTTGGTTATATACTGGGCCCTGACCTGGTTACAAATGGCCCAAATTCTGGTCACACTCTGGGCCCTGATCTGGTCACATGCTATCTCCTGACCATGGTCACACTCGGGGCTCTGGCTTTTGTCATACTGGTCCCTTACCCTGGTCACATACTCATTCTTGATCCTGGTCATACTCTGGATCCTGACCCTCATCATCCTCTGACCCTGGTCAAACACTGGCCCTGGACCCTGGTCAAACACTGGGATACCTCAGGTGTGCTGAGTCTGCTATTGTATGGAAACCTCATACTGGTCATATTCTTTCCCTGACCATGGTCATACACTGGTCTCTGGCCCTGGTAACACTCTTTATTCTGAACAAGGCCACACTGTAGGCCCTGACCCTGGTCACATTATGGGCTTTGTCCCTGGTCACATTCTGGGCCCTGCATTTGGTTACATTATGGGCCCTATTCCTGTTCACCCCCGTGGAACTTCCCTGTGGGATGGGAGAGTGAGGAAGAAGCATCAGGCAGGCTGTCAGGAGACCTGAATGTGCTAAGACGGAAGGAGTGCATCCCACATGTCTTGATGAACAGTTGTATGCCTTGCGTCTTCCAGGTCCCCCAGAACAACAAGCACTTGTCATAAAGTCCTTGCTTACACTTGCCCTGGCATCCACGGGAACCTGAGTTACTCCAGAGCCTCCTATTGCAACACAGTTCTCTACAACAGTGCCCAGAGACTTAGTACCAGCTGGATTGCTAGTCCTTGGTTTCTGGGTGTCTGCCTCAGCAGACAGTGGTGGGGCTCAGGCAAAGACATACTCCAGAGTGCAGGGATAGGAGTATGAAACCAGGTTCCCCTGGTGGTCAACATGCTTTGTGGCCTTGGTGTGGAATTTCCACACTTCCAACCACAAGAATTCCAGGAGAGAATGGACACCCAAATGGACTTTCCAGGACACTAGGCAGAATGAGCAAAGTCATGGCCACTATCCAGTGTGCTGCCACTGCTCACCACCCAAGATCTGGCACCCTTCAGCCTCCAGGAACCATGCAGTTAGGTGGTCCTTGTTGCAGATGTATTGCCAAGCAAGCTAAGGCAGGAGCCTCTGGGACTCCCAGCCACTACTCCTCTTGACTAGCATTCCAGAATTCAAGTCCAGAGAAGCTGGCCTTGTGGCACACCTCAGATGAGCAAGATTCTAGGTGGATATCAGTGCTCTGTGACCAGCACTCAAGGGAACTGGGGTGAGGCAAGTCAGAGACCATCAGGGATCACCACGTCTTCAGCAGCTGGGGCAGGGAGTTGCCCACATGGGGATATATGCACCCTGAATGTCAGGGGGTTGTACTGGTGACCGCAGAGGCAGTACAGGTGGCACACGCAGACCCAGCATCCCCTGTACTCCAGGCTAGGTTTGCCCACCCCCACCAGAATCCCAGCTGTGAGGACTCCAGTCCACACTGAATCCAAAGGTTCAGGGTAAAGGGCTCACCTGGCTCAGAGGCACATTCAGAGTCAGCCTGAGGCCTCACTCCCTCACCTCCTAAAGCTGCTACAATGCCCGGGTTACCTTTCCCACCCTCAGGAAACATCCATTCTTTATTCAAAAGTGGCTATCTCACAGCAGAACATGTAACTGGCTCTCTGCTCAGAGACCTGAAGACCTAGACAGCATCTTCCTTGATCACCACAGTGGGGCCTACAGAGGCACTGGCCAGCACAGCATGCCAGGAATGAAGTTGTAGATGCCCCCCAGTCTGCCTAGTGGTCACTGGCTTCTCAATGACTCACTTCACCACCCACCTTCCATCTTTCTCCTCTTAGTGAGGGAAGAGTGCACACCCTCCCCACTTGCTGCTACCCTGGGACTAGGTTTGGGTCCCTCTGATCCTAAGCATTGACCAGCACCTCCTTCCTAGCAAAGTTGGGCTCTTCTGCAACCAGGTCCCTCACTCTACCCGTCATGGAGACCTATCCTGGGAAGACTGGAATCTGCAGCCATCTCTCAAACCCAGTTGACCCTCAACCAAGGACAGACCTCAAGATGACCTTTGCTTCATCATTCCAGAGGTGAAACATCTGTAAAAAATTAAATTGAGTAAGAAATATAATCCTCGTGATAAATTCAAATGTCACTTGAGTTTTTATTAGGTTCACGGAATTGGTAACTTCTTGGGTTAAAGGGACCTTCCAATTTTCACTGCCTAGGAAGAAATTAGTGACCAGTTCAGCCTTCTGCCAATATGCATTCCTCTTCTCCCTAAGAGATGGGGATTCTCAGGTCATGAGTATCAACCAGCAGGCACTTCGCATGTAAGCAGTGACTGTCACACAAGTCCAGTGAGGTGGGTACAGAAAGACTCTCCTAACATACTTCCTGTGAATGCCAGGTGCTGATGTTCAGGCCCAGCTGGGTGGTGTGTACAGGTGCCTTCTGAACTCACCTCCCAGGAGACAGGCCTTCCTGAGAAGTAGACAGCAAATTTCCCCAAGATGGTTTCCCATTGAACCCAGTCAGGGCCAAAACCCCTACCTAATCTAGCTCTGGCAGGGAGGCAGAAGCCATGTCCAGCCTCAGATATAGCCTGTAGTGGGCAATGCCCTCTGCCCTGGGTCAGAAGAGGCCCTTGGTGAGTGTTTCACCAGGTACAATGTCCCTGTAGCCTGTGTTTCAGACCCAAGATCAGTGAGGGCGGTCAGCAAGCCATACAGAATGTTGTGGGCTCATTTATTGCATACTTGTGGGCACATAGGGAGTGTCCAGAGCTTAAGGGACAAGCCAATGGCATTATAACCTAGACTGGAATCAGCTAGGACTCTCTTGGGGATTAAGGAAAACACTGCGGCAGGGTTTGTGGACACGATGCTTCAGGAAGTTTAGACACAGTGGTAAATACAGGAGCCTGGTAAGGAATATCTGTCACTGATTCTTTTGAGCCAAAGGCCTGACTCCAGGAGCAGAGGGACACGACCTTATCAACTGCACATTTTCTGCTGTGAAGGTCCTTCCCTGGCCTCCCTGGCCTGGATGCCCCAGGGCAATGTGTGTTGGACATGATCAGTTGGTTCCAAAGCCAGCCTAAACCCAGCAGATCTGGCGGCTCTGGATCCTCTCCAGTTGCCATAAATGAAGAAATAATATCCAAATGGGAAACAGGAACAAATTAACATTAGAAAGAAATATAAACGGAAGTAATTAATAAACACCTGTTACATTAACATGGAAGGTAAATGGCCTCAAATCTCCAATTAAAAGACAGAGACTGGGAGAATGCACTAGAAAATAAGACTCAACTATGTATTGTTTTCAAGGGATGCACTTTACAGGCACAAGAGTCACAGGTTGGAAATGAAAGGATGGAAATTGATATATCATATGAAGGGCACCCCAAAGAAGCAGGAGTATCCATTCTCCAATTTGACAAGCAGAGTTTAGACCAAAATTAAAGAGAAGATTCAAGGAATGTCATTTCATACAGTACAAGGAACAATACAAAAAACAGATGCAACGATGAGAAATATTTGTGGCTCAAACATGGGTGCAACCAATTACCTAAAAGAGACACTGCTTGAATCACAGCCTGAGACAGACTCCAGTGCAACACCACTAGGCAATTTCAGCACAACTTTCTCACCAATAGCTAGATCATCCAGAAATAATACAGAAAAAACACTTTGGACCTGAAAAATAATAGAAATAAACAGTATCTAAAGGACGTCTAAGGAATATTTTATTCAACATCATCTGAATATACTTTCTTCTCAGAAACTCTTGGAACCTTCTCTGAAATACATCATATTTTAGGTCATAAAGCAAGGAAATACAAAAATACTGATATACTTTCTTGCATCTCATCAAAACATAATAGTACAAAATTAGAAATCAACATGAACAAACGTTACCAGAACCAGGGACACACATGGAGATTGAAAAATACACTTGTGAATGACAAATGGGTGATAGAAGAAATCAGTAGAAATTTAAAAGTAATCACACAGAAATGAGAAGAGTGAAACAACCTATCAGAAACTGTGAGACACTGTGGGAACAGTTGTAAGAGGAAAGTTTACAGCCCTGAGTGCCTACCTAAGAAACCAGAAAAAATTCAAAGGAAGAAGCTAGTCATGCAGCTGAACATCCTTGAAAAACAAAAGCAAACCAATTCATAATTAACAGAAGGAAATAAATGATTAAGATCAGAACCAAAATCGGTCAAATCAGAATAAAAATATTCAAGAATGAGAAAATAAAGAGCTGATTTTTTGTAAAGATAAACAAGATTGATAAGCCCTTAGTCAATCCAATCAAAAGAAAAAGAGAGAAGACCCAAAGTCAATAAAAGTAAAAACAGTAAAGGAGAAATCAACAAGGACATCACAGAAATCTAGTGGATCATTGGGGACTATTTTGAAAATTTACACTGCAAAAAATTGGAAAACCTAGGAGAATTGGATGTATTTTTAGACACATACAGTCTGCCAGAATTGAATCAAAGGAACAAAGGAATTTCTAGAGACCACCACCTTGCAATGGGATAGAAGCAGTTACAAAAAGTCTTTCAACAAAGGAAAACCCAGGACCAGATGGATTCTCAGGTGAATTCCACCAGATCTTTGAAGAATTAATCCAATTAATCCTAGTGCTCTCTAAATCATTTTATGAACTAGAAAGGGATAGGACACATCCAAATTCATTCTAGAATTCAAATCAAATAAGAAAATATCAAGGAAGGAAAATGACTGACCAATATCACTAATAAAGTTAGATGCAAAAATTCTTAATAAAGTATTAGCAAAGCATATTTAATAACATATTTTAAAAAAAAAGAATGTTGTACATGATTACCAGGCTGGTTGGATTCCAGGGTTGCCAGAATGATTTAACATAAAAATACCAATAAATATAATTCATCATATAAATAGAAGTAATAACAAAAATCACATAGTGTCCTCAAAATATGCAGAGAAACACTTCAACAAAGCTCAGCATCCATTTAAGATAAAAACCCTGAAAACCTAGGCACAGAAGGAACCTCCCTCAACATCATAAAAAAGCTATATTCAACTAACCCAAAGCCAACCTCATAGTAAGTGGAGAGACAGAAAAAGAAAGAGAGAAAGAGAAAGAAACAAAGAAAGAGAAAAATAGATGGAAAGAAGGAAGGAAGAATTGGGAATAAATCTCACCAAGAAGGTGAAAGATCTCTAAATTTAAAGCTGTAGAACATTGAAGAAGAAAATTGAAGAAAACACAAGAAGATGGAAAGTCCTCCCTTGTGCAGAGACAGGCATAATTGATATTGTTTAAATTGTCATACTACCAAAACAATATACAGATTAAAGGCAATCCCAATCAAAATATCAATGACATTCTCCACAAAACTTGAAAACTAAGTCCTAAGATTCATTTGGACAAATAAAGGACCCTGAAGAGTCAAATCAATTCCAAGTTGAAAAAGCAATGATGGAAGGCCTCTCATACCTGATTCAAATTACACTACAGTCCCATGTAATAAATCTACATGGTACTGACCTAAAACCAGGAACCCACACCACTGGCCCAGATTAGAAGACACAGAGTCAAACCCACACATCAACAGTCATGTGATCCTTGACACAGGTGACAAAAACAGGCACTGGAGAAAAGGCAGCCTTTGTAACCAGTGGTGTTGGGAAACTGGTTATAAACAGTAGAAAAATGAATCTAGAACTGTATCTCTCACCCTGCACCAGAATTGGATCAAAATGGATCCAAGACCTTGGAATTAAATTGCAGAAATCATGCAATTCCTACAGGAAAACCTAGGGTCAACACTCCAGCTTTAAGATACAGACACAACTTATTCAGTGGGACACCTAAAGTGCAGGAAATAATGCCAAGAGTCAATAAATGGAATGACTTCAAGGTAAAATGTCTCTGCACAGCAAAGAAATAATTGAGACTGTGAAGAGAGAACATTGAGAATGGGAGAAAATCTTTGCTAACTATTCTTCTGACAGAGAGTAATATCTAGAATGTATAAAGTACCTAAAGACTTAACATAAACCCCTGATCCAGAATGAACCATTAATAACTGGGAAAATGAATTAAACACCTCAAAAAAAGAAATACAGATAGCTAGTAAATATATGAAAAATAGTTCAACATCATTATTAATTAGGGGAATGCAAATCAAAACTACACTAAATTTTTTTTTTGCTCCAGTTAGAAAGGCAGTCATCAAGAATACAAGCCATTAGCTGACCTGGGTGGTGCATGACTAATCCCAGCAGCTAGGAAGACTGAGGCAGGAGGGTGGCAAATTCAAGGCTAGACTAAGTAAAATTGAGGCTAGAAGCAACTCAGTGAAGCCTGTCGCTAAGTAAAATACAAAATAAGGTTGGGGATGAGCCCACTGGTTGAGTGTCACTGAGTTCAACTGCCAGTGACCACACCCCCAAAAAAGAAAACAACACAACAGTTACAAAGGCTGGTGAGGCCGTGGAGATAAAGGACATTTCTGTAGTGCTGGCTGGAATGTAAATTAGCACAATCACTGTGGAGCTTTCACAAAAGACTAAAAATGGAACCACCATATGATCCAGCTATAAATACTTCAGGATTTATCATCAAAATTAAAGTCACCATACTGTAGCAATACACACATACCCATTTTTATAGCAGCACAATTCAAAATAGTCATACCTCGGAACCAGCCTTGGTGTCTGAACATTGATGGATGAAGACAGAGAAAATGTGGTACATAGACACAATGAAGATTTATTCAGCCATAAAGAAAAACGAAGTCATGTCATATGCAGGGAAATGACTGGAACATGAGAACATTATGTTAAGTGAAATAAGTCAAATTCAGAAAGTTAAGGTCCCTGATTTCTTCCATATGCCAAAGCAAGAGGAAAACAAGAGAAGAAAGGTGGGGTATGTCATGAAAGCCAAGGGAGATTAGTAGAGAGAGGGACCAAGGAGTGGGGTGGGTGCTAGGGAGTGATACTGGCCACTGGACAAGGCTGCACTGTGCACAAGTGCAAGTGTGTTATAACAACTCCATCATGGTGCACATCTGTGGCCACCAAAAGAAGTAGAAAAGAACAAGAATGACCAAGAGGAGGCAGAAGTGATGTTTTTAGTATGCATCCTTTCTCCTTGCTGCACCTGGACTCTGAGTTCCAGGAAAGAGCTCATAGGGGTCAGGTCATGGGCACTTAGAAGAGGAGTCTGGCCATGGCCTTGTTCCTAACCAGGGAAATCAGTGTAAGGGCCAGGATAGTGAGGGAAGTGGCCCTCAGGCATATTCTTGGGCACACCCTACACAGACTTTGGGAGCTGACCTTGGTGGGGCATACCCTTCTTGCCCTCCCCAGGTGCTGGTCATAGGACATCCTCTTCTGCCCTGTACACAAGCTAGCACCTAGACTGGACCATTGGTTCTCCTGCTCCTGGTGCTGATGGCTTCCTGTAACTGGGCCCACTGTTCCCCATACCTACATATACCTTTCCCTCTCTGCCTTGATATCAGCCTTGCCTGTTCTGGAACCTTCCAGGATGACAAGGTGAGCTCTATTCACATTGCTGTGGCAAGGTCCAGGACATTGCCTTCCACTTCTCAACAGGTGCTTCTTGCATCATCTTCTCAAGGATATCCGTTTTTTTATAATTATGGATGAGTTTTTCTAGAATGGAAGGTTACAGACCAAGAGCATCAGGAAAAGATACATCTCAGGAGAGACCACATCTCAAAACAAAAGGAGTGCTAGAGGGTAGATCAGGAGAAGAGCTGGGTCCCAGTCTCAGGGCCCTCCCAACCCTGACAAGGGGGAGGAGCTGAATAGGAAAGGGACTCAGGGCAGGTTCCAGGCTGAGGCTGCCATTTGAACCTGAGCACACCATGAGTTTGGCACTTGAGGACTTGTGGTTTGAAAACACTGCCTCCCTAATCTTCACCAGGCTCCTTGCAGATTTGGTAAATCCCAGAAACTCTGAGGGAGGAGAAATAGGGAGTGATGAGAAGAGAGCACCTGGGTCCCTCTGCACCAGGCATCCCCAGCAGCGCTGCATATGCAGTCACACAGGGTTCCTTTTTCTCCCCATTGGCCCAGGCATTTCAGTCTCCTTTAAAACCACAGATCCGGGTGCAGTCTGGCAGGATGCATGGTGGTAACAAGGACATGGCCCACTCTTGAAACTGGGAATCCCAGGTTGGCCTGTAGTGGAGGGGCAGGCTCTGCCTGATCAAAGGTGACCACGACTGAGGAGCCCTAGGGACAAGAACAGATCAAGGTCCTGTGGTGGACTTTTTATCCAACTGTCAATGAGGACAACATAGTATCCTGTCAGAGTCAATAGACCCGGTACAGCATGTCTGGTTGGGTTTCCAGCAGGGCCAGGCACCAAGCAGTTTGCACCTGCAAGGTAAGGCCTGGAGAATGGGAGGGGAGAAGGGGGAGACCAGAGGTCTCAGGCTGAGCACAAGGAAACAAGACCAGGTCTGGGGTTCCTATGGGCAAGGAGATACAAAGAGGCTTCTGGTTCCAGTAGGGACTGGATGGGAAACTGAGGTTCTCTTACCCAGTCTTAACACCCACCGTTGATTCCTGGGACAGCACCAACAAGCCAGACATTCCTAAACTCAGGGACAACAGGGTCAGAAGCAGAACTGGAACCAGGCTCTTCTGTTTCTGACTGCAGCCAGTGGAGGCAGAGGTCCTTAGGTCCAAGGAAATGTTACACTGGGGAACACAGACAGTACTGAAGGGCCCACACCCTCTCCAAGGCCTTGGTAGCAAAACCAGCTGTGTTCGCCCCTCCCTGTAGGCAATTATGACATCATAAACTATATGGGAGTTAAGCAGAAGGCTGGCCAGGGCACCACAAAATGCTGAACAGTATTCCCAGACCACCATGGGGAGAGGACACTGGGGAGCAGAGGAGGCAGAGAAGATCCCATGAGGCCACAGATCAGCCCCAAGATCATATCAGAATAGGGGACAAAAGGAGAACAGTGAGTGCAATATTCACATGAGTGCTAAGGACATAAACTGTCCTGTGGATCGGGTACCCTGGCCAGCAATGCTCAGTCTCCTGTGTCTAATGGGTGAGCACACTTCATCTAGAAGTTCTCATTCTTCTCTGGGTTCTATCCTTAATGCCCCACCCCCAAACATTGCTCAGGGTCCTCTGAGTCCTGTGGGTGAGAGCCCTTGTCCCACCAGTGCTCAGTACCCTGTGAGTATTGTGGAAGGGCACACTTCTGCCACAGCTGGTCCATCTCCACTGAGCCCTTGGTAAATCGGTACTCTTAGTGTAATCTCTGTATGGGTCTCTTTCTGGTTAATGTCAGTGCACTATTTCAGGCCTTATCTGTGTGTCAAGGCCAACACTAGTGTGGAAACTTAGAGAGATATATGTACTTCCTCTTTTCAACAATTTCAGTAGGCATTTGGTGCTGCCATGCAGACAGTCTCCTCACCAATGCCTGAAAACCCAAGACAATTTAAAAAATGTCAGTGCCCACAACACTGAGGACCTTGTTCCACCACTCACTGTCCATTATTTTCACACAATTGCTCAAGTGGCTGATATCATATAGTTGATATAGCATGCCTGGGATTTTTTACATCTTTCTGAACAGTGAATGGGAAGCATATATTTAAGTATTTTCAGGATCTTTTCTGATATGTCACTGGCTACAATTTTTTGATAAGAGAGGAGAACTCCTAGACATTCTGAGTCAGGCACAATGTACTACTTCAAAAGACAGTGTGAAATGTGGTAAAGGACAATTTCCCATCATTATGAAGGACTTCTTCATACCTTTGAAATGGGATCATACCTGAGGTCACTAAACTTTTGGCCCAAATAATATACTAAAACTACTCCAAAACTCAGAGTTCTATAGGTGAGAACCCCTCTCTCTAAGACTTCTGTTTCTTCTGGATCCTGTAGTCAAGCACCCCTCAACTACCTTTGCTCTGTCTTCTCTGGGATTTGCCCTAAACCTCTTCTCAACCACCATTGCTCAGGATCTTCTGAGTCCTCTGGGTAAGTGCCCCTCTCTCACCAGTCCTCAGTCTTCTCTGGGTCCTGCCCTAAATTTCCCTTCATTCACCATTGCTCAGGGTACTGTGAGTCCTGTGGGTGACTGTCCCCCATGCACTAGTTCTCCTATTCCATTGAGTCCTCAAGATGATAGCCCCTCTCAAAATATGGCTCAACCTTCTTCATTTAATCTGCTAAGTTTGCCTACCTTGTCTTACTCAGTCTTGTTTGGGTCCTGTGGATGAGCGCCCCTTGCCTAATAGTGCTCATTCTTCTCTGTTACTTTTTTCTGAGTTTTCTAACCATTCCTTGTTCATTCTTCTCTTGGTCCTTTAGGTGAGCAACCCTCACCTTAGGGTGCTCAGTTTCTCTCTGTCCTGTTTCATGTTCCCCAAAGTTTTCCAGTTTCAGACTCCTCTGGGTCTTGGGGTGAGTGCTCCTCACCTGACAGTGCTCAGTTTTCTCCAAGGGTCCTGTCCTTAATCTTACTTCTTACACCATTTTTCAGGGTCATCCGAGTCCTGTGGTGAATGCCAGTCACACACAGGTGCTCAATTTTCCCTGAATATTGTTTTGGAGTGCTCTTTACCCTTCGGTACTCTGTATCCTCTCTGTTCTCTGGATGAGTGACACTCAACCAACAATGCTCACAATACTCTTGGACCTCTGGGTGAGCGCCTCTCACCCAGTAGTGCTCATTCTCCTCTCTGTCATGTGCTAAGTTCCTGTAACCAATCTTATCTCAGGTTCCTCTGGTGCCTGTGTGTGATCATGGTAGCTTAATATTGCTCAATCTTTTCTGGGTTCCGTCTTAACCTCAAGTACTCCAACATTGCTCAGGGTCTTCTGAGTCCTACATTGAGTGCACCTCTCCCTCCAGTGCTCAGTCTTTGCTGGGCCCTGTCCTTAATCTCTCTTCCCCCACCATTGTTCAGGGTCCTCTGAGTTCTCGTAGTAAGCATCCCTCTACCACCATTGCTCAGTCTCCTGTGTATATTGTTGGTGGGCACACTTCTGCCACCAGTTCACATCCTCCACTGAGCCCTAGTGAAATCTCAGGGTTAGTTTTGTTCTCTCAGTGAACTCTCAGGGTTAGTCTCATTCTCTCTAATATAAGTACACCATCTCAGCACTTATCTGTGTGGCCAGGTCAACACTATTGTGGAAACATGGAGAGTTGTGGATATTTCCTTTTTCCAACAAACTTAAAGGTTTTTGGTGATGACATGGAGACAGTCCCACCAGTGCCTGAAAACCCTGGACAACTTTAAAAGACGTCAATGCCCACAGCACTGAGGACCTCATTCCACCACTCATTATCCACCATTTCCACACATTTGCTCAAGTGCCTGAATAATTATGGGTGATATAGCATGCCCAGGATTTCTTACATCTTTCTGAACAGTGGATGGAAGACATATATTTAAGTAGTTTCAGGATCTTGTCTAATATATCACTGACTGCTCCCTTTTGACAAGAGAAGAACCTCCTAGAACCTCTGATTCAGGGACAATGCACACCTTTTAAGACAATGTAAAATGTGACCAAGGACAATTTTCCATCATCATGAAGGACATCTTCACACCTTTGAAATAGTACCATTCCAACCAATTCTGAGGTCAGTAAAACTTTGGCCCAAGGATACTCTCAAAAGGTTCCCAAAATTCTGAGCCCTATGGACTAAGAACCCCTCTTCCAAAAGACCTCTTTCTCTGGATCCTATAGTCAAGCACCCCTCATGAATCTTTGCTCTGTTTCTTTGAGTTCTGCCCTAAACCTCCTCTCAACCACCATTGCTCACAGTCTGCTGAGTCCTCTGGGTGAGTGCCTTTAACAGAGCAGTGCTCAGACTCTTCTGTGACATGTGCTAAGTTTCCATAGCCAATCTTAGTTGAACCTCCTCTGGCTCCTGTATGTGATCATAGGTAGCCTAACATTGCACAGGCTTTTATGGATTCTGTCTTAACCTCACCTACACCACCAATGTTCATGGTCTTCTGAGTCCTGTGGGTGAGCTCCCATCTCCCCCTGTGCTCAGTCTTCTCTGTATCCTGTCCTTAGTCTCTCACCCACAACATAGTTCATTGTCCTCTGAATCCTGTGGGTGAGTGCCCCTTTCCCACCAGTGCTCAGTCCCCTGTGGATATTTTGCCATTTCACACATCTGCCACCAGTGCTCACTCTATACTGAGTCATAGGCAACTTGGTTATTTTAGTGAAATCTCTGGGTTTGTCCCTTTCTGGCTAATGTCACTACAACATATCTGGTCTTACATGTGTGTCCAAAACAACACTACAGTGAAAACTTGGAGAGATTTGGATATTCTGCTTTTCAACAACCTCAATAGACCTTTGGTGCCACTACACAGAGAGGCTTCTCACCTATTCCTGAAAACCCAAGACAATTGTAAAGAATGTTAAAGCCCTCAGAACTGAAGACCTCATTCCACCACTCATTCACCATTTTAGCAACATTTCTCAAGTGTGTTCTTATGGGTGATGTAATATGCCCAGGATTTTTGACATCTTTTTGAACACTGGATGGAATGCATATATTTAAGTATTTTCAGAATCTTGTCTGACATGTCACTGGCTGCTCTCTTTTGACAAGATAGGAGACCTCCTAGGACTTCTGAGGCAGGCAAAATGCACACCTTGAAAACACAGTGTGAAAAGTGGCCAAGGACAATTTCCCATCATTATGAAGAACTCCTTCAGATCTTTGAAATGGGACCATTTTGACTATACCTGAAGTCACTAAAACTTTCCCCAAGGAATACTCTTCAAATGTATCAAAAACTCAGAGCACTATAGGTGAGAACCCCTCTACCGAAGACCTCTGTCTTCTCTGAATCCTGTAATTAACCATGTTAAATAAATAAATAAATAAATAAATCTTTACTATGTCTTCTCTGGGTTCGGCTCTAAACCTCTTCTCAACCACCATTGCTCAAGGTCTACTGAGTCCTCTGGGTGATTCCCCTCTGGGTCCTGCCATATATCTCCCCCATCCACCATTACTCAGGGAAATCTGATTCTTGTGGGTGAGCACCCCTCACCCACAAGTGCTGTGATTCCACTGTGTCCTCTTGGTAAAAGCCCCTCTCCTGATATGGCTCAGCCTTCTTTGTTTAAGCTGCTAAGTTCACTTAACCTGTCCTTATTCAGTCTACTTTTGGTTCTGTGTGTGAGCACCACTCACCAAACAGTGCTCAGTGTTTTCTGCTTCTTTTTTCGAGTTACCTAACCATTCCTTGCTCTTTCCTCTCTGGGTCCTTTTGGTGAGTGTCCCTCACCTTAGAGTGCTCAGTCTTCTCTCTGTCCTCTTCCAGGTTTTCCAAGGAGACTCTCGCTCTGACTCCCTTTGGTCCTGTGGGTGACTCTCACCTGATAATGCTCAGTCTTCTCTGAGTCCTGTCCTTAATCTCCCTTCACACACCAATGTTTAGTGTCATCTGAGTCCTCTTGTGAGCACTCTTCACATTCACATGCTCAATTTTTCCAGAATATTTACTTGGAGTGCCACTTATCCTCAAGTATTCTGTCTCCTCTGTGTCTTCTGGGTGAGTGCCACTTATCCAGCAGTGATAAGGATACTCTTAGACCTCAGGTTGAATGCCCCTCACCTAGCCATGCTCTGTGTTCTCTGGATATTGTGGATGGGCATGCTTCCACCATCAGTGGTCAGTCTCCACTGAACCCTAAGCAACCTGGTTCCCTGAATGAATATTCTGGGTGAGACTCATTCCTGCTAATGTCAGTACACTCTCTCTGGCCTCATCAGCATGTTCAGGCCAAAAATTAGTGAAGACACTTGGAGAGATGTGGATACATCCTCTCCAAAAACCTCAATCGGTCAATAGTGCTGCCATGCAGACAGGTTTCTCACCAATGCCTGAATACCCAAGACAATTTTAGTGGATGTCAATTTCCACAGCACTGAGAACCTGGTACCACTACTCATCATCCATCATTTCCACATGTTTTCTCAAGTGGATGAGTTCTTATGGGTAATGTAGCATGTCCAGGATTTCTGGGATCTTTTTGAACAGTGAATGGAAAGCACATATTTAAGTATTTTCAGGATCTTTACTGACATGTCAATGACTGTTCTCTTTTGAAAATAGAAGAAATGTCCTAGGAAATTTGAGCCAGGCACAATGCATACCTTCAAAGAACAGTGTGAAATATGGCCAAGGATAATCTCCCATCATTATGTAGGTCTTCTTTAGACCTTTGACATGTGAGCATTCCGACCATACCTGAGGTCTCTGAAACTTTGACCCGAGGCACACTCTTGAAAATGTATGAAAAACTCTGAGCACAATAGGTGAGAAATCCTCTCCCAAAAGACCTCTGTCTCTTCTGGATCCTGTAGACAAGAACACCACATATGTCTTTGTTCAGTCTTACCTAGATTCTGTCCTAAACCTCCTCTTAACCACCATTGCTCAGGGTCTTCTGAGCCTGCTGGGTGATTGCCTCTCTCCCACCAGTGCTCTGTATTCTCTGGGTCCTACCCTAAATCTCCTCTCATACACCATTGCTCAGGGTACTCTTAGTCCTGTGGGTAAGCACACCTTATCCACTAGTGCTCTGATTCCACAGTGTTCTCTTGGCAATAGTCCCTTTCCTATGGTTCAGCCTTCTTTGTTAAGGCTACTAAGCTCAAGTTACCTATCTTTACTCAGTCTCCTTTGGGTCCTGCCTGTGACAACTACTCACTTAATAGTGCTCAGTCTTCTCTGTTTCCTTTTTCTGAGTTCCCTAATCATTCCTTGCTCATTCTTCCCTGGGTCTTTTTCATGAGTTCCCCTCATTTTAGATGAGTCTTCTTTCTGTCCTGTTGCAGGTTCACAACAGTTATTCTTGTTCAGACTCCTTTGGGTGCTGTGGGTGAGTGCCCCTCATCTGAGAGTATTCCGTATTCTCTGGGTTCTGTTGTCCTAAATCTCCCTTCAAACACCATTGCTCAGGTACGTCTGAGTTCTATTATGAGTGGCACTCCACACAGTTTCCCAGTTTTCCCTGGATATTGTTTTGAATTGCCCCTTACCTTTTAATACTATTTCTGCTCTGTGTACTCTGTGCAAGAGCCCCTCATCTGACAGTGCTCAGAATATTCTGGGACTCTTTGTGGGTGCCCTTTACCCCAGAGTTCTCAGTCTTCTCCGTGCTAAGTACCCATAGTCAATCTTTTATCATCCCCTTCTGCCTCATGTGTGTGATCATAGGTAGCCTAACATTGCTTATCCTTCTCTGGGTTCTGTCTTAACCTCATCTACCCCACCATTGCCCATGGTCTTCTGAATCCTGTGGATGAGGGCCTCTCTCCCACCAAAGCTCACTCTTCTCTGTGTCCTCCTGCAACATTGTTCAGGGTTCTCTGAGTCCTATGGGTGTGTACCCCTCTCCTACCAGTGCTCAGTCCACTGTGGGCGTTCTTGATGGGTGCAATTCCACCACCAAGGCTCACTCTCCACTGAGTCCTAGGCAATTTGGTTCTTGTAGTGAAATTTCTAGGTGAGTCCCATTCTGGCTCTTTTCAGTACACTGTCTCTGGCCTTATCTGCATGTCCATACCAACACTGCTATGGAAACTTGGATTCTTCCTCTTTCCAAAAACCTCAATAGTTGTTTGGTGCTGCCATGCAGACTGGTTCCTCCCCAGTGCCTGAAAACCCAAGACAATTTGAATGGATGTAAATGCCCACATCACAGAGTACCTCATTCCTTCACTTACCTTTCCACACAAAAGGAAAGTTAAAAGCTCTCAGCCTTTCTGTGATTCATGTTTTAGATATAATATATCTTATTAACTAATGTTAATATAGACTCAGAAAACAATATATGTAATCTTTGTAAAATGACATTTAAGAGAGAGGCAAAGAAAAGTTTCAGAATTTGAACACTTTACCTAAGATTCGTGAATAGCCCTGCCTTTCCTGAGATAAGGCTCTGTCTCCCACCTCACTGCATGTTAGAATGACTACAAAGTAGGCCACACTCCAGTACATTTAAAGTTGTAATCAAAAGACTTATTTTTGTTGTAATCTCAAATAGGGGATATAATGTATAACTCAGTCAAAATTCAAGGTAGGTATTATTCAAGCTACATATATTTTTACTCTTGCTAATTTTATTTTGTAGAACTGTTACCTGTTAATGTTTTGCAGAGGTTCTGCTTCAAGAACACGCAACCCAGGTTAACTTGAGATAATAAGCCATTACCTACAAGAAAAATAATTTATAATGGTAACTTCCACTACTAAGACAGACCCCAATTAAATAAAAGGGCACATGATTGTAAAGTTATAGACATTAGAGTGAAAGCCAAATATTCTTACTCTACGACTGGTGAAACTGGCTTGTTGAATGTTTAAGAGCAAGTTTAAGATGAAGATTAACATAAAAAGGCCAAGAAAACCAGTGTTTGGCTCTTGCCCTCTGAGTCAACCTGAATCCAGGGAATATGAGAACTTCTCTAAAATGCTTTGCAACTCTGGGTCACTTGACTTCCTTATCAGGAAGATTAATGAGTCCACAGTAGAACTGAAAGCCCAGTGCACCTGCTACA
Source organism: Sciurus carolinensis (assembly GCF_902686445.1). NCBI lineage: Eukaryota > Metazoa > Chordata > Mammalia > Rodentia > Sciuridae > Sciurus > Sciurus carolinensis. The sequence goes on along the minus strand of NC_062225.1, from coordinate 37,674,230 downwards.
AAGAAGAGGGTCATGGGTAAAGGGAGAATCACTGATCTTCCAAGGGAAGCCACCTCATCTTGGAGTACCTACCTAGTAGATGGCATTAAAAAAGTTGAGAAGCTGATCTTAAGTTCCCCAAAAATGACCCCATGTGGAAAATCAGATGGCTCATAACAGCAAACAGGAACAGGTAAATTTGACCAATTTGGTCTTGCTCATGTAGCAAAAACAGTTATAACTAAACTACAGGAATATCTAGGTTTAAAAAGAAAGACAATAGTTTCTTTATTGAAACATAAGACCTACACTTGTGTTAGCCCCACAGCCCTGATGCCCCAAAATTCCGAGACATTTTTCCTTTGGGAGATTCATATTTATTCTTGCCTACCAATATTTCTTCTCAAACTGACAATGTACCCCACAACCAAAGTCTACCAATTCCAATAACAGCACATGCCAGACGTAGGAGCACCCACCCCAAAATATTTCTTATCTCATAGGGCTAAAAACATCCACCAGAATTAACTCAGCAGCAGCAGGTTTAAGAACCTCTATTCACTATAAAAAATAGCACAGGTTATTGCAGATATCCAATGGGTCACTGATTTTGTTCTGACTTTACAAGCTCAATTGGAACCCCTGACATCTGTCATCCTACAACCAATCAGGGAAAAATGCTATTTCTATGTAAATCAATCAGAAGTAATGATAGACATGGTTAAACAACTCCAAGACCACCTGGAATATGAAAAACAGAACTGACTTAGACTTTTCAAATCTAGAACATTGATTTTCAATATAAGTTTCAAAATGTTACCCACCTTAATATTTCCTTTCATAAGAAATTTTATCTCACAGCATGTGTATTAAGTACCTGTGTTTTATTGTCTGGACAACAATGTGTAACGTGTTAAAATTACAATCTCAGGTTCTAGTCATGGCCCAAACAAAAGCCTAGTCTTAATTGGCTGAAGGAATTCTTTCCCTGACCCCTTTTATATCCTTCTCTACACATATAGCTGGGTTTCTAGTTAAAACTATGCTTTTAATATTATTTCTGTTCTTATTTTGCATAATTTTTCAAACAAGATAGAAATGATTAAACCACCAGGAAACCATAATTCCAAGGCTAATCATGCTTTCTCTGCTCTAAAGGACCCACATTCCTGAAATAATGGAGAGTACCCCCTAAATCTGAGTGAGGTTCATGACTCTGACTAAGGATGACAGGGTCCCAAATGCGTTACCTGCTGAAAATTATTTCTTTAGTATTAGCAAATCAATTAATCATCACCTTTCTTTTATTTGCCTGATTTTACTGTACTTATAATAACCTTTCCCCTGCCTATTCTTAATTCCTTATAGGAACAATTTCTAATAAGTTCAACTTCTTGGCCTCAGCTGCCTCCTGGAACATGTGGATGCCATTCTCCTGCTCACCTTCTGACCCACTGAGACCACAAAGGGGAACTCTGCCCAAGATGACCTCAAAGCTCCTCCCCACACACACCTCCCCACCATTATCTCTGTGTTGTATTTCAGAATATTTAAAAGGTGTTCCCCCCATTTAACCTCTCCTCAACTCAAAGCAGCCAGAACAGACTGGAGTCTGGAATGAAGGGTTATTGAAAATAATATTCCTAAAAGACAGTTCCCCCCAAAAATCAGAGGAACAATGCGGATCAGCCAGAGGGAGGGGAAATTGGTCAAACATTAAACTGCTCCCAGCACACCCTTGCCTAATAACAATGGGTCCTAAACTTAGACCTTCCCCCATCACTAATTGGCCCTAAATTGAGGCACAGCAAATTTGGAAACAAAGGAACCCAGTATAAGAACAATGAGTTTCAACCCTTTTACAACCACCCACCCAGGTTAAAATTTTAACCTGTACAACTGGCCCCTGATGGCCAAAACTGCACATAGCCTTCTTTGCCCCTGTGACATATTCCCTAGTATCTCTTCAAATTCAAGTCACCTCCTTAGACAATGTAGTTCTCCAACATAGGGGAACCATTGCTTACTAATAGCAGAAAAAGGAGGCACTTGTGTCTTTTTAGGAGAGGAATGCTATTACTTCACAAATCAGAAATAGTCCAAGGAAAAATAACTGAACTACAGGAGAACATCAAGAAATGCCACCAGGAACAACATTCACCTGCCTGAAACTTTTTGGGCCAGACTCTCCCATGGCTGCTCCCATTGATGGGCCCTCTCCATAATACTGTTAATAGGATGTTGTCTGGTAAATTGCCTGAAAAATTTTTTACAAGATCAAGTAAAGGCACACACTGAGAATTGTAAACCACCTCTTTATGAACCAATACAACCCTCTCCCCAAACTTCAGGCCTAAAACACTCTTCATGCCCATTCACTTTCAAGAAGGCAGAACAAAGGAAGTCCCTTATCTTTATCAGACAAAAGGCTGAAAATTTAGGTATTTAGGCTAAAATAACTTCATGGTGAAAAACAGCACTGCCGGGATCCAGCCCTAGCAGAAGTCCATGGATTCCACACAGGTAAACGGGGTGCAGGGAGACAGCGTAGGCGATGGATGGAGAATGAAAGACACAGACTCTAGTTCTGGTGCAATCAATCCCAGTTTATTCTGGGGAAGGCTGGGTTTATATAGAGCAACCTTACAGATTATCCTTACCTAATCACAATTGTTTTAAGAATATCTAACTATGTCAATGAGCTAATACAATATTTATTTCCTTAATATCTAAACTCTATGTGACCTAAGACTATTTTTATTATTCTCGCTGTTAAAGCGATAGACAAGTAATCTCATGTGACCATCTGTACTAGGTCCATCTGGTTAATATCTAAATTGCTGAGTTAAGGGCTACAGGAGGGCAGCAGTCCCAATGGTTATTGTGTACCAATGTTTATTATAGGGGTGACATATTCTTTGTAGGAAGGAGGAATGTTGTGAAACCTTATTTTTTTACCTTACTACCACACATAAACAAAACCATTGTTAGAATTTAACCAGCCTGTTGGAGACAAAGGCAGATCTATAACTATCTTCTCCAGAGGCTTTCAGGAACTCATTGCATGGTTGCAAAATTATTTTTGACTTTGTTAGTGGTAAAGACCCACTGTTTTTCAGATTGTAGGTAATATTTTCTGGAATTTTTGTTGTATTCCCCTCATCCCCTTAAGCAATCCGTTCAGACTGAAATGAGTAATATATTATCAGAAAAACACAGCAGAAAAACACCATGCTTCGGAGCAAAACATCTGGTAATTCCTTTTAGGTTGAGCCTTTGCAATCATCCTCCAGAGGATCTTTGTCAAGCACTGGATGGAATTCCAGATGCCCCCGCACAGCACCTGTCTACCCAGGCATAACCATCCTGGTAGGCCCACTCTGAAAGAGTCCCTAACTACCAAAACCACAGCAAAGACATCAAGTAAGAGTCACAGGGCCAGACTGGTTATTTTGTAACTACTCCACTGTACATGACTATATAGTTCAGAAGTTTTCTTCCTGCAGGCTTCTGCTCCTTGCAGAGGGGCAGCCTGCCAGACTCTCTCTGTTAAAAAAAAAATAAAAAACAGGATATCTCTTTAGCTTCAAACTACTATACCAATAAAACAGGAGGAAGTGTGAGATCACTCAGTAAGCAAATATAATTATTGACAATAATTCAATTTGCAAATACACAAATGCCCTTGAAAATTCTTAGATCTATCCTGTTGCTTGCAAAGGACAACTCTTTACTCATATGCTGATTTGTATTTTGTTGCACATAACCTCTGAGGATAGGCTTTCCTTTCTCTCCAGCACCTACACCCAAATACTTAAACAAGTAGAAATTTGGAAGTGCAGCACTGAATGATGGCTCTTGAAATAAAGAGTGCACCTCAACATCAGAGTTGTAAAGAAAAACATGTCTGCTAAACTACTAAAAGGAAAATCCAAAATGGTTGAATGCTGAATTTCCAAAGCAGACAATTTTAACAACAACTAATGATATGATTGGAGTTACCTGCCACGAAAATCAGAATTTAAATCTAAATACAAAATCCCTTTTTTTTTTTTCCGTACATCCTGTGGTTGTGTTTGCAGCAAATCCTCTCAAGAATCATTGCACTGAGCTTAGGCCTGCAAAGTAAATTCCCTTGAACAGTCCATCATTTGAAATTCAGCTACATTGGTTTTGATCCTATACAAAGAAATACCTAAGTTGGGTAACAGTAATACTGTGAAATAAAAGCAAAATTGGAGACAGCTAAGATATACAAAATCGAACGGGCTGGCATCCAGCAACTTGGGATTGAAGGATGAGGAGTTTTCAGGATCAAGTAGGAGAGTGCACTGTGTTTCTCTCCACAGGGGGTGATTCTGGACCTTGGGCAACATGGGTTCGAATGAGTGCCTGTTGTGACATCCTGGCTGCTCTGCAGATACTACCTGATGTCACAGAAATGTGAAATGAAACCACATTGATGTCATGGCTCCATGGCAACCAGATATGACTCTGCTCCAGGGCACTTTAGACAATGATTCAAGTCAAACACAGACTCAGCAATGATGGAAAGAGGGAAGAGGAAGTAGTCTATTCCCTGGAGCCTACCATTTTCAAGAAATGTGATTCTAATTTCTTCACCAAGGAGGAGAGTAGTCAGGGTGTGTGGGGGGAGCAGTCTTGCAGGTCTATGGGCCATCTAGCTCCTTCCATTGCAAGGGAAACCACTGAAGTCTAACAGCCTGAACTACCCTGCAGTCCCACTGGGTGGCACTGCCGAAGTTTGACCGCACCTGGCATCATGGCCACATGTCCACAGGTGCCCTGCTGCAGGCAATTGGCCCCCACCAGGACTACTGGACCTGGGAGGGACAGATGGGTTCAGGAGGGTGGTAGCATAAACCAGCATAGCAGAGGGTCCAGGGACATTGCACTCCAAATACACTCCACTCTGGACTCATTCAGGATTTTTACCAGTCAGGCAACCTGCCTTGGGCCTTACCAGTGAAAAAGAATGATTTTTATGATAGATGAGGGCAGGAGGCAGGGGAGAATCCAGTGCAGCTCCATAGATTATTTGATTACTGAATGGGGAAACATCCACAAAATCTGGTGTGTTTCCCTTCCTTTTCCTTAAATTTCCAAACATAACAGCAAGTTAACTTCTAAGTTGAGATAGGTGGCTGCAGTAATGTCTAGTAAAAAGAGGAGAGGAGCAAGTGGATCACTGAGCATGTGTGATGGAGGCCAGGAAAGAGCTAGCAAGTGAGGAGAGATGTTCTGTGCACAATGTTCTGCTAGGCCTCACTTGCTTTGCTCCTGACCCACAACTAGGCTGCACTCTGAAATTCTCTTGATAGGAGTTTCCAAGGGACCTCTGAGGTCACCTTTTAGAGGCAGAAATATCTGGCTAATCTGTCTTGGCAGAACAGTTTATCCTCTCACACTGACTACTGCCTATCTGACACAGGGCTCTCTGTGACAATGCCAAGGGTCATTTTAGCAGCCCCTGGATGATGCAGAGTACAGGCTATTGCCACAGACCCTGGCACAAAGATGCTCCAATAAAGTGAACACACAACCACTTAAAAAAGTAGATATTTGGAAGTGCAACACTGAATGATGGTTCTCGAAATAAAGTGAACCTCAATATCAGAGATGTAAAGAAAGTCATCTCTGCTACCCTGAAAAATGAACACCCAATATGGGTGAATCTTGAATTTCAAAAGCAGACAATTTTAAAAAATAACTAAAGATGTGACCATGAAAATCAGAATTTAAAGCAAAATACAAAAGCCTTTTTATTGTAATTTTCTTATATGCAACGAAAGCATTCTGCATATCCAATCGCTGATTTTATTTTTTAATATGTGAGATCTTTCAAAAAGTTATTCTTGTATCATTCCTTACCCTATCAGAATAAAATAAAATAAAGCGACACAGAATTTTCATACTTCCTGTGGTTGTGTTTGCAGCAAATCTTCTCAAGAATAATCACACTGAGATGAAGTCTAGAAACTTACTTCCATTGAATGGTCCATCGTTCAAAATCCTGCTACCCTGGTTTTGATCCTTCTCAAAGAAATGCCTAAGTTGTATTACAGTGATCTTGTGAAATGAGGACAAATTAGAAGACAGTAAGATATTCAAAGTTGAATGGCTGACTTCCAGCAACTTGGGATTGAAGGGCGAAGAGATTTTAGGTTCTGGTTAGAGAGTGCTCTTTTTTTCTCTCTGTAGGGGGTGTTTCCAGGCCTTGGCACATGGGTACAAATGAGTGAGTGCTGTGACATCTTGGCTGCTCTGTGGAATCCACCTGATATCACAGAAAGTGGAAAGACGGAAGGATGACATCATGGTTTCCATGGCAACCAGAGATGCTTTGGTTCTTGGATCTTCAGATAGTGATTCAAGTCAAGCATGAGCTCAGCTGTGATGCTAAGCAGGAAGAGAAAGGTGATGAGTCCCTGGGGTCTACTGTTTTCAAGACATGAGATTCTAATTCCTTTGCTCAGGAGCACAGGAGCCAGAGTTTGTTGGGGGCACAGGTCCATGAGCCTCTGGGTGAGCCAGCTCAATCAAGCCAAAGGGATACTATTGAAGCCTGACATCCTGCACTATCCGGCAGGACCACTAGGTTGCATTGTCCAGGTTTGACCACACCAGGTATCATGGTCACATGGCCACCTGTGTCCTGCTGCAGGAAATTGACACCCCTCAGGACTAATGGACCTGGGAGAAATGCATGGGTTCAGGAGGGCACAAGAATCACCCAGCCACAGCAGCATTTCCCTCTGCATCTGCTTCTCCTGGGTCTGGGACACTCAGGACTTTGGCCAGGCAGATAACTGGCCTAGGACCTTACCACCAAAATGGAATGATGTCTGTTGAGAGCTGAGGGCAGGGGGAGCATCCAGTGAAGCTGGTTGGATTCAACGATGAAGGAATTGGGAATCATCCTCAAACTCTGGGGGGGTTCTCCTCATTTTCAATGAATGTCCAAACACATGACAGCTGGAACCTGTGAAGTTTGACATCTAAGTGGAAGTGGGTGGCTGCTGTGATATCCAGTGAGGAGAGGAGGGAGTGAATCATTGATCACGTGTGTTGAAAGCCAGGAAAGTGCTAGCAAGCAAGGAGAGATATTCTGTGCACACTCCCCCTGCCAGGTCTCACTTGCTTTGTTGCTGGCCTACAATTAGGCTGTACTCTGAAATTATCATGGCAGGATTTTCCCAGGGACCCTTGAGCTCACCTTTTAGAGGGAGAAAGATCAGGTCATCTGTCTTGACAGAAGAGTTTATCCTCTTGCAATGACTACTGCCTGTCTGACACAGGGCCCTCTGTGACAATGCCAACAAAACTTTTAGCAGCCCCTGGAGGATGCAGGCTACAGGCTAGTGCCGCAGATCCTGGCACAAAGATGCTCCAACAAAGAGAATGTGATGGATAAAACAAGGACTTGATAGTGATATGATAAGCATATTTTCCCAGAGCACAATATCATCTTGTAACATGCATCATGATGAAAGAGCAAAATGTTACAAAGCTTCAATTTTCTAATCATTCCTTGTTCATTCTTCTCTGGGTCCTTTTGGTGACCACCCCTCACCTAAGTGTGCTCAGTCTTCTCTCTGTCCTCTTCCAGTTTCCCCAAGGAAATCCTTACCCAGATTTCTCTGAGTCTGGTGTGTGAGCACTCCTCATCTGACAGTGCTCAGTCTTCTCTGGGTCTTTTTCTTAATCTCTCTTCACACTCCATTTCTCAGTGTCATCCCTGTACTCTGGTTAGTGTCACTTGCACACTGGTGCTCAACTTTCCCAGAATATTGTTTTGGATTGCACCTTACCCTTCAGTAATCTGTCTCTTCTGTTTCCTCTTGGTGAATGCCCCTCCTCCTGCTGTGCTCAGTATACTCTGTGTCATGTTTTATGTTTCCATAGTCAATCTTATTTCATTCTCCTCTGGCTCCTGTGTGTGCTCATAGGTAGCCTACTATTGCTCAGTTTTTTGGGGGGTACTGTCTTAACCTCACATACTACACCATTGCTCATGGTCTTCTGAGTCCTGTGGATAAGTGCTTCTCTCCCACCAGTGCTCAGTCCTTTGTGGGTATTGTGGGTGGGCACACTTCTGCCAACAGTGGTCAATTTCCACTGTGTCCTAATCAACTTGGTTCTCTTAGTGAAATCTCTGGGTGAGTCCTTTTCTAGCTAACATGAGTACACAATCTCTTTCTTTATCTGCATGCCCATTCCAACACTACTGTGGAAACATGGAGAGATGTGGATACTTTCACTTTCTGAAATTCTCAATATCCTTTAACGGATATCACATCCCAAGAACTGAGGACTTTGTTCCATCACTTACCATCCACCGTTTCCACACCATTGCTCAGGTGACACCATTATGGGTGATGTAGCATGCCCAGGGTTTCTGATGTCTTTCTGAACAGTGAATGGAAAACTTATATTTAGGTAATTTCAGAATCTTCTCTGGTATGTCACTGGCTGCTCTCTTTTTACAAGAGAGGAAACTTCGTAGGACTTCTGAGTCAGGCACAATGCACATTTTCAAAAGACAGTGTGAAATGTGGCCAAGGACAATTTTCTATCATCATGGAGGACTTCTTTAGACCTTTGAAATAGGATCATATCCACCATACTTGAGGTCCCTGAAACTTTGGCCCAAGGAATACTGTCCAAAATGTTCCAAAAAGTCAGAGCAGTATAGGTGCAAAATCCTCTTCCAAAACAACTCTCTTTCCTCTGGATCCTGTAGTCAAGCATACCTCATCAATTTTTGCTCTGTCTTCTAGGTTCTGCCAAAAAATTATCAACCCACATTTCTCAGAATCTTCTGAGTCCTCTGGGTGAGCACCCCTCTCCCAGAAGTACTGATGCTTCTCTGGGTCCTGCCCTAAACTCCCCACATCCACCATTACTCAGGGTACTCTGAGTCCTGTGGATGAGCACCCCTCACTCCCTAATGCTTTTATTCCACTGCATTCCCTTGGTGATAGCCCCTCTCCTAACTTGCAGTCTTCTTTGTTTAAGCTGCTAAGTTCAACTTACCTGTTCTTATTCAGTCTCCTTTGGGTCCTGTGTGTGAGAACCCATCACGTAATAGTGCTCAGTGTTCTATGTTTCTTTTTGCTGAGATTCCTAACCATTCCTTGCTCATTCCTCTCTGGGTCCTGTGGGTGAGCACCCCTCTCTTTAGAGTCTTCTCTCTGTCCTGTTCCAGGATCCCTAAGGAAATCCTTGCTCAGAATCCTCTGGGTCCTGTGGGTGAGCACTCCTCACCTGACAGTGCTCAGTCTCTGAGTCCTGTCCTTAACTTCCCCTCCTGCACCATTGTTCACCATACCCTGAGTCCTGTATGTGAGTGCTTCTCTTGCACTTGTGCTAGGTCACCTCTGGGTATTGTGGGTGGGCACACTTCTGCCATTAGTGGTCACTCTCCACTGTGCCCTTTGCAACCTGGTAGTCTGAATGAATTCTCTGGGTAACTCCCATTCTGGCTAATGTCAGTACACCACCTCTTGCCTTAATGTGTGTGTCCAGAACAACACTACTATGGAAATTCAGAAAGATGTGGATACTTCCTCTTTACAACAACCTCAATAGGTCTTTGATACTGCCATGCAGACAGGCTCTGCACCAATGCCTAAAAACCAAAGACAATTTTAAAAGATGTCCATACCCACAGCACTGAACACCTCATTCCCCTGCTCATTGCCCACCATTTCCACATGATTGCTCAAGTGACTGAGATCTTATGGGTGATGTAGCATACCCAGGATTTCTGACATATTTCTATACAGTGGAAGAAAAGAACATATTTAAGCATTTTCAGGATGTTGTCTGATATGTCACTGGCTGCTTTTTTTTTGACAAGAGAGGAGACCTTCTAGGGTTTGTGAGTCTGACACAAATCATATTTTCATAAGACAGTGTGAAATGTGGCCAAGGACAATTTCCCATCATCACGGAGGAAGTCTTCAGACCTTTGAAATAGGACTATTTCGACCATACCTGACATCACTAAAACTTGGGCCAAAGGGATATTCTCAAAAGGTTTCAAAAATTCTTAACCCTAGAGATTTAAAACCCATCTTGAAAAAGATCTCTTTCTCTTCTGGATCCTGTAGTCAAGAACACCTCAGGTATGTTTGCTCTGTCTTCTCTGGATGCTGCCCTAACCTCTTTTCAATCACTGTTGTTCAACTTTATGATGAAGCTGGGGCACCAGAGAGATGGCCCTGGGCCTGCCTTGCAGATAGGACCCTGGTCAGACTGGACCTCAGGGAAATATAGAGACTGTCTCAGAATGGGTGTGTCTCATGCTACACCAGGAGTGAAGCCCAGTAGGACTGCCTGGAGGACAAAACAAACCACAGGCCAACAGGCCAGATCCTGATGGTGCTCCTAGGAACAGGAGTAACATAGGAGGTGGGGTCTTGTGGGGGTTCAAGGCCCATAGGTGTGTTCTTGAAGACGACTGTGGGACCCGGACTCATTCTGCTTCTTTCTTGCATCCCAGACATGAGGTGGGGTGTTTTCCTGCCACACACTCCTTCAAGATGCACTGCCTCACTCCAGACCGCAAGCAATCCTGGACTAAGGCCTTTAAAACACTGAACCAAAGCAAACCCTTCCTCCTACAGGTCTCTAGAATTTTGCTACAGCATGGGAAGCTGGCTCTCTCCCTCCAGTAGCCTCCTGTGCCCAGCACTTGCTGTGCTAGCCACACAGCAAGGAGCCAGGAAAGGACCTGGGGGTCCCTTGAAGGTAGGTCATGTCCAATCTGTTCATAAATAGGAGAGAGGAGGAGTCTCTCCAACACACTCACCAACATGAGTTTATTCAGCATCACAGAGCAGAATATGGACTGGCCCTTGATGAAGTTGCACAGCACAGAGGCCACTCAATTTCAGAGCATCAGCCCCTCCTGATTCTACTCATGTAAGTTTCCAGAATGGAAAAGATATGGGCTGATGCTAGATCCTGAGAGATGGTTACTGGGCAGGGGTGGCACAGGGACTTCAGGAGAGTGTTGCAGGTTGTATCCTGGTGAAGGTCCATGCTGACCTTAATGGGGGACTTTCCTGTTTTCACATTCCTGCTACTCTTTCTTCTCAGTGGTGAGAAGCAGAAACCATAGAACTACCAGAGCATTCAGAGGAATGTCCAGAGATGAGGTAAGTGGGGCAGGTGACCTTGGGTGAAGCTTAGTCACAGCACAGACAACAAGCAACATCTCATTCACTGTGATGATTCCCCTCTTATCCTTATCCTTTACAGGAGTGTGTTTCTCCTCCTGATTGACCCCCAGACAACAGGGTGACTGGAGTTTCCTGACTGGGAAGGCAGCGGAACCCTCTACATGGGATACTGGGTGACTCAGGGAGAGGGCTTGGACTGGTAGTAGGTCTGTCCCTCCCATCATCACTGTGCATGACCGCTGGCCAAGGTCAAGGCTCCATCACTTGGGGCACTCCCAGGCTTCTTCAGGAAGTCTTGACCAATACATCAGCACATGGCAGGCTGGGGTGGTATCTGAGATCACCATTGTTCCAATTGCAGTTGGTTCCCAGGAGGGTGGTGACTCTTCACACACAGAGAAGACATGAGCCCAACCATCTAGGAAGTCTGTCTTTTTGGAGCCTAGAGAATTCAGTATCCTGAGTGGAGGGCAGGACTCACCATGTGTAGGACCTGACTGACCATGTCCTCCCAGGTCCTTTGTTTACTATCACATGAAATGGAGCCATTACTCCCATAGGGAATTCTGGTAGTTGGGAAGAAAGACCAAATTCCCACACTCTGCACCTGGAATAAGTATTTGATTGACAGAACCAGAACTTGTTCAGGCCACACATGACTGGTGGAGAAACAATTCCAGGGTCCCTTGTCCCCAGCACCCCAGCTGAGGCTGACTCTCACCCCATTTTCCCTCTCGCTGTGAAGGTCATGTGTTCCTGGACTCATCTTTCATCCCTCAATGGCCAAGGGAAATAGCTCTACCAACCATGATGGGAGAACTGAAAACTTGGGTTCCACCAGCACACCCAGCTCTGTCAGCTGCATGGTCTAGGGCATAGTCTGGGTCCATTGGGTACTTGGTGAAGTGACAGCATCCAGGGTCAAGGACTCCTGGCTATGCATTGTGACATCAAGAGGAGACCCTGAAGACAAGAAGAAAAAGCCCTTTAGCAGTCCAGGTGGGCACTTCCTCCCAGCCCTCTGACACCAAACAGAATGGAGCTCAGGACCCAGTCAGCCTTGAGAGTCCAGGCAGGACCCAATAGTGTAGAGTTAACCAAGGACACAAGAGGAAGATCAGTACTATGCAACTCATTCCCAGAGCCTCCAACTGGGTTGAGGTCCCTGTAGAGGCTGGGTGGGCTGACTGACAGCCTCCATGCTCAGGAGCAGGCAAGTTGCCTCTGTCTTCTGGGCTCCTGAGGTGGACAAGTCCTGACAAGTAGGTGTCAGCAAAGGGTCAGCAGGGGGGCATCCCCCAAAGTCCTGGGTCCTTGGTCCTCAGTCATACTCAGGTCCCCTTTCAGCCTGTGTACTTCAGAAGTGTTCATAATCTGACCACTCTTCATGGCCATCAATGTGGTAGCCAGAAGTAAGCTGGAACCCTGGCCCCACCCCCTACAGGTGGGGGCCCTGTGAAAATCAGTTGGCCTCAGGCAGGCCAGACACCTGCCCTGCATACAAATCCACCTACCTCTCCAGACCAGGGTTGAGAAGCCTGCTCTCTTTGCTGCCTCTGTTCTACCTGGCCAAGTCAGTTGAGCCCATGGGTGCCCTGCCCTCTGTGCCCAGGACCTCTGGGGACCATAGCTACCATTCTGAGTGTCTGGCTTACCAAGGTGGACATGTCCCCAGAATGGCATTCATCTGCTGCCCAGAGAAGGAGCAGGGTGCAGGGTGGGCCTTGCTTAGAGCCTCAGTTTTCTGCCCTAGAGAGAGGGCAGGCTGCCATCATGGTGACTGGTGGACTCTCAGAACCATCAACCAGCTGTCTGCCCAGTGGGCAGGCAGGTGGTTGGCCAAGATCAGTTGGAGAGCTTGGTAGGTTGGTGCTTCCAAACACCATGGTGCATGCCTGTGGGTGGATGGCTGTGGAGTTGGAGACCTGGGATCCTGAACTGCGGTATGTCTTACCCAGTCCAAGGTCAACATATCAAGAGTGCTTGGCATCAGGTAATCAATTGCTTCTACTTCCTCTTGCCAGACTGGTGCATGATATTGCCCAAATACCTGAGAAAGTGAGTGACTGCCTTCCTGAATTGTGGGGGACATGTGGTGGGGCACTATGGCCTCCAACAGCAGGTTGGGTCCAGAAAGACCCCCATTTTTAATCTGGTCACGGAGATTGTCCATAACTGCTCAGTAAATGCTGTCACTGCTCTGGCCCTGTCCCCCCACCTGCAACATGGGAAAAGCAGGGCCGCCTTTTTCCAGAGAGCCTCAGATGGGCAGATGGATCTTCTGTCCACTTCACACACTGCATGGAAAATGCTAGACTCAGATTGTTCCCAAGGACACCAACTACTCAGAAAGGAAGGCTGGGAAATTAGGGTAGCAGTATAAGCCCTGGTGGTACTCAGAGGTGGGCCCTGTACTGGTCACTATTGGATCCTGACCTGATCAAGCACAAGGCCCTGACCTGGTAGCAACTGGGCCATGACTTAGTCACACACTGAACCCCGACACTGGTCATACTATGTATCCTGACCTTGGTCACAATTTAGGCCCTGATCTGGTCACATTCTCTATCCTGACCATGGTCACACTGGAGGCCCTGGTCTTTGCCATACTATGGGCCCTTACCCTGGTCATATATTGGACCTTGACTGTGGTCATACTCTTGGCCTTGAACCTGTTCACCTCTATACCCTGACCTGGTCACAATTGGGCCCTGACCTGTTCATACTATAGGCCCTGACTCTGTTACACTATGGGTCCTAACACTAGTCATACTCTGTGCCCTGAACTGGTCACATTGTGTACTGTGACCATGGTCTCACTTGGGGTCCTAGCTTTTGTCACTCTGTGGGCCCTTACCCTGGTCATATAGTGGGCTTTGACCCTGGTCACACATTGGGCCTTGAACCTGTTCACATTCTGCACCCTCACCTGGTCACGATTGAGTCCTGACCTGGTCAAAACTGGGTCCTGCACTTGTCACATTCTGTGCTCTTACCAGTTTAAGCACATTACCTGACCTGTTCAAAACAGGGCCCTGAACTATACACACATTGGGCTTTGACCTTGGTCACATGCTGGGCCTGACCCTGGTCACATTCTGGGTCCTGATCCTTCTCATATTCTGTGTTCTGACCCAGGGCCCTGACCTTAGTCACTCTCTGGGCCCTGACCCTATTCACCCTCTAGGCCATGATCTTAGTATTGACCCTGGTCATCCTCTGTACAAGGACCCTGTTCAATAAGCCCTGTTGGGCATTTTCTTCTTCAAAAACTTGCAGATTAAATAATTGCATTAGCAGATTCATGGGAATGATATAACCTATTAGTTCCTGAATGTTGTCTCTTCTATGTGAATCTCTAGTCTTAGGAAATCCAAATCACTGAGGAAGGTCCATGTTGAAAACTCTATTTGGAAGGAGTTTGAACTTAAAACTTGTACTTTTCCAAACATGTTCTATTAACTTGATTTAAGAGAGGAGAAAATATTGAGAAATTGAAGGTTTGGTGTTTTCTGCAAGGCTCTGTAATTTTGGTGCATGGATCCCCATCCAGTTTGACTCTGTGAAATGCTTTGCAACAAAACCATCCCAAGGCAAAGTCAAAAAACTTCTAACAAATTTTTAAATTGCACTTTTGAGAACAACTCTGCAAGAAACCTTGGTTGTATGTCAAGACCTACAGTCCTGTAGAGAATCATGAAAGAAAGATTTATCCTTATTTAATGAGGAAAATATTTGTAGCTGAACACTGAACAGACAAATATCCCAGTGATCCATGGGGTCCTGGGGCAGGAGGAGAGGCAGGTACATGTGGTGAACATTATATGTTCAGGTCCTTTTGATAAAAGGGATTTTTGGAATCATTCACAACTGAATTCCAAGCCATTACAATTGCTATCTTCTCATTTCTTTCTCACTCTTCCTGTTTTCCCTGGTATTTTCCTTTGAAACATTCTTATCAGCAGATATCTGGGAACAAGGCACAGACCAGTGGAGGTGCTGGATCTTACCTGTTATCTCCGTTATGGGGTAGGATAAGCAAGGTGTTTCTCAAAGTCAAAACCAGTTTTCCTAAATTAAGAAATGCCTAAGTAAATTATCCAGACCCTGTCTGTAACTATAAATAGGCAAAGGGAAGAAATGAGGGCTTACAGGACCTGTGATCCCAGGCACAATATGTGATGGAGAAAAAAAAAAAAACGGATCCAATTTTCAAACTTCTTATAGTTATGTTTGCAGCATTTCCTCCCAAGAATCATTACAGCTTGATTAGTTGCTGAAATTCAAATTCATTGTACTCTCACTCATTCACTAACATTAAAAATACCTCTACCCTGGATTTGACACTAATCAAAGAAATGCCTAACTTGGTTTTCTGTTACTTTTTGAGAGTAGAGCAAAAGATGCAAGAACTACAATATTCAAAGTGGAAGGGACTGGTATCCAGCATGTTGGATTTGAATGTCTTGAAGATTCCAAGTTCCAGAAAAAGAATGCACTTTGTTTCTCTGTGCAGGGGATGTTTCTGGGTCTTGGGTAACATGAGTTTCGATGAATGACTTCCCTGACATCCTGACAGGATTGCAGATACAGTCTGATGTCACAGAAAGGCAGAATAACAGCTGGATTACATCATGGTTCCCAAGGCAAGCAGAGAGGCTTCTAGTTCTGGAATCTTCACACCAAGTTTCAAGACAAAGGTCAGGTCAACTGTTACTCTAAGAGGGAAATGAAGAGAGCAAGTCCCAGGAGACTGCTGTTTAAAAAGAATGGAATTCTAACATCGTTGCCCAGGAGCAGAGGAGATAGGCACTGTTTGGGCCGCAGCCTCTTGGGTCTTTGATTAATCCAGCAACATGTAACACAGGGAATCCTACTTAAGATTAACAGCCTGCAGTATCCTGCAGTCCTGCTAGGTGATGCAGTCCCTGAGTGGCCACTCCAGGCATCATGGCCGCCTGACCACCCTGATCCAGCTCCAGGCAATTAGCCCCCACAATGTCTAATGGACCGGGATCAATGGAAGTGGCAGGAGTGCACATGGGTCACCCAGCTTATCATTGTTGGCAGCAGAATTACCCTCCTAACATGCTTTTCCAGGTCTGGGCTCTCCTGGGGTTTTGCTGAATCAGGAAAATGACTGAGGGCCCTACTAAGCACACAGAATGCTTGCTGTTGACATCTCAGTGCAGGGGAGCATGCAGTGCATCTTGGTGGGTTAGGTGATGATTGAATTGGAAAATATCCCGCCAACTCTGGTGGACACCCCACCTTTTTTGGAATTGCCAAAGAGGATTAAACTGGAACCTTGGAAGTTTGATTTTTCAGTGGATGTGGGTGGCTGCTCTGATCCCTAATGAGAAGAGAGAGTAAGTAAGTCAGCATTTGGGATGGAGACTACTTCTTTAAGTAGTATGCTAGGAGAGGTGGTCTGTGCTTACTCCACCAGCCTGGTCCCACATCCTTTGCTGCTGCCTTACAACTAGGTGGCACTCAGAAATTTTTTTTTTGTCTTTCCAAAGACCCTTCAACTCACCTTTAGATGCAGAAATATCTGACCAATCTGTCTTCACATAAGGGTTCATCTTCTTGACCTGACCCTTGCCTGTCTTGCACAAGATCCCCTGTTATAATGCCAAACTTCTTTATACCAGACCCTGGAGGATGCAGGCTATAGGCCAGTGACACAGACACTGATGCTCCAAAAAAGAGAAATTAATGGACGAAGCAAGTGCCTGATGATGGTGTGATGAGCACACATTCAGCATGCATTATGCTGAAGGAGTTGAGTGGTACACAGCTTCAAAGCTGAGTATTCAAATAGGGAATAATAAAGGTTATTTGGGGGATACTCTATGGAGAAGGGTGATAGAGATGTAAACCAACTTTAGTGAAGCGAGTGTAAAAGAAATTGGAATTATTAATGGTCTCCCCAAAATCTCAGGACATTCCTTCAGCTTCAAAATACTATACAAATACAGCAAGAAGTAATTGCAACATTATTCTGTAAGCAGTGATAATTACTGACAATAGTTCAACTGGCAAAGGAGATCATTGCCCTTACAAATTCCTAGCTCTTTCCTGTTGTTTGTAAGGGACAGCTGATTGCACATATGCTGATTTTACTTTTCTGGCACATGTCCTATGAGGAAAGGCTTTACTTATGCCAGAGCACCTACATCCAAGCACTTAAATTTAAACAAGTACGAATTTGGAAATACAGCACAAAACTATGGCTCTCAAAATGAAGAGTGCAAAACAACATCAGAAATTTAAACAAAAGCATGTCAGCTAAAATACAAAAATGAAGACCCAATATGGGTGAAACCTGAATATCCAAAAGAGAAGAGTTCAAAGAATAAATAAAGTTGTGATAGGAATTACTGACCAGGAGAAGCAGATAGTAAAGCATTTCCCAAATTCAAATTCCTTTTTATTCTTGTAATAGCTTATATCCACCACAAACATGCCACATACCTACTGTCACTGATTTCATTCTTTCAATATCAGTTCTTTCAAATAGAGATTCTTGTGTCATTGCTTACCCTACAAAGCACAATGAAATATTTCCCAGAACCATGGTAAAAGTGAGAACACACCTTTCAGTTAATTCTACACAGTGACACTTAATAGGATCAATCGAATTTAACAAAAGTCTATAAAAATGCTTCATTAGTAATGTCAGCATAGAGGGGAATAAACAGAAACAATATGAAAAAACAGGGGAATAAAGTGTCCCTAACAAACCAAGGTGCTATTGTGATAGACTCCAATGACAGCATGGCAGTAGAAATGACAGAAAAAGGTTTAAAATCTGCATGATTAAAATGATCCATGAAGCAAAAGACGAGATAAGAGAGCAAATGCAGGCAATGCATGACAATTCCAGTAGATAGTTAAAAGAGCAAATGCAAGAAGCAAAAGAACACTTCAATAATGAGATAGAGATTCTAAAAAAAAAAAAAAAAGAGATACTTGAAATGAAAGAAATGATAAACCAAATTAAAAACTCAATAGAAAGCATCACCAACAGAATAGACCTCATGGAAGACAGATTCTCAGACAATGAAGACAAAATATTCAATCTTGAAAATAAAGTTGAACAAACTGAGAAGTTGTTAAGAAGTTATGAACAGAATCTCCAAAAATTATGGGGTATCATGAAAAGACTGAATTTAAGAATTATTGGGATTGAGGAAGACACAGAGAAACAAACCAAAGGCATGAACAACCTGTTCAATGAAATAATATCAGAAAATTTTCCAAACCTGAAAAATGAAATGGAAAATCAAATACAAGAGGCTAACTGAACACCAGGTGTACAAAACTACAACAAATCCACACCAAGACACATTATAATGAAAATACCTCACATTCAAAATAAACATAGGATTTTAAAGGCTGCTAGAGAAAATCATCAGATTACATATAAGGGGAAACCAATATGGATATCAGCATATTTCTCAGCCCAGACTCTAAAAGCAAGAAGGGCCTGGAACAATATATTTCAAGTTCTGAAAGAACATGGGTGCCAATCAAGAATACTATACCCAGCAAAACTAACCTTCAGATTTGACAATGAAATAAAATTTTTTCATGATAAACAAAAGTTAAAAGAATTTACAAATAGAAAGCCTGCCCTACAGAACATTCTCAGCAAAATATTCATGAGAAGGAAGTGAAAAACAATAAAAGTCAGGAAAGGGAGGAGCTACCCTAAAGGAAAGCCAATCAAAAAACAAGTAATAAACCAAAAGTAAGCCAAAATGAGCAGAGATATAAATCATATCTCAATAATAACCTTGAATTTCAATGCCCTAAATTCAATAATCAAAAGACCTAGACTAGCAGATTGGATTAAAAAGAAAGACCCAAAAATATGCTGCATTCAAGAGACTCATCTCAAAATAAAAGACATCCACAGACTGAGGTGAAAGGATGGGGGAAAACATACCATGCACATAGACCCAGTAAAAAAGCAGGGGTCTCCATTCTCATATCAGATAAAGTGGACTTCAAACCTAAGTTAGTCAGAAGGAATAAAGAAGGACATTTCATACTGCTTAAGGGAAGCATAAAATAGCAAGATATAACAATTTTAAATATTTATGCCCCAAACAATAGAGCATCTACATATATAAAACAAACCCTTCTCAATTTTAAGAATCAAATAGACCAAAACACATTAATAGTGAGGGACTTTAACACCCCACTCTCACCACTGGATAGATCCTCTAAACAAACACTGAACAAAGAAAGTATAAAACTAAATAATACAATCAAAGATATAGACTTAATGGATATTTACAGAGTATTTCATCCATCATTGAGCGAATATACTTTCTTCTCAGCAACTCATGGATCCTTCTCCAAAATAGACCATATACTATGGCACAAAAAGCCATTAGTAAATACAATAAAATAGAGATCTTACCCTGTATCCTATCAGACCATAATGGAATGCAATTAGAAATGAATGATAAAATAACAAAAACTACTCATATAGCTGGAGACTAAATAATATGCTACTGAATGATGCAATGATAACAGAAGACATCAGGGAAGAAATAAAAAAAATTCTTGAAGTAAATGAGAACAATGACACAACATATCAAAATCTCTGGAACACCATGAAAGCATTAATAAGAGGAAAGTTCATTGCATTGAGCTCATACATTAAAAATATTAAAGGTCAACAACTAAATGACCTAATATTACACCTCAAAGCCCTAGAAAAAGAAGAAGAGATCAACACCAAAAATAGTAGAAGACAGGAAGTAATTAAAATCAGAGCTGAAATCAATTAAATTGAAACAAGAGAAACGATTCAAAAAATTGACAAAACAAGAAGTTGGTTATTTGAAAAAGTAAACAAAATTGATAAACCCCTAGCCACACTAATGAAGAGGAGAAAAAAAACCTCAAATTACTAGAATTCATGATGAAAATGGAAAGATCACGACAGACATCATTGAAATACATAACATAATTAGAAGCTACTTTGAAAATCTATACTCCAACAAAATAGAAAATATCAAAGACATCAACAAATTTTAAGACACATATGATCCTCCCTAACTGAATCAGGAAGATGTACACAATCTAAACAGATCAATTTCAAGCACTGAAATAGAAGAACCAATCAAAAGCCTACCAACAAAGAAAAGCCAGGACCAGATGGATTCTCAGCTGAATTCTGCAAGACCCTTAAAGAAGTACTGATACCAATATTCCTCAAAGTATTTCAGGAAATAGAAAAGGAGGGAACCCTTCCAAATTCATTCTATGAGGCTAGTATCACTTTGATACCAAAACCAGACAGAGACACATGGAGGAAAGAAAATTTCAGACCAATATCCTTAATGAACATCGATGCAAAAATTCTCAACAAAATTTTAGCAAATCGCGTACAAAAACATATTAAAAAGATAGTACACCATGATCAAGTGGGTTTTATCCCAGGGATGCAAGGTTGGTTTGACATCTGGAAATCAATAACTGTAATTCACCACATCGATAGACTTAAAGTTAAGAATCACAGGAATATTTTAATTGATGCTGAGGAAGCATTTGATAAAATACAGCACCTCTTCATGCTTAAAACACTATAAAAAATAGAAATAGTAGGAACATACCTCAACATTGTAAAGGCTATCTATGCTAAGCCCACAGATAACATCATTCTGAATGGAGAAAAACTGAAAGAATTTCCTCTAAAAATTGGAACAAGACAGGGATGCCCTCTTTCATCACTTCTGTTCAACATCGTCCTTGAAACACTTGCCAGAGCAATTAAACAGACCAAAGAAATTAAAGGGATACAAATAGGAAAAGAAGAACTAAGGCTGTCACTATTTGCTGATGACATGATACTATATTTAGAAGATCCAGAAAAATCCACTAGAAAACTTCTAAAACTAATAAATGAATTCAGCAAAGTAGCAGGATATAAAATCAATATGCATAAATCTAATGCATTTCTATTCATAAGTGATGAATCCTATGAAGGAGAAATTAGGAAAATTACTCCATTCACAGTAGCCTCAAAAAAATAAAATACTTGGAAATTAATCTAACAAAAGAGGTGAAAGACCTCTATGATGAAAACTACAGAAGAGTAAAGAAAGAAATTGAAGAAAACCTTCGAAGATGGAAAGATCTCCCATAATCTTGGATAGGCAAAATTAACATTGTCAAAATGGTCATTCTACCAAAGGCACAATACAGATTCAATGCAATTCCAATTAAAATCCCAATGACATTCCTCATAGAAATAGAGAAAGCAATCATTAACTTCATCTGAAAGAACAAGAGACCTCCAATAGCCTCAATCCTCAGTAGAAAAAGTGGAAAAGGAGGTATCACATTAGCAGACATTAAAATCTACTACACAGCAATAGTAACAAAAACGGCATGGTACTGACACCAAAATGGACAGGCAGACCAATGGTACAGAATAGAAGACACACAGACAAAACCACATAAATACAGTCACCTCATAGACAAAGGAGTCAAAAACATACAATGGAGAAAAGATAGCCAGTTCAACAAATGGTGCTGGCAAAACTGGAAATCCATATGCAGTAAAATGAATTAAACTTCTATCTCTCGCCCTGCACAAAACTCAACTCAAAATGGATCAAAAATATAGGAATTAGACAGAGACCCTGCACCTAGTAGAAGACAAAGTAGATCTGAATCTTCATCACATTGGCTTAGAACCAGACTTCCTCAACAAGATTTCCAAAGCCCAAGAAATCAAATCAAGAATCAATAAATGGGATGGACTCAAACTAAAAAAAAATTTTCTGAGCAAAGGATACAATTAAGAATGTGAAGAGAGAGCCTATAGAGTGGTAGAAAATCTTTTCCACACACACTTCAGATAGAGCATTTATCTCCAAAATTTATAAAGAACTCATCAAACTTTACAACAAAAATACAAAGAACCCAATCAATAAATGGGCCAATGAACTAGACAGACACTTTACAGAAGATGACACACAGGCAATTAATAAATACATGAAAAAGTGTGCAACATCTCTAGTAATTAGAGAAATGCAAATTAAAACAACTCTAAGATTTCATCTTACTCCAATTAGAATGACTTTTATCAAGAACACAAACAATAATAGAAGTTGGCATGGATGTGGGGAAGAAGGCACACTTTTACATTGCTGGTGGAGTTGCAAATTGGTGCAGCCACTCTGGAAAGCAGTGTGGAGAATCCTAAGAAAACTTGGAATGGACCCACCTTTTGACCCAGTTATCCCACTCCTCAGTTCATACCCAAAGGACCTAAAATCAGCAAACTACAGTAACACAGCCACGTCAATGTTTATAGAAGCTCAGTTCACAATAGCTAGATTGTGGAACCAACCCAGATGCCCTTCAATACATGAATGGATAAAGAAACTGTGATATATATACATCATGGAATATTATTCAGCCATAAAGAAGAATAATATTATGGCATTTGCAAATATATGGATGGAATTGGAGAATATCATGCTAAGTGAATAAGCCAAGCCCAAGAAACCAAAGGCCGAATGTTTTCCCTGATAAATGGAGAATGATATATAAGAGGGGTGGGGTGGGGAATGAGAGAATAATGGGGAAACCTTAGAATATGTAGAAGGAAATAAGGGGGAGGGAGGTATGAAAAATGGTGGAATGAGACAGACATCATTACCCTATGTACATGTATGATTACACGAACGGTATGAATCTACATTGTGTACAAACAAATGAAATTATGTAACCATTTGTGTACAATGAATCAAAATGCAGTCTGTAAAATATTGAAAGCTAAATAAAAATAATAATAATAATACTTTTATTTAAAAATACTTTTATTAATACTTTTATTTAAAAAAATTACTTTTTTTTAAAAAGTAATGACAGTGGAACTCCAATGTTACAAGGAAATCAGGTTTTAAATACCCCCTGTGCCTCCTGAATGATATCAGCAGAAACTAAGATATGTAATGAGCCCCAAATCATACAATTCTTTAACAAAATAATATTTATGCCAATGCAAAGCACAGCAGACTGAGAAAATGAAGGGCAAGGGCAACTCTTTTTGTCTTCACATCTCAGTTGTCCAATTGATATTGAGGTTGACTTGGAAAACATCCAGCTGTAGAGTCCACTTAATTTGCAGGAAGGCTGCATGTGTGTGCCAGAAGGATACTACCTCCCAAAGAGTACTTCAGTTGACATTTTGAATTTTGTAGCAATAAACTCTGGTGAGCATTTTTTTTCTTCAAGAACTTACAGATTATATACTGGCATTAGTAGGTTCATGGGAATGATAAAAACCTATCAGTTCCTGAATGTTGTCTCATCTACATGAATCTCTATTTTTAGGAAATTCAGGTCACTGGGGAAGCACTGCTGACTGCCACCAAATTCCATGTTGAAAACCCTCTTTGAAATGAGCTTCCACTTAAAACTGGTACTTTCCCAACTGTGTTCTATTCACTTTATTTAAAGAAACAGAAAAAGTTGAGAAACTGAAGACTTGGCATTATCTACAGAAGATCTGTAAAGCAGGAGATAGGATCCACTTCCAGTCTTACTCTGTGAAATACCTTACAGAAAAACCATCCCAAGGTAAAGCAAAACAATTTTTAACTAATTTTCAATTTCACTTTTGAAAAAAATCTTGCAAGAAACCTTGGTTGCCTATCAGGAACCACAGTCTTGTGGGATATCATGAAAGAAAGATTTATCCTCACTTAAGGAGGAAAAGGTTGTAATGGAGCAGTGAGCAGACAATTATTCCAGTGTTCCATTGTGGCCTGGGGCAGGAAGAGAGGCTGTCACATGTGGAACACATGATGTGCTCAGGTCATTATTATAAAAGGGATTATGGGATCATTCACACCTGAACCCCAAGCTATTACTTTCACTATCTACTCATTACTTTCTCAATCTTTCTATTCCCCCAGGAATTTTAGATGAAATATTCTAACCAGCAAATATCTGGGCAAAATGAACAGCTCAGTGGAGGTGCTGGATCTTGCCTATTATCTCAGATGTGTGGGAGGCTGAGGAAGGTGGTTCTCAAGGGCAAAGACATTTTACCTAATTTAGGGAATGCCTAAGCAACTTAGCCAGACCCTGTCCAAAAATATAAATGGGCAAAGGGAAGAAGTGATGGTTAATGGGTCTGTGATTCCAGGCACAGAATTTGATGGAGAAAAAAAAGACCCTATCCAATTCTCAAACTTCTTGTACTTACATTTGCAGCAATTCCTCTCAAGAATCATTACAGTGAAATAAGTTGCAGAAAGTCAAATTCATTGTACTCTCATTCATTCACTTCCATTCAAAAGTATAAAAGGGATTTTACTTTTGTGGCACATGTCCTATGAGGAAAGGCTTTATTTATACCAGAGTACCTACATCCAAGCACTTAAATTTAAACAAGTACAAATCTGAAAATGCAGCACAGAACAATGACTGAATATAAAGAGTGCAACACTTCAGAAATTTAAACAAAAGCATGTGTGCTAGAATACAAAAATGAAGACCCAATATTGGTGCAAACTGAATATCCAAAACAGAAAATTTTAAAGAATAGCTAAATGTGTGATAGGAATTACTTACCAGTAGAATCAGATACTAAAGCATTTCTAAAATTCAAATTCCTTTTAATTCTTGTAATTGCTTATATCCATCACAAACATACCACATACCTACAGTCTCTGATTATATTTTTTCATATAATTTCTTTCAAATAGCGGTGCTTGTGTCATTGCTTACCCTACAAACACAATAAAATAATTCCCAAATCATGGTAAAAGTGAGAACACCACACCTTTCATCCAATTCTACACAGCATCTCTTATGAACATTCATCAAATTTAACAAATTCTATAAACATGCTTCATTAGTGATGAGACTGGAACTCAAATGGTACAGGGAAACCAGGTTTAAAATATCCCCTGTGCCTTCTGAATCATATCAGCAGAAGCAAAGATATGTAATGAGCTCCAAAATATACAGTTCTTTAATAAAATACTATTTATGCCAATGCAAAGCATAATAGACTGAGAAAATGCAGGCAAGGGCAACTCTTTTTGCCTTTATCTCTTAAGCAAGAGGTAAATGTCCAGTTGACATTGAGGTTGACTTAGAAATTCCCAGCTGTATTGTCTACTTCATTTGGAGGAAGGCTGCATGTGTGTCCCTGCATGTGTGCCCCAGAAGGGTACTACCTTGAAAAGACTACTGCAGTTGATATTTCAAATTTCATGCCATTAAACCCTGGTGAATATTTTCTTCTTCAATAACTTTCTGATTAAACACTGCATCAGCATGTTCATGAGAATGATATAACCTATCAGTTCCTGAGAGTGGTCTCATTTACTCTTTGGAAATTCAGGACATTGGGAAAGCACTGCTGACTCCAACTGTAGCTCCGTGCTGAAAACCCTTTTTGGAATGAGCTTACACTTAAAATTTGCATTTTTCCAACTGTGTTCTATTCACTTGATTTAACAGAAGAGAAAAAGTTGAGAAACTGGAGACTTGGCGTTATCTGCAAAGGATCTGTAAGGTAGGAGACTGGATCCACTTCCAATCTGACTCTGAAATGCCTTGCAGGAAAACCATCCCAAGGCAAAGCAAAACAATTTTTAACTAATTTTTAATTTTGCTTTTGAAAAAAATCTTGAAAGAAACCTTGGTTACCTGTCAGAAACCCCAGTCTTGGGGACTATCATAATAGAAATATTTATTCCTATTAAGGAAGAAAAGGTTGCAGCTGAAAAATGAGCAGTGATCCATGGTGGCCTGGAGCAGGAGGAGGGACAGGCACATGTGGGGAACATTATATGCCCATGTCATTATTATAAAAGGAATTTTTGGGATCATTCACACCTGAACCCCAAGCCATTAAAATCACAATCTACTCATTCCTTTCTCAATCTTCCTATTCCCCCACGAATTTCAGATAAAACATTCTAACCAGCAGATATCTGGACAAAATGCACAGCTCAGTGGAGGTGCTGGATCTTGCCAATTATCTCAGGTATGGGGGAGGCTGAGGAAGGTGGTTCTCAAAGGCAAAGACAGTTTCCCTAATTTAGGGAATGACTAAGAAACCTTGCCAGACCCTGTTCAAAAATTTAAATGGCCAAAAGGAAGAGGTGATGACTCATGGGGTCTGTGATTTCAGGAACAAATATGCTAGAGAAAAAAATATCTATCCAATTCTCAAACTTCTGATAGTTATGTTTGCAGCAATTCCTCTCAAGAATCATTACAGTGTGATGAATTGCAGAAAGTCAAATCCATTGTACTCTCGTTCATTCGCTTCCATTCAAAATCCTTCTGTCATGTATTTGATCCTTCTCAAAGAAATGATTAACTTGGTTACCAGTCCTCCTGTGACAACAGAGCTAAAGAGGCAAAATGGAAGGAGCTGGTATGAGAGGTTCCAGGCTATGGTAGTAGAAGAAACTTTGTTTCTCTCCCCAGGTGGTGGTTCTGGGCTTTAGGTAACATGAGTGGCTTCTATGAGTGGCTTCCCTGACATCCTGGCTGGGCTGCAGATACCACCTAATGTCACAGAAAGGCAAAATAACAGTCCAATGACATCACGGTTCCCAAGGCAACCGAGACACTTCCAGTCCTGGTCACTCCAGACCTAGTTTCAAGACAAGTTCCAATTCAGCTGTGATTGTAAGAGGGAACCAAGGGATTGAGTTCCAGGGACCTGCTATTTTCAAGAAATGTGATCCTAACATCATCACCCAGGAGCAGAGGAGCCAGGGTGTGTTTGGGGTGCAGCCCCTTGGGCCTTTGATCCATTCAGCTCTGTCCTGGACAAAGGACCTAGCTGAAGGCTGAGAGCCTGCAGTATCCTCCAGGCCCACTAGGTGTCGCTGTCCTCATTTGTCTGCACCAGGTATCAAGGCTGCCAGACCACAGATCCTGCTGCAAGCAATTAGCCCCCATGATGTCTAGTGGACTGGGAGCAACGGAAGTGTACAGGAGTGCGTGTAGTTTACTCACCTTATCACTGCCTGAAGTGGCATTGCCCTCCTAACACGTTTCTCCAGGTCTGGTCTCTTCCAGGATTTTTCCGAGTCAGGAAACTGATCTATGGTCCTACCAGTCACACTGAATGATTGGTGTTGACGTCTCAGGGCAGGAAGGCATATAGTGCGTCTTGGTGGGTTAGGTGATGTTTGAATTGGAAAATATCTCACCAAATCTGGTGGGACGTCCCTCCTTTCCAGGAATTACTAAACAGGACACAGCTGGAACCTGGGAAGTTTGACTTTTCAGAGGAGGTGGGTGACTGCTCTGATCCCTGAGTACAAGAGGGATTCAGTAATCAGCATGTGTGATGGAGACCAGGAAAGGAGAAGCAAGCTAGGAGAGATGTTCTGTGCTCACTCCAACTGCCAGGCAATCTACTCATTCCTTTCTTACTCTTCCTATTTCCCCTGGCCTTTTCCAATAAAACACTAACCAGCAGATATCTGGACAAACTGGGCAACTCAGTGGAGGTGATGAATCTTGCCTGTTATCTCGGGTATGAGGGAGTCTGAGAAAGGTGGTTCTCAAGGTCAAAGCCAGTTTCCCCAAATAGGGAATACCTAAGTAATTTATTGAGACACTGTCTGTAAATATAAATAGGCCAAGGGAAGAAGTCATGGCTCATGGGTCAGTGATCCTAGGCACAATATTTTCTGGCAAAAAAAAGCCAAACAAACAAACAAACAAAAAAAAAAAAACAAAGAAAAACCTCATCCATTATTTAACCTTCCTGTAGTTTTGTTCTCAGCAATTCCTCTCAAGAATCATTACAGTGTGATTAGTTGCAGAACATCATATCAATTGAACTCTCATTCATTTATTTCCATTTAAATTCCTTCTAGCCTGGTTTGATCTTTCTGAAAGAATGCCTAACTTAGTTTCCAGTGCTCCAATGAGGGTAGAGCAAAAGACACAAGAGCTAAAATATTCAAGTGGAAGCAGTGGGCATCCTGCATGTTTGGTTTGAAGGGCACAGAGGTTCCAGACTCCAGTAGGGGAATGCACTTTTTTCCTCTCCACGGGGATTGTGTCAGAGCCTTGGGCAACATGGGTTTCCAGAACTGACTTTCTGAAAACCTGGCTGCAGTGCATATACTTTCTGATATCACAGAAGTGTAGAATGAGGACATGATGAGGTCACAGTTGCCATGGCAACCAGAGAGGCTTCTGGTCCTGTCCACTTCAGATCAAGATTCTAAACAAGACCAGTTTCAGCTGTGATTGTTAGAGGGCAGTGAACCCTAGATTCCTGCTCTTTTCAAGAAATGCAATCCTAATATCATTGCCCAGGAGAAGAGAAGCCAGGGTGTGTTGGGGGCGTGGCCTCTCAGGCATTTGATCTACAAGCTCCATCCAAGAAAAGGGACTCTGCTGAAGACTGTCAGCCAGCAGTATTCTCCAGGCCCGCTAGGTAGCGCTGTCCTCGTTTGGTCACACCAGGCATCATGACCTCCTGGCCACCCTAATCCTGCTGCGCGCAATTATCCCCCTTTAGGCCCAGTGAACTGCAGAGAGATGGAGAGGTGCAGGAGGGCATGTGGGTCATCCAGGTTATCACATTTCTCCATGGCATTTCCCTCTGAACACACTCATCCAGGTCAGGGCTCATCCAGCATTTTGTCGAATAAGGAATGTGACCTATGGCACTACACGCCACACAGAATGTTGGTTGTGGACAGCTCAGGGCAGGATACTATGCAGTGCAGCTTGGTGAATTAGGTAATGATTGAATTGAGAAACATTACACCAACTTTGGTGGGACACCTCTGCTTTGCTGGAATACCCAAACAGGAGACAGCAGCAGCCTGGGAAGTTTGATTTCTAAGTGGAGGTGGGTGGATGCTGTTATTTCTAATGAGGAGAAGAGGGAGTTAAGCACTCAGCATTTGATGTGGCAGCCAAGAAATAGGTAGCAAACTAGGAGAGATGTTCTGTGCTCACTCCATCTGCCAGGACCCACCTCCTTTGCTGTCACCTTACAACTAGGTTGCATTCAGAAATTCTCTTGGTATGAGTTTCCCAGGGTACTTTCAACTCACTTGTAGATGAAGAAATATCTGGCCAATCTGTCTTCACGTAAGGGTACATCCTCTTGACTTGACTAATGCATGTCTGGCAAAAGGCCCTCTGTGGCAATGCCAAGGTTTCTTTAACCAGGCCCTGTAGGATACAGACTACAGTTCAGTTTCACAGACACTGGCACAAAGATGCTCCAAATAAGTCAAATTGATGGATGAAAAAAGTGCCTGACAATGGCAGGAAGTGCACACTTTACAATGGCAAAATACCGTTTTTGAACATGTATCATGCTGGAGGAGAGGAATGGTACTCAGGTTCAAAAAGAAAAAAGGGCTTTTTTCAGGCACTCAGTGCAGAAGGGTGTTGAAGATGAAAACCCTCATCAGTGAAGAGACACTGAAAGAAATTGGCATTGTTAATGGTCTCCCAAAAAATTCCAGAACATTTCTTCAGCTTCATAATACTTTCAAATTTGCTAAGAAGTAATTGTGAGATCATGTGTAAGCAATGATAATTGCTGACAATATTTCAACTGGCAAAGAACATCAATGCCCTTGCAGATTTCTGCCTTTTTCTTGTTACTTGCAAGGGATGACTGATATGCAGATTTGCTTTCTGATACTTTATCTATGAGGAAAGGTTTCCTTACACCAGAGCATCTACATCCCAAGCATATAAATTTAAATAAGTACAAATTTTGACATGTAGCATAGAACTATGACTCTCAAAGAGTGCATCACATCATTAGAAATTTAAGCAAAGCATCTCTGCTAAAACACAAGAATGAAGAGATGATATAGGTGAAACGTGAATTTTATATGTAGAAAATTTTAAAGAATACCAAAAGTTGTGATAGAATGTCCTGAGCAGGAAAAGCAGAAAATAGACATTTGCAAAATTCCAAAACCTTTTCTTTTTCTTGTAATTGCTTCTCTCCACCACAAACATGTCACATACCTAATGTCTCTGATTTCATTCTTTCAATGTCAGTTTTTTTTTCAAATAAGAGTTCTTCTGTCATTCATTACCCTACAAAGCACAATCAAATATTCCCACAACAATGGTAAAGGTGAGAACACCACATCTTACACCCAGTACTACACAGCGTATTTTTTTATTATTGTAAACAAATGGGATACATGTTGTTTCTCAATTTGTACATGGAGTCAAGGCATACCATTTGTGTAATCATAAATTTACATAGGGCAATGTTGTATGATTCATTCTGTTATTTTTTCCCTTCTCCCACACCCCTCCCACCCCTCTTTTCCCTCTATACAGTCATTCCTTCCTCCCTTCTTACCACCCTCCTTATCCCTAACCATAAACCTAAACCCTAACACTAATGCTAACACCTCCCACCCCCCATTATATGTCCTCATCCCTTATCAGCAATATCATTTGTTCTTTAGTTTTTTGAGATTGGCTTATCTCACTTAGCATGATATTCTCCAATTTCACCCATTTGCCTGCAAATGCCATAATTTTATCATTCTTCATGGTGGAGTAATATTCCATTGTATATATATGCCAAAGATTCTTTATCCATTCATCAACTGAAGGGCATCTAGGTTGGTTCCACAATCTGGCTATGGTGAATTGAGCAGCAATGAACATTGATGTGACTGTATCTCTGCAGTATGCTGATTTTAAGTCCTTTGGATATAGGCCAAGGAGTGAGATAGCTGGGTCAAATGGTGGTTCCATTCCAAGCTTTCTGAGGAATCTCCATAATGCTTTCCAGAGGGGCTGCACTAATTTGCAACCCCACCAGCAATGTATGAGTGTACCTTTTTCCCCACATCCTCGCCAACACATACTGTTGCTTCTGTTCTTGATAATCGCCATTCTAATTGGGGTGAGATGAAATCTTAGGGTACTTTTGAATTTCCATTTCCTTTATTACTAGAGATATTGAACATTTTTTCATATATCTGTTGATTGCTTGTACACGTTCTTCTGTGAAGTGTCTGTTCATTTCCTTAGTCCATTCATTGATTGGATTATTTATATTCTTGATGTAGAGTTTTTTGAGTTCTTTATAGATTCTGGAAATTAGCACTCTATCTGAAGTATGAGTGGCAAAGATATTCTCCCACTCTGTAGGCTCTCTCTTCACATTACTAAGAGTTTCCTTTGCTGAGAGAAAGCTTTTTAGTTTGAATTGATCCCAGTTGTTGATTCTTGCTTTTATTTCTTGTGCTATGGGAGTTCTGTTAAGGAAGTCTGATCCTAAGCCAACAAGTTGAAGGTTTGGACCTACTTTTTCTTCTATAATCTGCAGGGTCTTTGGTCTGATTCCAAGGTCCTTGATCCATTTTGAGTTGAGTTTTGTATAGGGTGAGAGATAGGGGTTTAATTTCATTCTGTTGCACATGGCTTTCCAGTTTTCCAGCACCATTTGTTGAAGAGGCTATCTTTCTCCATTGCATATTTTTGGCCCCTTTGTCTAGTATGAGAAAATTGTAGTTATTTGGGTTTGTGTCCATGTCCTCTATTCTGTACCATTGATCTACCAGTCTATTTTGGTACCAATACCATGCCTTTTTTGTTACTATTGCTTTGTAATAGAGTTGAAGATCTGGTATTGCGATACCCCCTGCTTCACTTTTTCTACTGAGGATTGCTTTAGATATTCTGGGTTTTTTATTCTTCCAGATGAATTTCATAATTGCTTGCTCTATTTCTGTAAGGTACATTGTTGGGATTTTAATTGGAATTGCATTGAATCTAATTCTTCCTATCCAAGAACACGGGAGATCGTTCCATCTTCTAAGGTTTTCTTTAATTTCTTTCTTTAGTGTTCTGTAGTTCTCATTGTAGAGATCTTTCACCTCTTTTGTGAGATTGATTCCCAAGTATTTTTTTTTCGATGCTATTGTGAATGGGGTAGTTTTCCTAATTTCTCTTTCTGAAGATTCATCACTTATGTATAAAAATGCATTGGATTTATGAGCATTGATCTTGTAACCTGCTACTTTACTGAATTCACTTATGAGTTCTAAAAGTTTTCTGGTGGAATTTCCAGGTTCCTCTAAATACATAATCATATCATCAGCAAACAGAGATATTTTGTGTTCTTCTTTTCCAATCCGTATCCCTTTAATTTCTTTGTTTTGTCTAATTGCTGTAGCTAGAGTCTCAAGGACGATATTGAATAGAAGTGGTGAAAGAGGGCATCCCTGCTTTGTTCCAGTTTTTAGGGGGAATGCTTTCAGTTTTTCACCATTTAGAATGATATTGGCCATGGGCTTAGCGTAGATGGCCTTTACAATGTTAAGCAATGTTCCCACTACCCCAATTTTTTTTAGTGTTTTGAGCATGAAGGGATGCTGTATTTTATCGAATGCTTTTTCTGCATCTATTGAAATAATCATGTGATTCTTAACTTAAATCTGTTGATATGGTGAATGACATTTATTGATTTCTGGATGTTGAACCAACCTTGCATCCCTGGGATAAAACCCACTTGATCGTGGTGCACTATCTTTTTAATGTATTTTTGTATGCAATTTGCTAAAATTTTGTTGAGAATTTTTGCGTCAATGTTCATTAAGGATATTGGTCTGAAATTTTCTTTCCTTGATGTGTCTCTGTCTGGTTTAGGTATCAGGGTGATATTGGCTTCATAGAATGAGTTTGGGAGGGTTCCCTCCTCTTCTATTTCATGGAATACTTTGAGGAGTATTGGAATGAGCTCTTCTTTAAAGGTTTTGTACAACTAGGCTGAGAACACATCTGGGCCCAGACTTTTCTTTGTTGGTAGGCTTTCGATGACCTCTTCTATTTCATTGCTTGAAATTGATTTATTTAAGTTGTGTATGTCCTCCTCGTTCAGTTTAGGTAATTCATATGTCTCTAGAAACTTGTTGATGTCTTCGAGGTTTTCTGCTTTGTTGGAGTATAGATTTTCAAAATAGCTTCTAATTATGTTTTGTATTTCAGTCGTGTCTGTTGTGATATTTCCTTGTTCATTCCGAATTTTAGTAATTTGAGTTTTCTCCCTCTTTCTCTTTGTTAGTGTGGCTAAGGGTTTATCAGTTTTGTTTATTTTTTCAAAGAACCAACTCTTTATTTTGTTAATTTTTTTGATTGTTTCTTTTGTTTCAATTTCGTTGATTTCGGCTCTGATTTTAACTATTTCCTGTCTTCTACTACTTTTGGTGTTCGTCTGCTCCTCTTTTTCTAGGGCTTTGAGTTGTAGTGTTAAGTCATTTATTTGTTGATTTCTACTTCTTTTGTTGAATGCACCCCATGAAATAAATCTTCCTCTAAGTACTACTTTCATAGTGTCCCAGAGATTTTGATACTACTAAGAATTTTTTTATTTTCCTACTAAGAATGTCTTCTGTTACCCATTCATCATATAATAGTGTATTATTTAATCTCCAGGTATTGGAGAAGTTTCTGTTTTTTATTCTGTCATTTATTTCTAATTTCAATCCATTATGATCTGATAGAATCCAAGGTAGTATCTCTATCTTCTTGTATTTGCTAACAGTAGCTTTGTGGCATAAAATATGGTCTATTTTAGAGAAGGATCCATGTGCTGCTGAGAAGAAAGTGTATTCGTTCTTTGTTGGATGGTATATTCTATAAATGTCTGTTAAGTCTAAATTGTTGATTGTGTTATTGATATCTATGGTTTCTTTATTCAATTTTTGTTTGGAAGATCTGTCCAGTGGTGGGAGAGGTTGTTAAAATCGCCTAGTATTATTGTGTTGTGGTCTATTTGATTTCTGGAATTGAGAAGGATTTGTTTGATGTATGTGGATGAGCCAATGTTCGGGGCATAGATATTTATGATTGTTATGTCTTGCTGATTTATGCTTCCCTTAAGCAGTATGTAATGTCCTTCTTTATCCCTTCTGACTAGTTTTGGCTTGAAGTCCACATTATCTGAAATGAGGATGGATACTCCAGCTTTTTTGCTGAGTCCGTGTGCATGGTATGTTTTTTCCCATCCTTTCACCTTTAGTCTATGGGTATCTCTTTCTATGAGATGAGTCTCTTGCAGGCAGCATATTGTTGGATTTTTCTTTTTAATCCAATCTGCTAGTCTATGTCTTTTGATTGATGAGTTCAGACCATTAACATTCAGGGTTATTATTGTGATATGATTTGTATTTCCAGTCATTTGATTCATTTTTATTTTTTGACATGATTTGGTTTCTCCTTTATTGAATGGCTATTCCTTTAGGCTAGTTCCTCCCATTGCTGATTTGCATCGTTGTTTTTCATCTCTTCCTCATGGAATATTTTGCTGAGAATGTTCTGTAATGCCAGCTTTCGTTTTTTTAATTCCTTTAGCTTTTGTTTATCATGGAAAAATCTTATTTCGTCGTCAAATCTGAAAGTAAGTTTTGCTGGGTATAAGATTCTAGGTTGGCATCCGTTTTCTTTCAGGGCTTGAAAAATGTTGTTCCAGGCCCTTCTAGCTTTTAGGGTCTGGATTGAAAAATCTGCTGATATTCTTATTGGTTTCCCCCTGAATGTAATTTGATTCTTTTCTCTCGCGGCCTTTAAAATTCTGTCTTTATTTTGTATGTTAGGTATTTTCATTATAATGTGACTTGGTGTGGGTCTGCTGTAATTTTGTATGTTTGGAGTCCTATAAGCCTCTTGTACTTGGTTTTCCATTTCATTCTTCAGATTTGGGAAATTTTCTGTTATTATTTCATTGAATAGATTGTTCATTCCTTTGGTTTGTTTCTCTAAGCCTTCCTCAATCCCAATAATTCTTAAATTTGGCCTTTTCACGATATCCCATAATTCTTGTAGATTCTGTTCTTGATTTCTTACCATTTTCTCTGTTTGGTCAACTTTGTTTTCAAGATTAAATATTTTTTCTTCAATGTCTGAGGTTCTGTCTTCCAGGTGTTCTATCCTATTGGTTATGCTTTCTATGGAGTTTTTAACTTGGTTTATTGTTTCCTTCATTTCAAGGATTTCTGTTTGTTTGTTTTTTTTTCAGTATCTCTAACTCTTTATTGAAATGATCTCTTGCTTCCCGTATTTGCTCTTTTAACTGTTGATTGGTGCGATCATTTAATGCCTGCATTTGCTCTTTCATCTCCTCATTTGCTTCCCTGATTGTTTTAAATATGTACATTTTGAACTCCCTTTCTGACATCTCTTTTGCTGTGCTGTCACTGGGTTTTATTGATATAGTATCTAGGTTTGTTTTCTTATATTGGTCAGATGTCAGTGGAACTCTGAGATATTGCAGATATTGGCAGATATTGGCTTATAGTGTCCCTGTAGATTTCCAGTGTATCACCTCTCAGCCTTCAGTAGCCTGAAGCCTTGGAGGAATTTGATAATGCAGTGCTTCTTAAGAAAGCTGCCCCTTGCCCCCTACTGGTTCCAGGGCTTGGAACTGGCTCTGTGCCAAAAGGCTCTCACTGGGAGGCCTGCTCCAAGAAACTGGCCGTGTGGGAGAAGCCCACTGCTGGAGTGTGCAGGGCTACCTGGGGAAGACTCTAGGTGCCCTGCCCTGTTCTGATAAGCCACCCCTATCTGTGCCTGCCTCCCAGGCTGAGCTTCACCTGGTGGGGAGACTCACCCCGTGGCTCTATTTTAGTCCAAGTCTCTCAATGTCTCCCCTTCTTAACTCCTGGGTTCTGGAGCGACTGGAGATACAGTCACCCTCTAGTCCGCCATCTTGGATCACCCCGTGGAAAGAGCCTGTGGCCGGAGCGGGCAGGGCCGCCTGGAGAAGTCTCTGGCTGCCCTGCCCTGATCCCAGAGGCTGCCTGCAGGTCAGAGCTCTCTGTTGGCTAGGGGACTTGTGACTGGCTCTGTGTAGAAAGGCTCTCACTGGGCGGTCTGCTCTGAGAAGCTAGCCTTGAAAGGTGCCTCCCGCTGGAGGGGGCCGGGCTGCTTGGGGAAGTCCCTGGCTGCCCTGTCCTGGTTTCTGAAGCTGCTTGTGGGCCAGAGCTCGCTGCGCTGGCTCCAGGACTTGGAGCTGGTTCTGTTCAGAAAGGCTCTCACTGGGGAACCTGCTCTAAGAAGCTGGGGAAGCTGGCCTTGTGGGAGGACCCCACCGCCAGAGTGTGCAGGGCTGCCTGGGGAAGACTCTAGCTGCCCTGCCCTACTCTGATAAGCCGCCTCTATCTGGACCTGCCGCCCTGGCCGAGTTTCACCCGGTGGTGGAGACTCACCCCGTGGCTCTATTTTAGTCCGAGTCTCGCAATGCCTCCCCTTCTTGAATCCTGGGTTCTGCAGCAACTGGAGATGCAGTCACCCTCTAGTCCACCATCTTGGATCACTACACAGCGTATTTTAAGGACAACAATCAAAATTAACAATCTCTATAAAGATGCTACATTAGTATTGAGACTGTACCTCAATTTATACAGGGAAACATGTTTTGCATATACACTGTTTCTCCTGAATAATATCAGCAGAAACTAAAATATATATTCAGACCCAAATCATACAATTCTTTAATAATATAATAATTATTCCAATGCAAAACACAACAAACTGAGAACATGGAGGACCAAGAGCAGTTCTATATTGTCTTCATCTCTTGGTTTTCTAGTTGGCATTGAGGTTGACTTGCAAAATGCCAGCTGTATTAGTATCCCTCATTTGCATGGAGGATGCATGTGCCAATGTAGGCTATCTCAAAAAGACTACCACGGTTCACATTTTGAATTTCATGTCATTAAAATGTGGTGAGCCTCAACCCTAGTGTTTGGGTCTGCAGGGTGGGCTCTTCCATGTACCTGGCTTCCTCCAGTACTGACCTTTGGAAAGCCAGTTCATCTCCTAGCAACAGAAGGCTAAACCTTATGGGGCGCTGTACAGACCAAATTGTTCAGGCACTAAATAGAACCCTTGGCACTAGCCCAAACCATAGTAGAAACCCAGAGCTTGGAAGAACAATCAGGAAATGGCAGAGGAGACATTTTTTTTTTCCTTCTTCATAACTAGATGGTTTCAAGAGTGTACACATGGGTGAAGCAGGGCAAGGTGATGAGTGCTGCTAGAAGCCCTTGAGGTCCTTTGCAGTGACACTTCTTGTTTCCCCTCACTGCTTTCCTTTAACCACTGTCCATCACCAGACAATGCCTCCTGAGGTGTAGAAAAAACTTGTCCCCACTTCCACGTGTCTTAAACCCTAGAAACCATAGACTGTCTCCTTTGGTACTTGATTTTTTTCTCCCTTTTCCTTTTGTATCTTCTGTAGGTTTTTTGTACCTCCATAAATATATATATGTATATACAGGGGGGCCACAGATTTTCTTTCAGTGTTGTTCCTATTAGCATTTACAGTAGGATAACCACAGAGTTGATTTTGGCATCCTGCTTAACTTTGCTGGTGTTTCTGACACTTAACAAGCAATCTACCAAACAGCCCAGTCCCCAGGTGGAGAATACTCTACCTCTTTCCCCATCGGTAATCTTCAGTACTACTCTATGCACCTTGAGGACAGGCGGCTAATAAGGTTTGAAATCAAAGCAAAATTTGCAGATGTGAACAATAATTAGGAAACCATTTAAATAAATTCAAAAATAATTATTTTGTCCCCATTATTTTGGAGTGGATTTTAGGGCCTGGAGATATATTCACTATTATGTGAATGAAATAATGCGCCCATCCTTGTGGAGGTTACTTCTAATATGTGGGAGTTCTCATTCTCTCATTGACAATTTCAGAAAACATTTAGTGTCTGGCTTTGTGGGCCAGACACTAGTAGATAAATAAGATAGAAACCTATGGCTCACAGCCCTTGAGGAATAGGGACTTAAATATACAATTAATTAAGCATTGGATAATAATTAGGTGTAGAATCTAAGTTTTAACGAATTTTAGAAATGAGATATTCCAAAGTCATGTTCGAGTTGGTAGTCCCTCCTTTCTTCTCTCTCTCTCTCTTTCTTTTTTGATGCTGAGGCTGGAAACCCAGGGCCTCATCCATGGTAGAGAAGTGCTGTACCACTGAGCTACACCCCTAGCACAGGAACACTTTGTTTAATGCTTTTGATAATGGAGTGAAGTAGGAAAAGCATTCTAGGCATGGCTAGACTGAATGGGTGGCAAGTGAGAGGAGAACTTAAGTTAGAGTCTTGTGTGATTTAAGAATTTTGATCTCACTGGAGGATTTTTTAATAGGGAATGATACTGTTCATTTACATTTTAGGAAGATAATCTGGTGTTTGGGCCAGAGAAGGAAAATCTTTGTAGTGAGAAAACATATGATTGCAGGAGATTAAGATCTGAATTAAGACAAGAATGGGAGAGAAGAGGTTTGCAAAACAGAAGGTAGAGTCTGTAGGCCCTGGTTATGCATGGCTATGAAAATTTTAAATTATTCCTTGGTTTTTAGCCTGAGAAGCTGGATAGTTATGCTGTTAACCAGGAAAGGAAATAAAGGAGAAGAGATAAGCAGGTGAAAATAATAAATTATACTCCTTCCCCCATGATACCGGCGATTGATCCCAGAATTTTATATATGCTGGGAAAGCTGCTTTTCTGCTGAGCAACTTTTTAAATTTTGAGACAGTGTCTAGTTGCCCAGGCTGGCCTGGAATTTGAAATCCTTGAAGGCTTCCAAGTTGCTGGAATTACAGATGTGCCACAACATCATTGGACTAGGTTTAATTTTTGAGGTACTTGTAGAACTTCTTAAAAAATTTGCTGCCAGTTTGTAAACTACAAGAATGGGCAAGATAGATTTAAAAAAAAACAACATTAGGAAGACATATTAAGAAAGAATATTGAAAATGAAGCAAATTCTATTCTTATTCAGACTGTTTAACATTTTTCCAAGTTACAGATTTTTCTCTTGATCATCAATGCATCAATGTTTGCTGTTTTTATAGAGCTGGCCTTAATCTTTTACCCTTTCCCTCAAGGAACAAATAGAAATGCACTTTTTTCTCTCTCTCCTTTTTTTTTTTTTTTTTTTTTTGGTACCGGGGATTGAACTGAGGGGCACTCAACCACTAAGCCACATTCCCACCCCTATTTTCTATTTTATTTAGAGACAGGGTCTCAATGAGTTGTTTAGTGCCTCACATTTACTGAGGCTGGCTTTGAACTCACTATCCTCCTGCCTCAGTCTCTGGAGTCACTGGGATTGTAGGCATGTGCCACCATGCCTCACAACTCCTTTTCTTTTATCATAAAAATACACCCCCCCTTTTTCTTCTCCTTTCCATAACTTTCTTCTTCCATGTCTGGCCCAACAAAATCTTTTTTAGTTCTCTTTTTTCTATTCAATTAAACTAAAATAAAGTGAACAATGGTGTTCTGTTCCAAAGTGATCATTGTAAGAGATATGCTTATAGGAATGGGATATAGCTGAGTGGTAGAGTGTCTGCCCAGTATGCATGAGGCCCTTGGTTCAATCCCCAGTACTGCAAAAACAACTAAACAAAAACAACAACAACAACAAATGGTATGTTTATCTTTAAAGAGAAAGGGATTCGATAAGTTTTGAATCATTAAAAAATATTTTTTCTTTTTCTATTGTAATATGTTTATGGTAGGGGAACATGAATGAACAAAGAGCAAAAAATGATTTATGAACATGTGTATGGGGGCTACTTGGGGCTGGGGCTCAGTGGCAGAGCGCTTGCCTAGTATGTGTGAGGCACTGTGTTCCATACTTAGCATAGCATACAAATATTAACAAATAAAACAAAGGCATGCTTTCCATTTACAACTACAAAAAAATTTTTAAAAAAACAGGCATATGACCATCTTGATAATTAGATTCCATATTGAAATCTGGGTATATGAATGTTCATTTTATTAATGTCTCTCCTCTTGAGTATGCTGAACAGTTTGTGTTAAAAACAATGTAAAAATAAAAGGTATCTGGAAATTTTTTTATACTTTTTTAGAATAAAACCATTTCTGAATAACGGAATTCTGTTTTTTCTATTTTTTATTATAAAATAATTTAAGTGACATAAAGTTTCATAATCTTTAAGGAAAGTGAAGTAAACTTTCATTAAGTTCAGAACCAGTGTTCTTACTCTCCAAATCATGATTTTTAAACAATGTTTAATGAGGAATTAAATCTCTAAAAGTTGAACAATTGGTTATGTTCAAATTTATGGAGAATGGATTAAAAGGTTAATAAATAATCTGAGGTTTAATTTTTCTTAAAAATTGGGTGACTACTGGTGAAACTTCTTGGGGCTGTATTGTAGCAGAAGGGGATAAGGTGACATGGGCAGTGGAGGCTAGCCTCAGCAACTCAGCAAGGCACTGTCTCAAAATTAAAAAGAACTGGAAATGTAACTCAGTGGTAAACTGTCCCTGGTATCAATCCCCAGCACTTAAAATTGAAACAAATTATGTTAAATGATGAAAGAAATTCTATGGAGACAAATTAAGCACTTAGTTTAATTTCTTCTTTATAGGTGCTGTCACTGAGCTATATCTTCCCAGTTGCTGAGTACATGAGACCCTGAGATCAATCCTAGTGCCACAAAGCAACCCAAAACAAAACCACACATTATTGTCTGCACAGCAGAGTTTCCATTGAGGGTGTGACTAATGAATTCACATTTTAAGTTCCTATATGCTAATGATGATGTTGTTTAGGGAACACATTGAAAATCACTGATGGAAAGATGCTGAAAAGGGATGATGTTTAATTTTAAAGAAGATATTAAAATAGGCCATGTTGATAGAGCAAAAACCTGTAAGAAGTGAGGGAGCTGCTCATGTGGTACTTGGAGGAAGAGCCGCCCATGCAAAAGCCCCAGCACTGAGACCAATGTAACTAGACTGAGTTATTTGAAGAAGAATAGTTAAAATCAAAGAAGTAGATAGCATCTGCTTTGCATAAGACTTTGTGGGTCTCTGAAAATGTTCAGAATAGAGGTGGTATTTAAAACCTAAAATTTGGATAACATTGTGAAAGGAAAAAACAAAGGGCAATTTCATGTTTCAAGTCACAGAATGGTTATCCACTGAAATACACGGAGATCTAGGAAGACTGGAAAACTGTAGGAAACATTTTGAAGCAAGGAACAATACATAGCACAAAGGGAATGACTGTTGGGAAAAAAGTCAAAGATGATACCAGGTTTTATAATGTAGAAAAGAAGAAAAACAGAAAAACTTGGAGGAAGAGATTTTGGCATGTATGAAAAGTAATAATCAATAGTTTCCTGTTTATATTATTGCCTATTAAAAATGGTTAGTGCTACAAAAATTTAAGGTTTTTAACCTGGGTATGGTGGTGAACCACTAAAATCTGAGTGATTTGTGAGACTGAGAGGAGGATAGAAAGTATGAGGTCAGAGTCAGCAACTTAGTTCTTAAAAAAATAAAAAGTGGGACTGGAGTTGTAGCTCAGTTGAAGAGCACTAGAA
Source organism: Sciurus carolinensis (assembly GCF_902686445.1). Lineage (NCBI taxonomy): Eukaryota > Metazoa > Chordata > Mammalia > Rodentia > Sciuridae > Sciurus > Sciurus carolinensis. The sequence goes on along the minus strand of NC_062225.1, from coordinate 37,632,621 downwards.
TCAATCCATTGTACCAAAAAAAGAAAAAAAACATAAAGTATAAATATTAACATTAACATTTTGGCCAATATTTTATTTTTTTACTTGAAAGGGGTTTTTCTTTTTCTTATCCTTTCCTTTTTTTTTGAGATGGGATCTTACATTTTTGCCCAGATTGCCTCCCACCTTTTGGGCTAAAGTATTTCTCCTACTCAGCCTTCTGAGGAGTAACCGGAATTACAGGCACACACTACCATGCCCTGTGTGAAAGTACAATCTAATAGATCTTGGCAATAAGCAAAAAAGACAATAAAATTTGATAGTATATAAACTGTTTGAAACCATAATATGTTTGCTAGAAATATATTGACATTTTGTTTCTGAAAAATGCATATTGCTTTTAATCACATAATCAAACATACTGAAAATAAAACAATAGGATAACATTTAGCTATAGTAGGAAACACTGCAAATCTTCCTGATATGAGAAAGTTGCCTGATTTGAAAGGACTGGGTAAGAGCAGTCACTGAAAAATGTAGTAGAGGAACAAGTTATTTTGTAGTTTATTGCTTTATTGTAGCTGTCATGCTGAGTCTGGAGCATAGTCACTACCAGTATGAACAAAAATGCTTACTATACAAGTGAGATCTTATAAGAATATGTTCTAGAATAGAAGGCAGTCAGAGTATCAGCTAATATTTCCAACCAAAACAATCAGAACTAGTTCTTTATTAGGCATTGCAAGAAGATACAAACTGGTATTTCACTCTTAGAAGGGTGCAATAGATAAAACCAGTAAATGATAACTGGTGCCTGCTGTGTAAGGCCAGTAGGAAAGTTACAACAAATACCAAAGACCCCTTACACAATTACAAAGCTATAAGAAAATAAAACTCCCTCACCTACTGAGAAAACAAAAAATGTGGTGAGGAATTTCTTCTTCAAGGACTTGCTGATTAAATACCACATCTGCATGTTCATGAGAATGGTATAATGTATCAGATCCTTAGAGTTGTCTCATCTACTTGAATACCTACTCATAGGAAATCTAGGTCACTGGAAAACACTGCTCACTGTCACCGCAGTTCTAAACTGAAATATCTCTTAGGAATGAGCTTACACTTCAAACTGATACATTTCCAATTGTGTTGTATACACGTGATTTAACAGAGGAGGAAATGCTGAGAAAGTGGAGTCTTGGTGTAATCTGCAGAGGCACTGTATACTTTGTAACTGCATCCTCTTCTGATCTGACTCCATGAAATGATTTGCAGAAAAACCATCCCAAGGCAAAATCAAACAATTTCAAAAAAATTTTAATTGCACTTTTGAGAACGATTGTGAAAGAATCCTTGGTTGTATATCAGGAACCACAGTCTGGGAGTATGATGAGAAAAAGATTTAGTCCTATATAAGGAGGACAATGGTTGTATTGAACACTGAGCAGCCAATTATCCCATGGTGGTCTGGAGCATGAGGAAAGGCCAACACATGTGAAAACTTTATGTGTTCATGCCATTATTATAAAGGAATTTTTTAGGTCATTTACACCTGAACCCCAAGACTTTACAATCACAGTATTTTTATTCCTTTCTTACTTTTTCTATTTCCCCTTACCTTTTTCTTTTGAACATTCTAACCAACAGATATCTGGGCAAAATGCACCGGCCAGTGGAGGTGCTGCATCTTTCAGGTATTCTCAGATATGGGGGAGGCTGAGGAATGTGGATCTCAAGGGCAAAGCCAGTTTCCCCGAATGAGGAAATGGCAAAGGTTCTTAGCCAGATACTGTCTAAATATAAGTAGGCAATGGGAAGTCATGATGGCTCATGGGTCAGTGATCCCAGGCAGAAAAAAAAGAAAAACTAAGAAAAACCTCATACAGTTTGGACCTTCTGGTAGTTATGTTTGCAGCAATTCCTCTCAAGAATCATTACAGTATGATTGGTTGCAGAACATCATATCCACTGAACTCTCATTCATTTATTTCCATTCAAATTTCTTCTAGCCTGGTGTGATTTTTCTCAAAGAAATGCCTAACTTGTGCCTGTGGGAAGGAAGAGCAGAAAACACAAGAGTTACAATATTCAAGGTGGAAGGGGTCGGTATCCTGTATGTTGGGTTTGAAGGGTGCAGAAGTTCCAGGTTCCGGTATGGGAATGCACTTTGTTTCTCTCTCCAGTGGTTGTGTCTGGGTCTTGGGCAACATGGGTTTCCAGAAGTGTCTTCCTGAGATCCTGGCTACTGTGCAAATACCTCCTGATATCTTAGAAATGTAGAATGAAAGTGCAATGATGTCATGGTTGCCATGGCAAGCAAAGATTCTAAACAAGCACCAACTCAACTGTGATTGTAAGAGGGAAGACTAAGATAGCAAGACCCAAATCCTGCTCTTTTCAAGAAATGTGATGCCAACATCATGGCCCAAGAGCAGATGAGCCAGGGTGTGTTGGGCTTGGCCCTGTGGGCCTTTGATCTAAAACAGCTGCATGCAGAGAACTTTCCCAGCTGAAGACCCATAGACCGGTCTATCTTCCAGGCATACTAGGTGGTGCTGCCTTTGTTTGGCCACACCAGGCATCATGGCCACCTGACCACCGTGATCCTGCTGCAAGCAATTATTCACCAACAGGTCTAGTGGTCTGGGGAGGTCCAGAGGGTTGTGGGAGGGCACAGTCATCCAGCTATCACATTTCTCTGTTGCACTGCCCTCTGAAACCACTCCTCAAGGTCTGGAGTCATCTGGGATTTTCCAGAGTCAGGAACCTGACCTACAGTACTGCCAGTCTCCCAGGATATTGGCTGTGGACAGCTCAGGGAAGTAGAGAATGAAGTTCAGCTCATCCAGGAATGACTGAGGTTTGGTTTTAAATGCTTTCGCTAAGTGTTTAAGATCAAGCTGATCAAATTGACCTCATTTCTATCTGTTGTTAAGAGTCAACTGAGTTCCAATAGGGGCCACTCATGGGGATCTTGAGAGTAGCTTCTCAGATCCTTTAGTGTCATTTGCTAGGTAGGGTCTCTTTTATAAGTCGGCTTCCTTTAGAAGTATTAGCTATGTCTCCCTTTTTGAAAGACCCTCCTCTGCAGCAGGTGTGCTGATTGACTTCTCATCCTCTATTGGTCTCACCAATCTCTGTTATTGGGAGATTGTGTGGCCCAGAGTTGCAAAACTCCTTAGAGAAGTTCTTTTGTTCCCTGGATTCAGGCTGACTCTGAAGGCAAGAGCCAAATATCAGTTTTCTTGGCCCCTTTATTTTAATCTCAGTCTTTAAGTGTTGATCTTAAACATTCAGCAAGTCAGTGTCACCAGTCATACAGTAAGGGTACTGGACTTTACATGTAATGTTTATGACTTTACAGTCATTTACCCAATTTTATTTAACTGGTGTCTATATTTTCTGTCCTGGAGGTGATGGCTTATTATATCAAATTAATTCAGATGGTTTGTTCTTTAAGCATTAGCTCTGCAAAACATTAATTAGAGAACAGTAACAGAGTTAACAAGGAAAACACAGAATGGAATTAAAAAAGTAAACAGATATTTAATTGTGTAAGAGCTATCTTAAATTTTGGTTGAGCTATATATTATATTCCCTGTTTGAGATCACAGTAATTTTACAACAAAAAAAATCTTTTGAATATAACTTTAAATAAGCTGAAGTCTGGCTTATTTTGGAGCCACTGTTACTTTTAGTAAGATTGGAGGCAAAGTCGTATCTCAAGTAAGGCAGGGCTCTTCATAAATCCTAGGTAAAGTGGTCTAGTTCTGAAGCTGAGTTTTGTCTTCTTAAGTATCATTTTATAAAGTTTACATATATTGCTTCCTAAGTTTATAAGAATGTTAACACAGTAAGATATTACATCTCAAACATGAATCAAAGAAGGGTGAGAGAGCTTTTAACTTTGCTTTTGTGTAATAAAGTAACAAAATGTTTTCCTGTTTCATGATGTTAACCTTTAAACTTATCAGGCTCTTATTATCTTTTAGAAATCCATTTACATTTTCATCCCAGTTTAGAAGGTAACATAAGGTTCTGGTCCAGTTACAGAACTTTAAATGATAAAAATAAATCCCCAATAAAATTTGTTATATTGTTAAGCTTAAAATTACCATTACAACTTTAGGTTGGAGAACCCCAGCTTCATAAAATGTTCTTTTAAACCCTTTGTTCTAAAGACTTGTTTACCTGGAAGATATAAACACAGTTAATGTATAAAGAAGAGTAATAGAGAAAAAATGGCGGATTGAAGTTTCCAGGACCGCGGGCAGATGCTCTAACCTAAGGAGACTTGTCTGCGAAGGGTGAGGCTCCCAAGCCCAGGAGGGAGGTCCGGGCCCCTGGGAACGTTGCCTGCGAAGGCTGCCCTGCCCAGGCGGCAAGACACACCTCCCCCGCTGGAGCAGTGAACTCAGAAAGCGGGGAAGTTTGCAAAGGAGGTTGTGCAACACACCGCTTGGTTTTGAAGCGATCTGCCAGGGCTCCAGCGGCTGCCAGAGAAAGAGTGGCTGCCAGAGAAAGAGAACGTTGCCTGTGAAGGCTGCCCTGCCCAGGCGGCGAGTTGTTTGGATCCAGCAACCGCCTGAGCAACGGGGAGGGGACTGCCCAGAGGAGGTGGAGGTACGCAGTGAGTGGCTTGGTCTCCAAGCGCCCACACAGAGCACCGGGTGGCTGTCTGGAGGAAGAGACAAGCGACGGGTCACTGGGGCTTGGAACATATGTACGAGGCTCCAAGTGACTGGTCAGAGGGCGGGTCGCATAGCCAGGCGATTAGGTGCATAGCAAGGTCTGGTCCAGGGACCTAGGCACCTTTTCTTGAATGAACTACACAGAGACAAGCTGAGGGGCGAAGTGAAGTTTCCAGGACTTCGGGCAGCTTCTCTAAGAAGGGACAACCTAAGGAGACTCGTCTATGAAGGGTGAGGCTCCCAGGCCCAGGAGAGCTACACAGAGACCAGCTGAGGGGTGGAGCGAAGGTTCCAGGACTTCGGGCAGCTTCTCTGAGGAGGGGCCACCTAAGGAGACTCATCTGCAAAGGGCAGGGCTCCCAAGCCCAGGAGGTAGGTCCAGGCCCCTGGAAACGTTGCTTGGGAAGGCTGCCCTGCCCAGGCGGTAGTTGTGGACTGAGGGAAACCTCTAGGAGGGGAACTGACTAGCGAGACCTCCCCACCGGGTGGGTCTTCCCCACCGAGTGAGGTTTTCCCACAAAGACGGTAAAACCAGAGACACAGGCCCAAACAGGCATTGCCTCAGCCCGCAGTCTAGTTCCCCTTTGGATGACCATTGGTCAACAAGTAGAGGCACCTCTGCCCTCTAGCAGAGAATATACTCCACCTGAAGACCACCACCCCTAGAGAGGCAGCTACCTAGGGGAACTCCGAAGTATCAATTTCCTCTAAGACTTCAGGCTACTGAAGGATAAGAGGGAATACACTAGCAATCATCAGGGGCATTATAAGTCAATAGAGGAAATCTGCAACATCTCTGCAGTCCACTGATACCTGAACAATATGAGAAAACAAGGGAAGAAAATGCCTCAAACAAATCTGGATGTTATATCAATAAAATCCAATGACAGCATGGCAGAAGAAATGTCAGAAAGGGAGTTCAGAATGTACATAATCAACATGATAAGGGAAGCAAACGATGAAATGAAAGAGCAAATGCAGGCATTGAATGAACGCACCAATAGACAGTTAAAAGAGCAAATACAGGAAGCAAAAGACCATTTCAATAAAGAGTTAGAGATATTGAAAAAAAACTGAACAGAAATCCTTGAAATGAAGGAAACAATAAACCAAATTAAGAACTCCATAGAAAGCACAACCAATAGGATAGAACACCTGGAAGACAGAACCTCAGATATTGAAGACAAAATATTTAACCTCGAAAACAAAGTCGAACAAACAGAGAAGATGGTAAGAAATCATGAACAGAATCTCCAAGAACTATGGGATATCATGAAAAGGCCAAATTTGAGAATTATTGGGATTGAGGAAGGCTTAGAGAAACAAACCAAAGGAATGAACAACCTATTCAATGAGATAATTTCAGAAAATTTCCCAAATCTGAAGAACAAAATGGAAAATCAAGTTCAAGAGGCTTACAGGACTCCAAATAAACAAAATTACAACAGACCCACACCAAGGCACATTATAATGAAAATACCTAACATACAAAATAAAGACAGAATCTTAAAGGCTGTGAGAGAAAAGAACCAAATTCAGGGGGAAGCCAATACGGATATCAGCAGATTTTTCAATCCAGACCCTAAAAGCTAGAAGGGCCTGGAATAACATTTTTCAAGCCCTAAAAGAAAATGGATGCCAACCAAGAATCTTATACCCAGCAAAACTTACCTTCAGATTTGACGACGAAATAAAATCCTTCCATGATAAACAAAAGCTAAAAGAATATACAAAAAGAAAGCCAGCATTACAGAATATTCTCAGCAAAATATTCCATGAAGAAGATATGAAAAACAAAGAAGCAAATCAGCAAAGGGAGGAGATATCCTAAAGGAACTCTCAAATAAAGAGGAAACAAGTTGTGTCAAAAATAAGCAAATAAATGAATAAAATGAGTCAAATGACCGGGAATACAAATCATATCTCAATAATAACCCTGAATATTAACAGCCTGAATTCATCAATCAAAAGACATAGACTGGCAGATTGGATAAAAAAGAAAGATCCAACAATATGTTGCCTGCAAGAGACTCATCTCTTAGAAAGAGATACCCATAGACTAAAGGTGAAAGGATGGGAAAAAACTTACCATGCACATGGACCCAGCAAAAAAGCTGGGGTATCCATCCTCATTTCAGATAAAGTGGACTTCAAGCCAAAGTTAATCAGAAGGGATAAAGAAGGACATTTCATAATGCTTAAGGGAACCATAAATCAGCAAGACATAACAATCATAAATGTCTATGCCCCAAACAGTGGCTCACCCATGTATGTCAAACAAATCCTTCTCAATCTCAGAAACCAAATAGACCACAATACAACAATACTAGGTGATTTTAACACGCCTCTCTCACCACTGGACAGATCTTCCAAACAAAAATTGAACAAAGAAACCATAGATCTCAATAACACAATCAATAATTTAGACTTAACAGACATTTATAGAATATACCATCCAACGAAGAGTGAATACACTTTCTTCTCAGCAGCACATGGATCCTTCTCTAAAATAGACCATATATTATGCCACAAAGCTAATGTCAGCAAATACAAGAAGATAGAGACACTTCCTTGTATTTTATCAGACCATAATGGATTGATACTAGAAATAAATGAAAGAGCAAAAAACAGAAATTACTCCAACACCTGGAGATTAAACAATATGCTATTATATGAGGAATGGATAACAGAACATATTAGGAAGGAAATTAAAAAATTCTTAGAGGTAAACGAGAACAAAGAAACATTGTATCAAAATCTCTGGGACACTATGAAAGCGGTACTTAGAGGAAGATTTATTTCATGGAGTGCATTCAATAAAAGAAGTAAAACTCAAAAAATAAATGACCTAACACTACAGCTCAAAGCCCTAGAAAAAGAAGAACAGACCAACACCAAAAGTAGTAGAAGACAGGAAATAGTTAAACTCAGAGCTGAAATCAACGAAATTGAAATGAAAGAAACAATACAAAAAATTGACAAAATAAATAGTTGGTTCTTCGAAAAAATAAACAAAATTGATAAACCTTTAGCCACACTAACAAAGAGAATATGAGAGAAAACCCAAATCACCAAAATTAGGAATGAACAAGGAAATATCACAACAGACACGACTGAAATACAAAACATAATTAGAAGCTATTTTGAAAATCTATATTCCAACAAAATAGAAAATTTCGAAGATATCAACAAGTTTCTAGAGACCTATGAATTGCCTAAACTAAACGAGGAGGACATACACAATTTAAATAGACCAATTTCAAGTAATGAAATAGAAGAAGTCATCAAAAGCCTACCAACAAAGAAAAGTCCAGGACCTGATGGTTTCTCAGCCGAGTTCTACAAAACCTTGAAAGAAGAGCTCATTCCAATACTTTTCAAAGTATTCCATGAAATAGAAGAGGAGGGAACCCTCCCAAACTCATTCTACGAAGCCAATATTACCCTGATACCTAAACCAGAGAGAGACACATCGAGGAAAGAAAATTTCAGACCAATATCCTTAATGAACATCAACGCAAAAATTCTCAACAAAATTTTAGCAAATCGCATACAAAAATGTATTAAAAAGATAGTGCACCATGATCAAGTGGGTTTCATCCCAGGGATGCAAGGTTGGTTCAACATCAGGAAATCAATAAATGTAATTCACCATATCAACAGACTTAAAGTCAAGAATCACATGATTATTTCAATAGATGCAGAAAAAGCATTTGATAAAATACAGCACCCCTTCATGCTCAAAACACTAGAAAAAATAGGGATAGTGGGAACATTCCTTAACATTGTAAAGGCCATCTATGCTAAGCCCATGGCTAATATTATTCTTAATGGTGAAAAACTGAAAGCATTCCCCCTAAAATCTGGAACAAGGCAGGGACACCCTCTTTAATCACTTCTGTTCGACATTGTCCTTGAAACTCTAGCCAGAGCAATTAGACAGACCAAAGAAATTAAAGGGATACGAATTGGAAAAGAAGAACTCAAACTATCCCTATTTGCTGATGATATGATTATATACTTAGAGGAACCAGGAAATTCCACCAGAAAACTCTTAGAACTCATAAGTGAATTCAGTAAAGTAGCAGGATACAAGATCAATGCTCATAAATCCAATGCATTTTTATACATAAGTGATGAATCTTCAGAAAGAGAAGTTAGGAAAACTACTCCATTCACAATAGCCTCGAAAAAAATAAAATACTTGGGAATCAATCTCACAAAAGAGGTGAAAGACCTCTACAATGAGAACTACAGAACACTAAAGAAAGAAATTAAGGAACACCTCAGAAGATGGAAAGATCTCCCATGTTCCTGGATAGGCAGAATTAATATTGTCAAAATGGCCATACTACCAAAAGTGCTATACAGATTCAATGCAATTCCAATTAAAATCCCAACGATGTACCTTACAGAAGTAGAACAAGCAATCATGAAATTCATCTGGAAGAATAAGAAACCCAGAATTGATAAAGCAATCCTTCGCAGGAAAAATGAAGCAGGGGGTATTGCAATACCTGAACTTCAACTGTACTACAAAGCAATAGTAACAAAAACGGCATGGTATTGGTACCAAAATAGACAGGTAGATCAATGGTACAGAATAGAGGACACGGACACAAACCCAAACAAATATAATTTCCTCATACTAGACAAAGGGGCCAAAAATATGCAATGGAGAAAAGATAGCCTCTTCAATAAATGGTGCTGGGAAAATTGGAAATCCATATGCAACAAAATGAAAATAAACCCATATCTCTCACCGTGCACAAAACTAAACTCAAAATGGATTAAGGACCTCGGAATCAGACCAGAGACCCTGCATCTTATAGAAGAAAAAGTAGGTCCAGATCTTCAACATGTCGGCTTAGGACCAGACTTTCTCAACAGGACTCCCATAGCACAAGAAATAAAAGCAGGAATCAACAACTGGGATAGATTCAAACTAAAAAGCTTTCTCTCAGCAAAGGAAACTATCAGCAATGTGAAGAAAGAGCCTACAGAGTGGGAGAAAATCTTTGCCAATCATACTTCAGATAGAGCACTAATCTCCAGAATCTATAAAGAACTCAAAAAACTCAACACCAAGACTACAAATAATCCAATCGACAAATGGTCTAAGGAAATGAACAGACACTTCACAGAAGAAGACCTACAAACAATCAACAAACATATGGAAAAATGTTCAACATCTCTAGTAATAAAAGAAATGCAAATTAAAACCACCCTAAGATTCCATCTCACCCCAATTAGAATGGCGATTATCAAGAACACAAGCAACAACAGGTGTTGGCGAGGATGTGGGGAAAAAGGTACACTCATACATTGCTGGTGGGGTTGCAAATTAGTGCAACCACTCTGGAAGGCAGTATGGAGATTCCTTAAAAAACTTGGAATGGAAACACCATTTGACCCAGCTATCCCACTCCTTGGCCTATACCCAAAGGACTTAAAATCAGCATACTACAGAGATACAGCCACATCAATGTTCATTGCTGCTCAATTCACCATAGCCAGATTGTGGAACCAACCTAGATGCCCTTCAGTTGATGAATGGATAAAGAAACTGTGGCATATATATACATTGGAATATTACTCAGCCATAAAGAATGATAAAATTATGGCATTTGCAAGCAAATGGACGAAATTGGAGAATATCATGCTAAGTGAGATAAGCCAATCTGAAAAAACCAAAGGAAGAATGATCTCGCTGATAAGTGGATGATGATACATAATGGGGCGTGGGAGGGGTTAGTTTTAGGGTTAGAGTGAGGGTTAGGGAGGGGGGAAAAAATGAACACAACATGGAACATGTTTCATTCTAACAATCTGATTTCCCATTTTACTAAGCACATATATATATATATAAATATATATATATATCCATGTCCAAAAAAGTACTAGAAACAAGCCTTATAATTCCCAATGATTAAAACTAAGCTTTGCCATTTTATATCTGTTCTACAATGAAATAAATGTCAAGTCACTCTCCTTGGAAGCTTCTAGTCAGATGTGACTTTATGACCAACATTAACTTTAAATGAGAAGAAATCAGAATGGGAACTTAACCTCTTCCCTTAAACAACCAGCCTCACAAGGCTCTTCTTGACCATGCTGCCACATGTGGTAGACAAGGACAAGATAAAAGTGTTCCTTTCATGATCTCCTAGCAGAGAGTCAAGTTGACACATATTTGAGATGGTGAAACAGGAATTCATAGGAAAACAGTGAGGTATTTTTTTTTCTTTAAAATTTCTGATTACAGACACCAACATTTCAATTTATACATAAAAGAAGAAAACTGCCTTTCCTAGAGAACTAAGTCTATAAACCACTGTTTAAAGCAGCTCATGTGGAGAACCTACAATTTAATACAACTGAAGAAAGGTTAGCCTAGCATCTACTCTATTCTTCATCTCTGTTTACTCAATTATACAAGTACTTCCACAGCAAGCAGACCTCTAATTGTGTATACTTCAGTGAATGAGAAATGGGACTTGCTGCAGAATAAATTCTTGGGTGTAACAAAATTATATACCACTTCCCATACATTTTTTTTTCAGATTTCCCATTACTTTAAATGAAAACATGCTCTGAAAAGAACTATAACAACACTCAAAACATTCTTCAAGAGCCAGTCTCCTCCCTTCTGATAAAATGGAGTTATGTTTTTATTTTCCAATATTCTCCTGCTAAAGACCCAAGAGACTTCAAAAACCTCATTCACAGCTGACCAGTAAAACTTGAAAATTTCATTCTCAAATCATATGATAAGCATGACTTGGCTTTGGTTCCTCTTCCTCTATTAGCAAATGAATCACCCTTCATTTCTATGAAATGACACTATGATTGTTTATGGTCCTTCCCCATGGGAGCTTCACACACCTCTCTGTCATCTCAGTCCACTGGGGAGCTGCAGTAGGAAGGCAGAAGGCAGGCCTGCCACTCAGGGAAACTAACCAACCTGCTGGCCTCCTGTGTAAGCCCGTATCAGCCTTCTGAAACCCACAGCTTCCTTGTCTGAAACATGGAGAATATCAAACCTGCCTATCTTCTAGTGTTTCCTGAGATCAGACTCATGTTCAAATCACTCTCAATACCACCTAAGTAACAGTTCCAGTCATCATTCATAAAACTGTTTATGTGTGAGGTGTTTCAGTGTTTTTTTTTTAAACAGGCATAATGGAAAGAATCAAAAAAATTCAATTTCTGTTTGCAAAATAGAAATAAAGCATGGTCTCCTTTTGTTAAAAAAAAAAAAGAAGAGTAATAGAATCATAATTACATTGATATTTTTATATTAACCAAGTTTATCATTTAAAGAAAATTTAGACATTGTAATGTAGTACAATATTCTAAAATATCATTGCTGTTTAACCAGGGTTGTACAAACCCCCAATTTTTAAGATTAGTTGCTCTAGAGAATAAAACATAACAGATACAATGTTAAGAGTAAATTAATATTTTAAGAATTATTGGTCATTTTACCATATGGACTGAACTTTGTTTTATTTCAGTACATTAGTATTTAACTTTAGGAAAAAACCTTGATTAGCTTTAACTGTTGTGTTACTTATAATACACATAAACCTTTTAAAATTTACCCTTAATTTATACATTTTTATCTCTTAGTTAGACCCTTTTGTTGTTTACTTAGAAGTATTTCAGTTTTATTTTATCACATAAAGATGTTTTTATCTAGAAACATTTTTTCCTAAATATATTTTTATTTAGAACCTTTCATTTTTAAATCTGTGATTCCCTTTTTTAAAATTTGTATTCTGAAACAACCCTTGAAAATTTCTGAATTTAGATTAATTACTCCATTTTAAAAAGATATAGTAATTTGTTATTTAAAGAACTCTATTTGAAATGTAGTTGAAACTTTTGAATGCTTTATATAGAATTACACCTGTTGAGACCTTTAGTAACCTTGTTTTTAGTGATGACAGAATAATTTTGAAACCTCTTTTTTACTTACCAACTTATAAAAACACCAATAAATGTTTTAGGTATGTTACAATATGGAATTTAAGGAGTTAAGAGTACTTGATGTTATATTTAGCAGTTAGCATTTTAACTCTTTAATCAGATATTTCTAACAAACACATCCATGATCAATTCCACCAATCTCAAATATAAATTACTTCTTTTTAAAAAACCAAGATATCACACAAGTGTATTGGACAGTATCAATCATTTCTTCCCTCTTGAAGAAACACTTATAAACAATGGATATTAGACATTTTATAGACAATAATATTTTATCAGTTGTGTGACCACCTAAAGAAAATCATGAGTTAGTTACTTTTAGAAACATCTTTACTTTCATTTGTTTACCCAATTTAAACTTTTTAAATCATGTGAATTTAAGGATCCGATTTTAAAAATGAAACTTATGAATTCCTATGTCAGTTTTGGTACCAACATGTAGAAATGACAACAAACCAGTGTATATACACATAAAATAAACAGATGGACAAAGGTCTTATAGCTTACATTTTAAAATTCATTATACTGAGAGATAACTTTTGCAAATTGTCCTCTAAATGGAACACATCATTAAGAAAAATTTATAGTTGTATATAATTGGTCTGATCAAAAATTAACCTAAGCAAACCTGATCAAAATTATAAACTCAACAAAATAAAACTTTAAAAGTCTTACTAGACTACATCCTGATGTGTTCTCACTCATCAGAGGTGAAAATAGGTAAGAGAACATAGAAAAAGAGTTATGCCCTATCCCTCCATGAAGGAGTTTTCTGAAGAAACAACAAGGGAGTGTGCTTTCATTGGCCTCCTTGGGAGACGCCCCTCAAGTTGGGGTCTTTATGTAAACCAGTTTTTCTGGTCTCTTGGATAGCAGCCATCAAAATTTTAGCCTGATATTTTGGTGGACCAACTCTAATAGTTGGGAGTTCCTGTTGGCAGTAGTTTACATTTTAATGTAAGCTTTAGTGGACATGGTCAAAAACCTTTTTAACCATGTTTTTCTAAATTTGAATATGCCATTTGATAAGGGTGTTCAGGTTTCCCAAAGACAATTTGGTGGTCCCCTGAGGAGGTCATCTGACCTCAAAAGTTGGTTATTCTCTTTTGCAGAATTTAGAGAGAGAAAAGATGTCACAGCAGGTCCAGTAGACAGTGGCCCTTTTCTGGAATACCCAGAAATTGGTCAATATGAATTGAAGGGAGTACATGACAAACATGAGGGAGATTTATACTTGTCCACACTTAAGGGAAAGTGAAACAGAAAAAGATGAACAAACACAGTACAGGTAAGATGTCAAAGTCAATGATAAGTGGCCACTCCTGATTCCTGATCTGAATACCTGGGCAACATCTTGCCACAGTCCTGGACTCGGGATGTAATGCTGCATCCAGCCTTCCTCTTAGTCCCCAGATACAGATTTGCCAAAGACAGACTTACAGGTCCCCTGGGAGCACAGAAACAGGTGACTCTTAGAGATGATTTTTTCTGTGTGAGGGCTCCACACATCATACAGCCTGGGGTTGAGGAACGTCCTTCAGAGGCTTTCTTCTAGGAATAACTGTGCAGCCTCTTCCCTCCTTAGCAGTTTCCAGGTCAGTGGTGAGCTGTGGTTATTCACTGGGCTGCAAGGATATCACTGGGGGCTCCAAATGTAATGGGGTGAAGCCTAAGAACAGAACAGTCACCACTGAGAAGTCCAAATTTGAGAGTTTTTATTAAGCCAGCCGGCTGACTGTCTCAAACAATACCCCAGAAATGACTATTGGGAGAACATCCCCGACCATAGAGCTGCACGAGTTTTTATACCATAAAACAGTACATCAATCATAAATGTTTTATGCTATGATTCAAAATTACAAACTAACATCATGGGATCTGAAATCATTAGCAGAGGGAGAAGTGAGTCAAAATGACCTTACTTAGGTACAAACTAAAGAATGGTTACTAACATCTAAACACTCACTGTTGACATCACCATTAACATGGTACATTGTTTAGGAAACAAGGAATCAAAAAGAAAATTTTTCATATACAAGAATTACCATTTCATCATTTTGTATTGCCAAACATGTCATGCAAAGCAACTGCTGATGGGTACAGAGGTGGGAAACCCCCGTGGGAGAAGCATTTCCTGCATAACATAGAGTGTCAAGGTATAATGGAGTCTGTTTAGTCATTGCCCATATAGCCTGGCCTGTACCATTTCCATGGAGTCAAATATGCCAACCTGTCAAACAGCCCATGATGCAACCCCCAAGCATGCATAAAAATTCCTATTTCAGACTATAAAACTGCTCTGTGAGAACCGACACACTGCTACTCTGTCTGGGGGGACAATCTTGTCCATTGGCCTGTGTGCTGCTGATAATAAATCTCTGTGTGAGATTCCTGTGTGTGGTGTGTTGCTTGGACTCTGTTCCGACTTCATGCATGCACTTTCTATGATGCCATTATTTGGATAGGCTCTCCCATCAATCTTGCTCTCCCTTTGGGGATCTGAGCTGCTTTGGGATCCTATATTCTATCCTCAGTCCACCCCCACAGGGGACTGCACCAAGCGCTCTATTTCTCATCCACCATTAGCTGATTCAGGTAAGTTCTCCTGCCTTCAGTCGACACAAACAGCCTTTGGATCTGGGAAAGTGACCGTTGAATATCTGGCACCCCCAAGGTTCCTCATTTGGCTGAAGGCATCCACAACCATGACTTCCGCAGTCATGGCTGATTCCCACTGTCAACAGAGTCTGTGGGTCGAGAGGGCCTCACCCTGGTAAAAGATGCTTTTCTGTGAGTCTCGGTAACTACTCTGGCTCAAAGCCCTGGTGCCAGGCACCAAAAAATCCTAAGCTTTAGCCCCACATACTGCTATCCTGAGGTAGTTAAAACTCCCAGAATGGTTAGCTCCTTTTTATTTGGTACAAGAGAACACAGAGGATATCCTGATGCTGCCTATCAACCGTCTCTTTTGCCATGGTGTAGCCACCTCTGCCATTCCCTCAGACACCCCTTAAGATTGCCTTTTGGCAAATTTGGACTCACTCTCCCTTACCACTGATTTGAAAGCACAAAATTAGTTTTTCTTTCCAACAAAATTTGACCCCTCTATACCTTAGGCAATGACTCCAAATGACCACTTTAAGGCAAACTAGATCCAAATATTTTGAGGGACATTATCAATTTTTGTGAGTGCTTTGGGAAATGGAAAGAGAGACCTATATCCAGGCCTTCTCCTTTCTCTGTTCCAAGCTGTCCCTCTTCTCCTCTTGTTCTCCAGCACAGGTTCTATTAGCCCAAGACTCCTTGACACAAGAACCCTCCTGAAAACCCAGATATAAATCCTTATGAAAAGCCCCCTCAATACTGATCTTAACCTTCTGCTAAAAAGACCTGGTTTGATTAGTAAGAATATCCCCAGGTTCCATTTGTTCACATAGTTAGCCTTCACTAGTCTCTCTGGAATCTCCCCATTACTGTTCCTGTGCTTAATTGTGTTCACTGTGTTCTCTTAAGCTGCAAGAGGGAAGCATTTAAAATAAACCCCTCCAGGGAGATGTTCCAAGAAAGGGCATTATACACCTAAAAACCAATAACTATCTCCTCACCCTCCAGATATTCCTTTAGTCTAAAGAGCAAAAAATAGGCAAAAGTGCACACTTTTTACTTTTGTCATTTTTTTTTCATAATTAGGAGTTTATACTAGGAAAGCAGTAACGCCCTTACATCTGAATCCTCCAAGGGTCTCTGGCATAGGACAAACTGGGAACCTAGCACATTGACAAAGACCAGAAATAACTTTTACAAAGCTAGGTGGTGAGAGATGGAATTTTCTGGACTGCATGAAAGCTCAAACTTTGGGAGATGTTCCTAATACTACGTCTCACTCAAATGGGAGCTTCTCTCTCAATACTATTGCCGGGTTCACCACAAGCCTGCATACTGCAAAATTACAAATGATCAAGAAAAGTGTCTTTCATATGTTACCAGGCTTGGTCCCAATAATTTCTGCCATGAGAGTAGAAAGTCTTAAGGAATCACATACTAAGGAAAAAATGAAGGAACCCCCCAACATAAGACAGATAAAAATAAATTTAGGGAGGTTTTTGTAGAATTCAAATAAATATAGTGTAGTGTTTCAGAAATCATGCCAGGTAGTTAAATTCACCTGGAAAAAGTGTGCTATAACTTCACCATCTAGAGCACAGGTAGTTCCCAGAAACTATCCTAACTGGGATCCAAATGGTAAGCAGAATTCCTGGAAAACTTTTATATAAGACTTTCAGGAAAGTCCTGCTATTTTCATGGAGAGACTCAGGAAGGAAATAAGAAAAAACTCCAACATAGATCCTGAATCCATAGAGGGCCACTTACTTAAAAAGAATGAATTTATCATTTAGTTGGGTCCAAATATTTAAAATAAATTAAAAAATTGACATATGAACAATCTTTGAATGATCTCATCCAGGCTGCATCTTCCATATGTTATAATAGAAACCAAGAGGAAAAGAAAGAAAGGGAGCATAAAGACAAGAAAAGGGCTTATTAAAGATTGTTCAATAACTCAAATTGAAGAAACTTTTAATGCTCTACAACAGCCCATGCAATACACCCAGTTTAAAAGTTCAAAAGCCAAATGGGAATGGTACCTAGTCCAAAATCTTAGAATAATTAATGAAGCAGTCATTTCCCTCCCCCTGTAGGTCCTAATCCACATACTCACTTATCTTAGATTCTAGTTACTGCTTGATTTACTGTGTTAGATTTTTTAAAAATATCTTTTTCTGTATATCCTAGACTCTTAATTGAAATTTCTGTTTACTTTTAAGTGACCAGATAGTGGATCTCAATTAACTTATACAGTGTTGCCTCAAAGATTTAGCAATAGCCCACACCTGTTTGGGCAAACCTTAGCTAAGAACTTAGCAAAATTCATAGATAAAACATCTTTAATTGTTCTACAATATGTAGATGGCATCTTTTTATGTGCCTTCACCCAGGCTGAATGTCAAAAGGTCATTATAGAGCACCCAAGCTTCTTAGCTGACAGGGGTTATAAGATCTCAAAGAAGAAAGCTTAATTATACCATCAGTAGGTTTAATTTTTAGGATGGTTTAAGATTTAACATTTTTGTCACTGAGAAGAAAAATAAACCTAAAAATATTCACCCAAAATCCTGGATGGGTGATCATGCACAAACCAGCTCAATAGCCAATGGCATATCTCAATAAGGAACTTAGTACAGTAGTTTCATTCTCAAAAGCAAACCTGTCTGATTAACGTCTAAAAAAGAAATGTTTCAAATACCCCAGGTATCAAATTTCTGCTTGAACCAGTAACTTCTCTCAGCTCCTTCCAGATCTCAGTCAAGGCTTACATTGAAATAAAAATGAAAGAAGCCTGCAGACTCAGTAGGAGACCCATATCAAACCCAAGAAAAAAAGGGAAAAATTGTCTTTACTTGAACTCCCACAAATTTAAACCAAAAATACATTGTATAATGTTTTATTAAAATAATTAAGGGTTCTGTTATTTTACCAGGACTCTTGTTTTTGCCTTAAATTCTACATTTTTGAGCTCATAACATTAATTTTTTTTTGATCAGTACTAATTCTATTCCACTAGAGTGTTTGAACATCTGTTACATTGCAATGGAAATTTACTTAAAAATCTACAAGGTCGTTGCTTTTGTGTTATGTGTATATCTTTTTGTCTGTCTATGTATGTGCATATGTTCACATACCATGTACATGATATAAAAATTGATATATAATGAGCACTCATGAATTAAAATTCAAAATATGAATCCAGATACCTTTAATTCACATGACTTTGAGGTTCATTTAAACTGAGTAAACAAATAAAGGTAAAATATTTTTTAAAATTTTTAACTCACAAATCTCTCTAGGTGATCAAACTAATAAAATGTCAAAGTCTGTAAAATGTCTAATCCATTCTTTCCAGGACTTTTCTTCAACAGGAAAGAGATGGAAGACACTCTTCAACATGCTATCTGATACCTTGGTTTTTATAGTAAAATAAGTCAAGTAGATTTGACATGTATGGGATTACTCAAATGTGTTAGACATCTGTTAATATAAAAAGTTAAAATGCTCACTGTTAAATATAACACCAAATACACTTAACTCCTTAAATGCCTTGAGGAGATATACTTGAACATTGTGTTTCCATAAATTGGTAAAAAATAAGAGATGTGATTCTATATATAAGAGGTCCAAAAGTTTCAACTGTGCTTCAATTAGAGTTCTATAAATAACATAATGTATTTCATCTTATTAAAATTGAGTAATTAAACTAATTTCAGAAAACTTATAAGAGTTGTTTCAGAATGTGAACCAAAATGGGGTCTAAAGATAGGAAAGAAAATAGAGGTTCCAGGTATGGATATAGATTTAGTAGATGGGAAAAGAAAATATTTTTGGGAGAACCAAGAGCCAGATGGTTGGCTCTGCATTGGATGTGGGCAGGTTGGCACACCTGTCACTGCATGGCCTTATGGCAGCCATGGCCAGGCTCTTAATGGTGAGGTCCCAGACAAGAGTCAGTTGATGCCCTGGGACAAGGATATGCAGTTGACCCCTCAGCCTTGGGTGCCCCCTGGCTGGGGAGACCAGAATGGTGGATGATATCTGCTCTTGCCCCAGTGTCCACCACTCACACTTGGGAGGACCTACCCACAGTGGTGGCAGCATTGGAGCAGGAGTTGCTGACCACCTTGGTGAAGCTGCTGTAGACCACCAGTCCTTGCTGAAGTATGAGGGCAAGGAGGCAGGGAGGGCTGCCCCCAGAATGGGTGGGCAGGGAGAGCCACTGTTGGTGTTGGTGCTGGGCAACAGCAAAACCCAGTCTGCTATGCCCATGTGGCAATTGGTGTTGAATCTGGCACACAAAGAGCACAGGCCTGTGGTCGGCTTCAGTGGGTAGCCACCAGCTGAGGACACCTGGGAGCCTCTGACCATAGCTGTGGGGGGAGAAGCTGCCACTGCCCATGGAGAAATCCTGGACCAAGAAGCCTCCCCAGCATATATCCCCTGCCACTACTGGACCACTACCGTGAATAACACAGATTCTGCAGGGAGAACTCAGGTCCCCCAAAATTATAAAAGCAGGAAAACTCAAAGAAAGGAAACCCAATAAGGTCAGTGATATCAGAGATATGATGAACTGGCCAACAACAGGAGAGTTAGTGAGCACTGGAAAAAAAATGTTTGCAGTCTCAGAGTATCATCTGCCAAGGAAATGAAAGCCACAAATTAGAAAAGAAAAAGAAGAGAAGGTTGAAAAGAGGTGTAACAGTGAGAGCAAAGAAGACCAGGACACACATTTAGATGGTCCTAATGAAAATGTATGTGAGGATGAGGCCCAGTCCAGCAGCAATGAAAGAGAGCTAATAAATACAAGTTAGTACTACTGCATTTAGGTGATGTAAAACCACAGAATCAGGAGAGACCTGGATCCTGGAACAATTCTTGGTGTCAACCTGAAGCAAATAAGTCATTCCATAATAACAGGAGAAATGACACATGAAGTTGAAGGTGAGACAGAGAAAAAAGAGATGATCAGAAGAAGTATCCAATGTGAGGAGTAAGGGGGGTAAAATCTGAGGTCCTTCAGAGGCCAAGGAAGAAGACAAGACTGGGGAAGAGGATGAGGCAAAGGAAACCCTCAAGTGAATTTTGATCATTTGTATGACTACCAAGAACATTGTGAAAGAATGGGTCCACCATTTCAAACAGAAATTAACACCAGTATGATGTCTTACTATGATGGTGGTACTAGTGCGCAGGTGTATCCTGTGGAAGAAGTATTGCTTAAAGAGTATATTAAGTGTCAAATTGAATATTACTTCAGTATAGAAAACTTGGAACATGACTTCTTTCTGCAGAGAAAGATGAGTGAGTGAAATTTCTTGCCTATTTCCCTGATTGCTGATTTTCACCACGTTCAGGCTCTCACTGCAAACCTTAATCTCATTTTAGAGGCCCTGAAGGACAACACAGAAAGAAGTTTTGGATGACAAAATGAAGAAAAAGATAGAACCAGAAAAATGACCAATCCTGGGTCCTCCTTTCAGCAGTGTTCCACAGACAGACTTCTCCCAGCTGATTGATTGTCCAGAGTTCGTTCCAGGCCAAAACTTTTGCTCACATACAGGTAACAGTTTGTCTTCCAGAAGCAACTGCATGAGAGGGGGCTCTTTAATCCATTTTACCTGTCTCTTCTTTGTTGATTTAGCCTTGGTAGGAAAATTAATACATAACTTTTAATCCTCCAAATTCTACTTACATTGTCTCCCACAAGATTATTTAAATAGGGATCTAAGATTATGGGTGAGGTTCCGTCATGTTCTTGTTTTTAATTTATGTGTACTTTGTCATGTGTGGAATTTTTATCATTTTTTGCTGAGTGACTGTGGATACATCATGCCAGTTTTCCCTTTTAGGGTTGAGATAGTCTTAAGTGTAATACATAAGGAGGGGGTAGACTTCCTTTAATTGTTAAACGTGTGCTTTATCCTTGTCTTGCAAAGACAGGTGACCCACATTCAAAAGCAGAATTGAGGTTCTTTTTAATCTGGTGGTGTTTAGAATTTCCAAACCCCACTTCAGTGTTAAGGACGTTTTCTGAGTCATTTTTAAGACATTTCTTCTGGGGTGAAAAATGTGCTTAAACTTTCCAGCCAGGGTGATGATCTACTGATCTCTGGAAGTCATCTGATGTGAATGTGCAGTGCAACAGGTGACTCACTGAGTTGCACTGTGCACACTGGAAAAAACCATGCTGCAGACAGGGAAGCCACCACACTGCATCTGTGTGACAGTGTCCACTACCAAACCCTGGGCAGGACGACAGTGGAAACGACCACTTCTACCTTGATGGGTGACAGAGCCAGGGACTGCTGCTGGCCTTGAAGGAGCTGCCCAATTCTTTCTGTGTGACTGAACTTAGGCTGCCTGACTACATTTATTTGCAGGGGAAGCTAATACTATCATTGTGGATACACTGTAGGTTCTGTCTATTGTTTCCAGGCATACGTACTTGTGTCCAGGTCAATAAAGCAGAGAATGAGAGCACTGTGTGGCATTTCTCAGATCTTCATCTGTCCTTTGCCATGGTGAACATTGCATAACTCACATGTTAACGGTGTTTCACATGGACTGTAAAATTTACTAATGTGGACATTTAAGGGGTAAGAAATTGAAGAAATAAACAAGGTTATTTTCCCATTATTCTTCAAAATGTATTTTTGATATATCAGTATAAGTCCTGCCCATCAGAAAAGCATTAATGATGGACAGTTTCACAGAAATTTTTATCTCATTTCTACGTCAGCCCTATGCTTCTACTCCCATCAAGCAAATTGCAAATTGGGCAACTGCTTTAAAAGCTGAAGAAAGATGACAATGTGTTTTTGCTTGTTTTTTATTTAAGATAAAATGGCTGATTGTAATAGTTAGATTTATTTATTGTGTAAACTTGGGTTCAAGATAACACTTTTAACTAGCTTATGAACAATCATTGATAAGTTGGATAATGTAGAAAATACTTTTTCCTCAGGATAGTTAATTTAGGTCAGTCAAGTTGATGATGCCTGTCCATTAACCATTTATTAATTATTAATAAAATTATAAGAATAAAACTTTAAAAAGAAAAGAAAATGTTCATGGTAAGAAATACATGAGGGTCTAAGTAAGTGTTAAGAAAGTCTGTGTGTAAGTAAAGTGCACATTTCAACAAGCTTGTATATAACTAAGTTGGTTATATGTTTGTGAGACAATCAGTTAAAGCTATTTGTTTTGTCCCTAATCTCAAATACTAATGTACTGATATAAACCAAAGTTTAATCTATTTGTTAAATTGACAAACATTTCTTAAAAATATCAGTTTACTCATAACACTGTTTCTACACAGATTTATTTTAAAAATTAGGGCTTGTACAATTATGGTTAAATAAGAACTGTTAAAGTATTGTACTATACTACAGATTCTAAATTTTTCTTTAAAACTAAATTGGTTAATAGAAATCCATCAAGATTATTGTGCTATTACTCTCCTTTATATATTAAATGTGTTTATATCTTTCAGATATACTAGTCTTAAAAGTAGAAAATATATCAAGCTGGTATTCTCCAAACTAAACTTCTCTGTAATGGTAATTATAAACTTATAAGAAGTGAGTTTTATTGGGGATTTATTTATATCATTTAATGTTCTGAAACTGGATCCAAACCTTATGTTTCCTTCTACACTGGAATAAAAATGTAAATGTATTTCCAAAAGATAGTAAGAGCCTGATCTATTTAAAGGTTAATATTGTGAAACATGAAAGCATTTTGCACTTTGCTACACGAAAGAAAAGTTTAAAATCCTCCGAGTCTTTCCTTGATTTATGTTTTAAACATAATCTTATATTATATGAACTAGCATTTGTATAGACTAAGAAAACAATATATGTGAACTTTGTAAAATGATATTTTAAAAAGAGGAACACATTAACTTCAAAACTAGAACACTTTGCCTAAAATTTCTGAAGACTCACTGATAAGCAGATGATGACACATAATGGGGGGGTGGGAGGGGAACAAGAATTGAGGAAGGAAGGACTGTATAGAGGAAAAAGAGGGGAAGGAGGGTGGGGGGAAGGGAAAAAATAACAGAATGAATCAAACAACATTACCCTATGTAAATTTATGATTACACAAATGGTATGCCTTTACTCCATGTACAAACAGAGAAACAACATGTATCCCATTTGTTTACAATAAAAAAAGACTTGTGAAGAGCCCCACCTCACCTGAGATAAGTCTCTTCCTCCCACCTTACTACATGTTAGAGTAAGACTCCAAAATAAGCTAGACTTTAGCTCATTCAAAGTTTTATTCAAAGGATTGGTTTTTATTGTAAAGTTACTCTGATCTCAAACAGGGGATATAATGTGGTATAATGTATAGCTCAGCCAAAATTCAAGATAGTTTTTACAGAAACTAAATATGATTTTACTTTTGTTAATTCATTTTTTAATTTTTCTTGTAAACTCTATAACTGTTGCCTGTTAATGTTTTGCACAGCTGCTGCTTCAAGAACAAACAACCTGAGGTACTTTGACATAATAAGTCATCACCTACAGGACAGATAGGATAATAAAGACCCCAATTAAATAAAAGCAGAACATGACTCTAAAGTCATAGACATTGAAGATAAAGCCCAGTACTCTTACTTTATGACTGGTGAGACTGGCTTGCTGGATGTTTAAGATCAAGGCTTATGATTGAGATTAAAATAAATGGACCAAGAAAACCAATATTTTACTCTTGCCCAGGGCATCAGCCTGAACCCAGAGAACAAGAGAATTACTCAAGGAAGCTTTGCAACACTGGGCTACATTATCTCCTGATCAGGGTGATTGAAGAGGCCACTAGAGAATGAAAAGTCAATCAGTGCACCTGCTACAAAGAGGAGGGTCATTGAAAAAGGGAGAAATCCCTGAGGCTTCCAAAGAAGCCACCTGACCAAGGATACCCTACCTAGCAAATGGCAACAAAGGAGCTAACGAGCTGCTCTCAAGTTCCCCATGAGTGACACTCGTGGGAACTCAGCTGACTCTAGTAACAGGCAGGAAGAGGCAAATCTGACCAGCTTCATCTTGAAAACCTAGCAAAACAGTTAAAACCAAAACATAGCCATACCTGGGCTTTTAAAGGTAGAAATAATAGTCAAATGTAACTTAAGATGTACACTTCCGTTAGCCCCCTAGAATAAGTAAAAACTAGAGTAAAAACTAGATTTTTAAGCAGGGAGGAGTGCCTTACAACTATCAAGACAATCTGCCAGAGTCCAAAATTCTTGGATGGTTTAAAGCCTACAGATATTCCTAAATAGGACAATGACTGCTAAATTGCCTACAGAAGTTCCTGCAAGATCAGATACACAAGTTCACCAACCAATCATACAAACAATTGCTTCTTCTTCAAGATTA
This sequence comes from Sciurus carolinensis, assembly GCF_902686445.1. Lineage (NCBI taxonomy): Eukaryota > Metazoa > Chordata > Mammalia > Rodentia > Sciuridae > Sciurus > Sciurus carolinensis. The sequence goes on along the minus strand of NC_062225.1, from coordinate 37,607,963 downwards.
CCAGTGCCTGACACCAAAGCTGAGATTGACACCTCTGACTCCAAAAACTCTGCTCCCATCTAAAGCCCTTTCTGATCCCCTTTGTAGAGGAATGTGACTCTTCACCCTAACAGGAAGAAGCTACAGAAGAAAGTCCATCATCCCAACCCCAGCATCATAAAATCAAAAAGGTAAGAATATTGACATCAGATCCACCATCGTAGGTGAGAATCCCTTTTACCTATCGGGATCCCAAGTTTTGATCCTGAGGCAGTGCCCTTTAGCTTCCCTTAAAATGTAGAAGTCAACCCCAGTCCAGCCCATGATGCAATGACTAAGCATGCATAAAAATTTCTATTGCACACTATAAAACTGCTCTGTGAGACATGCTGATGCTCTCTCTGGAAGGACGGTCTTGTCAGTTCACAAGTGTTTTACTGACAATAATCTTTTGTGTGAAATTCCAGTGTGTAGCATGGTGCTTGCATTCTGTTCAGACCTTGTGCATGTCCTTTCAACAACAAAACAACAAAATAAAAGCAATCTTTTAAAATTGTGGGTCATTTTGCTTAAATTACATATTGCCATTTGAGCATTATTTTTTTTTGTTGCAGAGGAAGAGAAAAGTAAGTTCCTCACACCTTCCAACCCATACCCAACATTTAGCAATCAAGCTATTTTTTTATGCCAAGGTTGGTAATCTACCTGAACCTCCCTTCCCTTGGATATTTCCCAAAATGCTTATTGGATATAAGATCACCCTAATATTATGATTAAAATTTGTCCCAAAATAAACTTTTAAAAAATTTTTAAAAAGAGTTTGGAAGGTGGCTCAGTGGTTAAACATCCTTGGGTTCAATCCCTGTACCAAAACACTAAACAAAACAAAAGAATAATTGTGGGACTTTTTCTTAATTTACATATTTTAATTGTAGCACTTATTTTTCTCTATTGGGACAGAAGAAAACAGTATGTCCTTCACACATTCTTCATGATCACACCTAACATTTTGGGGTCAAGCTACTGTTTTATGCCATGGTCTCTAATTTATCCACTGTCTCCCTTCCTTTGGAAAATTTACCCAAATCCTATGTTTACTGGAGGAATCTCTTACCTCCAATCCTGTTACCCTGGCTTCTTCCTTCCTATGTTTGTTTATATTCAAGTCTTATGTTGGCACAACACCACTTCATACATAAAAACATCAAGGTTTGCTCAAAGTCCCTTTTTCCGTGGCTTGTCAGTGCAGAAATTGAGGTTCAGACCATTGTTTGCCTATTGTACAGACACTCCTCAAGAGAGTCATGTTCCTGAGATTTTTGGACCTGAGTGTTCACATCCAGAATACTGAAATATTCATGATTGTGGGAGACCATTTAAAAATATGATGTGATGTAGATAATTGGTTAAAATATCGAAGTGCTGATTTCTTTTTATTTCACTGTTAATTGGAATCTACTCTTTGTACTTGGATATGGGACACAGTATTAAAGTGCCATGGGCTTATACAGGGTGTAATAATAAAATCAGGGTAATTCCCATTTATTCAAATTGTCATTTTTATGTTTGAACCTTTGACATACTTCTCTGGGTTTTTGATTTGTATAAGTTGCTATTATAAAGTGTAATCACCCTATTGTGCTATAAAACCTGAGCTACTTTCCCCTCTTAACTGTTTTTGACACTCCTTACCTACCATCAGTCCCATTAACCTTCTTATCATAGGTATAGGAAGCTATTCTGTTCTCAACTTTTGTGTGATCAACTTTTTAAGTTTCAATACATGAGTTTCAACATGCAGTATTTGTGAAAAATGAAAACTTGCTACCACTACTAGAAAAGACAAACTTTTCCCCAAATAATGATCAGGTAATGTAACACAATTTTCTCTATTAACTCATTCAGTGTTTTTGGGTTGTCTCACAAGATAAATACAGAAAAAAGAATAGAAAAATATAAATCAAATGTCCATATGTGTCCCAGATTTTATGTGTCACACTTGATTACTAGGACACTGTTGTACTTTGTGACATATATGTCCATATAAATGGTATGTGCCTATACATATAAGATTATTTCATGTAAGTTTTAAGTATATTTTATAGTATAAGTTAAAATAGATTCATATTAGTATGGGATAAAAAACTTTAAAAAAATTTTAGGCTAGACACAGTGGTGGATGCCTATAATCCCAGGTGTTTGGGAAGCTGAGACCAGAGGATTGCAAGTTTAAAGCCAGCCTCAGCAATTTAGCAAGACTCTGAGAAATTAAGTTAAACCCTTTCTCAAAATGAAAAGTGCTGGGGTTAAGCTTCCAAATGCACTTACTGCCTGCTTCTCTTTCACCTGGGATGCCCTTCCGCAACAACATGAAAGAACAATGTCTGAGCATGGACACTACCACCTATCCTCCATCAACAGTCATTAGGTCTCATTCAGACTAACAACCTGGGGTTGTCTTTATGGGGTGTCCACCCTGCCATGGCCCTGAAACCCTGCACTGGCTCTGCTGCACAGCCATTCCACCACAGCTGGTGGCTCTGGCCCAGTTCCAGAAAACCCTCATTTGTTCCATGGGGCCCTTACCTTTAAAAAATACGTTGCTAACAGGTCAAAGTGACAGGTGTCAGGCTGCAGGTGCATGCCAGTGGTAGAATAGTTGTTGACATGTACCTGGCTCCAGATTTTATCCCCAGCACCTAAATAAATAATAAACAAAATAGCCGGGTGTGGTGGCACATTCCTAAAATCCCTGACGATGGGGAGATTCATGCTCGAGGATCCCAAGTTTGAGGCCATCCTCAGCAACTATCAAGGTGGTAAGCAACTTAGCAAGACCCTGTCTCTCAAAATTAAAAAGGGCTGGGAATGTTGCTCAGTGGTTATGCACCCCTGAATTCAGTCCCTGCAACTAAAAAGAAAACACAGTCAACATACCAAAAACTAAAAGTAAACTACACTTCCCAGTATCCTTTGCAGGCAGGAGTGGCATTGATTTTGTGCTGGTCAATGAGATGCCAATGGAAACCACTGGACCACTAGCTCTTTTTTCTTCATTTCTTCTCCATTCCCTTATAGCTGTATTGAAAAGGATTTCAGAATGGAAAATAGGAAAGGTCATGGGGCCTGATAGCATGATTAGCTAGCTAGTCATGAAGCCTTACTACTCACCTCTGGGATTATTTTTTTTTTTCAAGTAAAAATATTTTTTCAGTATTTTGTTTCACATACTAGGTTTCTGTCTTTCACTGTTTCTTCATAGTCCTCTGGTTCAGGAAAAATCTAGTTCAAGAGTAGCACCAACTTTTGTCGCCAACTCCTTTTTCAGGTCTCTTGTGATGGAATGAAGCCACCACAGGAAACCTGTCCTGTTCCCAATGTGAGTCTTGGGGCAGAGTTAACCCTGACACCTGTCCAGGATCCCTCACAATCCCCAGAAAGTTCACAGAGAGTGAGTGTCTTTATTCTTGATGCCAGCACTCAAATCCAAAATCTCAGGGCCCAATGACTTTCCTGAACCCTGTCTGTACAACAGGTAAATACTGTTCTGAATCTCAATTCCTGCAGTGTTTGGCCATGGGAAGTTGACTTTGAGCAATCCTTCTTGTTTCCATCTATAAAGTGGGGCTGTGCCAACTAAAGACTTGAGTCTAAATAAATGCAGAAAGGAACAAGCCAGGGTTCCAGGACTGGAGATGAGTGATGCCTTCCAATAAACCTAGGATTTGACAAAATATCCAAGGGAAGGGAGATGGCAGATAAATTATAGTCCTTGGCATAAAACAATAACCTGATAGCAAAATGTTGGGTGTAGGCATGAAAGAATGTGTGAGGAACTTACTTTCTCATCCTCCACAAGAGGAAAATGAACCCATGGGAGCTTAACCACTGACCTACATCCCAAGCTTTATTTTTAAAAAAATGTTTCTTTTTACTTTTAAGATTTTAATCATAATATCATGGTGATCTTATATCAAATATGCATTTTTGTCCAAAATACATATGTAAATTTTGTAACTGATTCTCTATAACCTGAATTTTTTTCTTAAATTCAACTGAAAATGGTATACTTAAAAAATTACTGGACACATTTGATCTCATTTTAATAAAATTGTTTTTCTTTCTATACATCCATTTTCTCCAATGCTCTCTCTCTTCCCTCTCATCTATGTGACTAGAGATGAATTTGGGATATATAACCTAATGCTAATTGTGGTGTTTGGGACTATAGGTTTTCTCATGATTCTGGTCCCCTGCTTGGTTTTGCAGTATTCTTCCATATATGTTGAATTCTTTATAAGAGCCATTAGCATAGTTATAAAGCATTGCACTCAGTTTTCCAAAAACTTTGCACTCTTTTGAAGGGTTTGGGGGCATTGAATGACATGATGAGGAAAGCACCTGGCAGAGTGTGGCTGTGTGATTCTGAGAGGTCCCCATGTAAGAACATGCTGTTCTTACCTGGAATGTCCTTCCTTTTGCTATTTAGAAATTTTCTATTTATCCTTCATTACCTAGCTGAATGTGAAGAATTCCCAGATACTTGTACCCAGTTAATCAGACCCTTTATCTAAAGACATAGAATCTGAGCAGGGATAAAGAGACAGCAGAGAGGCTTACAGTGTGCTCATGTAGTAGCAGCATAGAGGTAGGACTGTGAGGGGTTGGAGCCCTGAGATGATCAAGCGCAGCCCTGCTTTATTTATCTTTGACATCAGATTCCCTTGACCTCTTCTGTGTCCTATGATATATTATTTTTATTTAATGAAGCCAGTTCAGTTTCTGCAGCTTGCAGTCCAAGTACCCAACTGCTGACCTGAATCCCTAGCATTGTCAGGCTGTCAGAATGATGGTTACACAGTGGTTGTTATAAAGAGGCTGTCCCCCAGAGACCCAATTTGGAGAAAAATTGGGCATGGTCAGACACATGTGCTCCCACATTCTCTGGCTGAGAGAGCACAAATGGTTCTTGTTTCCCAAGTGTGACAGTTTGACATATTTGAATCTATGTAAATGTTATAGACCAGGCTATATGGGCAATGAGTAAACAGACTCCATTTTACATTTCAACTCCATGTATGTAGGAAATGCTTCTCCCATGGAAATGCCCCGCCTCTGTACCCATCAGTAGTTGCTTAGCATGATATGTTTGTCACTGTCTTGAGTAGGTCTTGGAAAGAGGGTAGCTACCTCCCCACCTCCCAGACTCCTTCAGACCCCTCCTCCTGCCTGGACCCTGTGCCACAGGTCCTCACCTCCCAGACTCCTTCAGACCCCACCACTACTGCCTTGACCCCATACCCCAAGTTCCCACCTCTCAGACTCTTTCAGAGACTTCCACACCTGCCTGGATGCTGTGCACCCTCTCTCCACAGGCCAGATCTGCTTTCTCTGTCCCTGTTACCTCTTAAACTGATCCTGAAACCCTGCCATAAGAACTCTCCCATGTCTGGGGACTCCTCCCCAGGATCCACCTGCATCCTCCTGGAGACCCTGAGGGCCTGGGGCATGGAAGAAAAGGAAGAAAAAGGTAGTCTAGAGGGTCTGGGGAATGCCCAGGTTTCCCATCGACCTGGACTGAGCTAGATAATGGTTTCAAAAACCTCTTTCCCCTTCCCACAAAGACTGACTCTCCTTTTCCAAGAAAGCCATTGCCTGAAGCCTGGACCAGGGGCTCCCACAGAAAGGGAGGGAGGGAGGTGCCAGGGCCTCTGATCTTTTGGGACTGGGGGCAGTGCTACCCACACACCCTGCCTGGCTTGGCGTATCAGAAAAGTTCCATAAGCTGCCACCCTCAACTCCTTGCCCCACCTACCCTGGGCCTTTGGTCAGACATTGACTGAACCACTGCCTTTCCTTTCCCTGCCAGGCCTGGCTTCCAGGCCCAGTGTGAAAGAGGAGGCAGTAAGGGACTGGGAGTGGGCAAGACTCAGAGACATCAAAGCCCAAAAGAGCAGTTCTGGGACAAACCAAAGTGGAGGGTGGCCAGGGATGCACACTGTACCACCAGGCTGCAGGCATCCAGGTCCCTTCCTCCCATCATGGACACACATATGCTCACTCACTGCTCATGCACACTGTACATGTACACTCCTAATACACTCCCCCCACACAAACTCATTATTCTTTCACACTCCACATAAACACATACCCCTCACACACACACTATATGGACACTCACTCCTCATGCACTGTCCACATGGACTCTCAATCCTCATGCACACTCACCATTCAAACCCCACATACATGCACTCATCACACTACACATGTGCACTAACTCCTCATGTACACCCCACATGCACACTTACTTCTCATACACATACCACATGCATGCTCACTCCTCATGCACACACCATATGGACACTCATTTCTCAGGCACACTCCAGATGCACTCACTCCTCATGTACATCCCACATGAACACATACTCCTTATACACATTCTACATGCTGCACACTCAATCCTCATGCACACCCCACAAGCACACTCACTCGTCATGAAAATTCTACATGTACAATCACTCCTTATGCAAACTTCACATACACAGTCACTCCTAATGTATGATTCGTGTGCACACTCCTCATAAAAATCCCACCTACACATTCATGCCTGATGAACACTACACATGCACACTCAGTTCACATGCACACTCCACAAAGACACTCAACACGTAACACTCTCTGCATACACACGCACTCCCTACTCACTCTCTACATGCACATACATCCCACATGCCTCCAACACACACATACCCACTCCACATATGCACACACCATCTGCACAGTCACCATAACAGTTATGCACACAGTATAGCCATGCTGCCCCAACATCAATGTGCTGGGAGGCTTCCAAGCAAAGTGTGACCCACGGATAGTCCCAGAAGCAAGCCAGGCCACCTCCTGCCCTAAAGAATGGAACTGGGTGTGGACTCAGCAGCACTAGTACCTGGTTGTACACAGGTCCAGGTGTGATAGACACCGGAATCCAAGGAGAATGGAGTTCATTTCAATTCAAGTCTACCCACATTCCTGATGAGGTGGATGAATGGCAGGTGGTCTGAGACACTTCAGATGAGTGTGCCAGAGCACACCATGTGTCCCTTGGTTAGGGGGATCCAAGACTGTGGGAGAAATTGGGAAGAATTTTTGATTTCTGGATGCCAGAGCAGGAGTAGCAGTGCAGGCCCAGTACTGCCAGACACAGAACCAGGCAGACAGTTAGGCCCCTCATTCACACACACACCACAGGCAGTGTGGGTCCTGTTTCCACCCTTGGGGGTCCTGGAGGAGTGACCCAGTTGAAGTGCAGACACAGTCCCATGATGGAGCCCCATGCCCCTGGCAGGCCCATTGGACACCTATCTTACTCACCTAGCCTGGAGCACAGCAGGGACACCAGCAGGAGAGCCAGACCTCCCTCATGGCTGCAGGAACTATACACAGTGGTGACACCTGCAGGCTCCTGGCAGGCAGCCAGCCCCAAGTCAACAGAAACAACAAAATGAATACGTGTTACCCTTTTGAGAACACCCTCATTTTCTCTAACAATTCTAAATTAATCCATTTGTCAGAGATCCTCCTGTGTTAGAATCTGAGCCATGAGACAGAGCAACATTATAACATATGTGCCAATTCTGTGAAGAGAAGGTCATATCCCAGTCATGCTGTGACCAGCTGAAACAAGCTGAGGTCACTTGGTCACAAGTCTAACTTTAGGATCCTGTGTGCATGCCTTCACAGGTTTCAGTGCTCAGTCTGAGAGTAAATTTTCTGTCTTTCTTTTTCCATTTTTAGAAAGGTGACTGATTTAGGAAAGCAGATTCCCATTCAAGGGTGCAGGTGAGTTAACTTGCTGACTAGGGATTAGTCCCCCAAGTAACTGGAATAACCAGAGCTTACCCTGAGGGAGCATAGGACATTAGAGGCAAAAGCCTCCCTTCAGACAAAACAAATGTATGATTTAAGTGTGCAAAACCAAAATTAAATACACAAGTCAAACCCCCAAACCCATAAGCACAAAATTACAAATAGAGGTAGCCATGAACATCCTGGCTGAAGTTACTCTAAAGTTCTGGGCAATCAACTCAGGTGGTTTCTGGACAGTTGTGGTTCCCAGCAGAAGCTGGTCTGTTCAGGGAGTCAAGGTTCCAGCTCTAGGAGAGATTGGGGCAGTGAGTGTGCTGCTGAGTTGTTTCTTCCACCCTGGCACAGGTCTCAGGAAGAACAGCAAGAGTGAAGGTGGCTCCATGATCAAGGCCACCACACTGTAGGCATCCCAATGATCAGGCTATGTGCTTCTGAAATTGAATACTGTCATCACCAGATGGTGTCCCAGGATGTCGCCAGGAGGGAGAACGGTCTTCAGCCTGCCCCTTAGGTTTTTAACATGCTGCAGAGAGGGATTTTTAAGTCCTGTCAGTGGAGACACAGGTAGAGGTTTACACAGAAAGTCAAGGCACAGAGCGGGGTTCATGCCTGGTGTACAGTGCCCTTTTGGTCTGTGAACTCTTCATGAAAGAAAACCTGGAGATGGTAAAGATGAGGAGCAGGCATGGTGGGTCAGCCTGGTGGCTCCATTCCACATGTTGTTGGGTGCAGGCTGGGGTGGCATCTGGTTTCCCCCCTGGACCTGGAGTTCATGTTCTCTGGTGGATTGGCAGCTCTTGCACTGTGCTCCAATCCAGGGTCTAGGACAGTTTTACTCCAGGCTTCTTGTACTCAGTTTGCAAACACTTTCTGTAAACTAAACTGGTTGCTCTGCCTCTCCTCTCTTCCTGTAGATAGTACCACAGTCACAAGCAAACACCAAAATGGCCCTTTCAAAATAACAGTTCAAAATGATCCCCACTGGACTGGAAAGACAGGCCCCAAATTGGTTCAAGGAGAGACCCAAGGGCAACTAACAGGAAGAAAGGGAACCCATGTGCCTGCTGGGAAGAATTTATTAGGGTCAGACTTCATGACCAAAGTCATAAAAATTATCTTTCCATCTTATCAGAATTGGTGATGGAATCAACACTGCCTCTGATGGTTAGAAAGTCAGAACCCAAGACTGAACTTTGTAGCTGGTCTCATCCTGGGCCAGCAGCCCTGAGCTAGTCCCTGGGAGCTGTATCCAGTGACTCCAGCAGAGGGCTGTAGTCCCACCAGCCTACCCAAATTCTGTCCTGGGCCCAGGCCAGAGATCTGAACCAGGGTTCCCCACTGACTAAACTCTGTGTCCAGTCTGCATCCAGAATGAGAGGAAGACAACATTAAATGGGAAACGAAATTGACGTGCAGCATGGTCTTCTTAGGAAGACAGTGGATCTTCCCCCAAACTCATAAAAGGGGCATTTAAGTTGGAGGCTGCAAACTTCTGGAGCAGAACATAGCTCTGTATTCATTCCCTTGAGTTCTGTGTCACCCTCCAGGCCTCAGGGTCAGGGTTCCCATCCTCAGCATGTGGGCATTGCCTGTGGTAAGCCCTGGCAGAATAAAGAAGGAGCAGGTCAGTGGGACAATGGGTAGGGATGTGGAAAGATATTTGAAGCTTCTTGAAACTTCCCAGTTTTAAAGGAGCCTGAACAAAATGTGGTCAATGACAGACTACTTGTCAGATGTGACTTGAAAAACCAACAGTCTATGGCAAGTTCTCCAGGAGCACAGACCTCCCTTTGACCTGTTAGGGTCAGAAGCAGGAGAACTCTCAGCAGAGCAGGCAACTGGCAACCAAGTCCTGCTAGCAGAAACCTGGGCTCTGCCCTGCAGAGCCATGGTGGGAGAGTTCTTTAGAACAATAAGGCACTAAGCCCCCTGTCTTTCTTAGGAGATGTTGCAATGGTCCTGTGGACCAGCAGGGCCTGTGAATTTAATTGCCAGACCATAGAAGGTAAGCCACTCTAGGGGCTGGCTCTGGGAGGGAAGAAACCAGGCCACAGATGTGACTCCTACCTACCAGCACCTGCCTGTGCTGGGGCACCTCCCCACAACTGTCCCTTCTGGGAGTCCTAAAATAAAGAGTCCCATGGGGGACCTGGGGTGGGCTCCTGGTGGAGGCCATGGGAGAAAACAGCCATGTCAGTGTTCCCAAGGACTACAGGAAATCCCTCAAGCTGGCAGAACTGAGCAGAGCCCTGGGGAGTAGGACTGCCAGCTCTGCTGGGAGCCTCCTGTGGGGGCACCTGTTGCCTGGTCCTAGTTGGTGGTGCATGTTAGGATAAAGAGACACATCATGGTGCAGAACACAGACAGGAAAGTTTTTTGATTTACCAACATTGTTCCCAGCTGCAAAGGGGCCCGCCACTGGGAGACACTGAGAGAGCCCATATCAGGGCAGGGGAACTTCATTGCACATGCTGGTTCTTCCTCCTTTCTGGGGCCCAAGACCACTGTGGGCAGTTTTGTGTGACCAGGCTGATAAGGTCGCCCCAGCCTGGAGCTCACTCTGCTTGGGGGCTGGAAAGTGGGGTGGCAACCATATGAGCCCCAGGTTCCCAGCTGCCAGATGGGCATCTCTTCGGGGCTCTGGGCTCAGTCCTTCTCAAATTGGGCTCAACCAGGCTTCAGTCCCTGCACACAAGTAAACTTGAGTGTGTGTTACCTTAAACCCACTGTGCTTCCTTGCTGACTTCAGCGTGGGTCTGACTCTTATGGCTTCCCTGACATGACCCTAGTGAATGAAGTTCTCCTGTTTAACAAGAAGGGGGCTGAGTCTGGAGGGTGCCCCATTGATGATACCAGCCACTCAGGAGGCTGAGGCAGGATCAATTTAAAACCACCATGATCATCTTAGAGAGATCCTGTCTCAATATAAAACACAAAGAGTGCTGGAGAGTAACTCAGGAGAAGAGTACCCTGGGTGCCAGCCTCAGGGCCCTCCTCACTCTAACAAGGGGGAGGAGCAGAAGAGGAGAGGAACTTAGGGCAAGGTCCAGGCAGAGAATGTTTCTGGGACCTGAGCACACCATGAGCTTGGTGCTTGAGAACTTGGGATTTGGGAACACTGCCTCCCTAATCATCACCAGGCTCCCTGCAGTTCTTGGTAAATCCCAGAAACTCTGAAGGAGGAGGAACAGGGAGTGAGGAAGAGAAAGTGCCTGAGCCCTTCTTCACCAGGCACCCCCAGGTGTGCTCTTTTTCTGCAGCCACATAGGGTCCCTTTTGTTACCCAGTGGCCCAGGCAATTCAGCCTCCTCTAAAACCACAAACCCTTGGGAAGTCTGTGGTAGAGCAGGGAGATAATAATGACATGCCCTGCTCTGTCCCACTGGGGACCCTGGGCTGATCTGTCATGGAAGGGCAAACTCTGCCTTGTCAGAGATGATCCCTGCCTGAGAATCCCTAGGGACAAGGGCAGATTCAGGTCCTGTGGTATGCTTTATTTCCATCTGTCAATCAGGACCTCACAGGAGCCTGTGTGACTCCTGATGTCAGGGTCAAAAGACCTGGTACAGCATGTCTAGGTGGGGTTCCAGCAAGGCCAGGCACCATGTGGTGTACACCTGCCAGGTAAGGGCTGGAGAAGGTAAGGGGAGAAGGAAAGACCCATGGTTCCCAGGACTGAGCATGAAGAAACAAGGGTGACAGACCAGGCCTGGTGTTTCTATGGAAAAGGTGGGTCAAAGAGGTTCCTGGCTCGAGTAGTGACTGGATGGAAAACTGATTCTCTGTTACCCAGTCTCCATAGTCACATTGTGACTCCAACCCTGATGCATGGACAGAACCCCCAAACCAGTCATTCCTAGAACTCAGGGACAACAAGATCAGAAACAGAACTGGAGCCAGGCTCCTCAGACCTCTGACTGCAGCCAGTTGATGCAGAGGTCAGTAGGTCCAAGGAAAGGTTACAGTGGGTTACACAGTGAGTGCTGAGGGCCCCACACACTATCTAAGGCCTTGGAAGAAAGAATAGCTGTGTCTGCCCCTCCCTTTAGGTCATTATGACATCACAAACTGTATGGGCGTTAAGGAGAGAAGCTGGGCAGGGCACCACACACTACTGGACACTGTTCCCAGACCACCATGGGGAGAGGACACTGGAGAGAAGAGGAGGCAGGGAAGATCCCATTAGGCCACAGATCCACACCAATGTCACATCAGAAAAGGGAACATAAACTGTCCTGTGAGCCAGGACTCCAAGCCAGCAGAACTCAGATTACTGTGCCTTGTGGTTGAGCACTCCTCACCTAGGAGTTCTCAGTCTTATCTGGGTCCTGTCCTTAAGTTCCTCTCCCATACCATTGCTCAGGGTCTTCTGTGTCCCTTAGGTGAACGCTTCTCTTCCACCGGTGCTCAGTCCCCTCTCAGTATTTTAGGTGGGCAAACATCACCCCACCACGGCTCACTCTCCACTGAACCCAAGGCAACCTGGTTCTCTCAGAGAACTCTCAGTGTTAGTCCCATTCTGGCTAATGTCAGTAAAACAACTCTGGTCTTATATGCATATCCAGGACAACACTACTGAGGAAACTTGGAGAATGTGGATATTTCCTCTTTTCAACAACCTCAGTAGACCTTTGGTGCTTCTATGTAGACAGCCTCCTCACCAATGCCTGAAAACACAAGCCAGTTTTAATGGTTGTCAATTCCAAGATCACTGAGGACCTCATTCCATCAGACATATTCCACCATTTACAAACCTTTGCTCAAGTGGCTCAGCTCTTATGAGTGATGTAGCATGCCCAGGATTTCTGCTTTCCCTCTGACCATTGAATGAAAAGCATATGTTTAAGAATTTTCAAAATCTTCTCTGACATGTTACTGGCTGCTCTCTTTTCACCATCCTAGTGCATCTGGATGAGGCCTAATTCACACCTTGAAGTGAGTACATGAAATGTGGCCAAGGGCAATTTCCCATTATCATGAAGGACTTCTTTGCACCTTTTATGTAGCACCATTCCCACCATCCCTGATGTCACTGAGACATTGGTCTGAAGGTCACTCTCAAAAACTTTCCAGAACCTCTGAGGCCTATAGGTGAGAAACACTCTTCCAAAAGAGCTCCATTTCTCTGGATTCTGTGGTCAAACACCCTTCATCTAACTTTGCTTATTATTCTCTGTGTTCTGCCTGAAATCTCCTCTCAATCACCATTGCTCAGGATCTTCTGGGTCCTCTGGGAGAGTACACATCTCCCAACAGTGCACAGTCTTCTCTGGGTCTTAATATCACTTTCAAACAATTGCTCAGGGTCTTGAGTCTTGTGGGTGAGTGACCTTCTCCCACCAGTGCTCAGTCCCCTCTTGGTATTTTGGGTGTTCACACTTCACCTACCAGTGCTCAATCTCTATTGAGCCCTAGGCAACCTGGTTTCCTTAGTGAACTCTCTGGGTAAGCCCTTTTCCTGCTAAAGTCAGTGAAACATCTCTGGCCTTATCTGTGTGTCTAGGTCAACACAGCTGTGGAAACTTGGAAAGATGTGGATCTTTTCCCTTTCCAGGGACCTCAATAGACCTTTGGTGCTGCCATGCAGACAGATTCCTCACCAATGCCTGAAAACACAATAAAATTTAATGGATGTCAATTCCCACAGCACTGACGACCTCATTCTACCACACATAGTCTACCATTTCCACACTGTTGTTTATGTGGAAGAGCTCTTAAGAGTTATTTATCATGCCCAGGATTCCTGTCATCCATTCGACCGGTGAGTTTTTTGCATGTATTTAAGAATATTCAGGATCTTCTCTGATATGTCACTTCTGCTCTCTTTTGACAAGAGAAATACATTCCTAGGATCTCTGGGTCAGGCACAATGTAGATTTTCAAAGGACAGTGTAAAATGTGGGAATGATAATTTCTTATCATGAAGGACTTCTTTAGACCATTTAAATAGCACCATCCCCACCATCCCTTCAGTCACTGAGACACTGGCCCAAGGAACACTCTTGAAAAGGATCCAAAAACTCTGACAGCTGTAGGTGAGAAACCCTGTCCCAATAGAGCTCTGTCTTCTCTAGATTTTGTGGTCAAGGAACCCTCATCTAAATTGCCCAGTCTTTTCTGGGTTCTGCCCTAAAACTCTTCTCAGCCACGATTGTTCAGGGTATTCTTTGTCCTCTGGGAGAGCCCCCTCTTCCACCACTGCTCAGTCATCTAAGGATCATGGCCTTAATCTCCCCAGCCCCACCATTGCTCAGGGGTCTGTGGGTGAGAGCCCCTCTCTGGCCAGTGTTCAGTACCCTCTGGGTTTGTGGGTTGACAAACTTCAAATAACAGTGCTCACTCTCCATTGAGCCCAAGGTAACCTGTTTTCAATAGTGAAATCTCTGGTTGAGCCAGTTTTCTGCTCATTTTAATATACCATTTCTAGCCTAATCTGCATGTCCAGGCCAACACAGCTCTGGAAACTGGAGAGATGTGGATACTTCATCTTTCTAACAACCTCAATAGACATTTGGAGCTGGCATGCAGAAAGACTCCTCACAAATGCCTGAAAATTCATGACAATTTTAATGGATATCAGTTCCCACACCAATCATAGTCCACCATTTCCACACCTTTGCTGAAGTGATTGAGTTTTTATGGGTGAGGTAGCATTCTCAGCATTTCTAACACATCTTTGTGCAGAAGATGGAAAGCATTTATTGAAGTATTGTCAGGATCTTCTCTGATATGTCACTGGCTGCTCCATTTTGACAAGAGAGGAAAACTCCTAAGACCTCTGGATAAGACATAATGCACCACTTCAAGGGACATTTAGAAATGTGGCCATGGACAATTTCCCATCATCATGGAGGA